>NW_024429196.1:67206280-68406280 GCF_017639785.1 Mesocricetus auratus | reverse complement strand
ACAGTCATGGTCTTCAAAATATGTCTCTGTCATTTCTTTGTGTCTACTGTGTCACAGTTATTCATGTATATGTCTTCAAATCTTCTTAGCATCTGACCCAGGCCTTCGCCCAGATTGGATCTGTAATACACTTGGTTAAATATTTGATGCATGAATGAGTCCATCAAGAAAAGGATGAAGGTTGTTTGGGGACTGATCTCGGCAGGAAACAACTTGAGAAGTCTTTCTTCAGTTTAGTACAGTGATGCCAGAAGTAGACTTCTGCTAAGTTTCAGTCTGCGGTCCCTATGTGGTGACTTTGTCATCACCAAGCAATTGCCTGCTAGCATCCCTCACCAGCTTCCAATCAATAGGAATATGCAAGGAGCCCACAGAAACTGGGCGCTGGCTCTCCTTGACAAAGCTAGTTCTTGTTTAGTCGGCCAAGAGCTTTTATTCTGCATTCAGAAGACAAAGCAGCAAGCAGGAGCTTGTTGGGGGAAGAATAAGAGCTGCCAGAAGTAACAGAGAAGGGTTCATTCACTTGTCACTCATAGCCCATCCCTGTCTGAAGAATCTTTAGCCTCCTAATTGTCTCCCTCCCCTTTGCCGCATCTGTCTCTCACAGGCTGAACACTCCCAGACAGATTTACAAATTGGCTCGGAAATCATGAGGCTGTAGGAATTCTGACTCTATAAAATACACACCTCCTCTGCTCATGTTTATTAACCAAATGCGAGTCCAGCAATTTCATTTCTTCTCTTGTCCACCTCATTAGGCTCCAGGTTGCCCCAGGCAAGATTGAGAAGTAGAAGGAGTTAGTGTTTTGTCCTGAGTTTCTCCATTCCTAGTTCTGTATTTTATAGGCATCTTCCCTGTTTCTTTCAAGGGTTCTCTTGAGTCGGTATGAGATTTACTGTCTCATTTACGCCTAGTTATGACTGACATAATGTAGCACTCTACCTGGAGGTACCTGTTTTAAAATACATTGCTTGGGGCAGACAGTGTGCCACCTAGAGGAATAAAAAATGCCTGTTTTAAGACTGTAAATGCCAGTTATTGAAAAATCCAGTAAATGGCTGGAAGGATATGATATCTTTGATCTGGGAACTTGTGGCTCCCTTCAAATCATAAGAAGGAAGGTGTGCACTGAAGATGTTGACATTGTTGTCACTGAAGACACCACTCCTAATATCACATGATTAAGAGAGTTTTATGTTCATGGGAAATAAACACCAGCCCCTGTGCCCATGCAGTGAGCCAGCAAGTAAACAGGCAGAATGCCTAGCCTGTGAAAAGGCATCTTTCTGATTTTCCTGGTCTGGCTTCAGTGAACTTTTGCTTCATTATGATAGCTTCTCAGAGGAAGAACCAAGGCTTTGGAAGCTAGAGCTCATGGGTCACATATTCTATCTTGTTTCCTGCAAAGGTGCACATAAACCCATGTCTTTCTTCTTGAGCTGAGAACTGTCTTCATGGTTGCCCATGGCCTCCCAAAATGAAATCTAAATTTTACCATCCATGGAACCCAAGACTTCCCATCTAACCCCTTCTTCCATCATCCTCTCCTTCCCTGCTATATCCCATAAGCACTTATGTTGTCCTCTGTAGTAAAGATATGTAACACACTCAGATACTCCCCAAATAGGATAGAGTTCCTTGGGACTCTGCATACTTATTGTTCTGCTTTGTCTTAAAGCATCCCTCAGTTCAATAAATCTTGATGTTTTAAAGAATAGTCCTTTCACCTTATGGTCTCTATCTCCATTATAGCTCTAAGCTTATCTCAATGCAGATGTGACCTATCTCTTCATCTAACCATAAGACTGTGTGCTCCTTGATGGTTTTTTTATATATATTCATGCTGCCTGGACCTTGTCTACATCCTGACACGTAACAGATACTAAAACCTTAACTGATGGGTCATTAAATGAATAAGTCAACCGTGTTTGGGAAGGCTACACAGTACCTTGTATTCTGTAAGCACAATACAACTTCTTTCTTAAAACAAACACTAAACCAAAGGATCATAAAATAACTTTGTAGTCAAATTTCACCCACCATTTCTCAGTGTAAATAAAGTTTTATTGTAAACACATGCTGTTATGGTCAATGGTTACACTTGCACTCCAACAGCAGCAGTGTTGCAACAAAGCGGCTAAGTTTAACATCTTTGCTTCTCTGCAGTGCCCAATCCTTTACAGCAGTGGTTGTCAATCTGTGGGTTGCAACCCACTTGGGATCAAATGACCCTTTCTCAGGGTCAGCTAAGACCATCAGAAAACATGGATATTTACATTGCAATTTCTAACAGTAGCAAAATTACAGCTATAAAGTAGCAATGAAAATAATTTTATGGTTGAACTGTAGGTCACAGCATTAGAAGATTGAGAACCACTACTTCAAAGCAAAAGTTTAGCAAGGTCTGCCTTTATGGAAGAAAGAGACATAAAGAGCTAGACAACTGCCTGTGAGTTGCAAGGTGGGGAGAGGGACTTGGCAGAGGACAAAGGTGATGAAGTATGAAGGTGGTTTTTCAGTTTTCTCTACTCTAAATGGAGGACTGATGTTCACATGCCCTCTCAGATTGGAAGCATGGGACACAGGAGGAGTATGAGGACACAGTCACACTAGGAGCCTGGAACCTAAGGGTGTTGTTGTCAACTGTATACTAAGGCAGAGAGAAAGGCAAAACTGAAATTAGTAAAAGCACCAAGGCCCCAATAACTAAAGCAGAGAGCTTTTTAGGTGCCCTATTAAAAGGAGCTCTTTGTCCTAGTAAATACCAGGATACCAATCTGTTCTCAGAGCCCCCTTCCTGCACTTTATTCTTAATGAGCCTCCTAATGAGTGTGCAATATTTATTTCCTTGAGAGACTCATCACTCCCATTTCAATCCATTATTTACGTATATAGCATAGTGTGAAAAGGTCCAAAAGACATCCAGTGACTCTTCTCTGCTCCTTTCCAATGGCCTCCATCACTCCTTTAGAACAGAACAGTGTGTGAACAAAACAGCAGGTTTCTCTGCTTTCAACAAGACAGAAAACACTAAATCCGGGAAGCATTGCTAAGCTTAGGCTTGGGCTCTAGCTAGGTTTGTCTGAAATTTTTCACTTGCACAATAATAGCTCTTATGATGCATTATTCAAGCCTCAGGAAAACACCAGCTCTTAGCACCTCAAAAAACAGGGAGCAAAATCAAAAGACTTCTCTTAGAGCCCAGGCTGTCTTTTATGTCATAAATTCATTGTTTTCTTTCTTTGTGTTCATTTCATGTTATTCAAGCCAGACATTATTACCCATGCCTGTAATAACTGGAGAGGCAGAGGCAGGAGGGTCTCTATGATCTCAAGGTCAGTTTGCATTGCAGAGTAACTCCTGAGAGGTGGGGGGGAGGGAAAGAGCAGATACTGCAATAGAAATGAGAGTGACTCACACCTTTTCATACCGTTAAAAGTGACATATGTTTTCCCAGCTTTCCCAGAAAACGTAGATGCTTGTAAGAGAGCCAGAAGACCAGACAGGGATTCTACATCCATGAAATCTCAACAATATGCTTGCCTAACAAGGACCCACATAATGACAACACCAGCTGGCATGCCATTGTCAATGGGGGTGAATTTCACAAGACCCCAGCCCTAGATGAAGAGCTACAGCCAATCAGTGACTGATGAGGAAGAGAGACTCAGTCTTCTCCAGTGACCAGCCCCTCCCCGATGTGTTATCTAATCCCAAGTGAACAGACCTAAGCACCTGTAGATACCAAGCAACACTAAATAAAGTCAAACAGTGTGGGTAGGAACAACATAAATACAGGAACTCATGTATGAAATCTCAAAACATTAAAAATGGTACAAATATATTGTATAAAAATGTTTTAAAGGAAAAACACTGCCACAATCATGTAGCCATAATTTTACATGCCCTTAAAAAGTAAGAAATTAAAAGAATGTAGGATTCCCATATTACATAGCACCATCAAATATCCATTCTTTTCACAGATATCTAGTTTGTAATCATTGAGTAAAACAAAACCTAGTTTCTCCTAATTTATGACTTTTTACCTGATGTGGTTTTAATCCACTACAATTTATTTGTTAAAATCTTATGGGTCAAACTGGATGGCTTTATGTAGAAGACCACGAATAGATCCATACTTAACCACCCTACACAAAACTCAACTCCAAGTAGATCAAAGACCTCACAATAAGCCAAACACACTGACCCTGATAGAAGAGAAAGTGGGGAATAGTCTTGAACTCACTGGGACAAGAGAAGCCCTTGTGGACACAACATGATAAGCATAGACACTAAGAACAGCAATTAGAGTCTCATGAGACTGAAAGCTTCTCTATGGCCAATAATACCATTATTCAGCTGAAATGGCAGGTTACAGAATAACACATTTTTACCAACTGCCCATCGAATAAAGGGCTGATATCTAAAATATATAAGGAACTAAAAAATTGGATATCAAAAAAAACAACCAAATATAGTACAGATCTAAACAGAGAATTCTCAAAAGATGAACACAAATAACTTGAGAAAAAATTAAAGAAATGTTCAAAACCCATAATCATCAAGAAAATGCAAAACTACTTCAAGATTCAAAACCATATCAATATTCTTCTTATTCCAACCAGAACTGCCAAGATCAATAAAACAAATGACAGCTCATGTTGGCAAGGTGTAAAGGGATCACTCATTCATTGCTAGTTGGAGTGAAACCTTGGAAAGCCATTATGGAAATCAGAGTGCTGAATCCTCAGAATAGATCTCCCTCAAAATCCAGCTATACCATTTTTGGGCAAAGACTCAAAAGACTTTCTATCCTACTTCACAGACACTTACTCAACCTTGCTCATTGCTATCTATTCATAATACCCAGAAATTGGAAATTGCCTAAATGTTCACCAATGGAAAAAATGGGTAGAGAAAAAATGGTACATTTACACAATGAGATATTACTCAGTTATTAAGGAAAAAATGAAATTTGCAATCAAATAGATGTAACTATAGAAAAATCACCCTGAATAACCCAGATCCACAAAGACAAATATAGTATGTATTTGCTTAGTTAAATGGAGATGTTATCTGTAAAGTCCTCAATAAGCAAGTTACAAACCATATAATTACAGAGGTTAGGTATAAAGTAAGGGACTAGTAGAGAGGGGTAGATCTCTCTGGAAAGGGGGAAATAGAATAGATAGCTATGGGAGAATGAGATGAAGGGTTAGCTGAAAGGGAGGATCAAACTGGGAGAAGGTGGGAAAATGGGTTAAGAGAAGAAATACCAGGTGGGGCAGCTAAAACTAAGACCATTTGAAAGGTCATATGGAAACCTAATACAGTAAAAATGTCTTAAAATATAGACATATATTAAAGAAGTATAAATGGAATCACCAAATAATGGAGAAGACAAAGCCCAACTAGACATCACTCAGTATTAAAAGAGAATTCCAGTTCTGGGAATGGGTTATACTTAATTGAGTTATTGACCAAAGGGGCTCCAACAAAACTCCCAAACAATCTAGCCTATTGCTAGGTCTATGAGTTGCTCTCCACAAACTAATGGTAAGACTGTATTGCTGAAGGTAACACCTACACAACTCATTGAATATGGAGATGTCAAACTGGTGCCTATCTAGAGCCTTCGCTCTTACTGACCACTATCAGAGGAGAAACAAAACAACAAGCCCAGCTATAAACCCTTCAATCTACAATTGTGAGCTGCATGCCAGTTACATTGGTACAATAGTGGTACAAGGCTTGTGGGAATAACCAACAAATATCTAATTCAATTTAAAGTCTATTCCATGAAGAATGCATCCCCAACACTGACTTGGTGGCCAAGAACCTGAGGCTAGATAGGCCATGTACTTAGGGAAAACCAAACACTATTCTTCTGCTAACAGAATGAGGTAATAGAATAACTCCTAGTGACTATTATACCCACCTATCAGTGTCTTGTTCAGTCATCATCAGAGAAGTTCCTATAGTAGATGGGAAAAAACAGAGACCCACAACTAGACAATGTACAGAGAGCAAGAGACCTTGAACACTCAGTTTTAAATGGGATGTCTCCATCAAGCTTCTCTTCTCAGGGCCCAGACAACCCAGAGGAAGAAGAGATAGAAAGAGTATAAAGGTCAGAGGGTATGGAGGACACCAAGGAAACAAGGCCTTCTAAAGAGAGCAGGACTGATCCATATGTGAAATCACAGAGACTGAGTCAACATGCACAGGACCTGCATAAGTCTAAGTTAGATGGGGTCCCAGAACTGAGGGAAGTGGATATGTACCCCCATTCCTAACTCAGAAGATATCTAATTGATAACTATTTACGATGGAAATTTAATTTTTTTCCAACAGAGTCTCATTTTGTATACAAACCAATTTCAGAGGCAAACACAAAATGAACTCAATGGTATATTTGAAGGTTCTATTTCCCATAATGATTTCCTTCCTTCCTGCCTTCCTTCTTTCCTTCCTTTTCTTTCCTTCCTTCCTTCCCTCCATTATGGCTCTTCTGTGTATATATTATGGTTACTGGCTTTGTGCTTTTATGGGCTGTCTCTGTATAGCAATATGTGTCTCTGAATCTGTATGTGTTTCTTGTTATTTTTTTTGGCTCTTTATCATCTATTTGTTTTATTCTATTCTAGTTTGTTTTTATTTTATTACTAGCTATTGAGAGAGAGAGAGAGAGAGAGAGAGAAGAGAGAGAGAGAGAGAGAGAGAGAGAGAGAGAGAGAGAGAGAACATGAACTTGTCTAAGCTGGGAGTTTGAGTGGGGTTAGAAGAGAAGAAACTGTAATCAAAACATATTACAGGAAAATCTATTTTCAATAAAAGTAGAAAAAATAATTATATGGGAACACTTAAGCCATGACTCTTAAGTAACAATAATATCCTATGGATATTTCTGTGGTAATAGAAGTATTCAATAGAGTACCCACTCACCACAGGCAGCAGTAGCACTAGAACTAAATGTGAGTAGTGTGATTGATGGATTTGGATAGGTTTTGTCCCAGCAGACACAAGGTAGAATCCTCTTGAGAGCACTTCGGAAAGCACATATCTAATTGCTTTTCTCTTGTTTGAAAAAATGGAGCATATACAACTTCCTCTATAAATGAAATTAGATTGGTATTCTTTTCCTAATCCATCTCCCCAGTATTTCTCCTACGAACACAGGGAAAGTCATAAACAGTAAACTTATGTGACAACTCCTTCCCAAGAACACTTGTAATTAAGGGTCAGCTCAATGGCATTAGAAAGACATTTCCCAGACTCTGTTCAGAGCTTGATTCTGGGTTTGCCACACACAGGAAATGTCCTCAGATGACACTGGAGGCTTCCAGGAGAGAAGCTCCAGGATGGAAAATCCATCTAGTTAAGACAATGTAACAATGGCTCCAGTGGCCCAATGGTAACCAGGCGACTCTTAGGAACTGGGGGTATAGCTCAGTCAGAGAGTTCTTGCCTACTGTGTGTAAGGCTGGGTCCAAACTCTAGCAATGAAAGAAAACTCAAAGAGGTCTCCTGTGAAATAGCAATGTAAACTATGCACAGACAGGGGAATAAAAAAAAAATGCCATGGTGCCTTAGGTATGCCAGTATCTGTTCTTCTACTATTTGTGTAGAGCAGTTCATAAATTATGTTTATAGTAAGATAAGTATTGTGGAGGACAAATGATAATGGAGGTACTATACAATAGACAGCTTATAGTAAAGGTAGCTACATACTTTCTCTCTATGAAGAATAACTTAAATACATACTAAGCCAGAGAATTTAAGACTACTTTGTAAAGGGACACCTTTTCCTTGAGAGAAGCCTTCCTGCCAGCCTGGTTCTAGAGCTGCATCAGTCCCAAATGAACACACAGGAGGCTATATTAATTATGAAGCTGTTGGCCTTGCTTGTTTCTTACTGGCTAGCTGTGACTTAAGTATTTACCCCATAATTGTTAATCTAAGTATTTCTCTTACTGGAGAATAGTCCCGAACCTCTCACCCCTATCACAGCTACATCTTGACTTCCTGTGTTTCTCCTTCCCAGCATACTCCTCGACTCCTAGTCCCACCTATCCTGCTTCCCTATTGGCCAACAGTGCTTTATTGACATATACACAGGACTTCTCCAACATCTCCTCTTTTCTGTCTAAACAAAAAGAGAAGTCTTAACTTTAACATAGTCAAATTATATATAACAGAACATTTATCAAGTAAAAACACAGTTACAATAAATATTTTGTCTATCAACATTTAGCAAGCTTTAAAGAAAATATCATCTATCCCATCCTTGTGAGTCCAAAGTTCTATATGTAGCTTTTATAATAACTAAGGAAAACTATAACTATCTGTCTTCAACTCCATCAAAGACCACAGAAGGATAATATATAAATGCTAGAACTGATAGAGACATCTTACTGTCTGGACAGTCACCCGAAGTTCCTCTGTATTGTTGGGGCATCCATCTTCAGCCCATAGGCCGCAGTGTGTCAGGAAATTTCAAACTGTCCATCTGAACCAGCAGTCTGTCAGTCATTTTTCTGTGTCCTGCAGAAAGTCTCGTAGACTGTTCCATGAAGCAGGAACCCTGTAGGACTGTTTGAGTTCAGCAGTTACTTTCCTGTGGGTCCTGCATGTCCAGTTTATACAGCAACAGTCAAACAGTCCAGGCAAAAGCAGTTTCTTGCCCAAATGGCTAATCTTGCCATGTTGAAAGGAAACTTCATAGCGAGTCTCTTTGATGCCCATCTTCCTCTAAGATGCAATTGGTGCTGTCAGGGGCAGACATTTCTCATTGTCAAGAAAAACCCTACACCATTTTAAATGCCATTTTCTGAAGGTCTTTGAAAGGTTTGAAGACTATCTAACTCAAATATATCTCTGTATATCTAGAAAACCTAACTTATCTAACTATAAGTTCTGACTGTTATAAGTAATTATCTATAGTCTATATTTAATTATGCATTACATTTTAAGAGATCAATATAAGCACAATACTTAATCAAGAGGAGAAATATACACATCACAAAATTGACCTTGAATTTTTATCAATAAATGAAAAACAATACCCATACCATAATTCCCCTTTTTACCATTAAAAGAGATTGGTTGTGATCATTAACCAATTATACACAATCCCATTTAAATGAAAACAAAGATTTACAAACAAGATGGGAATTAGGATGTCGCTCATTCCAAACTGCTTCATGCTGGAATGGGGCACTGTTCATACCATGGGGATCATGACAAAACTCAGAAACCTGTATAAGTCCTTATTTTCAGGGTCTGTGAGGCTCCATCATCTTAGCTGTTTTAGATGTTGAATCACTTGGGCCATTGCTTCCGGGGGTCTTGGTTCATCAAACCACAGAAGCCTGGAAGGAATCCTCAACTTTTCATTTTCTGTAGAAACATAGACAAAAACTCCTTTCCCAAGTAACATATCCTTATACTTAAATTTTGAAGTCAAGGCATTTTCAAAAGATATAAGTTGAATTAATTTAGCAGCATTTATAGTCAAGTGTACTGTAGTTGTTCCTTCCTTAGCAATCAAAAAACTGAAAAACACAATAGTATACAGTATCCAGACTTTCTGTGTATTTTCCATCTTTAAGTGGCTTATTTATGCCGGGTGATGGTGGCACACACCTTTAGTCCCAGCACTCAGGAGGCAGAGGCAGGCGGATCTCTGTGAGTTTGAGGCCAGGCTGGTCCAACAACCTCCAAAACAATACAGAGAAACCCTGTCTGGTAAAAAACAAAAAAGTGGCTTATTTATTTATCTATTATTATTAATCTATTTCTTTTACTTTTATTTATGCAGAGAGCAGTAACCAGTCACCTCCTATCTACTCTTTCTCCATCCAAAAGTGCCAATATCCTCTCTCAGCACTGCCATACTACTTCCTGTCTCCTCTTTCTATAGTCCTTCAAACCTCTATGACTAATTTTGGTCAGCTAGTGACAAGCTCTGCCCTCTAACCCCAAGAAAGCTATATTTGTCAGAACACAACCACAATATCACACAATTAATAATTAGGTTCTACATCTAATTTATCTCAGTGTTGATCACACAGAAGCACAAGTCCTTACTCAAAGCTTATACCTCTCTTTATTCTTATAGGGTGAATGGGAAATGGCTATCATCTCATTTAGATTTAGTGCTAGATATTTTCTGGGGAATATACTAAAGAATTAACATTCATCAAAATCTCTTTCATAATGGAAAGATAGCTCAGTGGTTAAGAGTTCTTCTTGCTCTTGTGGAGGACTCAGGTTTAGTTCCCAGCACTCAGATGAGGTTCACAACCCTCTGTAGGTAACTCTGGTTCCAGAGTACCCAATGCCTCTTCTGATCTTTGAGGGCTCCTGCATGCATGTGGTATACACACACACACACACACACACACACACACACACACACACACGCACATACGCGCACACACACAGTTAAATAAATGTTTTTAAAATAACTTCTTTCAGTCATCACAATAATCCTAATAATGGGGTGGGTCACATCATAGTATACAGATTAAGAATCTAGATATGAAGTGTTTAATGTTTAACAATAAGAAAGCAGCTAAGTACTACATTGGTAATGAATATGACACTGTGTAGGAGGAGACTTAGGACTGCGCCATTAGACACGTGGCGCACTAGAGGTGCATATGGATATAGTAATATTCGGGCGGTGCTAACCACACCCACTTTGGGCATGACTAGAGGCAAGGCGGTAAACTACACCCCTAGCCAGGCCCACTTTTGGGCATGGCTAGAGGCATGTACAGAGGTTCTTATAAAAGACTGCAGCAAAGCTGCACTCACTCTCTTTTCGGCTTCTGGTTTAGTGGCGGAATGCTATGTAACTCATATTGGTTGCCCGTTTTCTCTTGTAAGTAATTTCTACAATAAGCAGTTACCTACACCCTCAACAAGTGTGCTGTTTATCGTTACAGTGACATTTTGGTGTCAGGAGTTTCAGAACCTGGATCCAGGTGCCCTGGGAGCAGCTGCTCCTCCTCGGCCTGAACACTGCCAGCTCCAAGCACACGTGGACTCTCCTTTCACTAAGTTCCCCACCACTTAGCTCAGCAAGGCACGATTCCCACCACCCCTACCACCACTCACAGCCAGGAACCAGCACCTTCTACCTGCCAGTAAGGTTATGTGGTCTTCTGAGATTTCTCTTGTGGTCACGTGCTCCTTTACTGACAGCCTCCTGAATTCGACCTGAATAAAAATCCACTGGTAATAAGCTTAACTACTTTATACCTATGGTGACTAACATTACAATACAGGACATTAAGCATTTTATTATTTTTTGTATGGATGGGATGTTAGAAAGGGTTAAGGGTCTACCTGGAAGGTGTTTTCTACCCACGATAATGGTTATCACTTTGATAATCCATATAATTTTACTAAAGAAATGGTATGAGAATAGGGCAAAAAATGACAAACTTATACAGATCATACGGTCATCTTGAGATGATTATGAAATCCTAGTACAAAGAATTCAGAAAATGGAAAATTCCTTGCAGGATAGTAAGAAAAGTTTGGTAAATAATATTCAGAATATTCAAAATGATAATGAAAATCTGACAAACCGGTTTAAAGAGATGAAACATAAAATTTAATTACTTTCAGGAAAAGTGTGTCCCATATCTATTGATTCAACAGACAGAAGAGAAAAAGTAGAACATAATGTTGAAACGTTTAACCAAAAAAACTGTTCTGTGTTTGATGATTTCACTAGCAAACTACAAAGACTGGAACATAAGATTGAAATGCCAGCAGAAAAGATTTGTTCCATGCCTGAAAGCAATGACAAACTAGCTGATAGAACGTTATTTCTGGAAGGCAGTTTACATGCTATTGGGATACTTTCTAAGGATGAGAATATTAAATATTTGGAATCACATATAAATAATGAATGCAAAAAAATGAACGATTCCATGATGTCTTTGGAAAATTATTTGACCCAAACACTTCAAGAGCTCAAAGAAACAATGATAAATAGATTGCAGGTCTCAGAAGATGTCCAATCTGATACTTTAGAATCAGACATACAAGCAACAGGTCATGACAGAGGTTTCCCTACACCTCTCACATGCCAGGAAGACCTCCCTAAGGTTGTTATGCCCTATCCTATGGTCTTCCCAGTATCTGTAACCAAAAAAACCAGCAACAAAAAAGTACCCAATTGGTTCTGTTGCTTTTCAATTCGAACCTATACAAATGAAGTATCTAAAGGGAATCAAGGAGGCCATTGTTTCATATGGTCTTCATTCTCCCTATGTCAGAGAGCTCCTGACATCATGGGCCACTGATAATAGAGTAACCTCTAGAGACTGGGGCCAATTGGACTCAGCAGTGCTCGAAAATTCACGTCAAATTCAATGGAGAGCTTTATAGACACAAGAGGCAAAAGCCCTAGTGATTCAGGGATTAAAGAACAGTTATGAAGTGCCCCAAGACAATATTCTTGGGGAGGGTGATTGTGCTGATCCACAGGTTCAGGCTGCATATGATGAGCACACATTGTCTTTATGCCGTACAGCCACTTTGAATGCTTTAGATAAGGTTTATGAAATAGGAGAGACAATGCAACCCTATACCAAAGTAGTACAGGGTCCAAAGGAAAGGTACAGTGAATTTAGTAACAAATCCAGAATGTAGGCAACTCCTTATAGAATCTTTGGCATATGATAATGCAAATACACAATGCAAGCAGGTACTTTGGCCATTAAAAATAAGATCAGCACCATTGGAGGAATGATTGCTATATACAGTTAACCTTGAATATAAAAGTCAGGATACAGGAGCTTGGGTAGGTGGAGCAATTTCTACAGGTTCGAAGAGGCACCAGAATGCCAAATGCCTTACCTATGACGATATAGAGGCCTGGGTAGGCAATCTCCAAAAATTTCAACAGACATAAAGATGCTGAGTGCTTTAACTGTGGTAAAATAGGATATCTGAGTAGGAACTGTAGACAAAGCATTCTTAGAAATAATGCTTCTACCAGGAATGCTTCAAACAGAAGGCCTCAGCATTCTGGTCTCAGCAGGAGGTGTGGCAGAGGCAGACAGTAGACCAAGGAATGTTGGTCGACCACAGATAGACAAGGTAGACCTTTACAGCTGGGAAACGGGTCCAGGGGCCTCTTGAAGGACCCAAGGTCCAAGGTGGTCCGGTCTTTTCCAGTAACAGTGGAAGACAGCCTCTCCAAGGACAATTAGAAGATCCACTGTCCATTGTAAATAATACAGCAGTGGATAATAATTAGCTACAGAGATGAATCGATTATAACAGGAGGAATTATAAAATGTATATTTTGTCAAACTCCTATACAAGATCACAGACACAAGTTACCAGCTAAAGTAAATAATATGGTGATTAACGAAATTTTAGACACTGGAGATAATGTCACTAGCATAAATCAGAAGTCTTAGCCCTCAAGATGGCCTCTAAAAGAAGTAAACGTTCAATTCTTAGGGATTGGAACCTTACCTCAAGTTAAACAAAGCACTAGATGGATTGACTTTATTGGGTCAGAAGGACAGAGAGGGAGGTTAAAACCATATGTTGCAGATATTGCTATAAATCTCTGGGGTCATGATCTATTACAGCAATGGAATATGCAGATTAACATTCCTCCTGTATCAGACAGGAATTATAGACAAGCTCTTAGTGGCAGAAAGAATATTGTAAGGCATTACAGAAAACAGATGCCAAACATACAGGCTGTACAGAAACATGATGCTAGTACCAAACCTACAGAGCAACCAAAAGCTCTACCCTTAAAATGGCTAACAGATGAACCTGTCTGGGTAGGTCAATGGCCTATGACATCTGAGAAGTTAGAGACTTTGGAGAAGTTAATTCATGAACAGCTAGATGCTGGACATATTGAGGAATCACCTAGTGCATGGAATTCACCTGTTTTTGATATCAAGAAAAAGTCCAGGAAATGGAGAATGGTTCTGATCTTAGAGCCATCAACAAGGTAATTCAGCCTATGGGATCTCTACAATCTAGGATGCCACCGCCTTCTTTAATACCTAAGGATTGGCCAATTATAGATTTAAACGATTGCTTCTTCACAATACCATTACAAGAAAAAGACAGAAAAAAGTTCACTTTCACAGTACCTACCTATAATAATTCCCAACCAGTAAGGTGACTTAAATGGTAGATTTTGCCACAAGGTATGTTAATTATCCCGACTTTGTGTCAGTATTTTGCACAAACAATTTCCACAATCATTAATATATCATTATATGGATGAGATATTACTGTCTGATTCATATAATGGTACTTTGGCAAAGGTGTTTGAAGCAGTAAAGGAAACTTTGCCTTACTGGGGATTACAAATTGCCCCAGAAAAAATACAATGACGTGATTCTATTAATTATTTAGAAAATTAGACTGCAGAAAGTACAGATCAGAAGAGATTACCAGACTCTTAATGATCTTCAAAAACTATTAGGAGAAATCTCTCAACTACAGACAATCATCGGTGTAGAAGGGCATGATTTAAAACACCTGAAAATGACTTTAAAAGGAGACAAAGACCTAAATAGCCCACGAGTACTACCAGCTGAGGCTGAAAAGGAATTAGAATGGGTAGAAAAGAGAATATTAGAAGCACATATGGACTGTGTGGATCCAAAACTGGACTGCATTCTGGTTATTTTACCATCTAGAGAATACCCCTCAGGAATTTTGGTGCAGAGGGAAGATATCACACTAGAATGGGTATTTCTGCCACATAAACAAAATAAAAAACTGAAAACCTATATAGAAAAGATCTCGGATTTGATATTAAAAGGTAAGTTAAGTCTTCATCAACTGACTGGAAAAGACCCAGCAGAAATCATTGTACCTTTAACTAATGAGGAAATTTCCTCCTTATGGAAGGATAATGAGTATTGGCAAATAGCTTGCAGTAACTTTTTGGGAACTATTAGTAACAACTATCCCAAAACAGAAAGAATCAAATTCATAAAGAAAACAATTTGGATTCTTCCGCATATCATGAGAAAAACACCTATTTCTGAAGTTCTACCATCTACATAGATGCAAACAAATCAGGTAAGGCAAGGTATAAATCAGGAAAAATAAAGTAGTTCAAAGCCCTCACAACTCTGTACAAAAGGCAATACTGTAATCAATTGAGAAAATTACACGACACATACACTCAAACATCAAGAGTATACTACTTGAGTATTTGTAATGATTTGGCTATGTGGAGGGCAGAGAAATCAGAAAGACAATCAATAAACATTTAACGTACTTTAGATAGTGACTTTCCTCCCTTTGTGTGATTTATGTATTTTTAAATGATTTTAAATTAAGTTATACTACTTGAGTAATTAGAAAAATACAAAAAAGAAAGTTAAGAACAGTCTGTTTTGCTTCTTTCCTACATTTAAATAAAGCACTACTTGCCAAATTTACTTAGTTATCTCACAAATATGTATGGCAAGCTTTCCATGGAAAGCACTGTTTTAGGTCTCCTATATGCAGTGGGGAAGTATGTGTTGGGCACATTTGCATTTAAGTGACAGAACATATAAATAAGCCATTAGTTGACAATATTTCAAAATGTAATTTTAAAGAAACTATGAAAGAAAAAATTGAATGGGGCTCCCTATTAGAAAGCAGTCACACTGGAGCCTGAAGTCTGAGAAAGAACCATTCAATGTCCTTGGGAAAGGGAAGAACCAGGAAGACACCTAGAAAGTACCATCTATAGACAAATGATGGATGGGGCTGTGGCATGAGTAAGGGCTAAATGTGGTGAAACCTGTTCTGTACAAATAAAGTGTGTCTGAAGATCAGAGGAGGGAGCTTACCACTAACAAACCATAGAGGTCTGGAAGTCTATACAGACAGACAGGAAGTGAGGCGGCTGGGTAGAAACAGGAAGTAAGATGGCTGGGTGGAGAAAGGAATCTAGGTAGGAGCAAACAGGAACTTGCTCTCTTTTCTGCTAGGAAGCTAGTAAGGCGGCTTTGACTTGCTCCTTCTCTCTGATCTCTCAGCATTTTTGCCTCTATCAGACTCCAGACGTTTATTATTAAGGCCTACTAGAATTCATGTTCCACGAATCTGTCTGAAGAAAAATGGAAGTATTCTGTCACACCATCACAATTCATCTTGGATAAATATTTTCCCTCTTTGAGCTACTGAACTTTCCATCTTGTTTGTGAGTCAGTGAGAGGCAAGATTCTCTTTCCCTACTGTAGAATTGGATGGACTACCCTGATTCCCTCACTCCTAAGCATCTTGGATGTAAGCATTTACCATGACTCTGACAACCAGGACTCAAAGTGAGACTAAAAATGTAGCACGAATTATAATAGTTCTTAATAATAAAAACCCAGAGTCAGATATTAGGGGGTGAAAGCTGAAAGATCTGAGAAACAGAGGAGCCAGCCACTGGAACTCTTACCTCTATGAAATCTTCAGACTTAATAAGGCTAGCTCCTGCCTCTGCTTGCTTAATATTCTTCTCTCCACCCAACCATATTACTTCCTGTTTCCTCCTCCCTAGTGCTTCCATAAAAGGCATGAGATCCCAAGTTCTGGGATTAAAGGTGTGTGCCACCACTGCCTGGCCTCTATGGTTAACCAGTGGCTAGTTCTGCACTGTGGTCTCCAGGCAAGCTTTACTTATTAGAGTACAAATAAGCTATCGCCACATAAAACTATGGAGTGGGTTGATGTATCATATCAGTGTGCCAAATGTCTGACCATAGCCTTAAGATCTGACAGCATGGCACCATCAAGAGCCCAGAATGGCCACTTTTCTGTGGTCTCACCCCATCTGTACCCCATCATCCTTTTTGTTTGCTCATAGTCTGTGCATATTTGGTGGCAGGACCCATAGATATTGTTCCTGTTGTTTGTAATCAAGAGGGAGAACAAAGGGCCCTTTCCCTGGATCCCTGAAGAAATAACATAACTTCCAAAAAGGTTGGATTGATCTTTCAGATGTAGACATTTTCATACTCAACTTTTAAACATGAAAATCAGTACTAGCATTCAAAAGACTCAAACTCAGTTCAAAAATATTGATCTTTATCTTTTTTGAAGGGCAGCCTCTAGACTCTTAGCTAGCTTTGAGCAGCAGCCCCTACCAGCTGCAGCAAAGACATAAAATCCAGGTTGCCAGAGTCACTTGTGTGAATTACCTATCATGGTGGATACTTCTGTAGCTCCTTTTAGTTTCCTATTGGCTGCTCTGTAGACATATTATTCCATCTCACTCACTGTCAATGCCATAAACACCTTATTGTCTTTTTGTTGTGACCAAATACCCTTTCTTTGTGTTCTAATGTCCCAGAACAAGGTGGACAGCCATTGTATCCCTTGAGTCCCAGTATCACCCTATTCTTATCTTCTACTTCTTCTATTTTATCATGATTTCCTTATAAGTTACATGTCTCTTTCTATCTGTGGCTTCACATAGAGAAAGCCCACTGTGGTGTGGGTGTATGGGTGTGTGTGTGTGTATCTGTGCATGTGCAGGCTTTCATCCCAGAGTAATAGGAACCAACAAATGAAAAACTCTGAAGTTGGTAAGTCTCCCGTCTATTACTTTCTTCATAAAATATTAGTAACAGTTTTTACCTGTCTCACCAGAGTGTCTTAAGAATTGATGTATATCTACAAACTACTTAGACACACTTGGATTTGAGACACCGTGAAAGTAAGAACATTATTATTATTATCAACGTGAGGCAAATAAATCTTAAGGAGGATACACTGAACTGGGACTGCTTGGTATTTACAATAATATAGGCTTTTCTGGGAATGCTTCCTCTCCAGAAATATACATCATGAAATGCCTTTTTTCCCTAGAAGAAAAGATATAGAGTCAGGCCAGGCCTCTGTGCTAGTTAGATGCTGCTTCATCTACTTTGGGGTGGCATTTTATACACATGCTCTGAAAGCTTTTGCATGTCCTCTAGGTATGTATATGCCCTGGACAGAAAGGAAAGCTAATTTTCAATTTTTATGATGCAATTGCATAAAATGCCTTTGTTTTACTAAATTATCAAAGCCAAGCTTTCTGGATAACTAAGGTTAGAAATAAAAATTCATTACAGTGATTTTTGTTTTTTGTTTTTGTTTTTGTTTTTTTTTTACCACAACCTGTTCTATAGAGAAATGTCCTACAGTCTTTGCCCTTTCCAACCATTTCTGACTTTCCTACCTCTGAGCCATATGTATTGTTGGAAATGCTATGAACCTTCCTTCCCTTCCACCAGCAGTTTTCTGGTGGCTAACCACTGCTCCTCAGTCTATCTCAATGTTAATAATCCACTAGTGCAAATCCACTTGCTCTCTCTGGAAAATGTATGGCTCTCTTGAACATTCGTCTTCCTATGCCAATGTGAGTCATAGTTCCCCTGACTTAGCCAAGTATCCCTTGGGTCTCTGCTTTCAGGGCTCTGTACATAATTCCACCAGAATATTTGTGTAATTTGTGATTAATCTACTCCTTCTCATACAGAAATGACTCCAACTCTAGATTTTTGGTCCCAACACAGCTGGCATTCAAGTACAAATGCCAAATCTTTCTGGGACTCCATGCAGATACAAAATTCTATAATAAGGAATAGTATTCAAATCAAACATGTACATGCATTCTTGTAATCTCTGAACAACTCACAATACTAAATGCAACACAAGCATGTGTGTAGTTGTTACACCATATTGTTTAGGCAGTAAGAACAAGGGGAAATCTGTAAGTGCTCCACAGTGACACAGTATGTTTGATTATCTCTGAACCATATTATATGAGCCCATGTTTTTAGAACTTATGAAAACAAAGGGCCAATTTAAAGTGTCTGATACATAATGGTCACTAACTAACCAGTGTGTAAAAAGAATATTAAATGCCAAGCTAAGAGTCGGCACCAGATTAACATGCTTTGTCTGTTGGTATATTTGATATAATAACAGACACTGTGGAGAGATCAAAATCTTGGGGTTTAGTGTTGGGAGGCAGTTTTCACATTGGCTGTCCTTAATTTTCTCCCCTAAGCTGGATATTAATGTTCTTAAAAGAGAGCTCTATGATCTAAAAATTTAGAGGAACTAATATAACAAAAAGCTAGCCCCAGATGTTATTCTCTCTCTCTCTCTCTCTCTCTCTCTCTCTCTCTCTCTCTCTCTCTCTCTCTCTCTCTCTCTCTCTCTCTCTGTGTGTGTGTGTGTGTGTGTCTGTTCATGCATGTCATGACATTCATGTGGAGGTCAGATAACATTTTGTTGGTGTTACTTCCTCCCACCATGTAGATCTTAGGGACTGAAAACAGGTCATCATACTTGACTGCAAATGCCTTTCCTCACTAAGTCATCTTATTAGCCCCCAAACAGTATTATCTTCAACTACAAAATGTCTGAAGATTCAGAAAAAAGGGGTTATTATGGGAAAATACCTAGAGGATGGGTGTCTTAATCACTGTTCTATTGCTATGAAGAGACACCATGACCCTGGCTACTCTTATAAATGAAAGCATTTAATTGGGGCTTGCTTACAATCTCAGAGGTTTAGTTCATTATCATTATGGGCATGGTAGCACACAAGCAGAGATGGTACTGGAAAAATAGCTGAGAGCTATACATCTGGATCTGCAGGCAACAGGAAGAGAGACGCTGGGCCTGGCATGGGCTTTTGAAACCCCAAAACCAGTTACTACCGGCCACACACCTCCTCCAACAAGGCCACACCTTCTAATCCTTCTCAGGTAGTACCACCACTCCCTGATGACTAAGCATTATAATATTTGAGCCTGTATTTGAATGGAGGCCATTCTTGTTAAAACCACCACAGTAGGCCTATGTTTACATGATGAACATTTAACACTACCATCCCAAAATTCCTGAATTTTGCTTCTTGCTGGTGGGAAGTCTTGGCCAGTAATGCAATAAAGCATCCATGTAGAATGGCAAGTTCTGAATACATGAAAATGTAATGGGTTTTAAGCTTTATTTTCCCAGTGTTGCCTGTAAACCCACTTAGAGTTCTTCTCACAGTCAGCCTGGACCTACCTTAGAATCTTTAGCAAAACACCACTGCTTCCCACACCAGCTGTTAGCTTTCTTCCTTGGGTGGGTATGATTCATAAGGAAGCAGAGGGCAGGGTCCAGGTGAAACGAATTTAGGTATTAGCTAGAGGGAACTACTTGTAGATCAATTTTACTCTGACAGATAAATTTGCCTTTGAGATCCAATTATATGCAATATCAGGACTAGCATGAATCACCTATCACACTTAGAAACAGCTGCTAATTAAAGCACAGAGATACTAGAACATTTTGATAATACAGTGAAATAGCATTTTTCAGAACTTGAAATGAAGAAAGATTATTATTTATTTCTCAAAGATAATTTCCTCTAGTCATATGTCTAGAAAATTAGTTTTGGGTTCAATGAGCCACGGGGAAATCCATTTTAACAGTTTTTGTTTTCCAACTCCTTTTTTTAAAATTCCCAACCTTCCAATATAGTGTTAAAAGTGCAATATTCTAACCAAGAGCTCACAAAAGTATCATCTGCGAAAACTAGAGTGGATAGGAGCTGGGATTAAACACCCAAGAATCACTGCCTGGCTCAAACCCCAGCTGCCCCATTTGTTTGGGGGTGAGCTACCAGAATGATCTTCGTTTTCAGTTAAGAAAAATCCACTAAAGTGAAAATAGATGTAAATTATTTCTTGTGACAAAGACTACATGAATTAATGCCTGTTAAAACACTGATTAGTTTAGAAGAGAGTGCACACACAGTGACACCCCAAAAATACACACTTAGGTTCTGTCTCCCCCACACACTTAGTTACTGGAAAGGAAAAAAAATTTGGAGCCTTATATGTAGTATATTGTTTCATTAATAGTTGCGTGTGTGCGTGTGTGTGTATGTGTGTGTGTGTGTGTGTGTGTGTGTGTGTTGGCTAGAAAACAACCTCATGTGTCATTTCTCAGGCACATCCTACCAGGTTTTGCTTGTTTTTGTTCTTCATTGGTTTTCTTACTCAATAAGGACTCACAGAATAGGTGTGAGACCCTAGAGATTTGGCTGCTTCTGCTTCCCCAGTTGTAGGATCACAAGCTTGTATTACCATGTCCAATACTTTGTTTGTTTGGTTGCTGCCCTAGTTTCCTAAGAACTCAAGGATGCAAATAATTTGTTCCATAACTTTTTATAGCAAAATCTTCAAATAACTGGGAAACTTGAGATGGAATAGCGAGGTACTTGAGTCCTAGAAATGAAGGATTATGGATAGATCACTTAAATGAGTGTGTGGTAGTTCTGAAATACAAGGAAAATCAAGGAATAATAAAAACATTCATTTCTAGGAAACAAACCAAAAGAGACATTGTTAATAATAGTATAGTGTATCTCATGGTGACTTTATTTGAATTAAATTACATGGGCATGTGGCTTTAGAAGGAACTGTATAAAATCATGAAGAGTGCTAAGGTTCACTGTAAAGCCATAGTTTGATCAGAACTTTTATACTAAAAGCCTGTATGCCTAACAAGATAGGCTCAGTCACATACATGTACACACACACAAACACACCAACATACTAATTAGGGGATAAGCAATGGTATAAACCAAAGAAAGGAGATGATTCAGTGGGGCCATGTCTGGAAGAAGAGTTAATAAAGAGACTCCCCTTCATTCCTTCTACTCATTGCTGATATGAGATTCAAGTGACGATCAAGATCAAGAGGTATTACATATAAGAAGTCCTGGTCAAGATGTGTCCTGCTCACTGTTGTCTCATCTCCAGTCCATCATGCAAGGCTGTCCCACAAACTGTAAGACTGTTAATCTGCTCACTGCTAATGTACCTCTTCTCCTCTTGGATGTGTTCTTATTTGAGAGTATGGTCTGTCCTAGGTTTTGGTCTTTCTGGAATTCAAAATGACTAGAAGAAAGGTCAAGGATCATAACTTAGCTCTGTATCTTCTGCCAAAGTGAAGGCCCCGCATAGGACAGAAATGCTCACCTTTTATCCTAATTTAGTGCCTTCTCTTCCCACCTGAAGTCTTGTGCTTTTCAGTAGATGCAGCATCTAAAGGCCTGTTGAGCTGAAACATATCCTTACAAGAGAACCCTGATTTAAGCCCTGGTTAGAGCTCTTTACCTGTCTTGGGGTAAAATATTTGATTCAGCTAGGTAAAGCTTCATTAAATAGGGAACAAACTGAGAAACTGGTATTTATAGTGTTTTTCATTATTAGCAATACATCTCATGCAAAGCATCAGAGTCATTACAAAACACACTTCTTAAAATGGTGGGGCAATGGTTTGAAAGATTCTTTTATTTAATTTGATAGACTTTTTATTTCTCATGATCTTATCACATTTGTGTGTGCATGTGTGGATATGTGGCAAGACTTGCGTGAAGGTTAGAGTTCAACTTGATAAGAATTTGTTCTCTCCTTCCAGTGCATGGGTGCTGGGAATCAAACTCATGTTCTTAGGCTTGGCAGCAAGCACCTTTGCCTGATAAGTAATCTCACCAACCATGGTGGATGGTTTTGAATCTCTTCAAAGGAGTATACTATCAAAACTTTTACTGATGAGTTTCATGGAATCTTGTAAGAAACCACATTGAGAGAATCCACAGGAACTCATAGAAGAACACTTCTATTTCAACCAGTTAGTTTACCATCTCTTTTCATGTTACCATTTTGGTTGGAGTATGAATCTCAGGAGTCTGGTAACTCACCTACTTGTTCTGGTGCAGCCCACATTAGACCTTACAACTTTCTTTGGTCAATATGCAGATGAAGTTGTAAGCTCCCCATGGGATCTGGAAGAGATAGCAACTGCTCTGCTCTGCAGCATGACATCCAAATAGGTTCCCAATACTGTAGATAAAAAAGCAACAAAATCCCCACTAAAATGCAACTGGAAGTGTGCTAAACTTCCAACCAGTGAGTGTTTATTTGAAACTGGCAAGAGAGACTCTCTGGAAAGGAAAACTTCTGAGTGAACCTACCATTGGAGTTCAGGCAAGGGAATTTACCAGGAAAGAGACAGAGACAGACAGACAGACAGACAGACACAGACCAAGACAGACAGACAGAGACAGAGTTATAATGCTGAATGTCAAATAGCCTAGATTATTTAGGCTAATATTTGCTTACTAGAATATTTACCTTTTCTTGGGGGAAATCAACACTTGGTTATGTTTTCACCATCCCAAAGCTGTTTGTTTTAATCATGTCCTGCTCTGTCTCAGCATTCAGGAGGCAGAGTAAAGAAGATCACAGCAACAAAGTAGAGGGGGGACTAGAAGGGAAGGAGAGATTCAGCAGAAGGGAGAAAGGCAAGAGAACATAATGATGGTGAATGTGATCAAAATGCACTATGTACATATGTGGAATTATACAATAAATTTAATATAGTAAGCTGAGTTTGTGGTTGATGCTATATTAGACATGGGGGCTAATGCATTTTCGTAGCATGATCTTCCCCCAGGAAACATGCAAGGTTTGGTCACAGACTCTACTGCTAAATCCCTCTCCAAGCCAAGTAGCATGAGCACACAAAGCAGGCCTATCTAGAGGTTCTGGTAATGGAAGTTCATAGTGTCCTCAGATGCCTACCGCCTTTCATAAACACCAAATACGAGAAGTGGTGTTAAAATGGATGAAAAGCAAAGAGTCCTCAGAACAACAGTTTCGATTTATAACAACAAACTTCAGAAAACTCATAAAACCCATCTGCTCCGTGAAGCTTTCCAGTAAAAATGACCAGTTGGAACTCAGTGTTCTGTGTCCCTGCATACATCGTGTGGGTGTAGATGGCTCTCCTAACCTCCAGTGTGCCTCACATAGAAGGCCCTGCATGGCAGGGTGTTTTGTTGTGTTTTCTGCATGGAGAAATGAATAAGCAGAGGAGAAATGATCAAAACAATGGAAAACTACCCCTTTTAACAGATTTCCAGAGTGTAAATTTTCCTGTCCTATCAAACTGACTTCTCACTGTACCTCCACTTTTACAGCTTCAAAGAAGTGATTTCTGGTTGCACACCCCAGAACATGGAAAAATGACTTTATGTGAACTTGTTCCCAATCCTACTCCACAAATGTTCTTTTGGTGCAATCAACCGTGCTGCTTTTGAGGCTAAAGTGTAACATGGAAAGAGTTTGTCATCTATTGGAATGATCTTGACAGGGACTGGTTTTCCTTGAGAAGAAAAGAAGGGACTTCAAGACTACCTGTCAAGTTTCCAGTTGTAACTAACGTCACATAGATTACTCCCACTCAAGCCCTTCCCTAAATTTCTCCTCTTCAACAATCTGAAATGACAATTATCTTTGACAATTAGGTGAGGTTAGTTGTGTGAGCATTCTTTGCATATTGTTCAAGAGCACCACAGGCCACAGCATTGCTCTCTTCAGAGAAGGCTGGTGTTCCAACAGTTTAGCTGTGTTCTCTCTAGCATGGAGAATGTATGCTGCCTTGCTATGCCCAGTTGCACAGTGTGTACAACAACAGGGAACTGAGTTCACCTTTCCAAATGTGATCAAGACGATGTTAAACACATTGTCAAGAGAGAGGATAAGAGTGAATGATCAGAGGGAAAAGGGAAAATGAGATGGAGAGAGGAGAGGGGAGGAGAGGAGAAGAGGGGGAAAGGGGAATGAGGAAAGAAGGAGATTAGAAACTGACTGAATAGCTGTACATGGTAGTCCACATCTGTTATGCACAACTGGGGGTGTGAAGACAGAAGAACTGCTTGTTCAAGTACAGCCTGATGCCGGGCGGTGGTGGCGCACGCCTTTAATTGCAGCACTGAGGAGGCAGAGGCTGGGCAGGACCGATAGCCTCCAAAACAATACAGAGAAACCCTATCTCGTAAAAAAAAAAAAGTATAGCCTGAGCTACACACTGAGATCCTTTTTTCAAAACAACAACAACAGAACTCCACAGACTAATATAAAAGCAGGCTGAGAAATAGCAAGGAACGGGAAGTTCACACTGTCTGTATTCCACCTCAGTTACTTTTGTCCATTAAATCTCAAAACTTTTGAGACACTCCATTTTTATTCAGAAAACAGGATGAGAGGTATAATACTCATTTGGGTTCATCATTCTGACCATGGATTCTTTTCCTAAAAGCAGGGATACATGAAGTTGGAGGGAAAGGGAAGAGGGAGGAGCAGATCTGGGAAGCGTTGCAGGCAGGGTGAATATGTTCAAAACTCATTGCACAAAATCCTTGAAAAACTTTAGAACAAAACTTTTCTCTTCCTCAAAACAGAGTCTCTTCAGGGGGGATCATCTTCAGAGGAAAGCACTGTCCTTTCCTTCCACTGTTGTAAAGGTCCTGACCAATTAAAAGAGCTGTCCCCTGGTTAAGCTGCCCTGTGAGACACTGATGCTTCTGGAGTACAGAAAACAACTTCCCTTGGGGGATAACAAGAGCCCCAGAATGAGAGACAGGTTCTGTTAACTTTTCACAAAGCACTGTTTAAGAATAATTTTGGCTAGAAGACAGATCAGGCACCAGTGTGACCTCTAGTGATCTAAAGGGATGACACCAATTGGCAAGCTAAGCAATAGTGGAGAGACCACCTGGAATGCCCATTCCTGATAATGAACTTGATGTCTATAACCATCCGGGAGCCTTCATCCAGTGACTGATGGAAGCAGGGGCAAACACCCACAGTTAAGCACTGAACTGAATCCAAGGAACCCAGTGACAGAGAGGAGCGATGAGCAAATTGGCAAAGCATGGGCTGGCAAAACCAGCAGAGACAGCTGATCTGAACAGGGGAGAGCTCTTGGACCCCAGACCGACAGCAGGGAGGCCAGCATGAGACTGATCCAGACCCCTGAATGTGAGTGTCAGTGAGGAGGCCTGGGCAGCCTATGGGGCCCTGAGCAGTAGATCAGTGTTTATCCCTGGAATACAAACAGGCATCGTGTGCCCATAGCACAAAGAGGGATGCTCTCTCAGCCTGGACTCTTAGGGGAGTTCCTGGACCCTACCCTGAGTGAAATGACAGACTCTAGATATCCCCTATGTGGAAGGAATTGGCAATAGGGTGGGAGGCTTGGGGGCAGGGATATGGGGGTGCTGGAGGAGGGAAGGGAGAGGGAACTGGGATTGACATGTAAAACAAGCTATTTAAAATTAAAATAAAAAATTTTTAAAAAAGAATACTTTTGGCACCTGACTACTATTTTACACAGTTTCTACTTTCACACACAGATGAGACAGAAGGACAAAATGAATTCCTACCGGCTTAATAGAGCAGTGTTTTGTTTGTCTAAGCTAAAAATTAGCTATCGGAGAATGAAGTGCAAATTTCCTAATTCTGTTCTGTAGGAAAAGAGACCTGCAAAGAGCATCACAAATGACAGCACAGCCTCTTGTACCTCCAAACCTGGGAGTCAGAACTTTCTTGAACCTGGTAAAGGGCACCAGGTTTTAAACATTTACCTCATGAATCACTCTTAGAGTAGATATACCTCAGGTATTCTAGGAGATTTTGTACATCACATATATATTTTTAAATGTAATTATTATATTTCTGTATAATAGCAATAAGACATAAGGAATTAGTGTCAAGGTTTTCAGCTAATTGTAGCAAACATAAAAATTAAAGAATCAGATATTCTCAGGGGGTAAAGTGCTTGCTGTGGAAGCATGAGAGCCTGCATTCAGATCCCCAACACATGACAGCAAGCATCTGAAATCCCAGCACCAGGAGATAGAGGCAGGAGGCTCCAGTGGCTTATCTAGCCAGGCCAAGCAAATCTGTCAGCTCTGCTTCAATGAGAGACTATGTCTCCCTAAATAATAAAGTAGACACAGACAGATGAAGACAACTGGTGCCAGTTATGGTCTTCATGCTCACATGCCTGAGCATATGCATGCTTTATATGTGCACACACACATACACATTTATACAACACACAGACACACAAAACCACACCATACTGCACACACACCATATCACACACCACACACATACCACACACCACACATACACACACACTACACTACACCACATACACACTACACTACACATAAACACACATACTACACCACACCATGCCACATACACAGTACATATACATATACACCCCCACACTATGCATGCAAACACACTACATACACCCCACACACACAGTACATACAGAAGAACCAGAAAGCCTGTCCACAGTTTCTCAATATCCTTGAGTTTCTTAGAATAAAGGAGTTCCAGAATTCCAGAATCATCTCCCAAAAGAACTTCAGTTGTTTCTCTCCCCTCCCAAGAATAGAAGTGACACTCTGATTTCCCCTTGCTGTTCACATCCTCAACCATAATTGAAAATCAATATCAAAGATGCCAGTGCCTCACACTCTGACTTGAAATTAGACTTGAGCGGCAAAAAAAGCTGCAGGGTTAAACTATTTTAAATGACAGAGAACCATGGGAGCCAAATAATTAAAATTTCTTAAGAAGTGAAATGGTGTGTTATAATTTATCCTGCATATTTCAAGTTGGGGAAAATTTTATTAGCTCTTTCCTGCTAAATGAAGAAGTAGTTCTAGTATGCCAATGTTTCCATGAGTCACTTGAGAGTCTACCCATTGTGACTGAACTAGATGGGGTTTCCTACCATAACCAGTCATTGCTTATCAAATTGTTTTACATTACTTTTGGATATGATTTGATTCTATGATTATACTCTAAGTCTATTAGAGTATGATCAATAGTAAAACTTGTGTGTATATTTTTTAAATGTATGTAGTTCTGTTATCAAATCATTGTTGGGAGAAGATCTCTTGTAGCCCAGGCTGGCAACAAACTTACTATGTAGCCAAAGCTGGCCTTGAACTTCTACTTCTTTAACTCTACTTTCTGAATTTTGAGATTACAGTGCACAACCATACCCATATGCTATTCTGGGGTCAAACCCAGGGCCTTGTGTAGACTATGAAAGCACTCTGCCAGTGGAGACACATACCCAGCCTCCAAATGCTAATACTTCCAACCACACATTGACTCTTCCTGGTTGTATTTCCTTTACTTTTAATAGAAAAGGGTCATTCTATGTTTCCCAATAAATCATAAAACAATGCCACACATCAATTACCAAGTAGTTCAGGTTATAAAATAAAGCGAAATGTCTTAACTTGACAACCATCTCCCATTTCATAACAGATCTACCCAAAGTTATCAAAGTTACTTATCCAAGAGGCATCATCACATATTAATTTTCCTGTCATCATAACATAAACATAGATAATGGAATTGGTAGCAGAGGCAAAAGCACACAGGGGCAGCCAAGAACATGCAAAATAAACAGCTTTCCTGGGAAGAGGCTTAGTTACCCACACAAGTGTGACTTTACATAAATCATCTCCTCCCATCTGTTTTACATGATGCAGAGTCAGAGTCTGGGCAGTACTGCCAATGTCCCCAATCTCACCACAACACAATGGGCAATGCATCCCAGTAGTCAAGCAGAATAGCTGCTGCAGGAATCCAATGACGTGAACATTCCTGACAGACTAGAGATGGACTTACAAAAACTGCTTTTCCAAAATTAGGATCATCCTAGAATCCTCAGTCACTAAGTATTTTTGTAGGTATCTAGCCTCACATCTCACATCTCACATAAAAAAGGAAACACTCAGGTATGAGGATACACTCCTTTAATTCCAGCGCTCAAGAGGCTAAAAGAGGAGGGTTGCCAGTTCCAGGAAGCCTGGGTCACCACAAGGAATAATTTTAAGCCAACACATGCAATGCTCACTTTCATAACCCAGAACTGGAGATGAGAAGCTTGTAATCCTTCCTTATTCTATCAACAATGTTTTCTGGGAATGGTAGTCTACACCTGCAACCCCTGCACTTGGGAAGAAGGCAGGAGAATTACTAAAAGTTTGAGGCCATCCTTGTCTTCAAAGCATGTTCCAAGCCAGCCAGGACTACACAGCAGAAGGAAAGAAAGGAAGGAAGGAAGGAAGGAAGGAGAGGAAAGATCGAAGGACAGAAGGAGGAAGGAGGAGGAAGGGAGGGAAAATAAATTAATAACATAAGATAATTAAATACATAATAAATAGAAAAGATAAAATGTATACCCCTGTCCCAGTCAAATAGCCAGAACAAAATGGGACAATGATGACTTAGTCATCTTGGTTGATATAACATTGCAGCATCCCAATAACCAGGTATCTGAGGACTACAGCCTCTCTTTCATCCACACTGGGGATGCTGGGCCTGAGGAGCATAGCATAGCTGTGAAGCGTCAGTCTCTTCCACACTGGGGATGCTGGCTCATTGAAAAGGATTTGTTGGAAAACCAATTCCCTAAACAGCTTGTTTTGTTTTGTTTTGCTTCCTTTGTATGTGGGCTGATTGTCTTAAGCTGCCAAAGTAGGAAATAAGTGGCATTAAAAATGTTTTCCTGTGAAAAAGCAAATTAACTCTTTTGCCCTAATATTCACCAGAGACTTTCTGGAATTTTGAAAACAACACTTTCTTCCTCTGGACGGCATCTAATTTCAGTCTCTTCCTCTCTGCTCTTTGAAGTTGCTAATGTCTATGGCAGTATGCGGTATCACACCAGCTTAATTCAGGTGAAGCTAAAATTAGAGGTAACTTGCTGGCTAAGTGTTCTCATATCACATATCACACTGAAACTCAAAGTAGACACTTAGGCTAAATTTTAAAGGGGAGGATCTCCAAATTTGCATTCACAAAACCCTCATTGATATGCAAGAGCAGCTGTCTGGTAACCCATCTTGCCCAACTTCAAGCCAGTGGCTTCCTTACTAAAGGCTATACAAATCCTTGGCTAAGGGGATAATTGCAAATTGATAATGCACCAGAAGAACAACAGCACCCACCACAGCCTTATCCATTCAGCCGGAAGGGCCTCCTCCAAATCGGCTGTCAGTTACACACCCAGTACTTGAACTGTGCTGGAATGCCTTCATCTCTGGGCTGCTGCATACTCCCTCATCTGATAGGGACCTTTACCATAGTAGCCATGTCCTCAGATGCAAGACCTAATTACTCACTAATAAAATGCATGCAACCTATTCCTCAGAGGCTGACCTTAACCTTAACAAAGAATTCTTTCTCCTCAGACACTTCCTCCCATATGAGGATTATTATGGACCAAGAGTATCATTCCAAAATTCATATATTGGAGACTGAGCCTTTGGAAGATAACAAGGGTTAGAAGAGATCATTAGGGTGGAGCCTGTGTGATGTGAATACTGTCCTGAGAGGAAAAGGTACCTGAGAGTTCTCGCTCTACCCTTCACCGTCTTTCTCTTTCTCTCTTCCTCTCTTCCTATTTTGTCCTCACCCTTCCCCATCTTCCATGTGAGGACACAGTAAAAATGTAGCCATCTGCAAGAGAAGCGAACCCACAATAAATATTGAGTCAGCTCTCACCTTGATGTCTTTCAAGCCTCTAGAATTTTAAGAAAATTTTTCTTTAAGTCACTCAGTCTATTTATTATATGTCAGATCAAGCTGACTGGAACCAAGATCCAATTGTCCAAATTATTGTGCATGCAAATACATAAGTATTAATATGGAAGTTTGTGTGAAATGTGTACCACTGAATGGTCCACATATACTTTGCTATTGTGGAATGTCTTTAAGCAGAGTTGTAGTTTACATTTTCAGTTGGTGAAAGTTTATCTCTCTGTTTAGCCCATTTGGAATAGGTATTCTCTTTGGGAGACTATTTAATAAGTCAAAGACATAACAGGAACAGTGTTGACCTCATTACCATAAGCTCCCTTCTCCTGTTTATATCTTGCTCATAAACCTTCATAACTGCTCAGTAAGAAAACCGTCTGGATGGTAATAGTACTCAGAGGGGGTGTTGTTTGCAGATCAGTGAAGCCAGGCCACATGTCCCTCCACCAAAGAGCTCTAAAAGTGCTACTCTCAGTGAAAACAAAACTCCTTAAAAATTATTAACACATCAGCACTGCTGTGCAGAAGAGGACATGAGTTTACACAATATGGAAGAAAGAGAATTTTCTTTGTACACTTTAGCCAAGCCGGTACCATCTTCTTTACATGGTCCCTTAATTATAAAGGGCAATCAATTGACAGGAACACTCCAGATTCAAAATCGCTTTTAGAAATAAATTCAGACAAATAAGTGTAGCATGAAAAAAATAGACCCAGAGACAGATATTGGGGTTCAAGCTTCAAGATAGAGATCACAGAGGCCAAGCAGTAAAGGCAGTAACTCTTACCTCTGCCTCGGACTGTAAGGGCTGATCCTGTCTCCACAAGCTCTCACCAAGCCTCCAACTGATGCCTCCTCAGTGTGGCTGGAGAATGAATGCCAGCTCTGAGACCCTGTACCTTTCTTAAATACCTCTCATGAGTCCTGAGATTTAGGGAGGGAGCTCTGTTAGTCTTTTAGACTGATTCCTGTAGTTCTGGGTGTTCTTGAACTCAGAAAGATCCATCTACCTTTGTCTCCTGAGTCTTGGGATTAAAGGTGTGTGCCTGGCTTCTATGACTAACTAGTATAACTGCTTTGCTATTTTGATCTCCAGTGGATTTCACAAATCATAAACAATATATCACAAGTATGCGTGTCTGTAAGTTTACATACATATAGAGACATGTGTGAATAGCCATATGTGTGTATACAGATATATACATTGATAGTGAAATATCCTTTGTGTTGGGGAAGTCCTGTGCATTTGTCAATAAAGCACTGTCTGGCCTATAGGGAATCTAGATAGGAGGGACTAGGAGTCCAGGAGAACTCTGGGAAGGAGAAACACAAGGGAGTCAAGATGTAATGCCATGGAGGTAGGAAGCCCGGAACTATTCTCCAGTAAGAGAAATACTTAGATTAACAATTATGGGGTAATTACTTAAGTCAGAGCTAGCCAGTAAGAAACAAGCAAGGCCAACAGCTTCATAATTAATATAGCCTCCTGTGTGTTATTTGGGACTGATGCGGATCTGGAATCAGGCTGGCGGGAAAGCTTCTATCAAGGAAAAGGTTCTCTTAACACCTTTGAACATTTCTTTTATGTTAAGCAAAAATGTAGTATAGAATTAAATAAATTGATTACTCTTATTTTTCAAATTTCTCTCTCTCTCTCGTGTGTGTGTGTGTGTGTGTGTGTGTGTGTGTGTGTGTGTGTGTGTGTGTGTGTGTGCTGGTAAGCAAGTTGGGCTGGCATGATGGCTCAGTGGATAACAGGTATTTGCCTCCAAGCCTGATCATCTGAGTTCTACTATCCCAGGAACCACATCATAGACGGAGAGAACCAGTCCCTGATTTGTCCTCTGACATTACGTGTGCCTCATGGCACACACATACATGTATGCACACACATAATCAATCAATCAATGTTCAAAATAAATCCGGCATTAAGGGTGCTAGCAAGGTAGGCTAGGTTTCAGATACACACTGCCCAGGAAGATAGAAGGGAAAGGTTGCTGTTTAAATGCCTCTGTTTCTTTTGTAATCAGCAATGTCTCATTAGGAAATCATTGTGATTTTGCTGTTTATCTGAAAGTCAAAGCATCACATTTCTTTTCATGTTGGTGACATGCTTGTAGGCTGAATTCAGACATTTGCCTTGGTAAGAGCTGAGTAAGGTTTGATAAGTTTAAGTCCAGGGTACGGGAAATGAGTCACAAAACATGAAAAGAACTGCAAAAATTGTAGTCCTGTGGAAGCAAATGTACATCCCTTCACACAGGTACCACAGCAGCTACAATGAGGGAGTGGCAACTGTGTTCTCTCTGCCTCACCCCTAAGGTGCTTCATAAAGGGCTCCCTTTCACCTCCTTAAGCTTGTAAATCTAACTTCCAGTCATCAGGAGCAGCAGTCATGACAGAAGCAGGGAAACCTAGAGTGCGGGACTTTCTATGGATCAATGGCTGAGGGAGCTCAACAAGAATTCGCTGTGCCACTGGGAAGCAACAGTTGGGAGGGAGCTTGGACACCGAGTGAAAAGCTAAGAGATAAAACCAGATGGAACATGTGGGTTGCTCGGGATTCTGTCTGAACACAGCAATACTACAGGTCATGTTAAAACTAGTGGGGGAAATTAGAATATAGACAGCCAAGCTCATTAATATTAATAGCTTAGGAATGATATGATCACAATGGTGGTGAAATAGGACCATGTGTTTGGAACAATGATTTTTAAAGCATTTGTAGATAGACTGAGACAAAGTCTATGGATTATTTAAAATGATATAAAAATTATTAAGCTGCTATGATGGAAAATACAAAGACATTCAATTTAGCTGGATAAGACCTGAGTGCTCATTATATGACTGAATTTATTTTTTCCATGTTTGAAATTTTCCTAATAAAAACTTAAAGTAAATGAATATGAGTTAGCTAAGTTGTTTTATAGGGATGACATCATTTCAGTGCTTTGAAAATACTGGATAAAAATGTATATAAATGTGCCCAAAGGCATATTGTTAGGAAATTAATCAACATAATTATTATAAAATGCAAATGTCCTACTTGATTTACCTCATAAATGTAGCACAACAGCAGGTTCACAAGTAAATTAGGGGGGGTTCTTACTACCCTCAAAGTGTTGTTGTGGGGATCAGTTGTAAGTCATGTTTTATAAATTGTATGTCGTGACAGGAGATTTAGAATTTTCAGGTTTGAATTGGCTGTGACCTTACAATTAATCTTCTAGTAGCAATAAGGATAATCCCCACCTAAAAATGGTAATGTCATGTCCTCAGAATTTCTGATCTTCCCACCCTCCAGTAAGGGAAGCAAGAACAGTGTACTCTTTCCTCTAAGAGGCAAAGTCTACTCTGCACACACAACTATTTCCTGCTACTGGAAGCTGTACTCTTCCTTTCTGATTCATCTCATACCCTTTATGGTTTCAGAACTCAGGATAAAGCAGCTTCTTCCTGGTATTATCTAGTGAGAGGAGTGACTGTCAGTCACAAGACCCTGCGCTTACAGAGTCTAATCCAAGGAGATGCTCTTCTCGACTTCGGGATCTTTTCACCAGCCTCTGCCGTGTTCAGATCCATGTGTCATTTGGTTCCACAACCAGTGGGACTGATTGCTTTTATGTAACTTGCCTTTGAGAATGGATTCAATGCAAGACTAAGTTAATCAGAAATTAGTTTTTCTCACAGACAAATGGACAGAGGCCTTAAATATCATTTCCATTATTAAAAAATAATAAATAATAACAACTAAATCAAGGATGACTAAGCACATTGGAATAAAGTGTCAATACCTAACATTATAATAAAGCAAATGACTTTAATCCCAGCATTAGGGAGGCAAAAACAGAAACACCTTGAGTTTTAGGTTCATCTCAGCTATATAAGGAGTTTCAGGGAAGCCTGGAGTATAGCAAGACCCTGAGCCTGAAAAAGCAAACTTTCCAAACATTATGTATGTATGTATGTATGTATGTATGTATCTATCTATCATCTATCCATATATCTATTACCTATCTATCTCTCATGTGTGTGTACCTGTGCGTGTTCGTGTAGATACATGTGCTGTGTGCACTCAACTGCAAAGGACAACATCTGCTCTATAATCCAATACATCTTGTTCTCTTTTGACAAGGTCCCTCTTTACCTGAAGCTCCATTTTCTCGACTGGACGACATGTCTAGCCAGCCAGCTCTAGGGATATGGCTGTGGGATGCCAAACTCCATCCTAAATTTAATATAGAAAGTGCCCTTGTCCAAGGAACCATCACTCCAGTCCCAGGAACACAGAAATCTTAGTGGAAGATGTGACACTCTGCTGAAATTTCACATGATTATGGGGAACTTGTTTTATTGCACAAAATTCCCCCATTGTCATGGAATTACCCACTCCCCAAATCCACACTATCCTGGAGAAAAGGGTGACGGAATATTAGAGCAATAAAAACACCTTGAGTACTATTTAAATGGCTTAGAAAATATAATCAAGAAATAAACAGACATTTGACCTTCATCCATAGATTTCAATATCAGTACCAGCTATTGGAAATATACCACATGGCACTCTGTGTCAAATTTACAGAATCTGCGTCAAACCTATAGAGACAGGCTTTCTCAGTTCCTCACACTGCCAACAAAGATTTCAATTCTTCCATTTTTCTTCTCCATAATGTTCAGAGGGTAAAACTATCTCCTGATTCAGCATCTCTGGCTTTGGGAAACCACAAAGAAGTGTCAGCACCTGCCACCTTGTCTTTTGACACAACACAGGTAATGTGGCACCTGGGGACAAGTGGGACAGGGCTTCAGAGGAAAAGCAGTTCCTAGGGAGGGATTTAAAGGCACATACACACTGCCACCCCAAGGTTAGAACCAACCAGGAAACTGTGTCACCTTTGGCATGTAATGCAAGACTGAGGCCAACAGAGCTCATAAGCAGTGAAAAGAAAGATACACATCCACTCATATTCTCTGTGCTTCTGTCTCTGTCTCTGTCTCTGTCTCTGTCTCTCTCTCACACACACACACAGGCAGACTCACTCACATGCATACTGACACACACACAGACTTACGTGTATACTGACACACACAGAGACTCACATGTATACTGACACACAAAGAGAGACTCACATGTATACTGACACACACACAGACTCACACATATACTACACACACACACACACACACACACACACACACGTGATTGAATGTAACCACCACTATCAATTCCACTTGCTTAAAAACGTATATCTCAGGACATGTGTTCATGCCTACATCTTAGTTAGGTCCTCAAATATGGGGTGATGTGCCAGTATTTACTATAACATAAATTAAAATTTTTAGATATGAACATTGTCTTACTTATTAAAAAATTATAAAACACTAAGATGGGGAGTACAGCAAGGTTGACTCACCCAGAGAGGACCAAGCAACCAGGAGCCTGCTGAGAGTGCCAGTCTACTCCTGTCCACACTCTGGGCAGAGGTGAGCTCTGGACCCCACCTTGGGCCAATGTCCTCCCACTTGCACTCTCTGGGATCTCCTGGCCTGGGGACTGCAGCCAAGTCAACTTGCACTGGAGGACCAAGCAACCAGGAGCCTGCTGAGAGTGCCTGTCTACTCCCTCCCCCACTTAGGGCAGAGGAGAGGGAGTGCCTCAGACCTGCCTGCACCCACCGTGAGGCCCATCAGAGTATTGGACCTGCTTACAAACATCAGAAGGGAATCCTTGGACTGTATCCGCCAGGAAAGGAAGATACCCAACCTGTACCCACTGGAAGAAAGGATGGGAAGACGACAATATAAGAACACATTCAACAACAGAAAAACAAATATGGTGCCACCAGTTTCTGGACTGTACACCAGCAAGAACTGAACGTCCCAACACAGATGAAGCAGAAGAGAATGACCTTAAAAACAACTTCATGAAGATGACAGAGACCTTAAAGGGGAAACGAGAAAATCCTCTAAAGAAATGGAAGAAAAGACAAACCAAAAAAATTGCAAAAAACAGTGTAAGGTTTGAAATCTGAAATAGAAACAATAAAAAACACAGTCTGAAGGAATGCTGAAATTAGAAAAGGTCAGTAAACAATCAGGAACTACAGATGCAAGAATAACCAACAGAACAAAAGAGTTGGAAGAGAGAATCTGTGCGTTGAAGTCCAGGAGTTGCTGGTGGATTCTTTCCAAACTCCTCTCTGAAAAAATAAAGTCTGTTGCTGAGGAGTACTTTCCCATGAGCATTCCCTGAATGAATGAAGGAGACACAAGTGTGGGTTACTTTCACACTCTAGGGAGAATGTGCCCATCAAAGATGCAAGGCTGGATGGCATTTTCTTCCCCAGGACTCAGAGAGGTTCAAGATGGACTCATGAAATGGTAGTGACAGATTTAAAGGAAAATAGGTGAACTCTTGTAAATTATCTTCATGTGTCACTTTGAGTATCTGAGGCACACTTTGACATATTTCAGCACACACAATATGTCATGGATACAGGACAGCTTAGGAGTGATGCTCCAACGTTGATCAACCTACAGTTTAGTAATTTGGGGAAGATAACAGAGTCCATGCTGCCACTCTCAAATTTCTAGGCAGCTTTGGCCTTAATGAAGGGTTTGACTGGGGTGGAAAATGGCTTTTCATTGGTGGAACACACTCAAGATTGGCACACCAACACCTCTGCAGTTGCCAGACTGAGTGAATGCTCTGAACAGAAAGGCAGCATGCAGCCTTGAGAACGAGTACTGTTCATTGTGAGACTGCACTCAAGGTCCACATGCTGCCATCTATCCCTGCTTACCTGAGTGTCGTCTGTCCCTGCTTAACTGAGTGTAGTCTGTCTGTCCCTGCTTACCTAAGTGTCGTCTGTCTGTCCCTGCTTACCCGAGTGTAGTCTGTCCCTGCTTACCTGAGTGTCATCTGTCCTTGCTTACCTGAGTGTCATCTGTCTGTCCCTGCTTACCTGAGTATTGTCTGTCTGTCCCTGCTTACCTGAGTGTCATCTGCCCCTGCTTACCTGAATGCCATCTGTCCCTGCTTACCAGAACTACAATGGCAGCACACCTCCACCTCTGCCTTTTGCTCAAAATTGGCAAAGAGTTTATAAAGCAAGGAGAGCCAATACTTGACGGGGTTGTAAAAAAAGATGCTTACTATTTTAAAAAGTGAATTATTACCGGCTTGCTCACAAGGGTTTGAGTTTGTGGGGATTCATTCTGAAGCTTCTCTTTGGAAACCATACTGTCTAATAACAAGGTGGTCAAGAGCAAAACCCCAAATCCTCATTATCTCAAATTACAAAAAGCTTCTACTGCTTGAAAAAAATAAACTACCAAAACGAACAGTTGGAGAACAAAATTATTTCATCCCAAAGCCTGGGAAACTGAAAACAAGGAAAATAAACAGAAGCAAAGGAAACAAGTGGCAGAAAACATGAGAACTAATCCAACAGCTAGTTAACCGGATACTTCCAACTGTAAGTGTGAAGCATGTGACAACAAAGGATTAATTCACCTAATGATGCCTCTGCCTCCTAGGAGGTCATTGCTAAGCCCTTGAAAGTGCCTGTGGTCTTTGATTGTGGATACAGCTTAGGGGTAGAGTGCTCACTTACCATGTACAAGACCCTGGAACAGATTCTAGAACCATAAAAACATAAGAATGAGTGTCTGTCTCTCTGGAGACCTAGGGCCATGCTGAAAAATTTTTTTGTCATCTCATCTTTTAGAGGATCTGGAGACTGATGTCAACTCAAGAGAGGAAGATTTACACCTGCCTTGGGCCCTGTCCCATGCCACTCTTCCTTGTCTGCCTTTCATCTGTGTTTTTATTTTAATAAGCCATAACCACAGGCATAAGACTGACTTCAGTAACATAGGCATCCATCTATCATCACTGAACCTAGGGATGGTGTTGGTGGTCTGTGCACTTGCAGCTAGACTTAGATGTGTGAATGACCTTGGGACACCCCCATGTTGTCAGTTTATGTTCACAATGAGAGTCATTGTACCCCAAATCTCTCCCTTAGCACTGTAGTACCCAGGAGCTGTAGAAGATGAAAGACCTTAGAGAGAGAGAAAAAGGGACACTAATCCAATCACATTTTCCTCCTGCATCTGGCCTCTGAAAGAATTGTCCAGAGACTAACAGGATTGAAAGCAGACAAAACAAATTTACTACTTCCACCTCAAGGAAATCCACTGGGTGCCATCAATGTCATGTTCAGTTTGGAATCCTAGCTTTCCCTTACATTCTGTGATCTGGAACTACTCACTGGAGCAAAAATATAAAGGGTAGAGATGCCAGGTTATAAGGCAAGGGGTGTTCTTCTGTAGGCTCAGTACCACTTCTCTCACTGGGAAGCTGGCAGCATACAGCTACATTCAAAGGCCAGTGGAGGACGTGTGTGTGTGTGTGTGTGTGTGTGTGTGTGTGTGTGTGTGTGTGTGTGTGTGTGTTGGCTTTCAGCCAGTAGTGACAGGGTAGTTGCTTTTGTCATTGTGCCTCAAACAGCTAAGGCCCCAAATTCACACATCTGGTGAAGACAAACAAAATGACAGGGGAAATCCAGAGCCCTGAGGCTTCAGTGTGGGCATCCATTTCACAAGTGTGTGGGAAATTAGCATCTTAGAGGTGAACAAACCCCAAAGAACAAACCGCCAATTTCTTTCCTCTTCAGGATATCACTTTCCTCTTAGCAGTTCATGGCCTTGTACACTCCAGCTCATGAAGTACAGCAAGGTGGGGGCCATGTGGCCTGGGTTTTTGGTAAGTTGAGAAGGCAGCCATGTGCACAGCCGCACTTGTGATGGGTTCCAAGAACAGGTCCTGTGCAGCTGCTCCACCTGGGACAGTGGAAATGAAAGCTACCCAGCACACTTCAGTTCTCTTCATTTCAAAACCAAGTCCCCTCCTCACAGGGTCCAGTGGCCCGGCACACTAAGGACCTAAGAGCTCTCTGTTCTAAGTTAAAGTGGGACTTGGAAGGGATCATCTGTGTTTGCTCTCTGCAAGGGTTTGGGAAGATGCAGAGAGGCCCTCATGCTCCCACTTGGTCCCCACATTTATTTTATCCTGGACTTTTCCACCTTCACCAACCAGTCCATCAATTTAATGCACCTTTTCTAAGTCATCAGGAAACTGTTCATGAAAATCTATTTTTCAAATCCCCAAAGTGGTAACTCAGAACAGTGACATTTTGTTCCATTAAAGAATAAGGCTCTGTAATTTAGGGATATGGGCATGCTCCCTTGGCCATGTGGTTCCTTACAGTTTGACAAGCTTGTGCAGGTGTGGATGTGTCCATATGTGTGTGTTTCTGAATGATTTTTCACACATTGAGGAATCAGGCAAACAAGGGGACACCTGGGCTCTAGCGTGACTCATAACACCCTAAGAATCTGTCAAGTGCTCCCGGATTTTCAGTAGCTTCACTTACCTTAGTAACGATTCATTTTACCAAGCATGTTTCTAAGAAATACATCTTCTGTTAGGTAGATAAACATTCAATTTCCTAAATTTGTTTCTTCCCCTATCTTCCTTCCTCCCTTCTTCCCTCACTCCCTCCTGTACCCCCTCCCCCGCTTCTATTGTGACCCTTCCAAAAATCTACAGAGTAAACCAGATACATGTGTTCTTTCTAAATTCCAGTTGGGTTTCTTATTATCTTGGGAATCCAAAATATAATTAGAGAGAATCTAAGAATCCATCCATATGTTAATTCTTTTAAAAAACGGAACCAATGATGAAATGCAGTAGTAGTCACTCTTAAGAAACATATCATATAATGGTTAAAGAGAAATGTAATTATCTGATAAGAACCAGTGCAAATGTAATGTTGTACTTTGGTAGAGCAGGTGCATGGGACCCGGGAAATATACAGGAGTAGCAGAGGATGTTGCGTCTCAAGCGATACCTGAGAACCGATTAGGAGTTACAGAAAGAGGACTGAGAAACTTGTTCCAAACTGGAGGCACCTGAAGTAATGGAAGATAAAATCACAGACATACTGAAGACAGCACAGGAGGGTTAAAAAAGGAAGAGGGTTCTTGGTGTTCTTGTAAACCTACCTGAATGAAGCATATATCCAAATAGCAGTGGCCTTTGACTGAAGGATGCACAGATTTAAATTCCTTCAAGACATCCAAGGATGTTAGCATCCAACTTAACGCCTTTAACTGGACTCATGTGGTACTAGAAAACAGCATCAGCAATCAGAGATCTAATTGAGAGAAGCTTGAAGTTCAAATTGGGAAATCCTGTTTGGAACAGAGCATGGAATAGTAATGGGAAACACAGCCCTGGTTCAAACCATAACTGATGGGCTAACTTGATAATAAGCCTGAGATCTCTTGATAATTTCCCTGTTAGTCTCTGTCGTGAGTCTTAAGGTCTGACACGATGCTTCATCTACAGTGTAGATTCAGGTTCAATAAATAAAGGATACAAAATATTTGGTAAGCAATGAATGATTCATTCACAGATCAGGCCATCTTGGGAAAGAAAGCATTCATCTTCATTCAGTAATTCAATATATCCATGGTGAAGTATCAGACCACAGAACACTTAACAAGCTTAATACATATACAGTATGTATCATGTGACTGTAATATCAGATGTCTAGTACAATAAAGATAATCAGGCAACGCTAATGGCCCAACTGCCCTGGCTTTCCCAGATAAGAATACCTTAGAATACAATAGCAATGTCAGGTTAAGCCTAATAAACCATATTATACTTTATTTTATCAGTTCACTGATCAAAGTGTTTATTATAGGACATATTCAAAGCTTACAGTGGAGAATTGAAGAAGACTGAGACATTTCAATGCTTATTTAATGAGATTATAATCGATCCTAAATTATCTAAATGTGCAAAATAGGAAAATAAGCGTCAATAAAAAGTTCATGCCCTGGCTACAGTGGGAGTAGCTAGTATGCTCCACAGAGGCCTAGCTGGGCATACAGCTGGAAAGACAAGAAGTTACAAGATTCAGTGATGACCTGTAAGTGGAACCAGAGAGGGCTGCTGATAACATGGTGACTTTATTTGTTTATAAAAGGAAATAAAATGAAATCAACTGTTTGTTTTTGGTTCCAATTCATACATGCCAGTAGCTGTGCTGCCATAACTCTTGGGCCTTCAACCATCCCAATTCTTCAACTGTCATGATCAGATTCAGTAATCTGATGATTATTATTCATCTATTCTAGTACATTATCAAATCAAAAAGAATATGAATGGTTCCACTCTTTCTCTAAACATTGCACAGATACATGTCAGGGAATGACATTTCCTGACAATTTAAAGTTCTAATGGCTTTTTTTGTGGGGCCATCTTGGGGGACTATTTAATGCCTTGGAAACTTTTAGAAGATAAAGTAGTTTATGGATAGTCTGAAATCCCCTTGTGTATTCTCATGAGAACCTCTCTCTCATAAACAAAAGAACATAGGGACATTTTCTGAATCATACAGTCTCTCCAAGGACATCTGTGACACACACACATTATCGTCAATGAGATCCTTAGTGTATTCTCTATTTGCACATCTGTCCAAAATTTTCTCTTATGTCTCATAATTACTACTCTTGAACTCAACATTGGTACACATTTTATTAAGTCTTCACCAATTTCCCCCTACCTACGCCATGCTAGGCAGTACCTAGTTCTCATGTTCCAGTCACACAAAGATCAAGTCTCCAGCTATTATTGATTCTGACTTGAAACTTAAGAAGCAGAAGTCCAGTTTCTTCAATAGCCTTTTATCTGCTCATGAATATTTCCTGAGCAAGACCTTGTCCCTAGCAGATAAAGAAATAAGTGTTTTAATCCATTCTGTATCAGCATTCAGTATTTATTATTTTACATGTAGATGTGTAAGACAAAGTCACAGAAAGCAGCAACCAGGCATTTTACAAAAACAATGTAGTTCAGGAAAGTATGTCTATATTTCAGAAAGCTGTCAGTCAATCTTCTGAAACAGAACATTTTGAACCGTTAAGAACTCCAGGAGAAGAAAATTTATAATACTATTTTGGGGATAGAGTAGAAGGAAGATAAAATTTAATGAACCTTCATTTTATGTAAATACAACAGAATGTTGGATTTATAGGACCGATAACATCAGGGAACTCATTTAGTTTTATATAACCCAAGGTCCCAAACTTAAGGAATTAATCTGTTAAAGTTATTACCCTGTTAGATCAAGGGCCAGTAACTTTGTAAAATATGTACACCAGGGCACCAACCCTGGGTGGCAAAGAGCAGATGGAAGTCTTGGCTAATGTAATATAGGAAGGAGTGTTTTCTCAACAAATTAAATGGTGTGGGCACAGTCCTAATAATTATAAACAAGAAGCAGCACATGCTGCTTAGTCCTAATGCTATCATATCTTGGCAGAAAGTGATGACCCAAGAAGTTCTGGGTTCCATCTTCTGGGGACACAGAGACAGAGATGAAATAACCTGTGACATTACTGAACCCAGGAGAAGGAGGTAACTTTGCACCAGACTTTGAAACTGAGGGAACTGAGAAAAATCTGATAGAAATATAAAGACTGAAAATGAAGCTAAGACATGGACATGGCTAGAAGGACAAACTGACATATTGTCCAGAGAGAACTCCATAGGAAAGATGCCAGGTATCCTGGGACCACACATCTTTTCTGGTTTTAGAGTAGAGCCAGCCAATTATTAGCTGGATGATGAGAGGGCTGGAACATTCCAGGAAGTCATAATACAGTAACTACTTATAAAGGCATTAGCAATATGAGGAAAACTACAGGAGTAACTTGGTTCTTAGAAATAGGAGTCATGGTTCAAAGTGAAATCTTAGATGGAGGAGCACCCACCAGGAAATAATTTAGAAATAATACAAAAAAGTATCATATTACCACTAGGAAAGCCTACACCCGGATACCAAAGAAAATCAGGCCCCTGGTACACCATCCTAGTGAAGAAGTCTGTCACTTTCAAAGATTTCATCCCATGTTGCATTCAACCAATGCAAAATGCTTACTCAAATGGTTAATAAAATTGATTCTGAAATCAGGACCAAAAACTGAGTAAAATTGTCTGACTACTTCTCACTTCTAAGAATGCGTGCTGATAGAACTACTGAATATTTGATGAATTCCCAATACATATTAAAAGATACATCTATGTCTTGAAAGATATTTAATAATTATGAAAGATTATTTGACAACCTGGAATAATAAAGAGAGTATCACTAATTCCTCAATGAAATTGTTCAAATACTAAGGAAATTGCATACATGGGAGAAGAATAACACATTCACAAGAAGAAAAATTATTCCCATACACTTACTAGGATCCCCCTATCAGTTACTGACTGATACTTTTGTGGTAACAGAGCCTTAAAAGGTACTATTATGGGTTAGAAAGTTCACAAAGAGTCTCTGCTTCCATCATCACAGGTTGAACACATTCAAGTCTGCAGTTGGATGTATATAGTGCTATATACAGATTAGGAAAACAAAAATTCATGCTGAATTGAACCAGCCAGGAAACAGCCCCCATTCTGGCGAAAAAGTAGTCAGAGTCCTTGACACCTGGGATACCTGGTTTGGTCACCATCAAGAAAGGAACTTCCACAATTAAATTACTGATGCCCCTGGCTGGTCTCTGTGTATAGAACACAGTCTACATAATCGCAAAGCCACCTACATTTACTTATCCAATAAATACCTATTTTTGTATTTCCCCTCCATGATGAACAAACAATTGCTTTTGCAGCATTTTTATGTTCCAATTTAGATGAGATTGGCAGCAGGCCAATGTGGATAGTTCATAAATATTGAGTTAATCTTAATAGAGTCCTTCAACATGAACCAAAGAAAACTCAACAAGCCAAGGATAGTAACAATGAGCTATAGCCCTGCTCTTGGGCAAAACCCTCAGTCTCTCTCATTACTTCATTGTCCCGTCAGGGCATTTTCACCTGAAGTCATGGTGCTCTCCAACAATGTGTACATTCTTTTTGTCTTTGGACCTCCCATGGCCCTCTTTATAAAACTTACTTTAGATCTCACTCCAATGACTGTCATGTTGGTCATCAGGGGACCAAATGCAAAAAACATGCTGGAGGTGAGAAGTCCTATACAGGTTTTTAGATTATCAAGTGGACTAGGAGACTTCACTATTTCCAGTGGTTTTTACATCTGTCTGCATTGAGACAGGACATTACTTTGTCTCAGCCTCCTTGTTTGTATAATGACCTTTTATTAAGTTAACAAAGTTCACCTCTATATCTAACTTTTTATAGTGTTCTTGCAATTAAAAATAGAAACTCCCTCTTACATAGAAGTTGCCAGTCTTTCTATTCTTAGTATTCTCTTAGGACGTCTATACAGAACTGTCGTTACTTTTTAAAGCTCTGTCCCTAGTCTCCAAAATCATACATCCCAATGTCATTTTCTCTATTTTCCTATAGCTGAACTTCTCCTTTTGTGGTTTCCATAATCCCCTGGATAGAAGGGTTTTCCCTCTTGCCCTCTAAGCCACCTGCTAATTGGCATGTGATGGAGCATCCCACCTGTACAATACCTCTCTCCTGCTAATAAGTGACACAAATTAAAGTGATCACACTTAGCGTATATTCCACTTGAGATTAAATAAGGGAATGCTTTATTCTGGGTAAGTATCTTCCAGCTGTAGGGAGAAAATGTTAATCAGACATTAAAGATGCCAAGAAAAATAAATTCAATGTGTAAATAGCTACTTTGAGTAATTAGCTATTTACTATTTATTAGAGGCTAAATAAGATCCCCCAGTTTACCACACAACATGGGAGAAGTACCTTGAGGGGTACCACAACAAGGTAGCATTGGAATATCCCTGATGAAACATCTAGAAGTTTAATCAAGTTCTTGTAGCAGTAAAAAAGCTCAGTAGACTTTGTCTGGGTGAGATTAAAGTGAGAGGATGGGGGCACTTCCTTCATGGCTGGTAGAGTGAGGTTATCAAACACATGGAGATGGTTAGCTAACATTTCACTGATGAGGGAGGGAATCTGACAGCAACAATTTGGAAGGAAAAAGATTCGTTTGGTTCATGATTTCAGAGATTTCACTCCTTAGTCATTTGTGTTGATAAAGAACATTAAAGTGGGAAATGCGGTGGGGCAAAGTGTGAGACTCCATGGAGGACTGGAGGAAGAACCTGAGAGGAAGGGACTAGTAGTGAGACACACCACTCAAAGACATGCCCTCAGTGACTCACATCATCACGTGGTCTCTACCACTTCCCAATAAGTGTCAATCGGTCATTCATGGACTAACTCGTTGATGAGGTCAAAGTCCACACAAATCAGTCACTTCTCAAAAACCTTCTAGATACTGCCTTAGAGACTGTGACATTTGAGCATTGGCATTGTCACCCTGACTAAAATCTTCTAGGAGTTTGGTGAAGCACAGCTGTTGGTGTCTTTCTGAGGGTTTTCCAGAGACTTCATGGAGAAGATCCACCCTGAATGTAGATGGTGCCATCCTGTAAACTGGGACTTAGAAGTCCACTACCATGCCCTGCCTCTCTCTCCTGTTCTTCTGACACAAAGAACACGCTGATTATTTTCTCTAGAGTATGCAACAACGATACCATCTTGCAGCTTCAATTTGAACCTGCTGGACATATCAGTGTGTAGAACTAGAAAATAAAATTTCTCTTCCTCAAAAAATCACCCTTTCTTGGATATTTTGTCAAACTAACACAAATGGGAAAAAGTTACAGTTTATGAATTATTGTTGAAGCTCAGTCATCCACCACTTCATCTGCTCCAAGCTCATCACTGCCTGGTGCTGGATGTTTTTCTCTCTCTTCATTATCTTCTCAGTACATATGGAATATGGAATGACAGCATGAACAATGACCAAAGGCTCACAGTGGTAAGGCAGTCAGAATAGCAGCCAGCCCAGTCATGTGACTTCTGTTTCTTCAGGGTTTTCATTAAAAAGAATAAGTAGACTAAAGGAGATAAAGTTTGAAATACAGAAATGGGATTAATGGCTATAAAATTAGCAGCTTTTATCTGTGGAAGCTTTCAGTAGATTTTCTTTGTATGTATACTTAGTGTTTTAACTATGATATGCCATGGGGGTTTTCTTTTCTGGTGTCATCTATTTGGTATGTGGTGGGTGCTTCTTGTATCTGTATGAATGTGTGTTTCCTTAGTTGGGAGGAGTTTCCTTCTATGATCCTCTTAATCGTTTGGTTTATAACATTGACTTGCATTTCTTATCCCTCAGCTATGCATATAACTCAAAGATTTGGTTTTTCATGGCATCCCACATTTCCTGTGAATTCCTTTTCTGTATTTTTCATGTTCACTGTTTATTTGATCTACATCCTCTTTATCTTCGAGAACCAGTATCCTATTTTCTGCTTCATTCATTCTACTTTTAAAGAAATCCTTTGAATTTTCTTGTAACATGAGCTTTCTATCCCAGCAGGTTCCACCGCCCTTCTCCGCACACTGACACTATATTAATTATGAAACTGTTGGCTGTTGGCTAAGGATTCTTATTGGTTAGCTCTGTCTTAATTACTTACTCATATCTATTAATCTATGAATTTCCACATGGTCTTGGCTTACCAGGGAATGACGGGCCCAGCTACATCACTTTTTGTCTGACCTATTAGCCAATCAATGTTTTATTCATTAACCAATAAGAGAAACAAATGCAGAAGAACATTCCCCATCATTATCTAATTGGGCTATTGGGTTTTGTTTCTTTAATTCCATCTTCATTTCAACTTGAGTTCTCATCAATGTTTCTCTCTCTTTATTGAGTGCCTTTTTCAAGTCTTGGGTTATCTTTGTCATTTCCATCAGTCTTATGTTTGTGTTTTCTTAGGCATCATATTGAGGTGTTTTATGTGTTTTCATTTTTCTTATTTTTAAACTGTAATTGTGCAAGCCAAGAAATTTCATTGTGAAACTTCTATTCATGCATATAGTGGATGTGGATCATTTCTGGCTGCCCTGCTGCATTTCAGCAGGCCCTTGCATGTGCTTAAGAGTCCCCTGCTTTTTATTCAGGTCCCACCCACTACTTCATGGCACTGGTTAGGCTCACCATATCTCTGGAACTGGCATGTTAGAGACAATGATCCAAATGTCTGTGCATATTCTAGAATAAAATTTCACTCTTTATGGCTATGAACCTTTTCTTTTGAACCTACTTACATGCTTATTGTTGATTAGTTCATGTCTGTAGAATTACCCTGGGATTCTCATCTCATTAGATGTGGCAGCTAGAGAGCAAGAGCTTTTTCTGATGCTGCTAAGAGCAACATGTCTCGTGCCATATATTACCATTCAGAATGTAGAAGTGCCTTCCAAGCATCCTGAAAGGAGTTGTGACTTTGATCCTGGCCAGGATGAGTGGGCAGATGCTGGAATGGAGTTCAAGGTGAGCAAAGGGCAAGAGATTTTGAAGTCTCTGGTGAAGACAAGCAGTCCAGACATCATGGAGGGTGAGGGCTACACCCAGATCTGCTCAGTGAATGCATCAGCAAGCACCATGTCAGCAAGACTAACTCTGTGATGAACATTCACACAGAAATGAAAAGGAGGTGTCCCAGACTAAGTAGCTGTCAGACAAAGATGATCAGTGCTCTCCCTCTACCGAAAACTACCTCAGACCCTCGGTGGACTGGAAAGTGGCTTCCACTTCAGATAGCTGGTCTACTATTCTGAGTCCTTTGTTTCTGGTGTCCAGTTCCAGACACATCCCAGAACAAGTTTAGTTATAGGCCTCTAGTAGCCCACACAAGAAATTAACCATCATATTCTGTTTTTCCTAGTGGTTTTTGTTTTTCAGTATCTTTAGGACTTATTTTCTATGATTTGTATGCCTTAGAAACAATATTTTAAGTTAAAATAGGGAACTAGATCATGTATTTTTCTACCATGACTATTCTAATACATAAACACACTAACTGTCATTACTCTGTTATATTTATTTTAGCATATTTATGCATGAATTCACATTTTAAGTGAGAGTGGCACTGTGCTATGTATTTGGTTTTCTTCCTCATTATTTTTGATATTGGAAATATTGTAATTTTAATGAATATTTCCCAGACCACCATGTAGCTATGTAATGGCTTGTTACCATTTCTCAAGTGTCACTAAAGCCTTTTGGATACATTCTAGTTTCCCACTCTTAGAAACAATACAGTATCAAGTAAACTTGACTAGTAGTTGTAGGGGTCTATTTCTTAATCACCTTTGGAACATGATGTCGGAGCTGAGATTTCTTCCTGCAGAGATGGTGGCCCTGTTTTCTAACTGCTTCATCTCTAGTTACTTGGACAGAATCTGGAAGTTCAGGAAAGGAGCCCACAGTCAGCACAATGTACCATACAGACCTCTGCTAGGTCTTATGAGGCCAGACACAACCAGACTTTGGCACAGGCATTTCACCTTCATCTTTAAAGTTTTATCCTAGATTCAGGAAACAGGGTACTTAACATCACTACCTGGAAGAACTGAGATATTCCATATTGCAGGGTGCTAGACAAGTTCTAGTTTATTTACAACTCTGTATATTTATGACACATAATCGCATACTTGTGATTCACAGATGCACAGAATTACACCCTTCTTACCTCTCATGTAGAATGCAACCTCTATCTCTGAAAATACCTCTCACTCCTCTCTGCCATTTCCTCTCATGCCTCCCCTCCCCTTCTTCTCTTCCCCCTACCTCTCCCTCTCTCAATTTTGCATCTGTCATATCCATTTCCATTTCCTTCCCCTCTGCTACCCATTCTCAAATATCAAAGATATACCTGCATTTCAGACTCTTCCTACGTATATGTGTATCTGCAGAAAAACAGAACAGATTTGGTATATTTGAAATGCATGTAAATTTGAATTTGTAACAATTATTTGGCATTTCTCATCATTTGTCATTGCAGCATTATGCTTGTGAAGTCTGCCCTTGCTTCCTCTATACATGAGTTTAGTTCATTCTTCTGTATGACATCTCTTTCATACATACTTCATTCCTTGTTGTCCCTGGTGCAAGAGAAGGTCACTTGGTCTGTCTCCAACTCTTTCCAGCCATCAGCAGTAATTAAACAAATTATTTGATCTTTGTGTAGGTTTTCTTACAGGAAAAATGTATTTGTACAAGTTTTCCCTATAGAAAAAAATCTAGACAAGAGCTGCTGATGCTTAGGGAATTTTAAACATAATTTTACAATTAAATTGCTTTCTAACAGGACTGATCAACAGTGATGGATGATACTGGTGTTTCCATGTGTTTTCCTGCACTTAAAACTGTCTGGCCTTTTTTACCAATTGTACAGGTGCAAGAAAGTTTTTCTTTGTTATCCCCCTTTTCCCTTGCTTAATTATCAGTGAGATTGAATATCTCTGTAGACATTTCTCAGTCACTCAGGTTTGCTTCTTGAAAGTAGATCATTTCTTTTGTGCTTACTTAGCTCTGTCTTTTTGTTGATTGTTATATGTACATTGTTAGTGGAAAGACAGTGATGAAGGTGACAGACAGGGCCTCCCTGCTTGTCTTTCCCACATATGAAAATACTCAATTTCTCCAGCCCTTGGTTTTAACTTCTCCACAGGAGCTAACTTCCTAGTTTTATGTTGCAACTTGTGGTGGTACTGATAGTAATAGCAGGTACAGCTTTGTTGCTGAGCCTGTGTGAACTGTGAAGATGTGTCTCTGCCTAAGGAATCTTCCGATTGGTTAAATAAAGAGCTGAATGGACAATATCTGGGCAGGAAGAGGATAGGAGGGAGTTTTAGGAAGAGAAAAGAAAAGTGTTTTTAGAGAAAAAAAGGACCAGACACCAATGGAAACAAGTACTCCAGTTGATCCAACCTCTCAGAATGTCTGTTGCAGTTTCCTCAAAATTCTCCATCCAGAACAACTTCAGAGCTGCTAACTGAGATGGTCCAGCTTCATAGACTACTCCAGCCTAAACTTCAGATGCTTTCTACACTTTCCCATCATAAGAAACTAAACAACAACAAAAATAATATAGGTAGCTCTCCTAGGACTTGACCATTGTCCCAATTTTCTAAGGGTCCCCTAAAGATGCCATTGCCCCCAGACAATAGGAAGCAGTCTAGAGACATGACATCCACATTCCCAAGAGGTGAAGTGGGTATTCTGGGTTCATTAGGTGGATTATGGATGTCTGTCATCATTTGGGGGGTGGTGGTTACAAGTTGTTATTAGACACAGTCAGGGAGCAAACTAACAAAAGGAGATTAGATTCAAGGATCCTGTTCTGAAAAGAAAAAGGAATGATACAGAAATGATAGGAAAAAAAGGTAGGTTATTGAATCTACTTTCATAGTGAAAAAGCAGCTACTAGTCTAAAATAATTTATATTAGTATGAATTTTTGTATATTCAAATTTAAGATTATATTTGCTATATTACATATATGTTTCTATTCTTGTTTAAGTAATTATACCTATGCAGCTCAATTAAAATTGTAATGTGAAATTTTAGTCCTTGAAATTTATTTAGGATAATCAAGAAAGTCAGGTTAGTAGTTAGACATCTATAATAATTAAACTTATAATCATGTTAGATATGTTTTCATGTTCAGAGATATATTTTAAATAGACAGATGGTCTTCAAACACTGCAGAGATGTACATAATATGGCCTTAAAGATGTCTTAATAGCATAAGGCTTTTCATGAGAGTGAGACACATTTGCTCCTGACAGCACCAATTTACTTCAAAAAAGGATGATGGGCATTGAAGAACCTCCACATGGAGTTGGTTTTCAACATGGCAAAACTAGCCATTTGGGCAAGAAACTGCCCTTGCCTCAACTGTTGATAGTATGCTGTCCAAACTGGACAAGCAGTACACAAAAGAAGGTAACTGGCAAACGTTGCCAAGACAAGATAGGGCAGCCCTTCAAAATTTTCTGCTTCACAGAAAAGTCTCTCAGGTATTGTAGGCCTGAAGATCAAAGATGGATGCCCCAACATTGCAGAGAAACTTTCAGTGGCTGTCCAGGTAATCAGCTATCTCTGCTATTTCTAGCTTTGGAAGTTGTTTGCTCTGCACTTCCTGTTTACTCAGGTAATATTACATTTTTCTCGGGTTTCTGTTGGAGGTTGACAATAGATAGTTATACTCTTCTTTTTGTTATCAAATTAAAAAGACTTTCAAAGGAGATATAAAGTTTATAAAAGTTGAGAGGCATGAAAGCTTAAGCTGCTTATCTAAGAAGATGCTTTAAGGTCTAAAAAGATATTTTTAGATGGTAATACAAGTTATGATAGGAAGTGGTTTATATGTAAAACTTTGGACTCCTGAGAATAGATAATACAGTTCTTTCTGTTGGAGAATATTATTTTAATGTGTGTAACTTTTGTTCTTGGTAAATCTATGAAACTGTTATTGTGTGATGGGGAAGTCCTTCTGTATATATGTTTCTCTTATTGGTTGATGAATAAAACACTGTTTGGCCAATGAAGCAGGAGTAGGATGAGAAGAATTCTGGGAAAAGTAGGAGAGAGACATCATGTAGGCTGCAGAAGGGGTAACAGTTCCGGACCCTTCTCTGGTAAGATAAGGCCACATGGAAATACTTAGTTTAATAGAAAAGGGTAAATAATTAAGACAGAGTTATTCCTGGTGTAAAAATAGACTTTGAGTGCCCATGCCACAATGTGAGTTGCTCTCTCAGCCTGGACTCTTGAAGGAGGGCCTAGACCCTACCCTGGATGTCATGACAGACTCTGGAGATCCCCTATGGAGGGCCTCACCCTCCCTGGGGATCAGAGTGGAGATTGGATGGGGGACTAGAGGAGTCTGGTGGGGAGGGATAGGGAGGAGATGAAGGAAAGGGAGCTGTGATTGACATGTGAAACAAGCTTGTTTCTAACTTAAATTTTAAAAAAAGGAAGGAAAAAAAGAGAGAGCTAACCAATAAGAGGCCCTAGTCATCATCCAACACTTTTATAACTAATATAGCATCCATGTATCTGGCAAGACAAGAAACCTTCGTGTTATAACTCTGCCTGCCTAAAACACCTGGTGGTCCTGAGAAAGCACTGAATGGCCAATATTGAGGCAGGAGCCAGGAGAGGCGGGGGGCTGGTGGCAGAGAACATAAATAGAAGGAGAAACAAGGAAGAAGGAGCAACGAGACAACCAGGAGAGGAGGACACCAGGGTCCAGTCACCCAGCCAGTCTTGCAGTAAGAAGTAAAGTAATATATACAGAAGAAAGATGAAAGCCCAGAGGGAAAAGTAGATGGGATAGTTAAAGATACGAAAAGCTTACTAGAAGCAAGCCAAACTAAGGTCAGACATTCGTAACTAAGAATAAACATTTGCAAAATGGGTGATGGGCCCGGCAAAAAAAGAAAAAATATCATTACTACAACTTTCTCTGAATTTGCCAAATATATATGGACTGGACATTGTGAATGTAATTCTTACCTGAGAATAGCTTTACCATGTTAAAAAGTCTTCCTTTTTACTCAGATAATACCTGATAATTTTTCTTATTGAATATAGTTTTAATGTAATAGAGTTAAACCTTTTCATTTTTATTTAGTCAAAAAAGAGGGAATGTTGTTGAATATTTGGGTACACTATAAAGTTATGTCTCTGCCTAAGGCACCTTCTGATTGGTTTAATAAAGATCTAAATGGCCAATAGCTAAGCAGGAGATGATAGTTCAAATTTCCTGGAAGAGAGAGGAAGAAGAGGAGGAATCTAGGAGTGCATTTCACCAGCAGACTCAGAGCCAGTAGGATATGTCATACTAAGAAAAGATAACAGAACCATGTGGCAAAATACAGATTTTAAAAAATATGGGTTAATTAAGTTATAAGAAAACCCTAAGCTAAGGTCAAGCTTTTATAATTAATAGTAAGTCTCCAGCTAATTATTAGTGAGTCCAAAGATAGTCTGACAAGAAAGCTTGCTGCATACACACACACACACACACACACACACACACACACACACACACACCAATTTGATGTTGGGAATATAACTATCTTAGAAGTTCATATTAAGCCCTCAGTTGTCATGGTCTCTTATAGTTTGGGGTTAAATGTTGAGTGACCTCAAGGGCCTATTCTTGCTGTGGGAGAAAATTGGCACATCATAGATTTTCAGGATCACAGCATTGCACAGGCTCTGTCTTTGTTTCACATTCAAATCCCACAAACATTTCAGGCTGTTATGTCTCCATCTATGATAGAGATGAGCCTTAGGTAGTTCATGGTCATTGACTAAACAGAAATATAAACACTTTAGATCAGTCTTTAAAAATAATGGGACATAACTTCACAGGATGTGTTCAAGGGGTGGTACCAGAATTTTTGTTCTCAGAAATAAAGCCTCTTTTTGTGTGTGTGACTAGGAGTGACACTCTTGTCCTGTGAAGCAATCCTTTCACTAACCCACAGGAAGTAAAATGATCTACTTATGACTTTGAAAAGAACAAAGAGACACACTGCCCAAGGCAATTCTGCCACATCCTGGTATGACTGAAGGCCCTTCTCCATCTCCATTCTAGAAGTCTGGTGAGACCTTCCTGGTTTAGACTGCCAATACCAATGCAGAACTTGTATAAATCCTAGGGCTCTGAATTAGAGACACACTTACCCCAGAGGTATTAATTGTCTCACAAGCAAGCCCAATTCTAAAAGTAAGCAAGGTGATTATTGACCTCCCTTTTTATTCCTCAATTGATTTGACACTCAGGAAGAAAGCTGTTGGGACCACTAACAGAGTGGATAGAGTACTTACTATCTTATGCAAGTAATCAGGATACACACACACACACACACACACACACACACACACACACACACACACCCATACAGCAAGCACCTTCCCCACAGACCTAGCTTCCCAGATCCAAAGCACAGCTTTTAACTCCAATTTTTTCCTGGAGGGGAACCTGAGGACCAGGGAAGTAATGATTTTCCTGAGACTTTCTAGATATCTGCACGACATTTCTCTAATTGCATTAACATCTTCTGGGTGAGATGTCTTCCCACCACACCATTGCACTTCCTGTATGCTATGTGTCCTCAGGAAATGGGCCATTGAACAAGTGCCTCCAGGAAGCAACACTCTGCCCTATCTTCCAAAAGGTAATGCCCATTTACCTACTTAATTCCAACATCAAGTCTTTGTAGCCCAATCATCCTGGTCCACATGATATTCCCCAAATAATAAGTGGGAATAGATGAGTGGAAGAGAGATAATTAAATATGAACTGATCCAAACTGTCTTCCCAATCATGTCTGATATTAATGAACAACGCATGCCTAGATTTTATTACCTCTTCCTCTGTATAGAGACTAAAATAGAAAGATCTCCTCAGTTGGTACTACAATGGGAAGAACACAGGGATTGGAATAGGTTGTTCAGAGATTCTAATTGGCTCACCTTTACTCTCTGGCTGTAGGGTTTACTTTGAGGTATCCTGAGTACAAAACAACGGGGCCAGTCAAGGTCAAGGTTGTGTGTTGCCGTATTTCCTGATTTCCTCTTTGGAAATCATTACTAACCAATCATTTTGCTTGCTTGCTTGTTTGTTTGTTTGTTTGTTTTGCTTTGCCAGTAGACCTTAAGGCAGAGCAGCAAAAGCTTCCACTCCAGGCCTCTAAATAGCTACAGCCCAAGGATAGCGTGGTTAAGCATTTAGATTCCTGTTTACCATCCGTGACATAGATCACAGCTAAACTCAGACTACCCTTAAGTCAATCATGTGTCAGTGGAGACCACATAGAGTAATAATTTGGGGGAAAGCCCTCATTCTTGGGCTTAGGACATGCCCACAGGAGGAAGATCTTATCCTAGTGGCTCTTGCCAGAGGTGTTCACTTCTGCTTTAAAAAAAATCCATGTCATATTTCTCCCAGTCTGGAAACCTACATACTGGTCATAGGATAGGGAAAAGAAAAGAGATACTCTGTGCTGACAACGGTCACTCATGTGGTATGAAGAGGCATAAAAACAATATCCTTGAGGCATTAGTTACAAAACCCAGAAGAGAAGCCCAGTCATAAACATGATCTCATATCAACTCCAAAACCCCCTGTAAGAAAGGGTCAAATAACTATGTCTCTGCTTGGTGGCAGGTGGAGTAACCACCCGAGGGGCCACCAGGGCCTTGTTAGTGATAGACTGTCAGGCTGCTCCCTCTGTCCCAGTAGCCCCTTCCTATAAATCACACCTGCTTCATCTCCATGGGCATCTTCAAAGATCTCTCAAAAGTCAAGAGCCACCTTTAGGTGCACACGCTCTTTGGAAAGATCCCCTTTTTTTTTTGTCCATCTTCGGACCCTTCTAACTGGCATGCCCTCTGCAGATTAAGAACCTCCAGCAGAGAGGTCTACACAACTACACACAGTTTCTTGGTAGTAAGTGGCCCAGCTTACTCAATGATATTACCTATGCTAAACCACAGGCCATTTGGAACTAAGGATTGGAGTCAAACCACTCAACAACAACTGGGCATCTATCTGAGTCATTTTGTTCAGTTCTCTGCAACTCTCTCCCCACCTACCCTTGTCAAGCCGAGGAAACTCACAGCTGATCACAGGTTCTAGCTCTGAGTGCGTCCCAGGAGCTTTATATTTCCCTTTGCTGATAATCTACACTTCCTACCACCTGTGACCCAGTGGGTTCGCGTTGTTTATTAATCGGCCTACTTAGCCCTGGAATTGACCCTCAACTACCTCCTATGCTAGAATCCAATAATTTCCCCTGAGTTCTAGTTACAGCATGCACCTGGCGTTCCCGCTATTCTCAGAAGCCTCCCTTGCAGCATGGGCCTGTGCTTGGGACAAGGTCCTTTAAGGATGAAAGTCGACTATTCATAAAGCACATAGACTCTGAGAAACCCCCCCCCCCCATCCCTGTTACACATGCCCACATAGAACACCTTGTTTGTGCTTTCCCTGACAGGTTGAAAGGGCCTTTGAGGTTCAGTCAACAGATAGTGGTAAAAGGGTAGCACACTGTTCACAGTGGGAATTCTTATCTCAGCGCTCCTGCTGGCAGAACACCGATGGCTGTGAGCCTCACAATTTATTTGGCTGTAAGGAATAGAGGTCAGGGTGATTCGTGGGTTACTGCATATAAAAAACACTATGTCCTCAGACCAGGAGTGATCTCTAGGTAGCATGTGACTGCAGCTTTTGAGAAGTTCAGGAGGGAATACTTCCTTTAAGGGAGTACACACCTTTCTTTGTACTCCATATCACAACAATACCTCAATTACTAACGCTGTCACTTAAAAAAAAATCCTTTTGTACTTTTGTCTCATGCCTAATAATGACGTAAAAAGAGAGAATAGTCATAGTTTATAGTTTTCCAGTCTCAGATGCAGAATTCATTGCGCAAAGACCTGAGGACTTTAATGTGGAAAAACAAACGTACTTATATTTTCCTTATTTACCCACTGAAACCCTTCTTCCAAACTTGCCCCCGCCTCACACACACTTTCACTCTTTTTGTGTCCAGCCCACCGAGTCTAACTGAGTTTCACGTATTTCCCCCTCTTGTTGAGAACTTCATTGTGTACATTCATTGTTCATGGCATTGTGTCATGTAAGGACATTTTCATGCGAGCACATTGTATGTTGAGCATGTTCTGTGCATCTTTATGTCCTTCTTTGGGGACCTATTAGAGACGTTGCTTACTGCCTCAGACACTGCACTAGCTCAAATGTCCTGTGACTCTGCTGCTCCTACAGGGCCCCTGGGCTTGCACCACTGACCTCTCTTGGTAATTCGTTGAAATGGTAATGTCTGCCCTACATCCTTACCAATGCATTTTAACAAGATCTACATATGGCTCAGAGACACCTGATGATGTAAGAAACTTGGGAATAAACAAACAAAGAAATAAATAAACAAGCCTGATATTTTCATTTCTGATTACACAGTTTGTTTTGCTTTTAAAAATCATCTTTACATTAGCTTTTATTCAGCAATACAAAATAATAGGTTTCAGCATACCATTATCAATCTGAGTCTGGACTTTGTTCAGTCCCCAAAGATCTTACAGTCAACATTCATGGCTTTTGACTTCAGATACACTGTCAAAACCAACTCTTCAAACATCACCTTCCTCTTTCATGCAAACAGCACAGACATATATTCTAGCATCCACAGAGGCTAAAGTCAGCCAATACCCATGCAGCAGTTACCTAAGGCAGCCTTCGGAGATCAGGAGTTTCAGACAACTATCCATTGCCATCTGTCCAAAGGCTGTGGCTGTCAGCACAGAACGTGATCTACATTGTCCCTTCCCGTCCCCCTGTTCTATTTGAGGGGTGGGAATTTGAGACAGAGCCTCACTATATAGAGCCCAGGATGATCTAAAACTTGCAGCCATTCTCCTGCTTCAACCTCTCGAGTGAGTGTAGGTGACAGGTGTTGGGCCTAGATCCTCACTTATCTGCTCAGAATTTCTCCTGTAAGGTTTTATTGGATATTCTAACTCCCTCCACTAGACCATCTTGATAAAAAAGGTTGAGTCAGGAATTTCACTGTTTTAGGTAATGGGAAAAAAAGACCTATATCATGGGTTAAGACAATGGGTGTCCCAGACCAATTTCTGTTTCTAACTTCTGTAATTCAATCCAGCGAACTCTGAGTAAATTTACTGATTGAATGCTGTGTTTTCTATGTCATGCTGGATACCTCACCAACTATAGACTTGAGAAACATACCTATACAGAAACCTTCAGATTGTCACAAAGAAAATTAGTCATGATGTGTTAATAAGTTATCTTAGCCGATACATGTTACAGAAGTCAAAGGATCCTTTTAAAATTATTTGTGATTATGTGCCTCTGTGTGTGTGCACCCTTCCTCTTGTGTGTGCAGACTTATGTTGTGGGGAGGGAGACACTCACAGAGACCAGAGGTATCCGGAGGTACAGGCAATGATGAACTTCTCAACTTGGTTGCTAGGAGGCAAACTCTAGGATATTAGGGCAATCTGACTGTAATATCTGTCACCCTGTTGATTGTCATGGTTGATTCAGCTGATGTGACTGTCTCAGAAGGTGCCCCCTTCCTCCCAAAGATACACTTTTCCAAAGTATGTCTGTGTTCACCTGTTAGAACCCCCAAACAAGCTCACAAGGTCTCTCTCTAACAGCAACACAAGTTCTTAAATCGCAAGTCATCTCTTCAGTCCTCGGGGCATCCTTAGAGTCAAGGAATGAGAAGATGGAGGTAAGTCTGAAGATAATGAATTCACCGAAGGTGTGAGGTGTGAGGCACCCCTAAGGCATGAACAGAAAGAGCCCGTACTAATGTGTTCAATACCAATGCAGGTTATAGCAAACGTTACATGGACATGTTTACAAAGGTGTGTGTGTGTGTGTGTGTGTGTGTGTGTGTGTATTTTGCCTACCTATATATAAGTGTATCACCTGCTTACAGTGCTCATGGAGGCCAGAAAAAGGCATCAGACCCCTTGGGACTGGAGTTATAGATGGTGGTGAGCAGCCATGTAGAAGCTGGATCAAACCTGGGTCCTCTTAAAGAGCAACCAGTGCTCTTAACCCCTGAGTCATCTCTAGCCCTGCATGTACACCTTTTAATAGTGCATCTAACTTTAGTTTCCCACTGTGCAGCATGGGGTTTTGGTTAAAGAGACATGTTGACCTCTAAAGCTTGTGTTTGCTTACTCCCAAAATGCCAAAATTCACCTGAAAAGTGCGGACCAATTTAAAAACAAGAAATTTATGTAAGTTATGAAACAAGCAATTTTAAAGTATTTTCAAACGTTTGTTTTGTGACAACCCTTTACTACATAGGCTCAGACAACTGCTATCCTGCTTTTAGGAAATTAGGGAGGAAGTAAAAGTCCCTTAACCTGACCAGGGATGTCTAAAAGATATAAAATTGTTTAATGGTGCATTTTGAGAACCCCCAGGTAAATTAGGGTTCAAGTACCAGAGCAGGTAGCAATGTTGCAGTAGCCAACCAGAAATGAAAAGGAGCTACTTGTGTTGCAAGAGAAATATATCTATCCAAGGGTACTTGCTCACTTGTGGGTGCTCCAGAACCTTACCCTCTAGTCTGCAAACAAGAGCCTTTCACATGAGAAACTAGTTTATAAAGCAGATGTTCTCATAACTTATCCAAATTGTGTTCGCTGAATGCCCACATGCCAATCACTGCAGTACTGGGAACTGGACCTTGTGTTCTCCCAAAAGTCCTGGGGAGAACCTGGTTAAAGGGGAGCCCCAGGTACATTAAAGGATGGCAGCAGATTCCATCTACCACTGCAATAGATTTCCATATGCAAAAACTTAGTGTGCTGGATACTAATACTGACCACAAAACAAGAGAGTGTGTGAATCCTATTCAATCCTATTCACACTTTAATCATGCTTAGATCTTTGGTTGTGTGTCACGTCCAGATCTCAAATATTTTTATTCTGATGTGCTAACTTCCATGTGCTGTGGGCGATGACAATTCCTGAAAAGGCTGTCCTTCTGGCAGAGGAAGAAGACAGTCTGCTTTTGCCTCAGGCATTAACATTTTAATAAGCTGGTCTTCAACTGTGATAACAATTCATCTTTAAGGGACTTTCTCTATTATTAACCTTATTAAGTAACAAGTTGATTGTTGCTGACATGTCAGTTCTCCAGGCCTCATCACGGATGCTTCTCATTCCAGCTCTCTTTCAACTCTCTCAATTTAAATGTTTCGTTCAATGAAGCTGAATTTCTGTGCCAAGTGCATGTTTACCAGTTTGTGGGTTTGTTTCTCTTTGAAGCAATTTGAAAACAGTTCCCATTTCCAATAACAGATGATTAAGCTAAACACACTTTATGGGCTTTGTTGGGGACCACAGTCTGCTTAGAGGGGATAATTTACTACTTTTGACTTTTCTAGCAGAAATAGACAATCATGTTGAAAACTGTATGCTAGGGGCAGGCAGGGGTCAAAACACATAAGTTAGGTTTACATTACATGGAAATAGTGTTGGTATAATGAGCAATTACACTTCTTACTATGACTGTGATGTCCTGTTTTACTGAAATAATGACAATGCCTTTTAAGTCTATGAGGGTTGAAGGAAAGTCAACCCAACATTAATCTTCTGAAATACAGACATGAAGAGACTGAGCTGCTGAAGTCTGCTCGTCCATCCTGTACCCCGGGGAATTCAAACCAATGATGAATGCAAGGGCTACAAGAACAGGAGGAGCTAGAAAGTAGAGACAAAAAAGGAAGTTTTAGAACAGATTTTATGTTATGGAAAGTCATTAATGTTTCATCTAAGTAAAGACAGGAAGGGCCGGGCGGTGGTGGCACACGCCTTTAATCCCAGCACTCAGGAGGCAGAGGCAGGTAGATCTCTGTGAGTTCGAGGCCGGGCTGGACCGACAGCCTCCAAAACAATACAGAGAAACCCTGTGTGGTAAAAAAAAAAAAAAAAAAACAAAGATAGTCAGGAAGGGCATGCTGGCTGATGTATGTTAAACAGGGGAAATATGCTGGGGTTTACATGTCTCTATAGCAATGTACAGGATTAGTCTTTTGTATGAATAGCTTGTGACCATTTCACAGAAATATTACTAACTAAAAGTTATCAATGTTCTAAGCTTGGCAGAGAGGGCAGTGAGGAGAGAAGCAGGACACACAGGGGACATTGCTGAAGGTATCCAGTGTCATGTGGTTTTAAAAAAATATGAATAGTGGTTATGTGGCAAAACAATTATCTTTGATTTTCAGTCTGAACAACTGGGAAGTCAGTGGCGGTCTCAACCATCCAAAGTAACAGAACAATACAAGCACTGGATACTTTGATGAGAAGATACAGAGCATTGGGAAACAGTGAAGGAAAAGCACAAATCTCACAGCAAATTTACGATAAAAGAGAAGAGGAAATATTTCACAAATTTCTTTCTGCACATAGATGCAAAGCTCCTTAAAATAGGAGAAAATTGATCTAATAGTCCCGGACTTCCTGTTAATCATGGGAATTCAAGGCCACCTTGACATTTGAAAATCAAAAAGTAATTCACTCTATTAACAAGATGAAAGGGAAACTCTAGTAGTCATTTCTAAAGATGTGTGATCACTATTTTATAAAATCTCTCAGTCAATTAGTAAAGAGTAACCAGAGTTTTGAACTGAAAAAGGACATCCTCAGAAACAGGTAGCTAACATCCCCAGTGGTGGACGAATGACTGAATTGTAGTTTCCCGAGACCAAAACCAAGCTAAGGGTACGTAGCTTCATCTCAACGTGTCATTTCAGTTAAGTGAAGGTGTGTTAACAGCATGTACTCTTCTTGCAGAGGACCAGAGTTGGCATCCCAGATTCACATTAGGGACAATCACCTGTGTCTGGAGCTCCAAGGGACCCCCAAACTTCTGATCACTGTGTTAGGATTCAGTCATCTGCACTGGCCTGGTCCTGACAGGATATGCCCTCAGCTGCAGCTGCCGTCACTAGGAGAACCACCTGTGCAATTCAGGACCACTCTCCCTCCTCTCTGCTTCTCTGCCTGTCTCTTTGTCCCCCCCCCCCCCCGCCTCTCTCTCTCTCCCCCTCTCTCTCCCTGTCTCTCTCTTTTCTATTCTGCCATTCCCGTCCTCAGAGGCCAGTCTCCTCTTTCCCCTCCCCACTTTTCCTATTCACCCCCCCATAAAAACCCCTCCACCCAAGCTCTGTTGCATGCCAACTTTCTTTCGCGTGCCATTTTTTATTACAACACTCTGTAGGCACCACAGTCACATGTTCGGTGCCCCCCCACACAGAGAAACATAATGAAAAAATAAAATGGATCTGTAGAAATGGAGGCATTGGCAAACAACAACAAATGCAGATCATAAAGAACCGAACATTTCCTGTTTTCCCATCAGCAGATGATATGGTTGTCAGTGAAGAAAACCTTAGGCATCTACTAGGAATGGTAAGTGATTATAAGAGTTGTAGGAGATAAGATTAAAATATAAGATACATTGTATTCCTATAAATTGGCAGCACATATGTGAAAAATAGAAAATTTTAGACGAAGCTATAGTAAACTGAAAAAATAAAATACTTAAAAATAAGTAACCAAATGTATGAAATACATACTTAAAGACATTACTGGGAAAGAAAATGTAAGAGTACCTTCAAAATAGGATAATATTCTATATTCATGGTCTGAGAAATTCAATGTTGTGGGACCAACAAAAACATGTATACAAAGAAACACTATAGTGTTGGAAAATATTATTTTAAGATGTGTTACATTTATGCTGTGGAATATGTTTTAATAATGCAAAGATGTGTTGCATCTTTTATGTTGCATTTGTTTAACTCTGCAAAGCTGTGTTACTTTGCCTGTCTAAAACTCTTTGATTGGTCTAATTAAAAAGCTGAATGGCCAACTGCTTGGCAAGAGAGGATAGGTGGGGCTGACAGGCAGAGAGAATAAATGGGAGGAGAATATGTGAGGAGGCAGAGGATCAAGAACAAAAGGAGGAGGATTCTAGGGGCCACCCACCCAGCCACACAGCCAATCACAGTGCAAGAGTGAAAGTAAAATATACCAAAGTAAGAGAACGGTAAAGACCCAGAGGTGAAAGTTAGATGGCATAATTTAATCTAAGAAAAGCTGACTAGAAATAAACCAAGCTAAGGCAGGTGTTCCTAGAACAAATACGTCTCCTCCATGTGTGTGGTTTATTTGGGAGCTGGCATTTACGTGCTGTGAGTCTTCAATGACAACCTGACTGGATTGAGAATCACCGCAGGAACCAACTTCTAAGTATTTCTATGAGAGTATTTCTGGAAAGCTTTAGCTGAGAAGGGAGGCCCACCATGAATCTGGACAGCACAGGTAGATTTCAGACTGAGTAAAAAGGAAAACGTGAGCTGAGCACCAGCGTTCATCTCTCCTTCCTGATTGTGATGCTCACACTCCTCATGCCGTGCCTTCTTCCCTGTAGTAGACTGTACCCTCAGACTGTGAGCCCAAGTAAACCTTTTCTTCCCAAAGTTGCTTATGCCAGGCATTGAGTTTCAGCAATGGGTAACTAACGCATGCACACAAAGGGGGTGCTACTTGGCTTTTTCTTATATTATTAGCCCCTTTTATATGTTATATGCTCCCCATCTCTTCTGCTCTAAACACAGGTGTTTGCTGCCATGTGTGCCCTTTGTGTACCATGTGTGTGTGACCTGATAAAACAGACAGTTCAACAAATATAATAAGGAAATCAACTATGAGTTTACCTGCAAGTAGACTCTTGTAGCTTGTGATCCCGCCTCACTTTCTCCCTGTCTACTCCAAGTGACTTTTGCATCCAGTCAGCTAATTCTGCCTTGACTTTACTTTTTGCTAGGGTAAGACCCTTAATAATAGCCACAGAAGTGAAACTGAATGTTCTGCACCTTGGGGTGGCTCACCTCAGCCTTTCTAGCTGGAAAAGCCTCAGGATTAGAAGGTGGGTTTTGTAACAAACTAATGAAAGCCCAGGATTCCAAATTGTCCTTTGTATTGCCCACATTTCACTTCAAAACATCTAAACACAACACTAGCCTTCTATAACAGAACGCTGCCTCCACCTGCAGTTGGAAGTACACTCACAATAATTGCTTCTCTGTAAATAATGGTTTTCTCTAGAAAAGAACTTGGAAACAAATGATGATCATCAATTTTGAGTCCAATTTATACATCTCAATATTCTAGCTTGATATCCAGAAGTAATTAGTAATAGCTATGCATGCACACATTAATTGGTGCATTGTAAGCAAGCCTGGGATTGTTGTAGTTTGAGGAATTAAACACTGAAATAAATAAGTGTTCCAATATCTGGTCTAGGAAGCCTTCCCTGTGTTGGCTTAGCATTGCCATTCTCTGACCACTCTTCTACACCATTTCTGACACTCCTTAGGAACGGTCAAGAGTGATGTGGACTTGGATATCTCACAGCAGGGCAGACATAAGGCCTCTGTGAAGTCAGAAAGAATGCTTAAACCAAACTTTTTTTTATTCAAAGACCATTTCAGAGCAATTTTAAATTCACAGCAAAATTAGGAGGCAGACAATGTAGACTTCCTTGTCGTATTGTCAATGCATTCACACATATAACCTCACAAACACAGTAATAAAACACTGGCCAACAGCACAATATACCTGTGATAGCTGGTGAGCCTCCATCAACACATCATTTCCACTCCAGACCTCAGTTCACAGGCATTCCATGAGTTTAGACAAATGTAAACTGATGCGCATTCATCACTGCCACCCAGAGTATTTTCAGCCCTAAAATTCTTCTGTGTCCCTCACACCTTTATTTCTAATTCTCTAATAACACAATCATTAAAAAATTCTGAATAGCCGGGTGTTGGTGGCGCATGCCTTTAATCCCAGCACTCGGGAGGCAGAGGCAGGCGGATCTCTGTGAGTTCGAGACCAGCCTGGACTACCAAGCGAGTTCCAGGACAGCCTCCAAAGCCACAGAGAAACCCTGTCTCGAAAAACCAAAAAAAATTCTGAATAATCAAAGTTCAGACATCAGTGCATACAGCAAGACAGGGTCTAGAAAATGAAGTAAGGATGACCCAATAAAGCCTTGAGACAGTGGTCTTACTCATTCACATTCTTTCCCTTTAACATTAAATTTACCACATCAATATGTCCTCAGCTAGGCATGAGGCTCAAGGTAGAGCATTTGTGGAGTGCACCCAAGTCTCTGAGTTCAACAGTCATAACTCAGCACTGGAGCAGTGAAGACAGGAGGGTGAGAAGTTCAAGGTCATTCTTGAGTACACAGTGAGTTTGAAGTAAGCCAGGGTTGCATGAGTCCTGAGTGATGTGTGGCATGGAGGGGTGTCCCAAATCTAATGTGACTGTGTATAACAGAAGTAAGGCATAAATAATAAATCCCTGTGTGTACATGCCCAGATCTTGTTCTCCAGTGAAAAGCCATAAAGTACAAAGGAAGGACACAAAAGACGTTCACAGTGAAGACAGTGGAAGGTAGGGGACCAATGCATGAAAGACAACTTCTGAAAGCTCCCCACACTGAGCTTTAAATAGTCACCCTGATACACAGTTTAATATGATAAAGTGAAAGAAAACATAAAGTGGGTTAGGAGAATCAAGTGTTCACCAAAGCAACATTGGGAATAGAGTCTTTAACTAGAAAGGCAAGAGGAATTGTACACAAGCATTTTAGTTGGTAAAATTTTCTCACAGACTTAGAGTAGTGATCCTTATACTGCTAAACATAAACAATGAAATGGGTATCAAAGGGCAAGAACCAGGGTTGTTGGCATGGAAAGTGAAGTAGAAGCACATAAATGAATGCTACAGTGACTCACACAATAGTGAGTGAGAGTTGGAGACATCAGCATATGTGGTATTGAATGGCAATCTGCTATCCACACAGAGTAAGTCCAAGTGTTTGAACTTGGCCCCCAGCTGGTGGAACTGTTTGGGAAGGATTAAAATGTATGGCCTTGTTGGAGAAGGTGTGTCACTGGAAGTGAGCATTGAGGTTCAAAAACCCAAGCCATTCTCTGTTAGATGCCTTTTCCCTACTTGCAGATAAAATGTAAACTCTCAGATACTGCTGCCTGCCTGCCTGCTGCCATGTTTCCTACCGTGATGGCCATGGACTCACCATCTGAACTTTCAGCCCCTGATAAACACTTTCTTCAGTTAGGCTGCCCATCTCTTCACAGCATAGTAAAGTAACTAAGTCACTATGACCTCAGATACACAGTTGCATCCATGAATATACATGTTACTATACATATATGTGCTCCTTCCTGGTCTGCTGAAATGTCCTAGCAGTAATGACAACCCTCAAATAGCAAGCATTCCAAATGCCCAGATTATGTTTTCTACTGCCATTCTCCAATTAAAAGGTTACTTAGACAATAGGTTATTCTAAAACTGAAGAAGAAAATATGTTTGAATGATGGTGAGAAGGAAGGAGATATTGAAAGAAGAAAGAGAGAGGAAGGCATAGAGGAAGGGAAGAAAGAAGGGCGAGGAGAAAGAATGGAGGAGAGCAAGGGAAGGGAGAGAAGAACCCTCCACAAAGTGAAAGAAGTAATATTGGCTTATCACTTGACGATAACCTAAAATATAATGGACTACTCACAAGTAACTGTTAGTACATATATTTAAGTGACTAAAAAATAGGGCATAAAATTTAAAAAATAAAATAAAGCATATGCCAATACTTGTGTGGTAGAGTTCCAAATAACTGTTGGGAATATTTCTTTCCCACTTAAGACAATCTAGAGGTTGGTTAATGTACAACACTTCACTCTCTGGGTGTGAACTGCACCTCTTTCCAAACCAGGCAGAACCGAGTAAGAGCGGGAAAAGAGTGATTTCACAGTGGAAAACCTTGGAAAATGCTACCTTACACTTTGTAAATGGGCATTCCCAGGCCAGCATCTGTCATGGTAAGTTTGGTTGACAGTATATGCCCTTGATTTGTCAAGAACAATACCTTGCTTCAGAGTTATTATCAAATTTTATACCTCCTGTTTGGCCACAAGAAAGACATCAAATGGTCCCAGTTGAGGATCAGCCTACTGCATATCACTCTCCAGTTTCTATCATTTAGAGACTGTCTGAGTGGTGTTGTCAGACAAGAAGGAGAGGCTGAAACTCACTAGCAGAACATATTTGGATGGGCTGATAATTGCCCTCTACACCACATATGTACCTACACATAGTAGGTAGATCTTTCTGAAAAGGCATTGTGAGCTCAACCACCATATTTCCCAAGAGGTCTTACGGCATAGCCTTAGGTACTCAGAACTCAGCAGTAAAGACCTGAAAATAAATGACGTTAGTCTTCAGAAGAGAGTGCGCCTGGCTTTTTCTGCTTCATGACCTTTGCCCTATTTGCTGATCAATACCGAGTCCACTTAACATTCTCCCATGAAATTGTGTCATTTTCTGTTTCCTTGGAAAGGCCTATGACAAAAAAGCATCCCTGATAAGCTTCCTGTGAAGATACTAGAGAGAGCATCATATCCAGTGTACTTTGTGAAGTATGGGGGCCAAATTGCATCAGCTTCCTTATGAAAGAGGTGTGCCTCATCCAATCCATCTCCAGCTAGTTATTCCAGTAGCCACCTCTTTACAAAAAGTCATTTAAATCAAGCCCCACTTCTGCCCACTGACAGACGAAATCACTCGCAGCTAATCCATCTCCTACTTTATTGCCCATAGAAATGAAGAACAGGTTGCAGGACGTACTGCATACAACAGGAGGCTGGGAGACAGCACTCATCCATTTCCTCACAGTGTACAAGTTTGATCGTGTTTGCCTAATTATCCCATTAACCTGTGCCTAAAGATCCAATTACTCCAGCTGTGGGTGATTGAAGAAAGGGCAACTGCAACAGATACCAGGCAGGGGACGTGTGTATTCCTCATCTGTAACGTCTCTAATTGCTGGTTCAGTCTTTCACCAGGAAACTCCTATAGCAGCAAAGATAATGGAAGTGTTTCTGGGAACAGCTTCTAAACTGGCTAACACTCATTTAAATTTTAAGTGTTTCTTATGAATAAAAGAACATATATGTAGAGAGACAGAGAGAGAGAGACAGAGAGAGAGAGAGAGAGAGAGAGAGAGAGAGAGAGAGAATTTAATGGTTCATAGTGGAGGTCAGAGGACCACTTGAAGGAGTCAGCTCTTTCCTTCCATATGGGTCCCAGAGGTTGAAGTTGTGTCTTCAAGGTATGGTACCAAGTGTCTTTACCCACTGAGCCATCTCACTGTACTAAGGACTCCTTTGTTTAAAGCCAGTGTTATGCCCCTGGGATTAATTTAAAATTCAGAAGTTCAAGAAGCTGGGGCATGAAGTTCATGAGTTGGGACTACTCTGGGCTACATGTATAAAAGACAAGATGTGAAGACGAGGAAGACATGAGGACAATGGAGACTTAGAAGAGGCTGCACCATCCTGATGAGTAGCAATTGGACTGTGAGGTCTTTTGTCTTTTCCTTTTTCTGAATTACAAACTCAAGTCTACACATATATCGTCCTGTAAGTCAAAATAAAAGACAGACACAAGAGTTTCCTGATATATTAGTTACCTGTGGAATCTACACTTAACCTAAATAACTTGATAAACATGAGAGTTTCCTGATAGATTAGTTACCTTGTGGCATCTATTTACATTTAAATAACAATAAACTTAATACCTTTAAAAAGAAAAAAAACATTGTGTAAAGAAAAATGTAAAATAAATGGCAATAACAAAATATTATATGATAGTAGCCTACCTAGATAGATTTCATTAGATGAACAGAGATATCTAAGTCAAGATTGCACAACCAATCATAGAAGCTGTCTTTGGATATGATTAAGAACATATAAATCATCTACCAAAGTATAACTTTCCTATGAAACATACCAATGAATAGCTGGCACAAGAATGAGAACCTAAATGTGGATCCCCAGAACTTACATAAAACTGGATGCACAGTCCAGTGTCACACATCTATAATTACAACACTCCTATAGAAAGATGAGGGGAGGGGAGGGATGGGGACAGGAGGATCCCAGAAGATCAGGGGCCAGCTGGCCTGGTGAAAACAGTGGCCAACAAGAAACAAACAAGGTGGAAGGTAAGAAATAGCACATGAGATCGTGTTCTGACCACCACACACACACGCACACACACACACACACACACACACACACACACACACACATGGACACATGGACACACGGACACACAGCAACACACAGATACACACAGGGACGTAGACACATACACATAAGGATTTTAAAAATATATTTTAATGAACTGAATTCTGACTTCTGGTCTCATCCATTTATAGATTGTTTTTCTTCTTTGGCCAGTTCATTATAATTTTTTGTACTATTCAATAACTTTTTTCTCATCTTGAAGTCTCAAGGATATTCTCTTGCTTTATTATCTGGAACCTTTATTTTCCATTCACATATATGTGAACTGCATGTGGTAAGCACTGATTTCAAAAGAGAAAACAGAAAAATAACATTCACATGGCGTCCTCCAGTTTCAAAGCAGCTTGACATATTACAATTGAATTGTTATTTGTCCTATAGGGTAGAGTTGATGATGATATAATGATAGTAATAACTGCTAACATTTACTGAAGAAAGTATTCTACCACAGTATGTGTTTTAATGACCATTGTTCTTCAGCAGATTGTACATGGAACAACATCACAGAAGATGACTGACAGTAGTTGTCTTAACTTTTACAAGAGTAGCTTTGATTCTAGTAATGCTGAATAGTAGAGCCAGAGAAATAACCTGATGATCAAAGAAGGAGGCAAAATAATTCCAAAAAGGAAGGTATACAGCTAACCTTACCACCTGTGAAAACTTAGTATAAACTATGATAACTAGGATACAAATGGTCAAAAATTACTGGTCATGGAACTAGAATCCAGAGGCCAGAAAGAGAAGACACAAATACAATCAGTTGATTCTTGAAAAGGGCATAAGACAATGTAGTAGAGTGCTTTCAACAGACAGTATGGAACAAAAGGGTGACCATAGGCAAAAATACAAACTCTCTGTGTTATGATGTATATAAAAGTGGAAAATTAACTCAATATGGATAACAGACTGAAACATCAAAAGAAAAACATTAAAAATACAAGAAAATAAATGTAGGGGAAAATCTTCACAAGGAAGTGTTTGGAGACAAGTCTTTAGACAAAGCACCATCTTCCCAGTCCTTGGGATTTAAAACCTGATTAATTAAATACCAGTCAAATGAAAAATTCTCCTGTGTTAAAAATCTTAAGGAAGAAAACACAAACTAATCAATAGAACAAATACTTGCCTATCACATATATGATAAATAACTTGTATCTAGAATACATACATGGCTTTAAAAGATTAAGTAAGAAAGCACTGAAACAAGTCAGGCATGGTGGCAGCTAAAGGCAGAAAGACCCAGAGTTCACAGCTACTTTACACTACACACTGAGTTCATGGCTAGCACGAGCTATGCAACACTGTCCCAAAACAAAGTAAAATAGAAAACATAGTAAAGAAGGGAAAGCAGGTAGGTAAAATTGTGAAGAGAAACTTGACCAAAGTGTAACCAGCATGTAAGGGGAAGAAGCCTTTTAAAGATGTTCAGTATTGGAAGAGACAACTGGAGAGGGGTGGGGGCCATTTCTGGGTGAGGTAGAAACCTAGTGCAATGGAAATTCCCAGGAATCTACAAGGGTGACTCTAGCTAAGACTCCTAGAAATAGGGGATACATAGCTTGAACTGGTTGGTCATTTTCTATGACGTGGCAAGTCTTCCATTAGAGGGATTGAGACACTAACCCAGCCACATAACCTTCAACCTACAATTTGTCCTGCCTACAAGATGTGCTAGGATAAAGGTAGCACTGAAATTGTGGAACTGACCAACCAATGACTGGTCCAGCCTGAGTTCCAAGTCATAAGAGGGAGCCTCATAAGAGCTCGCAGAGACTAAACCCAACAACTAGGGGCCTGCCTGGGACAGATATAGGACCTTTACATATATATTACAGTTGTGTAACTTGGTCTTCTTGTGGGACTCCTAACAGTTGGAGCTGGGGATGTATAACTCTGTTTTCTGCTTTTGTGACCTATTCTTCCTACCAAGTTGCCTTGTCCAGACTTAACATGAGAGGAGGTGCCTAGTCTTACTGCAACTCGATATGCCATATTAGGTTGATATCCATGGGCTATTTTCCCTTTTCTGAATAGAAATGGAGAAATATATGGGGGAGCAAATGGGAGTAGCGGGAACGGCTAGGAGGAGACGAGGGAGGGGACACTGTGGTCAGGATGTAAAATAATAATAATAATTTAATTAAAAATACACTAAGTTACTTGTCATAAAGGAATTAAAATCTTATACCGCAATAATACCCCAATCAATGCATATTGTAATGACTAAAATCCAAACAGAATACAGCAACACCAAACCCTGGAAGGAACACAGAATGCAAATACTGTTTTTTATTGATGGTGAGAATGCAAACTATTCAACTGTTTGTTATATAAATTTCAACACACAGGAACTGTGTCCCTAACACATAGTTAAGTGAAATGAAATGGGAATTTATATTCATCCAAAAACCAGTATATGAAATCTTTGCAGTTTTATTTAATGTTGCCCTAAATTGGGCAACTTGGATGTCTTTCGCCTACGGAATGGATAGTGACCTGTAACATGTATACAACAGAATGTTAGTCAGTGATTTAAAAGAAAGGGGCCTAGAGAATACTCAGTAGACTCACAGACATCACAGGGGAGATGCATTTTGCTAATGATCTAAAAATGATAAACATGATTTGACTCCATTAACATTATAGTTGGAAAGGGCTAATGTACAATGTTGGACAAAAACTGGTAGTTGACAGGGTTTGGGAAGAAGGGCAGCTTCTGAGAGGGAATGAATTGGGGAACTTCTATGGTAAGGAGACTGTTTTATTGGGACATGGACTAAAAACACCGCAGAAACCCATAGAAATGCATGTCACAGCCTCTTCAACAAATGATGATGCTGGGGGTAAAAATGGGTACCCACCTTTAGAAGGTGAAGCTAGATCCTTCTCTTTCATTCTACACACACACACACACACACACACACACACACACACACACACACACACACACAGCTCCAAATGGATCATAGGCCTCAACATAAAGCCAGAGATTCTGAAATTGCTAGAAGAAAATAAATTACAGAGAAAGAGATCTCCGATACACTCATATTCACAAAAACCTCACAGAAAATAAAATATCTAAATGTACTACCAACCTTCTCCTGCCATTGTCTGAGGAAAGAATGGAGAACCAGGAACCTCCCCATCCTCCGGAGAAGAGTCCTCGCCAGTCAGAGAACACAACTGCTTTTACTGGAGCCAGGAGTGCAGGGTCAGGTGGGATCCCAGTATTCCATCTCCAACCCCATACCACCCCAGCTCACCTCCTCCCCATGTCGGCATCTCCAGAAAGTTTGAGGGGGTTTTCAGTCTTCACCTCAACAGCTAGACACCTGGACAGAGATGGCAAGACAGACAAGGAATTGATCTCCTAGGATTTCTGAAATCTATGGGCAAAGCACCTTGCAGGCCTGACAGGGCCATATCTGTGGTGTCCACACCATGAACAAGTTCAAGGTACTGGGAATTCAAAGACAAGGTATCCAGCTGTTTGTGCTGAGAATGCATCTGTCACTTTTATTGCCAGGAGAATGTGTGTGTGTGTGTGTGTGTGTGTGTGTGTGTGTGTGTGTGTGTGTGTGAGTGTGTGTGTATGTGTGAGTGTGTGTGTGTGTGTGTGTGTGTGTGTGTGTGTGCAGTTCTCTGAGAAGATTTATGTTTACCAGGCTGACCTTCCACTTGGGGTAGCTGAAGATGACCTCTAACATGTAATCTACTCCTGGAGAGGTAGGATCACAAAGAGTACCACCATGCCCACTTGAGCTTGTTTATAGCCACAGATTTGGAGGCCCTGACTCCCAGGACTACCTAGTTGTAAGGGGTATGTGTGTGTGTCTGTGGGTGTCTGTGTATTTGTGCTTTTTATGTTGTTTATTGTTTGTTTATTTTTCCTGTGTGGGTTTTTTCATTTAATATTTCTTTTATTTTGTGTCTTTAGTTATTATGTTCTGAGTCCTCCTCACCTCCCTCTGAGGCCATTTCATACACCACCTTCTAGCATCAGACTTTTCTTTGTTGTCTATTAATGTTTTTCAAAATTCTTGTTAGAGGCCTGATAGATTTACATTTCTATTAGTGGCAGATTGATAGTAAAATTATTTGTAGAAACTAAAGAACAAAATAAAATGAAAGCAGTTGCTGGTGAAATTGTGGGCAAAGGAGAACCCTTATCCACTGTTTGTGGGAATGCATACAGGTAGCACAAATTCTAACTGGTATTAGTAATAAAAACAAGAGACCGATATGGGGGGGTTAATGCTGAATATCAGAGAAGCAAAGCAGCCAGCCACTAGAGAGTTCAAACCTCTACCCATGCTCAGACGAAAGGGCGATCCTGTCCTCAGACTGCATTTCCAGACTGCATCTGTCTCCACCAAATCTCAGACTACACTGAGCTCCTGACTCCTCCTGCCTTATATCCCTCTCTAGTGCTGGGATTAAAGGCATGGGATCACCTTTGTGTAATGTGGGCTGTTGGGGAAAGGGTCTTGCCCAGCTATACCAATTCTCCATGCAAGATATACCCATGATGCAATAGTGGCATGACTGGGGGGTACCAGCTGAATTGTGATTGGATTTGAGGCCATTTCACAGGAAAGAAAACAGACCTCATGCTATAAACCTGACCAAGAGATTGTGGCTGTGAAGCCCCAAGGTCCAGGGGAAGAGACTGTCATTGTTTCCCTAGGTGACCACATTGTTCAACTGCTTTCTAAACATTTATATTCACACAAGTGCAGCTCTCAGCCTGGGATGGAGAAGCTCCTTTTTTTGCACAGGGTGACAGTTAATGCAGATACATGAATCTGATGAAAGTTCTAAGAATAAGTGACTGACTTAAACATTTGTATCCATCTCTTCCCCATACCCAAAGCCCCGGAAACATCACAGAAGAGAGAGTGTGAAGAATGCAGGCTCCAGAGATGGGGAGAAGTGTGGTGGAATGAGCTCGTTCAGTTAAGTCATTACTGCTACAGCCATGAACAAACGCACAACAGCTATGGAGACTATGCAGGATTGGACACTGCAACTTTCCACTGTGCATAGAGTTAGTGACCATGATGTCCCATGCCTTCCTGAGATGATAATATTGTTAATGGTTTCTGGGTGGGGGAATGTAATTTTATCTAGAGATGTAGTCACTGGAACACTAGATGGAAAGAAGAGATTTAGAAAGAAAGGAATGGGAACCCCAGAAGGCAGTAGAGGATGTTTGGAACCCCAATACATTGTATATATGTATGCAATTGCAAAAAAACAAGAATAAGTGAAAATTTTTAATAAAACAAACAAAAATATAAAAATAAAATTCATTTTGTTTACTATGGTGGGTAGAATATATTATATAAATTTTTATTGTATCTTTTTGTAGTGAATTTGAACATTGCACAATATACACATGTACGGAAAGTCACATGGTACTCCAAACATATATACAGTTTCTTGTATATCAATTAAAAATAAAGCATAAATTTGGGGATAGCTCAGTAGGTAAAGTCGTAGCCATATAAGCATGAATACTATGAATACTTGAGCTTAATCTCCAATAGCCATGTAAAAAGTTGGGCTTGGTGGCATGCTCTTGCTATCTGAAGAGGCAAAAACAGAAGGATCCCTGGGCTCCCTGGCCAGCCAGCCCAGCCTAGTTGGTGAGCTCCAGGCTAGTGTAAGGCACTGTCTCAAAGGAAGTGGTGGGTAGCTCCTGCTGGTAACATCCAAGGTTGTTCTGAGGCTGTCACACAAGCATAGACACACACACACACACACACACACACACACACACACACTTAAAGAGTACAAGCTAAAATGTGACCATCTTAGTTATCAAAACAATAAAAATGGAAACAATCAACTCAGGGGTTTGTGACTCTTTGTTCATCTGTGTTGAAAACATCCTTTAGCATTGATCTCTTGCTCAATGCACAAAATACTCACACCATTATTTTCCCTCAGTGACAATCTCCAACCAACAAGGGCCAAGCCCAGCTTCCCATTTTCCTGTCCAACAATTCTTAGGCATGGGCTGCCCTAAGAAAGGCACAAGTGAAAACCTGTTCAAGTCAATTGTCCATGTTAATTATTATTAGGAAGGAAAACAGTTTCAGAAATGCTCCAGATGAGAGGAAGCTAATAACCTGAGAATATGCCTTTGGCACAGGAAGTTAATTTCCTGTAATTGAACCTCATATCCAGAGGCAAAGGTGGGTTTAGTTGAAGATTTTTCTCCAGTGGGGCTGAGGTACAGTTGTCTATTCTGTGAGCTCTTCGTTCAATATCAAAGAACTTTTTGGCTTTTCACCATGTCCTGTCTTATTTTTTTCATTCTCTCCTTTGTGTTGCTTGTGACAACTTCCTGAGTAAGCTTTCCAAGCCAGTGTGACCTGCCTTGCCAGGGGAAAAATCTATTGTGCCACCAATAGATGACTCACATGCAATTATAATCTATGAAATACATCTACTCACACTGTGAGAGTCATTCTCTCAGCCCTAACAACCTTGTGGGGGCTGACCTGATGGGGGATGTCCTGGAACTAAATGGCTATGGGACCAGATGGGACAGAAACTTCTGTCTACACTGAGCAATTCCAAGGGCTTCCCTAACCTTTTGTAAGTATTTGCAAGAGAACAAGACAGAGCCTAAAGAATATGTTTTTAGTTAGTAAGATATCATTAGATATTTTTTAAAAGCTTCAAATGAAAACAAGGTAATTGACACACAAATATGCTTTTGACATAGAAATTGAATTTTCTTGATTGAAAAACAACTTGAGATAAAGATGTAGTTCATTGGTAGAGCACCTTCCCAGCATGTCCAAAGCCCTGGGGCAATCACCAGTACTGCAAGAGAAGGAATGAAAACTGGGGCAGGAGAGATATATCCAAACACACACATCACACATACATACAATAAACATACACCATGCACATGCACACAACACATACACCACACACACACACATGTACATACAACACAAAAGCCATAACATACCACACACACACACACACACACACACACACACACACACACACGCATGCACGCATGCACGTACGCACACACACACAGGGAAAGATTGCTTCTAAACATCAGTGATACTGCAATGTGCAATAGCCTATGGTGATGACCAACCCCATCATCTGGCCATCTAGCTGTACTTCAAGGAATCAAAAGGTAAGGCATTTCCAACTGTTGAGGAGATTCAGCTGGAATTTGTCAGCACTGTTCAAAGTGACCTGCTTGAACTGCCACCTGCCTGTCAACCTGTTAACTTATCAGGACTTCCTGTCCACCCATGTTCCTGTCTATTCATCTGTACACAGCCCTGCCCTTTCAATTCTACAGCTAGATACGGTCCTTTAGCTCTGCTTTACCCTGTAGTCTGATGACAACATTAACAACAATAGTGCATCTTTGAAAGACTTCCAGATTTTGTTTTGTTTGCTTGTTTTATCTTACCACTACAGACTCCTTTACAGTTCTCCCAGCTTGGGTCCCATGGGCCTTATTGTTTCCTTAACAGGTTAACCCCAAGCAAAGTGGGAGTTTCCAGCAAATTGCTGCCAAAGCCATCACTGTTACCTTGTGGGTTTGGTATTTAATAATTCTAAACATTTTCATCCATACTTCTCACATAGCACACATATTATACTTGGAGAAAGAGAGCACTCAGTCAAAGACAATGATCACCAATCAGGTTGAGAGTAACTTTGCTACCTTTGTCCAAGAATGTATAGCAATACCTACAGATATTTGGGTTACCACAACTGGGGAAGAATTACTTTTAATTTCTACAAAAACACCCTTCACTGTACTGGAAAATTCCACAACAAATAATTGTCCAGCCTGTCTTAGTTAGGGTTTCTATTTCTGTGAAGATACACCATGACTACAGCTTACAGTTTCAGAGGTTTAGTCCATTGCCATCATAAGGGAACACAGCAAATGCAGGCAAGCATGGTACTGGAAAGCAAGCTGAGAGTACTACATCTTGCAGGCAACAGGAAGTGGTCTGAGTGTCACACTGAGTGACGCTTGAGCAAAAAAGACCTCAAAACCTGCCCTCATAGTCACACACTTCCTTCAATAAGGCCACATCTACTTCAACAAGGCCACCCTTTGGGGCCATGTTTTTTAAAACCACCACACAACCCAAGTGTCAATAGACTGAAGCTGAGGAATCTGATTAGAAGGAACCTAAAACTAGAAGGATTCATGGAATCTCTGGAAATATGTAGAATCCAAACGTTCCTGGTAGAAGGAACACTTACAGGAAATGAATGAAGGTGCTATCATTCTGCCATTAGTTTCAACTAATTGAAAGAACCTTGCAAACACTGGGATATGTAAAGATGCCATTGCAAGCCATCCACACTGCTTGTGCCACATTTAAGAAAAGCCGAGGTATCATATCCCCAGAACTTTACTGTTGTCTGTTTGTGGGCATCCATTTTTCTCTGAGAGCACTTGAGAAGCACCTCATTACCTTCCTGACATGAGAGATAAAATCTTTGACACCAATGTTGGTGGAGGATGTGGGGGGACAGCCAGTAGTGGAAACTTTCTACTTCAGTGGAATCTATAAGAAAGGCTTTTCCTTTTTCTTAAATAGTCTGTATTTTACTTCTTGATTCTAAGTGTAAGAAAGAACATTTATACAGATGACTGGAGAACTATGGGTATCATTCTGTGAAACACTCCAGGTATTTTGCTGACTGTTGCCCAGCTACATGACACACTGGAAATCAGTGTAATAGTTCGGTAAGCAAGCCTAGGAATGTTTTTATTTGTATTCATGTTATTTGAATGAAATTCAACTAGTGCCACTTTTATTAATTAATGTGATTCATTATCCTTAGCATTGTGATTAGCTATGTTCCCTTCCTCATATATGCAAGACTCTGAGTTCTCAATAAAACTACTTTCTCCCTATCTGGGACAGAGTCTCCTATAGCCCAGCCTAGCCTCAAACTCACTATGTCACTGAGAATCACCTTGGACTCTTGATGTTCCTGTCATCATTTCTTGAGTGCCAGAATGACAGGAATGCACCAAGATGCTTGCTTTTTTATAGCCACTTGTTTTCAGTCATGGCCAACAATGTGAGGACAGAGGATCTGGAGTACCAGGCCTCTGGAAGACCTCAGTCTTTCTCCAATTTATTTATTTCAAATATATTTTCCTGAGATTCCTTATAACCCTTCTCAGTGACCACTAGAAATGTCCTGAGAAGTTCTCTCAGCCTAGGGGAGGATATACAAAACAGAAGCTACTATTCAGAGCTTACTAGAGCATCCTTGATAGCAATGCTTAATTAGTAAAATACAGGGCATATTTTAGTAAAATATCCAGACATAGTTTAAGAATAATCCTCACTATAAAAACCTCAGGACTTGACTCCTAAAAGAGAATGCAGAGCAAAATGAGAAACAGCTTTGGTTAGTTCTCCAAAATATAAGAAGCTATTTTGCTGTTACTTTTGTCAGTAAAACTCTGCCCAGGCTACTTTTACCATCTCTGAACTGTTGCTGTTTCAGCTGGGAACTCTTTTAAGCTTGGAAACTAACAAAGCCCAGGACACCCTCAGCTTCTCTCTTGTCCAACCCAAAGTCCAGTTCTAAATCCTATCCCATCTCCTCCTGTGTTTACTAAGACTTATTTGCTTACTTCCTGAGCACTCAATTATAAAGATCATGGGGCTGAAATACTTGTGCCCGATCAAAAGAGCCCAGAGACCTGCTGTTTTAGTGGCATCCATCCTTAGTTGTAATCCCATTGGGCCTCCCCCAAATCTCCCAACAGATAAGCCATCAGCCATGTCTATGTGACCTAGATGGCAGATCACAGCTATATCAAGCAGGTATCTCTTCCCTTTCCCTGATCTTCTCCAAAGCCACAGGATTTAAAAAACACAACCAGGAAGGGCTCAGTAACCACTGTAACCTTTCAATGGACTCTAGGATCTGGATCCCACCTCAGATAGTGCAGAAGATGTATCTGGATACACATTTGAGTCCTATTTAATTTTCTGGACTGAGATGGAGTTGTGTGATTATTGGATCAGAGTGATGTTTTAATTCCCCAAACAAGGGACCGTTTGTTCATTATCTGAGAGGTATGACCTGCCTGAAGGTTCATCCAAGGGCAGAAAAGGAACTAATCCACAAAATGACTCAGTGACCTGAAGAGGTGCTTTGAGTGAAAAACCACACTGACTTGCTTTGTGCTCACTCTACAGAATCCAACTTATTCAGAGAACCAGTTACACCTTGAATTCATTTTTGGCGGGATGCCTGCCAACCTCAAATGAAAGTATATTCCCTTTTCATATGCACTCAACCGTCAATACCTCTCCAAACACCCTCTCAAAGAAAAGCTCTTTATCTGTCTTTATAACTTTGGCACATTTAAAGTTGAGAGTTAGAACTCCTCAAACCAGCCAGGTAGCCAGCATGCGGATATAAAACTGAACTGTTATAGGTAGTCTATACATTTTTTTATGGTTGAACCATATTATAGAAAGTAAGATAAATACAGACTAGGAAATCACAGATTTCAAATTGTTCACGTTACAATGAGGAACACACACAGCGGAACACTTGCCACAAGGACTCACATCTTCTACACAAATAGTTTTGCTTCTGTCTGTCTAGAGCTCTTTGTTTATAACTTTGTTTTTAAGCTTCTTGGTAAGAATGTTTGACTTTGATTGCACAGACACAGGAAGAGAACTACAAAAAAATAGATGTGCATCCTCTGGATGGTGAACACATGTATACACATCTGCATGTTCTCTTTTTCATGGTTTTGATAACTGCTCTATTAAACACACCATAACGTGGGTGTGTCAGAAACAAACTCTACATGAATTTTTGCTCAGAAAACTGCCACTAGAGTACCAGAGTGCATTCGGCTGCCATCTTATACAGGGTACATAATGAGCACATAGGATCATTTCTACACTGGCCACACTACTCATCTTGCCAAATTAGACTTCCTTACTGCCAAGTTGATAGGTGTTGCCAATTTCTTTCTTGCCCTGGAAAATTATAGGGCTTTGTCCTTTCTGATAAAAGAAAGGATTTATAAGCAGAATTGTAAGCACCTGCATCCCATTCTTGGCTGGCCCCTCGCCTTGAGAACCACTCCAGTGGACCCACAATGCCTGAGGGTATTTCAAGGACCAGGGGCTCAACAGATATTATAATATCCACTGCTGTTTTTTGAAAATTTAAAAATACAACCCACTTAGAAAAGAAGTAATTTCCTTCAAATAATTGAACATCTGGGGATTTGAGTGGGGCATTTGGTACCTGTTACATGTTCAGATAGAATATCTTCTCCCAGTTCATTACTTAAATAATATGCACAGCAATGTATAAAGTGATAACGTAGCAGCTACCTCACTTGGAGACAGAAGCCTTGACTGGATAAATAAATAGACACAAGTGAAGTGTTGCATCCGTCTTCCTGCTCTTGAAAACTGTAAGTCATTGATCTCGTGGACATTTTTAAATTTTCATGCATTTGGACCAGGGCCATTTGGTTCAGGTAGCCTTGTTAAAAAGGGATTTGTGGGTCTTTGCAGTGTTACAGCCCTGCCAAGTTAGAATAACTCAAGACAAGGTCAATGTCTAGGACTCTCTTGTATTAAATCAGCAAGTAAGCTTATATGCATTGCAGATTCCTTGCCCAGGAGATCTCCTGTCTAAAGCAATCTGCTGAAAGGTGATAGGGTTGAAGCATGGGCTAGACAACATGCATATGGCACAGAGTTTGCAATACTCTAAGTGCCATCCACCGTGTCCCCCTGGGTCAGGACAGGAGCAGCACTAGTAAATCAATAGTTTAATCCATCTGAGACAAGACTGTTTATCAAAACTCTTTCTCATTAAACAGAATTCTGTTAAACAAAAATTCTTCACTGACTTAGTTGGCAAGAGCCATCCTGTATCATACGGTGTAGCCTGTTCGCACCAAATCAGTAGCTAACAGCTACACTCTCCTGTGTCTCTGCTCTGACAGACTGTTTGCTGAGCAGACCAAGTGTTCTCCTTATGCTTAGGCACATGGTCATTAAGGAGATTCTGACAAAATGAATTGTAATTATGGAAAATTGGGAGAGTGGTGACACTATTCAAATATTAAGTCATAACAGAAATGACTAAATCACATACAACACTCAAAAAAATGAAGAAATATATAATGGTTCACCTGCAATTTCAAGAAATGTTTTCAGATAATAGCTTTTCAAATCAAGGGAGAGAGGGGGAGATTTCTTCTGTCTTTCTGTCCAAATCTGTTTTCATTCAAAACTGATAGACAAGATTATCTAGTCCCTTGTCTGGTTCTAAAATATTCCTGTGCTGCTATTAAGAGGGAAAAATACAAATAAAACATTATTTTAAACAAATCAGAAAGCTTCATTGAACTTCTGTATTCTCAACAAAGAACTTTAGAGTTAATAAAGAGCCTCCTCCCTACCACCTTGCAGAGCCAGAAGACCAAGTGCTGGCTACAAGTTTGAGTGGGATGCTTTTCTTCTGTCTCAGATGTGACCTCTGGAGACTGTAGGGTATAATCCTGCTGCGGGGTAGTGATGTTGACACTTCTCCAAAAGGGTCTTCTTATACACAAGCTAGAAGAACCATAGTCATGCTCATAATTCTACCTATGGGCACATTTCACTTCCCATTTTGTCTTCTGAGCTTCTGCTGATGAACAGTTTTCAACAGACAAAGAAGACAAGTAGCCCAGGGTCCTGGGAGACTAAGAGTTTACATGTCTGTCTAGAGAGCAAAGAGCCACTCCTGCCACCCAAGTCAAGGATACAAAATTTCAGATAACCATTTGGTGAAAGACTCAGAAGAGCATGATTTTGCAAATTTCTAAATGTAAATGCAAGTAATTAGCACACATTCTTCAAGTATTGAGGCACTATTGGAGATATAAGTTTGGACATGGGCTAGAGTGGTAGCCAAGTAGAATTCTGTTTGTTTCTTGTTTGTGGTAGGATTCTTGCCCCTTTGGCAAATAACCTCCACTGAGGAACTGCTGACAATGACGACATGTCTCTAAAAACATGTCACATCTGATCATATATGGGGAGCTGCCTCACTTCTGCAAGTTCTCTGTCTTCAGCTAAACAAGCCAGTTTTCTTTATCACTGTGCTGTGTGTAGTGGTGCTCTGTTTGTTTTCCATCCAAAGTACAAACTGCTTGCTTTGCTACCATGAGTTAAATGAAAGAGCACTCAAAGGAAAAGGCAAGTCAAAAGGTCCCCATGTCCTTAGATGACAGGTATGAGACACAGAGGAGAGTCTGTGTTGGTGAGTGTTGTGAAATTGACTGAATGGTGTCATTATGAGCTTATGTTGTAGCAATAGCTGGAACTATGTCTTGCCTCCAGAAACAATTGCCCAGGCTCACTGGTATGGCACCTTCCACAGAGCAGCCCATGGTCTTGGTTTGATTAATCGTGCCCTAGGGAGAGCTCTGCATACAACAGGAGAGTCAAATTGAATTTCTCAGGCAACTGTGATTGGAATCATGACCTTCAACTCCTTGTATCCCAGGGGAGATTCAGATGAGAGATCCATTTTTAGGAAATAATTCGAAGTTCTCAGAATTTATCTCTAGAAATGTATAATAATTAGGAATCTGGGATTAAAGAAAGATGTCCACTGTCCATTCAGAATCTCCACTATTAGTATTGGATACTCTGGCAGTTAATGCATGCCCATGTCTTTAGTTTCTTCTAGATCCTTCTCCATCCTGAGGCAATTTATCAGAGTCACCAAGTAGAGACTTCAAGTCAACCTTAGCTAGCTATCAACAGCTTCCAAATATGAAAACAATAATGTGACCTACTTCCCCTCATTTTTAGTTGTAGGAAGGCACACCAAGGAATCGGTGCTCATTCTCCACTTCAGCAAACAAATAATTAGACTCTGAGTACTTTTAGTCCAGGTATGCTCATAGATCTGCATTATTAGTTCATAAAATTTCTATGAGGTTTTATCATTATCTCTGAATTATCAATAAGTGTACCAAAGCATGGGCTAAGACTTAAAAAGAATCCTATAACAACTCTAGATCTTTTTAAATCTTTTAACAATTTATTTTTTTTAATTTTAGCATAATGAAACATATTCAGCAAAGACATGATTCTAAGGTTTTGTCTGATGAAGCCATGCTTGCCCTAGATTCTGTAGCCTCCCTCCACTCTTACGTAGCATGTACTCAGGTGACACATACACACACATTCCATTAGTAACACAAACAAAACATAATTGTGACCGTAAAAACAATACATCTGAAAGAAAGTGATTCATAAGATGTCTGAAAGTTGATTCAACCTTAGCATTAGAATCAACTACGGAAACGATAGGATTCACTTGTGAAACCACAGGCCTGACTAACCCATCACGTCTTTGTGAACAACATAAATTCACCCATCGCTCACATACTGAACAGCTTTTTCTGATCATTCTGCTAAGCAATAAGAATAAACATGAATGGTTTCTGCAATTGAGGACTTACAGTTCAATAACCAGGTAACTGGTGAAGAGTGGGACAAATGCATACTTAGCAGATACAGTCTCGGTGACTACAAAGGCAAGAAGAAGGATCTTGCAATAGATCCTCAAGGAAGAAATGTGCCTGAAAGAGATGACTGAGTTGAAAAGAAAGGACATGTGACATGGATATGGAAGAGTGAGAACCTGGGCATTTTCAGTTGGGCAATATGCTCTGGCCTATCTATTTCTGTTTTGGCTATGTGTTAGCTTTTACCAGCCTTGTTTAAAAATACACTTAACATATAAGAAAAGGAGTGTTCAAAGAATTCAAGAAATATATATAAGGTTGCATAGTTAATAAGAGATCCAGAGATTAACAACAAGTTTGTATGACCACTATTGCTGCAGAGCAGAAAGAACACCAGACAGGTCAGGCAACATGAATTATATTCCGTGAGCAAATTCCAGTGGAACCTGCAACAGGTCATTCAATAACTACATTCTGCTTCCTGTATCCAAAAACAGAGACTTAAAAAAGATAGCCTATGAAGTTCTTTTAGTGTCCAGGCACACATTTAACTCTTTCATGCTCAGGCAATTCAATCTCTACAAAACATTGAACTTAAAGAACAATAACTAACAAAATACACTTGCATGTTTACTTCATCATTATCTGTCATTAGTCATTTCTCTGATACAGAAGAGGCAACATTTTACTATATAAGTGCCCTCTGAAGCAGAATGCAACTTCTGAAAAGCTGAATGTAGTATCTGGGATTAAAGATTCATTTCAATTAACTCAGTATTTGTGCCAGAACACAATTCATATCATATCACGACTGTCATTTGTTTTGTAACAGTGAATAGAGAACTAGACCTATTATGGATTTTTTTGTGGTTGCATCTCATACTCAATTAATTTAGAATACCATTTTTTAAATTTTTGATAGCCATGGGAAAAGTAACATTCTAAGTACAACGAATAAGACACTCAACCCAGGGGAGGGCCTAGGCCCTGCCCTGGATGAAATGACAGACTATGGACACCCCCATGGAGGGCCTCACCCTCCCTGGGGAAATGAGGGGATATTGGAGGGGTTGGTGGGAGGGCGTGGGAGGAGGGGAGGGAAAGGGAGAGGGACCTGGAATTGATATGTGAAGCAACCTTGTTTCTAATTTAAATCTAAATTTAAAAATAAAAATTAAAAAAATAAGACACTCAAGTTTCCTTGAAAAATAAAAGGTTAAAATGCAGCAAAATATTTTTTCATGACTAAAAGCATTTCTTTATATGTATATATATAATTTAACTTTTTATGCATGTCGCTTTCAGTTCCCTCTCCCTCGCCTCCTCCCCCACCCCCTGTCTTCCCAACTCCTCACTCCCACTCCATCCCCCCTCCTCTCCCCATGGATGGCAAGGGCCTCCATGAGGGATTTTCAGGGTCTGTCACATCATCCCGGGAAGTACCCAGGTTCTTTCCCATGTGTCCAGGCTGACAGAGCATCCCTCCACATGGTATGGCTTCCCAGAGTCCTTCTGTATGCCAGGAATAAATACTACTCCACCCTCCAAGGATCCACAGATTGCCAAGGCCTCTTCTCTGTCACCCAGGTTCAGTGGGAGGGTGTCTGGATCAGTCCTATACTGGCCCCTCAGTCATCAGTCTGGAGTCCATGTGTTCCCCCTTGTTTAGGTCAGCTGCCTCTGTGGGTTTCTCCAGCCTGATCTTGATTCCTTTGGTCATTACTCTTCTTTGCAACTGGGTACCAGGAGTTCAATTTGGTTCACAGCTGTGGGTGTCTGCCTCTGCCTCCATCAGCCACTGGATGAGAGTTGTAAGATGGCATATAAGGTAGTCATCATTCTCATTATCATGGAAGGGTATTTAGGGTAGCCTTAATGCCAGTTGGTGTCATTCTTGTAGATCTGTGAAGATCTCACTAGTGCCAGATATCTCCTCCAACTTATACTGGCTCCCTCTTTTATGGTATCTCCCATCCTTTTCTCCTCTGTTCTTGCCCTGGCTCAACCTTCCTGCTCTCCCATGTCCTCCTCTGTCCTCCTAATTGGATTGGGGGGAGGGGAAGGGGAGGGTAGAAGGAGATGGGAGAAAGACTAAAAGCATTTCTAACAATTTTAACTTAGATTTTTCCTTAGCATTGCCTGTTTTAGAGATGTTCTTCTAGGGTCCCCCTTGGGGTTAAAAGAGATAAAATGGGCCTAGTGAGATTACTCAGGTGGCGCAGGGCTTGACCTGCAAACCTTAGGGCCTTGTTTCCATCCTTAGCTCCCACATAAGAAGGCACATGCTTCCAATTTGTGAGCTGAGGGCTCTGAGACAAGGGAATGCCTGGCCTTAAAAGCCAGTCAGTCTAACCTAATCTGTGAACCAAGTGACAGACCCTGCCATTAAAAAAACAAAGTGGACAGGACTTGAGGAATGATGCCCAGGTTGACCTCTGGCCTCCACATGCATTTGCATTATACCCATACACATGAACATGCATGCACACTCATGCAGCTACACACAATTTTATGTGCAGATAGAGATAGATAAAATTATTCATAAATATTTTTCATATAGAGTAGCATATTTGAACCTCACAATAATGTGTCTCCTAGGGTTGGTATAAGAAATTACCACAGACTGGGTAGCTTAGAGCAACATAGATGTACACTTTCACATTCTAGAACCCAAAGTCCAGAGAGTCCATGCTTCCTTCCAGGCTCTGTGTTGAGCACTTCCACACCTCTGTCTCACCAATATTGATGGCCATCCAACCCTGCTCTTCCTTAGCTGGATGCTGTGTCCCCAAAAATCTCCCTGTGGGTCCCCATATCTACATTCACACCTTTCTAAACAAATTATAGGAGAATTCATTCATCCTAATGACCTCATCTTAACTAAATCTGTCCTAAACCCTTTCCAAATAAGGCCATCTTCATAGCTCTGAACAGTTGAGCTCTCCATAGTTTTGAAGGGTGCAACACATCCCATAATATGAAGCCTGGAGACAGCTAGTTCCATTTAATATGCAAGCAAATGAAGACATAAAGCACCTAAGTCTCTTCTCTAAGATTGTGCAGAACAGAGACAGATTCATCTTGCAATTCATAAACAGCCTTTTCTTAACAGAGTGGTATAGGAGGTTACCAAACCAGTTAATTATCTGCCTGGGAGAAGAATTCACACCACTCTGTTGCTCAGAAAAGAGTCTTGTCTCTAGTCTAAAATGCATGAACATGTGGGCATGCCAGGTTATTGTTATCAAAAGCAAATCCATTCACCTTGGGTTATAATTCTACCACACTGTGTAACTCTGATAGGAAAAAAACATATTTCCTTTCTAAAAGACATTTTATAGTTTCTTCACTCAGCTAATAGGGATAGAATAACAAGCCATTCTTCAATGGACTTCATTCATAGCCTCAAACATTCTTTGGCTGCTGTGTATGGTGCTGATAAAAACCTGGAGAATTCTGTGGTGCATGAGACATGCTGGAACTTTTCTCTTTGGTTCACATGCCAAGAAATACTTCATTTTGGGTCACAGGATAAAAGGGACAAAGTTAAAACAGTGATCTTTCAAGTGACAGCGTAGGTGTCCTAAGGAAACAGAGCTGTCCCTTTCCTCAGATCTCGGCTCTAATTATCAGTTGTGTCCTCCAGCAATGCAACAATCCTATCTACAGAAGCAACCTCCTCCTCTCTGGAATTTCATTTGCTTGATAATGTGTCTGTCCAGCAGAGAGAAGTAACTGTGGATCAGGGTACCAGGTACAAGTTACAGCATCCCAAAGGCCTCATCTCTGTAGTTGAAATGATTGCTTTTAATGAGGATCTGTAAATAACTTTTTCAGAACTCGTTTTGCAACTGCTGTTGTCTGAGTGATGTGGTTGTAAGGGGATCCACTGTGACTCTTGCGTACTAACAACAAGGTCCAGAAAGATGTAAGATAACTAATAGCACACTTGTGGTAGAAAAGAGTATATTCAGTGAAAAGTCCAAATTCTGTATGATTGTTGATTTTGAATTCCATTGATAAAGTCAGATCGATGGGTCTTTTAGTATGTCTTGCAAGCTTTACTTACCTATAATAAATAACTTTTGGTTTGTATTTATAAATTCCTTTACCCCACTAGATACTGGGGATATGGTAAGGAATAAGAGACACACAATTTCCACCTCTGCTCCTGGGAAGTCCTTCCCATAACAAAACAACATCATGTCATCCACTCAGATGCTGATACTTGTGGATCCACACTGTATGTGTGCCTTTATTCTCTCAAGTCCAGGTAACTTATTTACAAAGCAAAATAACTGGTTTTTAAAAACCTCTCAGATTTCCTTCCATTCCTTCTCTTCTAGCTGCAAGCTCAAGCCACCCCATATTCTCAGCACAGCAACCATCTGGGAATACCCAATACATTAAGGGTTTCTTAAACTCAGAAGTTACTAGAAGACAACTGTGATCAGAGATTGACCTCAGAGAGTCAAGATTGAAGTCAAAGCTTAGGGAAGTTCAACAAATGTATGCAGAGCAACCTACTTCAGAAGCGAAGCTAAAAGTGCACAGACCAGCATGGGTCAATATTAGCTGAGATACTAGCATTGTGTAATAATAACAGTTCATAAATAATGAGTCTCTTCAAACTATTGTGTCATTTGCTTTATTTTTTAAGACAGAGTTTCATTATATCCTCCTTGCTAGCCTTGAACTCACTATGTAGAACAGACTGTTCTAGAACCTCACAGATATCCACCTGCCTCTGACTCTCGAGTACTGGGATTAAATATATATGCCACCACATCCAGCAAGAGGGAGTAAAGAAAATATTTTTAATGAAAAAAGTCATGTTTGTATGAAATTTACTTTGTTTCACGAGATAAGAAGCCTCACTGCCCTGACAACCACTAAAATTTCCAAAAGAGTGGGATCTGTATCAGTCTTGCACATCAACAAACTTCCAGCCTGAGGACAGCATCTGACATTCAGTAAATATTAGCAAAACGAAAGAACCAATGAAAATGTGATAGTTAATGAGGACCTCAGGGCAAACCAGAAGCAGCCTGTGTCCAGACTGTACTGCTGTATAATTAGAAGATTCACAGTCCTTAATTCTCTGTTCACCCATATAAGTTATTCATACTAAAAACACATTTTTCAGTCCTCAATGGACCCAAAAAACAGCAAGACACAGCAATAAACTGGGCAATGGTATGTCCCCAAAGGACTGCAGGAAACACATAGCAGTAAAAATTATTTTTGGTGAGCATTCTAAAATCATGGCTTTGTCCAAAAGGCATAAACACACATAAGATGCAGTGCCGAGACTGGAGCTCGGTGGTAGGGTGCTTGCCTGGCACCAGGGAGGCCTTGAGTTCAGTTCTGAGCACCAAGAAAATTAGATATAAGGTATTCTTTTATTCCTATACATGTGTGCTGGTACATTCAACCTGACACAAAGGCGCCTTTAGACATGACAAGATAAGCAATGTAGCAAAGCTCATTGAAAACACCACACCTGATACTGCAGTATTTCCAAAGCATGTCATTGGAGATGCTGCGACACTTGACACTCTACAGCCTCCATCAACTATCAATAGGAGAGGATATATTTTCTTAGCTTGTATTAATTACACAAAATAATAGATCTTGTTGTCACATTTACATACATGTATATCAAGAACTTTGACCACACTCATCCCCTCACCCCACCATATTTCCTACCCCCCAATCCATTTCTTCTCCCAAATAGCCCACCATCTACTTCCATGTGGTCTTCATTTTCCCCTTCCAACTCCACATATGAGAGTAAGTATATAATACCTTTCTAACTCAAGGAAAGTAATTTTTAAGGTTTAAGAATCTCGTCACAAAGCAAAGTTTGTGGCGGGAGAGATGGCTCAAAAGTACTGGCTGCTCATGCTGATGACCCTGGTTTGATGCTCAACACCCACAGGCTGACTCACAACCATCTGTAACCCTAGTCCAAACCCCTGTGCATATGTTCATATTGAGAGACAGACAGACAGAGAAAGACAGACAGACAGACAGATGTGAAACTTCACTGGCCTTGTTGCCAGTATAGACATATTCACCAGGAACCAAGACTCTCCTGTTCCAACTCTGCCTATAAGGTTAGCTGTTTTGCAACAGATGAAATCCAACTAAGCACTGGAGATTTCTCAACTTGCTTGACTGTAGTTATAGCTAGCAGGCCCCTAGAAAAAAAATAGTACCATTTGTCAAGCTAACAACTAAATAACTTCTTTTCCCAGCAGTAACACAATATCAAGAAAGTAAAGACCAGAGCCTGATTTGTAGACAAGGAAAATGTAAAATCACAATAACTGGAAATAACAGTGCATGGTGGACTTATCCATTCATTCTCAATGCTCCACTGTGCCGTGTCTCATTTGCAGTCCTTAGCAGTACCGCTGTCTGGCATACTACTCTTGTGAGACAATTTTTGAAGCAGCCAAGTTCCCATTCAAAATTAAGTTGATTGGAGGAGCTGGCACAAAGCTTCTCAATGAGCAATTGGAAGAATTGGATGCTGTTAGCTTACTGAGATTGGAGCAGTGAACCGGCGCAGGGTGAGCTAGTATTGCTTCTGTTACTTAAACCTTTTAGTAAAAGATAAGTGAATTGTGCCTAGAAAAACGAAGTTGAGTGGTGCAAATCATTCAGACCAAAGTTCAAATCCAAGTCTTTCAGGCAGCAATTCTCCCCAAAATATGAATTTAATTCTTAGTTCTCACCAATTCTTTGTTTCTAATGTGTGAGTGTATGGTGTGAATACATATATATGTGCATATTTGCATGTATGTAGGTACATGTATATTTGTGCGCATGCATGTACAGGCTCAAGGTTGATGTTAGTTGTTTGTCTTTCTCAACTGATGTCCACCTGAATGAACACAGGGCTTGCTTATACAGATACTCTAACTAGAGAGCTTCCTCTAAGGGTCCCATCTTTAAAGTTACAGATGAGGCTGCCATGCCTACCTGGCATTTATGTGGGCTCTTAGGCTCTCAACTCTAGTCCTCAGGCTTATGGAGAAGGAACTTTAACCATAAAGCCATAAATTTTAGCCTTCAATTCATACTCATCACACAGGACGTATATACCTACCTTCCAAAATTTTAAGAATTAGTCATAGACAAGTAATAATATAATGATATAATACAACTATAATGTAAGTGACTGGCTTATATACATGGTGCTAAATAAAGATCACATTCATGTATTAGTTCCAAGCAGCATGACTAGCAGTAATAGTGGCGGTTTATTTCCTCTCAGTAAAGAAGAAATTTTCCAAAAGTTCAAATTGCCTAAAGTTCAAATCTGCCAGACTGTGGATTATGAGATGCTGAATTCCCCAATATCAAGAGCCTTTGGGCAAAACTAAATGACCTTTTCCCAGGCATGGCAAGTGTGGGGTTCAGTTCACCTTTAAATCCTACCATGTAAATGCCAAGCTTTCTATTATGCCTTGGAATAACTGATGGGTTCTGAAACAATGAGCACAGTTTTTCTGATTATTCTTGAAAAGCAAAGATAATGGCATTAGACAGAAGGCAGGAAATTTGTCACAAGACATCGAATTTGCTTAAGTGGTAACTTTGCATGTCCAAAAAATTAGTATTTAGATTCATGATTTTTTTCTAGCAATTGACTTAGGAAAACAGAAAGGTCTAAATGTTCCATAGCCTCTGGCTTTTAGTTGTCTGTTTAAATAGCTCTCACTGTTCCACATCATCTTTTCCTCTCCAGTTGAGAAGCAGACCTGACAAAGGTACTTAAGTAAGCGCGGTAGAATAACCCCAGGAAAACATTCATTTACTTCCAATTCATCAGAATATGCCCTGGGAGTTTCCAGCCCCAGCCATCCTTAGTTTCTCAGTTGGATGAAGTTATTTCTTCCCTTTAGAGCCCATCCAGAAACAAAAAAGAAAATTCATTCTTGCCTCACGATCAGTTTTCTTCTCTTGTCTGAAGGATTTGCATACTGGGCCATAGAAAGGATCCCCAGTCCTAGGAAGGATCTCTGGTCTCTCAGTGAAATTTCCCAAGGTTATTATGTCATCAGATAGAATCCTCACATCACTCACATAAAAGTTGTTCTCATCGTTGCATTTTACCTCTTTCTTATTTGCTTTTGTTTGTTTGTTTGTGTTCTGTTTTGAGACAGAGTCTCACTATGTAGTCTTGGCTGTCCTGGAACTCTCCAGAATGTAGAACAGGTTGGCTTGCCTCTGCCTCCCAAGTACTGGGATTAAAGGTTGCACAAGCACATCCAGCTTTCTTCACCAAATTTTAATACATTTCCTTTTATAGGATTGTATCTGCGTGATCCTAGAAATGCTCAAAACCATAGAAGAGAAACAGACTCTGAATTGAACAAGTATATTTATGAAACTCATGAAAGTAGGTACAAAATTTCAATGTGCTGTACACTTAACTAGATAAATGTCCATGACTTTATCAGATATTTAACAGTATATGACTCAAAAATATGTTACTAACAGGTAAGATGTATCCACGAATGCAATAGTGGCATGAAGTTTATAGGGATAACCAATAACTTTATGATTGGATTTGAAGCCTGCTCTGCACAACAAAATTAATCCCTGGCTCATTGTCCAACTGCCATCTAATGTTTATACTGATATTCATGTTCCTCTCAACCTTGGGCAGAGAAGCTTTTTTTGTGGTAGGCAGCAGTTAATTAGGGACTCATAAAGGTCCAAGGGCTGAGAATAAATAACTTCTGAGTGCTTGAATTTAAATGGGACAAGTATATAAATCTCTCAAGGTTCAGAGAATAGAAAAGGGGACAGTTCTACGGTTTGTGTTTTTTTATACCACTTGTGAATTGATCCAAAGATCCATGTGTCTCTTATGATATTGGCTTATAGGAAAAGTCTATGGTCTGAGCTGGCACACTGACATAATGCCAGTTCCAGTGTATGGACTCTGCACAGGTAATTTCCATTAGTTTATGTTATACTACAATAGCTAACTCATTTCATAATGTCAAAGGACTCACAGAACTTTACAGGTTCAGCATGGTAAAGAAATGCACTCCACTTCTTGGTGGAAGAGTAGCAAGACCACAATGCAGAAGAGCTAGTCAGGTAAGGGACATTATTGCTACTGTCTTTGTAAATCAGAATCTGACTCAATCCAGGATCTGAAACACTACCTGCTAGTGTTTCATCATCCATGGTTCCTGATAAAAATGATTCTTATTTTTAAATCTCTCTCTCTCTCTCTCCCTCCCTCCCTCCCTCCCTCCCTCCCTCCCTCCCTCCCTCCCTCCCTCCCTCCCTCCCTCCCTCCCTCCCTCCCTCCCTCCCTCCCTCTCTCTCTCTCTCTCTCTCTCTCTCTCTCTCTCTCTCTCTCTCTCTCTCTGTGTGTGTGTGTGTGTGTGTGTGTGTGTGCCTGAAGAGACCAGAAAAGAGTGCTACCCCTTTGGAGCTGGAGTTACAGCTGGTCATGAGCCACTCAGTGTGGGAGCTTGGAGCTGAACACCAAGCCTCTGGAAAATCACCCAGTGCTCTGAATTTCTGAGCAATCTCTCCAGACCCAGTGATTTTTCTTTTGACTGAAACAACAAAGGAATCTTGGAGGGGGGTCACTTATGTATACTATCGTATCATCTGTGATTAATGATACTTTGACTTCTTCCTTTCCAATTTTTATCCCCTTTATCTCCTTTAGTTGTCCTATTCCTCTAGTTATACTTCAAGTACTATATTGAATAGATAGACCAGACAACCTTGTTTTGTTCCTGATTTTAGTGGAATTACTTTGAGTATCTGGCTCTGGGATTTTTTTGTTGTTGTTCAGGAGACTTTTAATGACTGTTTTATTTCCCTAGGGGTTACAGGTCTATTTAAATTGTTAATCTGAACTTGGTGTAATTTTGGTATGTGGTATCTATCAAAAAATTGTTCATTTCTTTTAGATTTCCCAATTTTGTGGAGTAAAGATTTTTGAAGTATGGCCTAAGAAGTCTCTGGATTCCTCAGTCTCTGTTGTTATGCCCTCCCCTATCATTTCTAATTTTGTTAATTTGAATATTCTCTCTCTCTGCATTTGAGTTAGTTTGGATAAGGAATTGTCTATCTTGTTGATTTTCTAAAAGAGCCATGTCTTTGTGTCATTCATTCTTTGTATGGTTCTCTTTGTTTCTATTTTATCGAGTTCAGCTCTCAGTTTGATTATTTCCTGCCATCTACTGCTCTTGGGAGTGTTTTCTTCCTTTTACTCTAGAACTTTCAGATATGTTATTATGCTGCTAGTGTGAGAATTCTCCAAATTCTGCAAGCAGGCACTTAGTGGTATAACATTCCTTTTAGCACTGCTTTCATTGTGTCCCATAAGTTTGGCTATAAAATATCTGTATGACAAGAGCTGTAGGTCTTTGAAGAAAGAAATTGAAGAAGACATCAGAAAATGGAAAGATCTCTCATGCTCTTACCAAAAGCAATCTACAGAGTCAATGCAATCACTATAAAAATCGTAGCACAATCCTTCACAGACCCTGAAAGAACAATACTTAATATGGAAAAACAAAGAGTCCAGGAGAGTCAAAAATTCTGTACAATAAAGGAACTTCTGGAGGCATCACCATCCCTGATTTCAAGCTCTACTAAAGAGCTATAGTAATAAAAGCTTCATTCATTGGTATAAAAACAGACAGGCAGATCAATGGAATTTAATCAAAGACTCAGACTTAAATCCACACACCTATGGACACCTGATTTTTGACAAAAAAGCCAAAATTATACAATGGAAAACAGAAAGCATCTTCAGCAAATGGTGCTGGTATAACTGAAGGATGACATGTAGAAGAATACAAATAAATCCATGTCTATCACCCCACATTAAGTCCAAGTGGATCAAAGATATGAACATAAATCCAGATATACTGAACCTGATAGAAAGAAAGTGGGCAATATCCTTGAATACACTGGCACAGGAGGAAACTTTCTGGACAGAAAACCAATAGCACAGGCATCAATATCAACAATTAATAAGTGGGACCCCCATGAAACTGAAAAGGACACCATCAAAAAGACAAAATGGCATCCTACAAAAAGGGAAAAGATCTTCATCAACTCCACATCTAACAGAGGGTTAATTTCCAAAGTGTGTAAAGAACTCAAGAAACTAGACATCAAAAAAATCAAATAGTCCAATTTTTAAAATGAGGTGCAATTCATACAACAAGGGCGTCTGTTCCACTATGTTCATAGCAGCATTATTTGTAATAGCCAGAACCTGGAAGCAACCTAGATGCCCCTCAACTGAAGAGTGGATAGAGAAAATGTGGTACATTTATACAATGGAGTATTACTCAGCAGAAAAAAACAATGGAATCTTGAAATTTGCAGGTAAATGGATAGCACTGGAAGAAACCATCCTGAGTGAGGTTACCCACAAAAAGACAAACATGGTATGTACTCACTCATATACGGATTTTAGACAAGAATATGGGGAGTGCCAGCCTACATGTCTACAGCCAGAGAGTCTGGGAAGCAGAACCTTTATCCAGCAACTGATGGAAGCAGAGACAGACACCCACAGCTAAACACTGAACTGATCTGGAATCCTGTGACAGAAAGGGAAAACTGATGAGCAAAGGGGTTAAGACTGAGCTGGTTTAACCCACAGAAACAGTTGACCTGAACAAGGGGAAGCGCTTGGGCCCCAAACTGATGGCTGGGTAGACAGCATGGGACTGATCCAGACCTCATGAATGTGGGTGTCAGTGAGGATGCCTAGGTAATCTATGGGGCCTTGGGTAGTATTTATCCCTGGCATACAATTGGACTTTGGCTGCCCATCCCACAATGAGGAATGCTCTCTCAGCCTGGACTCTTGGTGGGGGAGCCTAGACCCTGTCCTGGATTAAATGACAGACTCTGGAGATCTTCCATGAAGGGCCTCACCCTCCCTGGGGATCAGAGTAGAGATTGGGTGGGGGGCTCGGGGGCCTGGTGGAGAGGGGCAGGAGAGGAGGAGAGGGAGATGGACCTTGGATTGACATGTGAAGCAAGCTTGTTTCTAACTTAAATTTAAAAAAAAGGAAGACTAAAAATGAGGTACAGATTTAAACAGAGAATTCTCAATAGAGGAATCTCAAATGGCCGAGAAACAAAGAAATGTTCAACATCTTTAGCCATCAGGAAAATTCAAATCTAAACCACTCTGAGATTCCATCTTACACCTGTCAGAATGACTTAGAGTGAAAACACAAACAACAGTTAATGCTGGAGAGGATGTAGAGCAAGGGGAACACTCCTTCATTGCTGGTGTGAGCACAAACTTACACATTTTGAACTCAATATGATAGTTTTTCAGAATATTGGGAATCAACAATCTACCTCAAGACCCAACTACACCACCCTTGGGCATATAGATTGGTGCATAACCTAGCTGCCAACAGAGACTTCATCCAACAACTGTGAAACAGATGCAAAGACCCATGGCTAAACATTAAGCTGAGCTCAGGGAATCCTGCTGAAGAGAGGGAAGAGGATTGCAGGAGCCAAAGTAGTCAAGGACACCACAAGAAAACCCACAGAATCAACTAACCTGGGATCACAGGTGCTCACAGACTCTGAACCAGGAAGGCTACATGGGACTGCATAGGTCCTTCCACATATATGTGACAGTTGTGTAGCTTTGTCTTCTTGTAGGACTCATAACAGTGGGAGCAGGGGCTGTCTCTAACTCTTTGGCTGACTTTTAGGAATGTAGTCCTCTTACTGGGCCACCTTTCTGAGTCTTAATAAAAGGGGAAGTTCTTAGTCTTATCGCAACTTGATATGCCATGTTTGGTTGATGCCCATGGAAGGCCAGCCCTTTTCTGGAATGGAAGAGTGTATTGGGTGCAGGAAACAAAGGAAAGGTTGGGGGGAGTATTAGGAAGAGATGAGGGAGGGGAAACTGCGGTCAGGACGTAAAATAAATAAATAAACAAACAAACAAACAGAGTTCCAGTTTGGATCCTTAGACTGTAAAGAACAAAGCTTCACTCAAGTTATGTTAAGAAACAGAGATATTATAGGAGAACACAACAGATTGACACTAGACAAAGAGAAACTCCATGTGCTTGCAAGTCTGATTAGATTATTGTTCTAGTCCCTCCTCCAAGAGGTCTATGTCTCTGTGGGTGTAACACTTTTGACCTGTAGTTACACACACTCCTTATTTCCAGGTTTAGAACTCCACAGAACACCAATTCCTCCCTGTCCCTGCACTCCATCACCTCTTTTTACTGTATATACAACCTGGTTGTCCCCAAAGTTGGCTGCCTTCTTTGTTATGCCTCCTTTTCTAATCAGCTGGATTGGTTAAAGGACCCATAAGCTGCTATGAAGGCAAGGATGACATCACTTGGTATAGGGTGGGGGGAGCACCTAAAAGGCATAATGATCGTGAGTAATGTGAATAAATTATCTCCAACGTTGCTCCAGTTCCAGTGTATAGATTTTGTAAAGGCAATTCCCATTAGCTTGTGCTACACCACAATAGCTGCCTCATCCCACAATGCCTTACGGAGTGGCTGAAGGAAAAAATAAAGACAACAAGGGCTCCTGAGCAGCTTCCATCCCCTAGGGGGAAAAAGAGTGCTTTGGGGACCCAGCCTAATTTCCTGCAGCCATTCTATTATCCTAGTTGTATCTGTGGTTTCTATTAACCCCTCTGTGCTATTGATCAGCCTGGTCACAATGAAAGAGCTTTATTGAATTCCAAGTAATGGAAACTCATTACATGGCCTAGATAATTAATTACCAATTCTTTCCTTTTAGTGAAATTGAAACTGGCTGTGGAGAAGAAGCTGAGTGAGCCCACTAATGTAGACTGTTTGAAGCTTTATTTAATGCCTGTGGGGGGACTCTCTACACTGGCCTTGGAGATGTGTTTGATGTACTGCAGACCCTTGATGCAACCCAAGCACTTCCCTTCAAAATAAACTGCCTCTCCAAATGGGATCAATTGAAAGGAGGAGGCACTTAAGCCACACAAAGCAAAAATAGCCAAACAAAAACACAAATCATATAAGGGAATGAAAGCAAGACATCACTTAACTGGGACTTTTAAACCAGGTCATCAGAAATGCTTTTTGCCAACCACTTTAGAAGTCAGAAGTAGGAAGTGGATCCGGGCCTTCAATCTCCTTCTATTCTCCTCGTCCTGAGTTACTGGCCAGGCAGCAGTCGCTATCCAATGCAAAGAACTCCCAGCCCCAAGGCTGGGTGGACTAAAAACCAGAGTGCAAGTTCCTGGCTGTATTTGGCAATGACTGAAGCCCTGATCTGTGCTAGACCATGAGCCAACTCATTTGTGTACACCATCTCTTCTTATCCAGGGGACCTAGATCCATGATTTGACTCAGCACAAATAGAAAATATTTGGGAAAAAACTGTCTAGACAAAGAGAATACACACTTATTTTTCATTCCACTACTATTCAGACTATAGACCATAGCAATTATTTCCATTGTGCAGGGTCCTCCCTCCAGGTAGAGCAGGGGAAGGGTCTGTCCAGCGGGTCTCTTCCTGGGGCTGAGCTGGATGGTGAGCATCGATGACTCAGACCCTCCCCCCATTAGTTACAGGGAGTAAAAAACACACACTGAGTCTGGGAGTCTGTCAAAGCAGGATCTGGATTTATTCCAACATGCAGGAACTTATATAGGACTGAGGTAGGGGATGGCAATCATAGAATAGGGTAAGGTGATATGAGGAGTAAGGGCCAATAGTATTCCACCAAGCTGGCAGGTAGCTAGTCAGGGGGCAATCTTACATCAGTTCTGGCTGAGTCAACCCCATGTGGAGGTTACAGGTTGAAGATGGTTGCCAAACTCTAGGCAGGCTCAGGAGGCTACACTGGGTCTCTCACCCAAGCCCTAAACTCAACTCAAGCTCAGAAACCTATACTGGGCCTCAGATCCTAGCCTTTCTTAGGCCCAACACCATTGCATTTGGCATTTTAAATAACCTAGATATGCTTTGCAATGCAGAGGATGGCTGTGTCCTACTGTACAATTTTACATAAGGGATTTAACATAGGCAGGCTTTGTTAGCCATAAGGAGTTATACTAGCTACTTTGTAACAAGATCTGACAGAAACAACTTCAAGAAGAAACAATTGCATTCAGTCAGTCACACCTTGGAAGGGAGGGCAGAGCAGCCTAACCCCGTTCACACTGGAGTGGGCCAGGAGTCTGAGCAAACCCGAAACTACCATCCAGGGCCTGCTCCTACTGTCCTACTCCTGCCAGCTAGGCCCGACCTCTTAAAGGTTCCACAGATGCTATCCTCCACTGAAAACTAGCACAGTCCTCTGGTGACAATCATTCAAATCATGACCCTGGAGGAGACATTTGACAGCTGACCCACAGCAAGACTCCTGGAAACAACCCACCTGAGAAGACTCTGAATGGACCATCTGATGCTTAAAACAGACAGTTCAAGCTAGATACTGGACAGTTACTTTTCTGTACTACCTTTGTTCTGTGATAAACCATGCTGACCAAAATCAAGGAAGAAAGGGTTTATTTTGGCTAACAGTTCCAAAGGGATGGGGCCCAAGTGGCAGGGACTGTGTCACATGGCAGCAGGAACAGGAAGCTGGTTGAACATATTATATCTGACCTCAGATGTTAGAGACAGACAACAGAAAGTATGACAATGATACACACCCTCAGTGTCCACCAGTGATGAACTTCCTCTGGGAAGGCTCCACCTTCTAAAGGTTCCATAGTCTCCTCAAACAGCACCACACAATAGAGACCAAGTGTTCAAACACATGAGTTTGTCACAGACATTTATCATTAAAAACCACCACACATATCTTATTCATTTGAAGGCGACAATAGCCACACTTAATCAAACTAGCCAAGGTCAGAAAGGTAGGACCCAGGAAATGTAAGTCCCATGCTACGGTCCCCAACACCATTGTAACTGAAAAACCAATTCCTTTCAAAACCATTTATAGGAATCATTTAAAAAATCATCCTGACTTGCATTCCTTAGGGTCTCCTGACCTGGAGACTATGTGCAGTTGGACCCACCCCAGCAGATCAAGTCTTCCAGGGTCTGCCCACATTGCAGTGGTAGTCCTGCCTCCACCCACCAGGAGAGGGAGTGTCCAACAAATCCCTAACACAAAATATACAGGAAAATATAAAAAGGCCAAACTATAATAAGTATAGAAGAAGGTGAAGAAACCCACCTCAAAGGTGCAGAAAACATAATCAACAAAATCATAGAAGAAAACTTTTCCAACCTAAAGAAGGACATGCCAATGGAAGTACAAGAAGCTTACAGAACACCAAATAGAGTGAAACCAAAAAAAAAAAACATTCCCCTTGCAACATAGTAATTAAAACATCCAAAATATAGAATAAATAAAGAATATTAAGAGCAGCAAAGGAAAAAGGCCAAGTAACATATAAAGGCAAACATGAGAATTACACCTGACTTCTACATGGAAACTCTGAGAACCAGAAGGTCCTGCATAGATATTCTACAAACACTAAGAGACCACGGATGCCAGACCTAACTACTATGCCCAGCAAAGCTTTTAATCACTATAGATGAAGAAAAAAGATATTCCATTGTCGCACAGCAAGTGGGTTTCTGCTCAAGGTCTGGTGTCCCCACATTCCATGACAAAAACAGATTTAAACAATACATATCCACTAATCCATCCCTACAGATAGTACTGGAAGGAAAACTCCAACCCAAGGAAGTTAATTGCATTCACAAAAACATAAGCAATAGGTAATTCCACTTTACCAAAAGCCAAAGGATAAAAGTGAGGAAATCCTCATACAATACCAACAACAACAACAACAAATCTAAAACAAACAAGAATGAACAATCAATGGTCATTAATAACCTTCAATATCAATGATCTTAACTGGCATATAAAAAGACACAGGCTAACATAATAGACAGAATCTATCCTTCTGCAGTATACAAGAAACACACCTCAATGTCAAAGACAGATGTTACCTCAGAGTAAAGGGTTGGGGAATTAGAATTTATTGAAAATGAAGACACAACACACCCAAACTTACGGGATACTTTGAAAGCAGTGCTAAGAGGAAAGTTCATAGCACTATGTGCCCACATGAAGAAACTGGAGAATAGACACACTAGAGAATTAGCAACACACCTGAAAGTTTTACAATAAAAAGAAGCAAACTTACCCAAGAGGAGTAGACACCTAGAAATAATCAAATTCAGGGGTAAAATCAATAAAGTAGAATCAAAGAAAACAATACAAAAAATCAATGAAACAAAGACTTGGTTCTTTGAGAAAATCAACAAGATAGACAAACCTTTATCCAAACTAACCAAAAGGAAGAGAGAAAAGATGCAAATTAACAAAATCAGAAATGCAAAGGGGGACATTACACAGGCACTGAGGAAATCCAGACAGTCATCAGGTCATACTTTGGAAATTTATACTCCACAAAATTCGAAAATTTAAAGGAAATGGACAAATTTCTGGATAGATATCACTTACCAAAATTAAATCAAGAATGGTCAAGCAATTTAAATAGACTTATAACCCCTAATGAAATAGAAGCAGTCATCAAAAGTCTCCCAACCAAAAAAACAAAAAGCCCAGGTTCTGATGGCTTCAGAGCAGAATTCTACCAGAAATTCAAAGAAGAGCTAATACCAATACTCCTCAAAGTGTTCTACATAATAGAAGTAGAAAGGTCATTGCCAAATTGCCAAACTTGTTTTATGAGGCTTCAATAACCATGACACCCAAACCACACAAAGACACAACTAAGAAGGAGGACTTCAGACCAATATCCCTCATGAACATTGATGCAAAAATACTCAACACATTAGAAAAATCATCTACCTTGATCCAGTAGGCTTCATCCCAGAGATGCAGGGATGGTTCAACATATGAATATCTATCAATGTAATCCACCATATAAACAAACTGTAAAAGAAAAACCACATGATCCTCTCACTAGGTGCTCAAAAAGCCTTGACAAAATCTAACACACCTTCATGATACAGGTCTTGGAGAGATCAAGGATAAGAGAAACATACCTAAACATAATAAAAGCTATATACAGCAAACAAAAAGCCAACATCAAACTAAATGGAGAGAAACTCAATTTATATTCCTTTAAAATCAGGAACAAGACAAGGCTGTCCCCTCTCTCCATACCTCTTCAATATTGTACTTGAAGTTCTAGCTAGAGCAGTAAGACAACAAAAGGAGATCAAGGGGACACAAACTGGAAAGTAAGAAGTCAAACTTACATTAATTGCAGTTGATAGGATAGCTTATATATGTGACCCAAAAAATTCTACCAGGGAAATCCTATAGCTGATAAACACCTTCAGCCAAGTGGCAGGATACAAGATTAACTAAAATAAATCAGTAGCCCTACTATATACAGAAGATAAAAGGGCTGAGAAATAAATCAGAGAAACATCACCCTTTACAATAGCCACAAACACTAACCAAACAAATGAAACCCTGCATAGCAAGAACTTTGAGTCTTTAAAGAAAAAAAATTAAAGAAGATACCAGAAAATGGAAAGATCTCCCATGCTCTTGGAGGTAGGCTCAACATAGTAAAAATGGCAATCTTGCCAAAAGCAACCTACAGATTCAGTGCAATCCCCATCAAAATACCAGCACAATTCTTCACAGACCTTGAAAGAACAATACTCAACTTTATAGGGAAAAACAAAACACCCATAATAGCCAAAACAACCCTGTACAATAAAGGAATTTCTAGAGGCATCAACATCCCTGACTTCAAGCTCTACTATAGATCTATAGTCCTGAAAGCAGCTTGGTATTGGCACAAAAACAGACAGGTAGACCATTGGAATGGAACTGAAACCCCTGATATTAACCCACACACCGACAAGCACCTGATTTTAACAAAGAATCTAAAATAATACAATGGAAAAAAAGAAAGCATCCTTAACAAGTGGTGCTGGCATAAATGGATGCTGACATGTAGAAGGTTATAGATAGATCCATATCTGTTTCCATGCACAAAAATTAAGTACAAATGGATCAAAGACCTCAACATAAATCCAGGCATACTGAACCACTTAGAAAAGAAAGTAGCAGGTACGCTTTAACAAATTGGTACTGGAGACAACTTCCTGAACATAACACCAGTAGCACAGACATTGAGATCAACAATTAATAAATGGGACCTCCTGAAATGAGAAGCTTCTATAAGGCAAAGGATACAGGCCACAAGACAAAATGGCAGCCCCCAGAATGGAAGAGCTTCACCAAACCCACATCTGACAGAGGACTGATTTCCAAAATATACAAAGAACTCAAAAAGCTAGTAACCAAAACACCAAATGATCCAGTTAAAAAGTGGGGTATAGAACTAGAGAATTCTTGATAAAGGAGTCTGAAATGGCTGAGAGACACTTAAGAACGTGCTCAACCTCCTTAGCCATCAGGGAAATACAAATCAAAACAACTCTGAGATACCATCTCAATTCTGTCAGAATGGCTAAAATCAAAAACACCAATGATGTTAGCTGTTGGTTTACTGTATATTGCTTTTATTATGCTCAGGTATATTCCTGTTATCCCTGTTCTCTCCAGGACCATTATCATCAAGGGGTGTTGGATTTTGTCAAAGGCTTTTTCAGCATCGAGTGAGATGATCATGTGTTTTTTCCTTTGCAGTTTGTTTATATGGTAAATACGTTGATAGATTTTCTTATATTGAAGCATCCTTGCATCTCTGGAATGAAGCCTACTTGATCATGGTGGATGATTTTTCTGATGTGTTCTTGGATTCAATTTGCTAGAATTTTATTGAGTATTTTTGCATCAATGATTATGAGGGAAATTGGTCAGTAGTTCTCTTAGTTGTGTCTTTGTGTGGCTTGGGTACCAATGTAATTGTAGCCACATAAAAAGAATTTGGCAACAAACTTCCAGCTTCTATTGTGTGGAATATTTTAAGGAGTATTGAAATTAACTCTTTTTTTGAATTTCTGGTAGAATTCTGCACTGAAGCCATCTGAGCCTGGGCTTTTTTTGGTTGGGAGACTTTTAATGACTGCTTCTATTTCATTAGGTGTGGGAACACCAGACCTTGAGCAGAGACCCACTTCCCCTTCTGCCTGGAAGTAGGCAGCTGTAAGACAATGTTTAGTAAAAACATGTTTACTAAAAAACGATACAATGCCCAGGGCAATAAGTCCCTGGAAAAGGCCTTCCCACGGAAACCGCCCTGACCTCGACCTTGTCCAAAGACTAACCGCACCTTCAAACCCACACACATCCACCTCTGGTGTGAGAGCAGAACCAGCCAGGGTAGAGGAGAGAGCAGAAGCTTTTCTGGAGGGAGCCTTTCTTAGGAAGTTTTCTTGAACCTTTTTTTGGGGCCTGCTTAAGGTTTTCATTACATCGTTGAACAAGTCTCTGTGTTGTCAATCCCCGACACCCTCCGCACGTTCTCGGACACAGGCCGTACAGCAGACGTGACAATTGGAGGTCCTACCGAGATCGTGAAAATGAGGTAAGTGGACGGGGTCGTCCCTTTTGCCAGCCAGGGACAGATGGAGGAAAATAGGAAAAGAAACAATGGGAAATAGTCCGTGAAAGTTTAAATTACAGTATCACATAAAAAAGTTGCTTGAAGAACAGGGGACTACAACCATGGCAGGCTTTTTAAAAATGGATTGAACGAGGGAGCCCATGGTTCATTACTGGGGAAGGCTTAAATGTCCCAGATTGGGAGGATGTTTGCTATGATATTCAGAGAGCCGGATGTTGGTGGCATACACCTTTAATCCCAACACTCGGGAGGCAGAGATAGGAAGGAATGAGGCCATCCTGGTCTATAGAGCAAGTTCCAGGACAGCCTCCAAAAGGAGAGAGAAACCCGGTCTCAAAAAAAAAAGAAAAGAAAAAAAAAGAAATGAAAAAAAGGGGTAAAATAAGAAATAAAATAAAAAATCTCCAGTCTTTCGCCTGATCCACTGAGGTCAGGAAAGTAAAGGGGAACTGAGAGATCTAAAAGGCTGGCCAGTAAGGCTATGCAGATATGTTAAAAAGGGGAACCAAGCTAGGGGTACCGGATTAAATCTCCAGGCCTTCACCTGACAAAGGTCAGGAAAGTAAGGGGACCCTGAGAGATTGCCCTCAGATGGGGGGTGGATTGGATTAAATCTCCAGGCCTTTGCCTGACACCAAGGTCAGGAAAGAAAGGGGAACCTGAGAGATCACCCTAAGTTAGAGGGTGGATTGGATTAAATCTCCAGGCCTTCGCCTGACACCAAGGTCAGGAAAGTAAGGGGACCCTGAGAGATTGCCCTCAGTTGAGGGGGTGGATTGGATTAAATCTCTAGGCCTTCGCCTGACACCAAGGTCAGGAAAGAAAGGGGAACCCGAGAGATCACCCTCAGTTGGAGGATGGATTAAAAGATGGTGAATTGAAAATTGGTAACGGTTAATAAAGGAGGTACTTATATTAAGTAAAAGAAAAAGAAAAAGATAAAAGTATATAGAATGGAAAATACACAGAGAGTCTGGATACTATGTACAGTTGTGGTGTCTTTAAATTGTTTAATTGCTGAGAAAGAAACAAAAACTGCTAAAAGGCAATTGATTATTAATGTTGCTAAATTAATCCAACTTGCGTGTTTTGAAAATGCTTTGACTTCTAAATTTAAATATAAGGACAGGTTACTTGGGAAAAGAATTTCTGCTTTTGTTTCCACAGAACATAAAAAGCTGTGGGTTCCTTCCAGACTAGTATGGTTTGATGAAGCAAGACCTCCTAAAGCAGTGGCCCAGGTGATCCAACATTTAAACAGCTGAGATGATGCAGCCTTACTGACCACAAAAACAAGAACTTCTACAGGTTTCTGTTTTTTTTTTTTTTTTTTGTCATGATCCCCATGGTATTTCAGCTCCCCTTAACAGCAGGAAGTAGTTTGGAAAGAACGACGCCCACATTCCCAAATATTGTTTATAAATGTTTGTTTTTGTATACTAAGATTGACATTAACATCCTAGTCACCTGAGATAGGTGCTAATTTATATATAAAGAAGGGGGGAGATGTTGGGCCCCAGCCCCCTGGGGTCTCCGTGAGTTGCTGGTCAGCCTACAAGGACAACTTGTTTTCCAGTCCAAGTGCTTTCTGTTTTCTAGTCCTGGCTTACTGCCCTGGCCTTGACCCTCTGACATCAACATTCCGCAGGAGGAAAACAATGATCTCTTCTACCTGGGGTTTTTCCACTGTGTTGTAAACCTGTATATAAAGCTCCTCCCTCTTACAAGGGAGAGACCTCTTAGCACTTGCAATGAAGACACACACACACACACTCTCCTGGCAATAAAGGCAGCACATGCATTCTATTAGTACAAACAAATGGACGTCTGGTCTCTCTTTTCCTGATACCTTGGAGTTGCTTGTGGCGCTGGCGCCACAATACCTGAGAGATCACCCTAAGTTAGAGGGTGGATTGGATTAAATCTCCAGGCCTTCGCCTGACACCAAGGTCAGGAAAGTAAGGGGACCCTGAGAGATCGCCCTCAGTTGAGGGGGTGGATTGGATTAAATCTCCAGGCCTTCGCCTGACACCAAGGTCAGGAAAGAAAGGGGAACCTGAGAGATCACCCTAGGTTGGAGGGGGGATTGGATTAAATCTCCAGGCCTTTGCCTGACACCAAGGTCAGGAAAGAAAGGGGAACCTGAGAGATCACCCTCAGTTGGAGGATGGATTAAAAGATGGTGAATTGAAAATTGGTAACGGTTAATAAAGGAGGTACTGGTATTAAGTAAAAGAAAAAAAAAGACAAAGGTATATGGAATGGAAATTTTTGTTTACATTTAAGTTCTATTTTGTGAGTCATCTCTAAAAACTTTTGGCCAAAAGCCTGGCCTCTCCACCTTACATCTACAGAGTTACAAGGAGTAGGTACAGCTGTACCCCATGACTGTAGCTCAAATGGAGGAATGATAAAGAACATACAGGACTTTTTGCCCTTTTTAGTTCAAGGATTGGCTGGAGTTGTTCTTTTACCTAGATTTCAATTAAGGAAGCTTCATTACAACAGACTAATCATGACCTAGGGAAAAAGGATGACCGAAAGATGCATGAATGTTCTAAATGTATGGTGTGGCCACACCAGTATGTATAAAATGTGATTGTGAATGCATGAGTGTGAACTGCTTATATGATTAAAAGGATACTTAAATCCCTTCAAAAATAGTTAAAAAGCTACCTAGATTGCTTTATATATAGCCAAAAGGAACATCCAGCCAGTCTGTTAATGTTTTAACAGAAAAATTTAAGATGCAAATGAGGCCTTGTCAGCTAATGAGAGCTCTACAGGTTAGATTGGGAAAGACTGCTCACAGACTTCAAATAATTTTCAAAAGTTATTTGGACACAGTATAGTTTACAATCTTTGAGTGATTTTCAAAAGTTTTTGAGAAATATTTAATGGATATGTCCTTTTTAATGGGCATCTACAAATAATCTAAGTAGTAATCCCAATTTACCTAGATAGTTAACCAAGGAGGGTAGACAAATCCTTCTACTGTTATGGTCCAGCTTCAACAGTTCAAAAAAATTTTTTTAGAAAATAAAAAAGAGAAAATAATGCCCCCAGTCCCCACATGACTCATCAAATAATACACTCCTCATTTAAAAATTTTATAATGTGAATGCCAGTGAGCTTCAGACAGATTCTGGCATGATGGAACTTGAGCAACCATTGCTCAGGTCAAATGGAGACATCCATGCACTAGACAGTGGAGAAGACCCTAATTTGGGGTCGAGGGCATGTTTGTGTTTTCTTGCAGGAAAAGAATAAAGCTTCGGCAGCTGTCAGACCATTTAGTGAGATGCATGGAGCAGAGAAAAACTGGACCTGAGACCATGGGAGCCTACCTAAGCCAGTTTGAGTGAGATCTCCTAAATCAGTGTTCCTGACCCTTGATGTCATTGTATCTAGAGCCCAAAAAAGAAAGAAAACAGTCGGTTCGAGATTTCCCGTTTTCTCAACAGACCTGCTGCATCAACCTTCCGGACCCCTGAGTTTTCATCGTGAAGCCAACAGAGAAAAAAGGACCCATTTAAAGCATTTGGACATTGGTATGGACTATGATGAGTGGCAAAAGCCTCTTTTCAGTATTTGAACAGGACATGGTCACTTGAAATATCAGACTTGATGGTTCCTGTTTCTGGAATCACGCCTAGGCCAGTGTATTTTTCTGGAGAAATGCAACTTGTCCTATTGTGACAACTATTGTTCATATTTTTCATAATGCTACATGTGTAACATCAATGATTATGCCCAATGTATCTGTGCAAGTGCACTTTCTAAATGCTTTCCTGAGCAGATCTTGAAACGATTGTAAACTTTATCAAATTGTAAATGTAAATCACATGCAGGTTACCCTTGTAACAGAATGTAAATCACGTGCATGGTACCCTTGTAACAAATGAAGGCTGGTAGAATGTTATGGCCCAGATCTGGTGATGGGTATGGTGATGGAGAGGCGCTATGTCAATGGGGGTCCTGGAAATTGTGGCAGTGGCAGTAGGCATTCTGGCTTTATGCCGAGCTCAAATGTGCCTTGTTCCAGAGGCAAGAGATCCTTAACCAAGTATTGCTTAGCTTAGCCCATGGCAATCCCGATAGCCATGAAGGTTGGTTACAGATGATTTAAGGTTGGGGTGTCTCCGATGACGGGCAACCTGTGGGGAAGACCCCTCCCACCTAAGACAGGGGTTCAAGGTCCCCCAAAGACGGGCAAGGGAGGGTGACCCTACTTGACCTAAGCCAGGAGTGCCTCATTTGAAAATAAAAAGGGGTGAATTGTGGGAACACCAGACCTTGAGCAGAGACCCACTTCCCCTTCTGCCTGGGAGTAGGCAGCTGTAAGACAATGTTTAGTAAAAACATGTTTACTAAAAACGATACAATGCCCGGGGCAATAAGTCCCTGGAAAAGGCCTTCCCACGGAAACCGCCCTGACCTCGACCTTGTCCAAAGACTAACTGCACCTTCAAACCCACACACATCCACCTCTGGTGTGAGAGCAGAACCAGCCAGGGTAGAGGAGAGAGCAGAAGCTTTTCTGGAGGGAGCCTTTCTTAGGAAGTTTTCTTGAACCTTTTTTTGGGGCCTGCTTAAAGTTTTCATTACATCGTTGAACAAGTCTCTGTGTTGTCAATCCCCGACACCCTCCGCACGTTCTCGGACACAGGCCGCGCAGCAGACGTGACAATTAGGGGCTATAGGTCTGTTTAGATTGCCTATCCACTCTTGATTTAATTTTGGCAAATGATATCTATCCAGCAAGTTTTCCATTTCCTTTAAATTTTTGAATTTTGTTGAGTGACAGGTTTTCAAAGTATAGCCTGATGATTCTCTGGATTTCCTCAGCATCTGTTGTTATATCCCCCTTTTAATTTCTGATTTTGTTAATTAGTATGCTCTCTCTCTCTGCCATTTGGTTATTTTGGAAAAAGTTTATCTATACTTTTTATTTTCTCAGAGAACCAACTCTTTGCTTCATTGATTCTTTGCAATGTTTTCCTGGTTTCTACTTTGTTGATTTCAGCCCTCAATTTGATTATTTCCTGGCGTCTACTCCTCATGGGTGAGTTTGCTTCTTTTTGTTCTAGAGTTTTCAGCTATGCTGTTAATTCTCTAATGTGACGATTCTCCAGGTCCTTCATGTTGGCACTTAGTGCTACGAACTTTCCTCTTAGCACTGCTTTCAAAATGTCCCATAATTTTGGGTATGTTATGTCTTCATTCTCATTGAATCCAGAAAATCTTTAATTTGTTTTTTTATTTCTTCCTTGACCCAGGGAATGGTGTAATTCCATATTGTTCAATTTCCATGAGTTTGTAGGGTTTCTACAATTTGTTGTGTTGTTGAATTCTAATTTTAAAGCATGGTGGTCCGAAAAAATTCAGGGGTGATTTTAATTTTTTTATATCTGTGGAAGTTTGCTATGTTTCCAATTATGTGGTCGATTTTAGATAAGGTTCCATGTGGAGCTGAGAAAAAGGTATATCGTTTTGCGTTTTGATGCAATGTTCTATAGATGTCTGTTAATCCCAATTGAGTTATAACTTGATTTAGTTCTTTTTTTTTCTTTGTTAAGTTTCTGTCTGGAGGTCCTGTCTAGTGGAGAGAGTGAAGTGCTGAAGTTGGGCTTTAGTAATGTTTCTTTTACAAATATGAGTGCCTTTTTACTTGGGGCATAGATGTTCAGAACTGAGACGTCATCTTGGTGAACTAACATCAAACTAAATGGAGAGAAACTCAATTTGGGTTCCTCTAAAATCAGGAACAAGATAAGGCTGTTCACTCTCTCCATATCTCTTCAACGTTGTACTTGAAGTTCTAGCTAGAGAAATAAGACAGCAAAAGGACATCAAAGGGATAAAAATCGGAAAGGAATCAGATGATATGATAGTTTACATAAGTGCATAGCAGGAACTTTGAGTCCTTAAAGAAAGAAATTAAAGAAGATACCAGAAAATGGAAAGATCTCCCATGCTCTTGGATAGGTAAGATCAACATAGTAAAAATGGCAATCTTGCCAAAAGCAATCTACAGATTCAATGCAATCCCCACAATTCTTCACAGACCTTGAAAGAACAATAATCAATTTTGTATGGAAAAACAAAAGACACAGGATATCCAAAACAACCCTGTCCAATAAAGGAACTTCTGGAGGCATCAACATTCCTGACTTTAAGTTCTATCATAGAGCTATAGTCCTGAAAACAGGTTGGTATTGGCACAAAAATAGACAGGTAGACCAATGGAATCGAATTGAAGACCCTGATATTAACCCACACACCTATGAACACTTGATTTTTGACAAAAAAGCTGAAATTATACAATGGAAGAAAGAGAGTATCTTTAACACATGGTGCTGGCATAACTGGATGCTGGCATGTAGAAGACTTCAGATAGATCCATGTCTATCGCCATACACAAAACAAGTCCAAATGGATTAGAGACCTCACCAAAAATCTAGCTACACTAAACCTCTTAGAAGAGAAAGTGGTAGGTATCCTTGAACGAATTGGTACAGGAGACTGCTTCCTGAGCATAGTACCAGTAGCACAGACACTGAGATAGACACGTAACAAATGGGACCTCCTAAAACTGAGAAGCTTCTGTAAGGCAAAGGACACAGTCAACAAGACTGTAGATTGCTTTTGGCAAGATTGCCATTTTACTATATTGTCTACAGATTCAATGCAATCCCCATCAAAATACTGCCACAATTCTTCCCAGGCCTTGAAAGAACAATAATCACCCAAATCATGAGCCAAAATAAACTGCCCCCTTAAGTAGCTTCTTGTCAGGTATTCAGTCATATCTTAGTTGGGGTTTCTACTGCTGCGATGAAACACCATGACTAAAAAGCAAGTCGTGTAGGAAATCGTTTATTTTACATACACTTCCATATCACATCAAAAGAAGTCAGGACAGGAACTTGGAGTGAGGAGGGTTGCTGCTTACCAGCTTGCTCCACATGGCTTGCTTGCTCAGCCTGCCTTCTTATATGACTCAGGACCACCAATCCAGGGGTGGCTCCACCCACAATGAATGATATTCTCCCCCATAAACCACTAATTTAGAAATTGTCTTACAGCTGGCTCTTATGGAGGCTTTTTCTCAGTTGAGGTTCCTTCCTTTCAAATCACTCAACCTTGTGTCAAGTTGTCATAAGACTAGCCAGAACAAGTCACAACAGTGAGAAATTATTAAAACAGCTTCTATGTATACTCTCTGTTCTTCATATCCTTCTATAACAGTTCCAGACTATAAAAATAAAGTTCTGGTGCTCTCCAACCAATTATCCAATGAGTGATAATAATGTAAACGTGAATGTAACTTATAAAGGGTATGAATTGTGCTGCAAGATTGGGGTCACACAAATAATCCCAGTAAAGGATGCAAATATATTCCTTCACTTGGCAAGAAAATATATGCCAATCTGAACTTGGATCACACAAAATTTGCAAGGTGAGGCAGCTAATATTTGACTTACCTGGATATTGGGATGAGGATGTAAGGGAGTAGGGGACAATTTTTCCAATGTACCGCGTAGCATTGTAGTCCATATTTATTCCTAGCTTCAACTAGGTCTTCAAATTACTTGATTCTTTAACTTAACTAAAACATCCTCAAGAAAATTCATCTTTGCTTGGATGGATTCCAATTATCATAAATCTTCAACAAGCCAACTTATGAATATTTAGTCTTCTCTTTTCAACACCATCCAAACACAGATGAGAAGTCACAGAAATCACCCTTAACAGGCATGATCATCAACTCTAAAGAAATGTCAGCATCTATGGAGTTGAGATGTGAAATGTATTTAATATTTAAAAGACTCTAACAAGGTATGAACTTTCCTCTTTAATTAATTATTGATCCAGGTTTTCTTCTTTTCACTTAAAACTTTAAAACCAAGTGTCTCCAGCATTTTGAGTTTGGTACTGGAACACAAGGCAAGCATTGACTTAAGTTGTGTGTAAGTGTGAAAAGAGAGAGTTATTAACAATACAGGAAGAACATACAACCAACCTCCATTATCTTACATTTGATGTCTCGGGTACCATTGAGCAAACTCAAAATAACAACAAGCAAATTCTGTTGAAATGTTTGGCTAAATGGAACCAAAACAGTCACAGTTGACAATTTCATAAATACATTAATTAGAAGTGTCTCCAAATAGCATGTGATTTTGAATTATTAACATAAAACACTGCATTATAAATGACTGCAAATTGCATTCCTAGTGTTCTCCATGCTTAATTTATTATGCCGTAGGAAAATTTGCAAATTACCTCATAGTTTTAAACTCAATGGTGAGTTTTATATGTATATTATTCCTTTAAAAATAAATCACAATATGCGTGTCATCTGGCATGCTATATAAGATAGTCAAAGTTGGGTCAAACCCTGATCAACTTTCATTTCATGCGGGTTATTCACTTTAGAGGTGATTTGTTCCACTTATGTCCCAGGTACATTCCTCTATGCTACAGACACAACCCATACATCATGTTTATGGTTTTACTAACTTCTCCAAAGCCTGGCCTTTTGCCATTGAGAACTTCTTGGTTTTCTATTTATAATGCAGTGGGTATGACCTGAAGATCTGGGGTGTTTACACCTATGTTTAAAACTGTACAAAGCTGGATAACTGATTAGACCATCTGTGGTTGTGGAGTTGGATTACTATAGATCTAGAGTCAAATTACACTGGGCTATTTCTAGGCCCTTACCCGTCATTCGCTGCCCACTTCTGCATTTGAACTAGCATCCCTTTGACTGTCAGGCAAATCTCTTTGGAATAGATTAACAGACCAAACCAAACACTAAGAATGTCATCCTATAGCATCTGCAGTCTGCCACTGAGATGTCCCTGCTTTGATATACAGCCACCTGATGTCCCTATCAGTACAGGTATTAGAAGTACCTGGCTTGGTTTATGCATTTCTTTCATTCTGTAACTGCGAATCCACATTAGATCACTGTGCTTGGGGCAACCCAAATCTGTGTTCCTCATCCTTGGTCACTAGTGTGTGGTCATTCCCTGAGATCAGAGCTCTGGTTTTATATCAACATGGCCATTAAAACTTCTAAATATGTAAGAGCTGAGCACTTAGTTTAGCTTAACCTTGCTATGTGCTATCATCCATACTCCAAAGACAAGTTTTGAATATACTTAAAATAAGAAAATATTTACTTATCTCAGTTTAGCTATGGGTATATCCTCATCTCAACTCTCACCCTCTCTTGAATGATTTTACCTTTTACTACACATTTATTGATTGCTTGACACCTTTTATGTACGCACTTTCCCATGGGTTTCATTGGTGGATTTTTGGGTTGTTTTTGATTGTAGAATCTTACTATGAAATAAAATTTAAACGCCAATAGACCCAAATTGTGTAGGATAAGCTATATAGACATTTGAAGAGCTAATACCATGCAAATCTTACAAGTACTTAAAAAATGACTTGTTTTTAATTTAAAATTAGGCATCCAAGGAGTTGAATAGCTCTAGGTTCTACTCCCCATTCTAAGGGATACAGAGAAATGGATCAGCCCATATTTTCTATCAGTATGGGTCATTATTGTCATTAAAGTGTTGTGCAACATTACATAAAGAGACCAACAGAAAGGAACCATGGCAAAATGGTGGCCTATGGGTGTTAGAATCTCCTAGTTCAGAACAATCAATTGGTTTTCTTGTTAAAGACTGACAGATCATATTTAAAATGATTTTGAGACAAAAGCTCATGTTTTCCAGACTGGCTTCCCTCTGTAGCAAATGATATTCTTGAACTTCTGACCCCTTGCTTTCACCTCCTGAGTGACAGAATCATGGGTGTATAATACTGTACTCGGTTCATGTAGTGCAAAGAATTGAACCCCAGGGTTCCCTGTGTCAGGCAGACACTAACCAGCTGAGCTGTGCCTCCAGTTCTATATATGCTGAATCACACTTCTAAAAAAAAGACCTCAACCCTACACAAAGGACTATAGTCAACTGAAGAAAGCTGAGATAGGGAGAGGTAATCTTCCCCAGGGAGCAGCATACCAATTGCTTGTCCAGTGACAAGTGGCCAGTCCTGAAAACATACATACAGTTAGTACTATATGATTGAACAGGTTATATTTAGAAATGCATATGTATATGCATATACATATATGCCTGCAATAACAATTAGAAAAAGAGAAGAGGCCTTGAATTTGAAAGAGAATGGGAAGAGGTACATGGAAGGGTTTTGAGGGAGCAGAAAGAAGTGATAAGTGTTATAAACTCAAAAAAGCCATCAGAAGGGATAAATGCAATTAAATTATCAACTCAAAAATGTCATATCAGAAAGATATGATGTACACCATACTTGACTCTTGGCTTCATAGTATCTTTGTTTTCAGAAACCTAACTAAGCTGCTCTCCAGCTTTGGTTTTTGGACCCATTTCCTCTAAGCTTGAGAGTAGGAAGAGACCTTGACCAGGTCTGTATAAGCTATGTGTTCCAGCCCAGCTCATTGGTGCTCTGTCACTGAGGCTCATCATATACAACTAACAATAGGATGCTTTATTGATTATCATTGATAAAATAAAGATAAATATATCCTTCATCATCCTTGTGTAATAACTATTAGAACATGTATCTAAAATAATCATGACTTATGCCTCAAAATAAATGGTAGAAAATGAATACACAATACAAAAATATAGTAGTACATAAACTAATAAAGAGTTTGAAGAAGAAAAAGGAAACACTCCACTTTAAAATAATTGTGTAGGAGTCTAAACAGATGGCTCAGCAGGTAAGAGCACATGCTGTTCTTGCAGAAAATCCGAGTTCAGTTCCTAACACCCACAGTAGACCTCCACTCATCAACACTTACAACTCCAGTTCTAGGTGACACAATATCCACATCTAGCCTCCACGGTACATATGCAAACACACACACACACACACACACACACACGCACACACACATACACACACCAGAGATAAAGAACAAGAGGCAGGGTGGGCATGAAAAAAAATAAATCTATTTTATAAAAAATATCATAGGGGATAGAAAGGATTCTATCTACAAACTAGTCTACAGAACAGATATATCTGGAAGTGGGGAGTAAACTTGGAAAAGTTCTCTAAAAAACAAAAACAGATGTGAAAGAAATGGAATAAGGTAACCTGGAACACGTGTGCACGCACGCGTGTGTGTGTGTGTGTGTGTGTGAGTGTGTGTGTGTGTGTGTGTGTGTGTGTGTGTGTGTGTTTGGAATCTCAAATGCCTAAAATAGAGAGTAAGGAATATAAATATCTCAAATGATCAAGTGGTCATGACAGGCATTTTCAAATTATCAAAGGAAGCCATAAGTCTAAAAAAAATTAGAAGTTTGGGATAAGTTCAGTGGTAGAAAACTTACTTAGGGTTTGATTCTCAGTATCATACACATGCAAACACTAAAACAAAAATAAATCTGTCTCTGAGAATCTTAAGTAGGTATACTTGTCCACATGCTCACAATACACACACAGACATGAACAAAAAAATCTGAAACTATTGTTGAACATTTATGACAGAGTTAAAATAAAGACTTACAGGAAAACTAATTTTGGAGATAATTCATTTCCTCTGAATACACAAGGTGAAACACTAATAGTTGCTCAAGTAGAAGGAATATAATTCTGAGTGGAACTGTAGACCACACAAACTGAAGAGTGCCCTAAATTCCTAAGATAGGGATAAATAAACGTCTTTAAATTCCAATTGTTCCTACTATCAGATTATCACATCTACATCCAAATCAGACATTCCTTTTGAGCAACTGAAAAAAACAAGCAGTAATTAATTGTGTTTTAGTAAACAGGGAGGGTGCACAGACTTGCCTACATGATTTAATTTCACATTTTTAGATTTGACAGCATTATCAAAGTGTCAAATCTGAAATGATACTTAGAACATAGTCCCATCATCTTAGCATACAAGCACTCTTAAAGGGAAGTAATCCATCCTAAGAAAAGATCATAGTCCTCCGTATACTCACTGGTGCTAAAGACTGATATCAATTCTAACCAATTCTAGTTTCAGCCACTTGGAGTGCTGTTTACCATCCTGTTGTTGCATTAATGACTAGAATGAAAAGCTATGCATGTTTCTGCCATACAAACGATACTGATTTTCTGATTTTCGTATACTGGTTTTATGTTCTGCTACTTTGCTGAGAGCATTTAACAATTTTTTTCTGGTGGGATCTTTACAAACTCTTAAATATGGAATCAAACCATCTGCAAACAAGGATCATTTTTCCTCCTTTCCTTTTTGTATCTCTTGTATTTTTCTCTGATCTTACTATTCTAGCTAGACTTCAAGAACCACGCTGAATAATAATGGGTACCCTCATCTCATCCCAGGTTTTAGAGGGCATGCTTTCAGGTTTTCCCCATTAGTACAATATTTGGTTATGAGCTTGTCATCTATACCCTTTATCGTGTTATATGTTCCTTCTAGTCTTAGTTTCTTCAGGAATTTTAATGTGAAGGGAGATGGAATTATTTAAATGTCTTCTTTTAATCTCTTGATATGATCATGTAATTTCTGTGCTGTGTCTACCTATATATGCTGCATTTGTCTGCCTATGTTGAACCAGCTTTGCATCCCTGGCATGAAACCATCCTGGCTATGATAATGTTCATCTGAATATGTTCTTGAGTTCAGTTTGCAAGGGTTTCATTGGGAAATTTTACATCCGTGTTTACCAAGGAAGCTAGCTGATAGCTCTCCACTTTTGTTTTGTCCTTATGTGGCTGTGATATCAGGATAATGCTAGATTTGTAGAGTGAGTTTGGCAGTATGCTCCCTGCTCTATTGTGTGGAGTACTTTGAGAAGTATTGATGCTGTCTTGTCCTAAAAAGTTTGATAGAACTTAGAAGTGAATTCCTCCAGTCCTACATTTTCTTTATGTAAAGATTTCCAATTGCTGCTTTAGCGCACTACTTGTTAAGAATCTAAGTTGTTTATATCCTCTTGATTTAATTTGGGGAAATTTATCAATTTAGTCCATATTTTCCAGGGACTTTTCACTACAAACTTTAAAAATGTTTCTTAATGATTCTCTGGATTTCCTTGAAGTCTATTGTAATATGTATTTGTAATTTTCTTCATTTCAGTATTGTCTTTCACGGTTTATTTACTAAAATTTTGCATTTAAACACTATATATATATATATATATATATATCAAACTGCTTGCTGTAACCTAAATTTGAAAGTACACATACACACATAAAAATCAACAAATTCATAAATAAATATATTTTGAACCCAACATTCTAATGAAAAAAAGATGTTATTATTCCCTTTATTCATAGATGAGTTTATCAGTTACTGTTCTAAATGTATCAAATAATCTTTGCACCCCAGGGACAAATCTCAGAATAAATGATCGTTTTAATGATATTCTTAAATTTCAGTATTCATACATGAAAATTGGAGTGTATTTTTAAATTAACATATGTTTGCATAAACATGTAAAATTGGAAAATGTTCAAATGTTCATCAACTTGTAAGTTCCTTCTAAGTTTAATTAAATCTAACTTGTGGTATATCTGTACTATATAATAACACCAGCACTGGAAAGAAACAAATTCTCAGCATGTACAACCTAGAGAAGACTAAATATGAACAAAATGCATTAGGGAAGGTAAAATAAACCAAATTCATAGTCTATTATTTCATTCGTACAGCATTCTCAAGAGGACGAAGCTTTGGGAACAAAGGTAGACCAGTGGAAGGAAGGAAGCAGAGGCGAAAGAGGAGCTAATTACTAAAGGCAAAGGGATCACTTTTCTTAATGGACATTTTGGTTAATGTGGTATTATATTACTGTGTATGTTTGTCAATCTTTATAGAAAAATACACTAAAAATAAATTTTAGTGCATAAATATTATGCCTCAGGAAAACTGATTTTAAGAGTTTAAACAAGACAAAAGGATGAAGTTAAGAACCCCTAGAAGAAATTAACATAATAAAGAGATATATATTAGAATTTTCATAGGCTAGGAAAGACAAAATGATCATTATAATTTAAAATAGTCTGAGAACGCCAAGTCTTCAATCTTCAGTTATGACGAATAAAACACGACTCACTCCAACATGTCATTATGACTTCAGAGAGTCAGGGAACTGGAAAGAACATTGCTCCCATGGTTATAACAAAAAACTAGCTGTGTAAACTACAAATTAATAACATTTTATTGGACTCATTAAGTAACCGAGTTTGGGATAAGCAACAAAACTGTAAGAATAAAAGGACAGGGTGCTACAGGGAGCAACAGAACTTAAGTATTTGCTAACCTAGAGATATAATATGAGCTAACAGGAGGCTCATCTAAGACATCAAATGAATCACTTTAATCTATGCAGGAGCCAGAGCCACAGCCATGGGCAACTTTGGCCTCTTGGTAGCTTTTCTACCACAAACTTTGTCAGAGTCTTACAGAAAAGACTGGATTGTGATAATGGTAAACTTTCCTCAGGGTCAATTAGGAAAGAAGACAACACTCACAGCTGAAACTCCGGTAAACTCGTCTATTCTACCTCCCCATCCGTGAGCCTGAGCGTGCTCTGTGATTTTAGCCCTTCTAGAATTCCTGCCCTTGGAAAAAAGATAAAAATATGAAATTAACTATAAAAGTAAGTCAAAGAGGCTAATTGACCCTGAGGAAAGTTTACATGAAGTACATGTATCAGCACAATTAGTAATAAAGGATGGGCTTGCCACCTTGAACAAAATATTGAAGAAAATAAGCAAAGCCATCATTTGCTTCATGAGGGCAGAATTAACAGAAAGAAGAAGTCTGCTGTACATTGCTATTAATGAGGAGTGTTTCTATCATATTTGAATTTTAGCCCCACTAAAGTATTATCAAAGCCATTGCTATGATAAACAATATATTTTTAATTCACAGGTGATGCAATATTAATAAAATGAAACAGAGATTGCCAGGCTAAATTCTTTTTATAATATGTTTTTAAATGTCTACAATATATTTTGATAATGTTTTCTTGTCCTCCAACTCCTTCCAGATCCTTTACACCTGCCTACCCTTATTCACTCTCTTGCAAGCATTCTCTCTCTCAAAAAAGCAAACACCCCAAAATGAAAATCAAAATAAGCAACAAAAAATACCAAAATAAAACACACACACAAAAATGGAGTCTATTTTGTGTTACCCATCTTCCCTTGGGCACAGAACCTGCCCTGGAGGGTGGTTGATATATCCAGTAACATTCTACTGGAGAAAAACAAGTCTTCTTTTGACAGCAGCTATCAATTACAAATAGCTTCTTGGTTAGGGATGGAACCCTGTGTCCACTTCCCCTCTTAGTACTGGGAGCCCATCTGACTTGAACCTGTACAGGTCTTCAGGGCCCCGCCATAGTCACTGTGAGTTCTTATGTGCACCAATCCCATTGCGTCCAGAGGACACTGTTTCACTGGAATTGCCCATCACTTTGGGCTGTTGTAATCTTTCTGCCTCCTCTTCTGAATAGCTCTTTGAACCTTGAGGGGAGGGTTTGATAGAAACACTCTGCTTAGAACTGAGTTCCCTAAGGTCTTTCATTTTTCACTCTCTGCACACTGTCCAGTTGTGGGTCTCTGTGTTAATTCCGTCTACTGCAAGAAGAAACTTCTCTCCTGAAGGCTGAGTGAGGCACTGATCTACAAATTGAATAACTGAAATTATGAAATTATCCAGGCTAATTTCAAACAGCAGATGTCAGAGCATTGGAAGTTGTGAGGGATAAAGAAGGACATTGTTGGATAAAGATCTTGGCTCTCCCGACAGAAACAAGTAACCCAGGTTCATAGGAGCTCACAGACTCTGGACCAGCAGTTAGGGAGCCTGCATGGGACTGGCCTAGACCCTCTACATATTTGTGACAATTGTGTGGCTTGATCTTCTTATGTGACTGCTAGTAGCAGGAGCACCAACACTCTAAGCACAGCCTGATGCTTTGACTGGCTTTCAAAAACCTATTCCTCACACTGGGTTGCCCATCCCAGTCTTAATACAAGGGAAGAAGCTTATTGCTACCTCAACTTGATGTGCCGTGTTTTGTTGACACCCATGGGAGGCCTGTCACTTTCTGAACAGAAATAGGGGAGGAGTAGATTGTGGGATTAACAGACAGGGAGGAAGGAGTGGAAAATGTGCTTGATTCAAATGTAAAATAAATGAATACATAATAATAATAATAATAATAATATGGTTAGTTCTCCAATATATTATAACAATCTTTAATGGGTATGGAAAAGAATACAAATACGATGGCAAAACCTGATAACTCTGCAAAAAGAAACCAATGAGCCCATTATTGTAACCGGAGACTTCAACCTCTTCTATCAGAAATAAACAATTAGAAGGAGGAAAAAATCCACAGCTCAACAATGCTATCCACAGTTGAATATGACTGGTTTTACACTTACTTTATTCGTCTATGCAATATAGATTCTCACCAAGTTCACATGGGACATTCAAAGACAAACCATGCTCTAACACAATGAATCCTGACAAATCTAATGAGAAAAAATCTTAATGTGTGGAGATTAACTGCTAAATAACCCAAAACTAAAAGAAGAAGTCTCAATGAAAATTTTTAAATATTTTGGAATTTAAAAAAATAAGATGACTTACAAAATACTGTTAAGAGTTTAAAAATGCATTTGAGCTTTCTCTTTAATAGACTAGGAAAAGGGCAAAGTCAAAACAAATTTCTCAGAAGAAAAGAAATTTAAAGATTAAAACTAAAATATCAGTGAAATAAAAAAAAAGAATTCACCAACACCATAAACTGGTACACTGGAAAAATCAATGAGACCCTTCAAAGATCAATGAAATCAGTAAGAACACTGTCCATACAAAGTAAGGGATACACAGAAAGGTAAGTTGCTAATGTCAGAAAAGAAAGAGGCATTAATATAGAGCTTATGAATATTAAAATAATACAGAAATAAAAGTAATAATAAGCATTTAACATAATATGGAGGCATAAAAACGCTCTATACCCACAAGTTTGAAAGTCTATTACACATGAAATGCCCCAACTACTTGAAAGAAAACCTTCAAAAGGCACACAAGATTTCATGTATTGGTCACTAAATCAAGGATTAAAATCCATCAAAGTAGCAAGCACACAGCTCAGATGACTCAGTGATGACTTATTCCAAACATTTAAGCAAGAGATCATTCCATTTCTCTGTAATTTCCTTCTGAAGGTGCATGTAAAAGGAACACGTTCTAACCCTTCCTATTAGGCCCACTTTACCTTACTAGAAAAGTCAGGCGAGTCATTACAAGAAAACCACAAGCCAGCACCTCTCCTAAGCAAAGGTCTTTAACAAAGAATGCATTATCAGGTTAAATTTGAAAACACATGAAAATATTTACACAACAGAACCAAGTGTAGAAGGAATTATGTAACATATTCAGGTTCATTGCTATGTGATCAGGCAGCAGCAAGGGGGTGAACACTGTGGAAATACCACTGAGTGATATTTTTGGAAAAGGAAAAATTATAGAAATGATAAAAATGGTCAGTGCTTGCCAATACAAAGAAAGGTCAGTAGGGAGAGAACAGATGATTTGAGAACAGCTGAATCACTCTGTGTTACCTTAACAGTAGATATATGTATTATGTTTTTGCCAAAAACCTGTAAGCTAAACAGTACCAAGAGTGAACCTTGATGTAAACCATGGAGTTCAGATGTGTTTCTCTGGCAGATGCTGGCAACGAGGGAGGGAGGGGCTGGGAAAGCTCTGAACTTTCTTTTCCCTGAATCCAGAAATGACCTAAAATCTAAAGCCAAAAAGCTCATGACCATATAAGTGAGTAGTCAGCTCTAGAGATTAAGCTCTTTATTTCAAATGTATAGATAAAGAAAAATGTACCTCTTCTGATACTTGAATAAAATTTCTATCTTACTTTGCAACTAACAGAGCAAAATTGAGTCTTGTAAACCTGAAGTGAAAGAGTTGAAATCGGAAATGTTTCTGATTTATTCTGATTCAGAAAGGAAAGTATGGGAAGGTTTGTAGTTTAGTTCTGTTTTTTTTTTCTTAAAAGAAATTTTTCCTATCAAATACATTTTGTCCATAAACACTTTGATTAGTTGCATAAACATTTTGATGAGTCCAGTGGAAACACACCAAAAATAGCCTTTCAAAAAAATGTGGTCTGTATGGGAAAGGACTAGAAAGCACATCTTGCTTTTCCTTATCACAAAATGTTTGAAAATGAATCCGTGACTTTGTCAAATGAGTAGAGCAATACAATTCCCACCTCCAGTTTCAGGCTCCTTTGTTTTTTGCCAGAATTTGGGAAACAACATGAGGCTCGCTGGCAGAAGGAGCACAAGGCTGTCATCATCCCTCAGGCTCACCAGATCTCTCACGACAAAAAAATGAGATTAATATTTTAGTTCCTTACTTTTGTATTTCCAAACATACACCAACTAGATAGTCTGCTATATTCTAAGTAAGTATTTCCTGGCCTCTGAAGATATCAACAGATAACCTTTCCCTGCATAGGCCACCGCATTACCATCACTGCTACTATTCCAAAACAAATGCCAGACTGTATATTAAAATGCATAGGTTGTTTATAATTATTATATAAACATTTCATTATTCATTGCTGGAGGCTAAGTACTGTTTTTAATGTAATCAAATTCTATTAGACCATGTAAAATGCAATAATAATTCCTTAGTGTCATCAAATATCCAGTTAGTGTTCATATTTCTTAACTCTCATCATTTTCTCTAATGTTTACCAAAGAAGTACATTTGTTATAATAAGCTTATACATATTCTCATACTTTTGCTTATCCAAGATTTTGCCTAAATATTTTCCGCTTGTAATATTTTGGTGAAGAAACTCAGTGGTTTGTGCCAGCAGCAATTCTTATAGTTTCCTTGTGATTTTCCAATGGTATCATGATAGAGTTTTAATCTAGATACTTAATCAGATTCTGAATCAAAATTCATAACATTTTCTCACAGGTGTTGTGTGGCCCAGTAACAGAAAAACAATGATGGACTGTCTGTCTCCCTGTCACATTGACAGCTGCAAATTAACTATTACCCAGACCCATTAGTCTACAATGGTATTCTAAGCCTGACATTCATTTTGATTTATTGACCGAAATATTTCAATACAAAGAAGCTTTCCTTTCTCAAGTCTTGATGGCTCTTTCTCAAATCTCAGCAAGGCAGGGTAAATGACTATGGTTTTACTTCCCTTGCTTCTTTTTCAGTTTTCAACATCATGAATCAGTTCCTTATATCCCCCACAGGTAACAGAAACAAATCTTTTTCTCATCATTGACTCATGAATTTAAATGTAAGGTATGTACTTCATTGTTTTAAAATAGATATCTCTATAGAAGTTCAGAGTGGTCCCTTCCTTCACAAGTGGAAGCCCTTTCAAGGTAACTCCGAAGCCTTTGGAGTAAATACAGGTTATCTTTCCTTTCTTACCTTATGTTTGGTAAGACACCTTGAGTTCATTTTATTTGTTTGTAATCCAAACCAAGAACCAGTTACTTCACTACAAATCCTTAGTTTCTTTCATTATTGAATGAAATTATTGAAAATCCACAATAATGTCAGGTAGATTCACTGATAGGATCATTATGTCTAGGTAGTTTAGCACCAAAGACCAGAATATTTTCAACTATTTTGCTTTTAATTTTAATATAATATCATATTTTTATTACATAGCAAAATTGGTATAGACTTTCTCTCACTCAATTTCCCCCATTGTCAACATATCACACAACTGTAGTAAAATTATGAAAAGAAGAAATTCATACTGTTATAGACCTGTTAGAATTCTCCAGTAAGGCCTTTGCTCTAGCCCAAACTCAAGTTGCACTTAATGGTTTAATTTCTTAATTCTCCTCCAGTCTGTATGTGACAGTCATCCAGTCTCTTTTAAAGATTATTCACTTTAATGATCTTTGACACTTTTGAAGAATACTGAGGAGACAAACATGTAGACTTCCTCTTAACTGTGATTTTTTATTTTCTCATGATTAAGTAGAGAGGGAGATAAGGGGGGGTAGGGAGGGAAGAAGAAGGAGGTAAAGAGAGAGGTAAAACACTCATCTCTGCATGTGTAAGAAACCACAGTTGCAATGGTCCTTCCCATTTGGTATAACACAGCATGATGTCCATAATACCAATATGTTCTTCTTGAAGACCTTAGCTGTAATCATCCAGTGACACCTGCCAGGCTTACCACTATAATTGAATGCTTCTTCCTTTGTAACTAAAAAGATTTTAAAAGTAGACACTTAAAAATTAGTCAATTATCCTTTCCCTTACTATACTTTCTCTTGCTAATTTTAACATTTTATTGAGGGTTGTGTTATTGTGACATTTGCCTAGTGATGACTTTCTACTTCTATTATCCTCTCTCTAATTGTTAATTAGAGTTCTATAATAAGAAACTAGCATCTCTTCTCCATCGTTGACTTGTTTACTAAACTACATGAGTAGATTCATGGATATTTGTTAACTCATTGGGTCAAAGCTATTTTTATAGTATTTATTTTGAATCTTGAATAATTTCAGATATGTAAGTTAGGAAAATAAGGACACCAACTGGGTACTAGATAGCTAAACAATTATTATCAAACTTTAAATGGTGTAGTATAATTTGGATAAGTTTAAAATTCAGTGCTTAGCATCACTGGTACTTGTGAGTAGCCAGGTCCTTTCAGTCTGCTTTAAATTTCTGCCTATTTCTGTGTTTTGTGGGATCGCAAGATGTTCCAAGAGTATGTTGTATTATCTCTGATCTGCATCTAAACTGCTTGTTAAATGTTATGTACTAACTTAAAATTTTTACACATAATTAATTTTATTCTTATTATAATTAGCCCATACATTATCCCACACTGCTTTATTGAGTCAACTTTTTAAATGAAGACACTAAGCTAAGCACAGTGAGTTGAATGAGTTGTTCAAGTTAACACAACTTTTGAGTGCAAGAGTTACATTTTCAGCTACATAGAACTCATATTCTAAAAGGTTAGGGATATTGTTCAGTATGCACAGTGCTTTCCATACAAACCTGAATGAGGAACCCCAGAACTCATGGGAAAAGCCCAGAGAAGAAGTGAGATTGAGTCCCTAAGGAAAGATGTGTGACTGAGTCACTAGAATTACAAGATGGCTGACCACCTAACCATATGTAAACATCAGCAAAAAAGAATAAAGAATGTCCCTGTCTCAAGCAAGGTGAAGGATAAAACCAATAAGTTATCCTCTAATGCACCATTCATACATGGGGGCATGAGTGTGTATCTGTGTGCTCTCTCTCTCTCTCTCTCTCTTTCTCTCTCTCTCTCTCTTTCTCTCTCATTCACACACACACATACACAGAGAGATATACAGAGACAAAAAGAGAGACACACAAGGAGAGAAACAGACATCATAGATAAGATTCAAAATAATGTAATTCATATTCTTAGTCATTAGACTGAATTTCAAACAACAAAATGAACATACTTGAATTAGTGGGAAATGTTATGAGACAACCTTTTTGTACACTGTGAAGATATCTCTGCCTAAGGTGCTTTCTGATTGGTTTAATACAGAGCTGAATAGCCAATTGCTAAGCAGGAGAGAATAGGAGGAACTTCCAGGAGAACTTGAAGAATATGAGGCCTGTGAACACAGAGGAAGTTGGACATACAGAATGGAGGAGAGGTAAAGAGCCATGTGGTAGAACATAGATTAATAGAAACAGGTTAATTTAAGTTATAAGAGCTAGTTGGGAACAAGCCTAAGCTAAGGCCACGCTTCATAATTAATAATAAGTCTCTGTGTCATTATTTGGGGACTTACTATTCAAAGAAAGTCCAAAAGGGAAAGACCAGCTAGAGGGAAGTATGTATAGATCCTCCACAAAAAAAAGAAACGGATCCTGTATTATATTCTTACTCTGTTGGGTCACAGAGTCCTTAAAGGTATGGTTTGTCTCCTGTGGTTCTCTCCCGGTGGGTCATTTTTTTCTCCTATGCCTGCTGAGCCACTTGAAGGAGTCTCGCATTGCCACTCCCAGATTCCTGTTTCCTAACCTCGTGCTAGTCTCACCCCATCAGTGGGACATCATCTCTCCCAGTATCTGTTGCCGTCACTCATATCACTACTTATGGTGCTGTAGCCAAGCTGGTTCTGTCCCCTAACTCCTTAAGGCCACTCCTATTCATAAGCCTTTGCACACAAGCTGGTTCTGTTCCCTAACTCCTTAAGGCCACTCCTAATCATAAGCCTTTGCACAATCTGCCCTTTCCATTCTTTTTTTTGTCATCAGTGCTGTGAATTTATTCCAGAACCTTTCTCATACTAAGCCAATCTTTTACCATTGAGCCACATCCTCCCAGCACTCTCCAATATTGCTATTCTTCTCTGCAGATGATCATCTCTCTCTCCTCTCTCTCCCACTCATGCTCTATCTCGATCTCTCTTGCCCTCTCTCTCGGCATCATGTGCCCTCATTTGGATTCCACTTGGTCCCAGTCTACTTAAAGGAAATGAAGTTAGCCAGCCAGCCTACCTGCCATGCACTGAGCCTTGTTGGCAGCAGAGGGGAGGAGGAATTACATACTGAAAGCATAAACAAAGAAGCACTTCACGCCAACTCTATGTGCCCTCTTCCCCCATAAAAGCCCCTATGCAAGGCCCCAACACAGCACTAGCTCATGGTCAGGTGGACCAGACTGGAGATGTGATCTTGCCAAACTAATTCTTGAGACTACCAAAGGGACTGAGTTAATGTCGAGATATCACCTAAGAAGGCTGATTGTATTGCTATGGCTGCAATTTCAGAAGTTTCTTCTTCTTGCTCTTCTTCATCAGAAAGAGGGTCTTGCTCATTCCTCTTCCTAAGGAAACAATAGCTAAAGAGGGTACTCCCCCACAGTTGCTTCTATGAGCCACTGATTTGCTTTGTTAAGAAATAGAAAGTTTTCAAGTTAAGAAAATGACATTAGCCTAGTGGTAGTGGCTCACACTTTTAATCCCAGCACTCAGGAGCAGAGGCAGGTGGATATCTGTGAGTTCTAGGCCAGCCCGATCTACAAAGAAAGTTCTAGAATAGCCAGGGCTGCACTGAGAAAGTGTTTTCAAAAAAAAAAAAAAGAAAACTGATCTTGTAACTAAATCTTACAAAGCACTGTCACACTCAGACTTAGACACTGGGGTCTCTTGGAGAGGACAGGGTGAAGTCTGAGTGAGTTAATGGCTCTTACGTTATCTTTTCCCAAAATGGTCAATGACTTTTAAGGAAATAACCATTTCACATGTATTCTCCCTTAATTTTTCTAACTTCCTTTCAGAAACCAATAATAAATCTAGGTAGTTATTCCCCAGTGGGAAGCCAATGACCCTATATAACTACCTTTATTTGTCTAGGCCATTCTTTGATCATTGGAGCATTAAAATATGGAACATCTTTCTATAGCCAAAGATTTTTGGTAAAAACGCTTAAAATTAGAACAAGTATAAATAGATTGTTAAAGAGAATGGAAGATTCACAATAATTGCTGAGATAAAATATTAGAGTCTAAAAATATTTTTTCTCTCTGAGACAGCTGGTATCTGACTAGAACGTCCACCCTCCTAACACATACTCATTGTGTGCCTTTCTCTACCCTTGAGAATATCTTAACAGTGTTTCAGTAGAAAATCGGGTCTTAGAGAGAATGTAGTTTTTACTTTGTAACCTTGGCTGGTCCTGTGGTGTTACTGAGAGCATGATTTTTCATTCCTGTACACTGATCTTACTAGAGAGTTCTTGGTTAATCTGGCCCACTCTTCATGTACGCTGGAACAAAGGCAAACCTCTCCAGCCAAAAGAGGGGGAAAGGTCTTAGTTACTAGCTTTGTGTCAATGTGGCAGATACAAGAGGAGATGGTGAGAGAGAGAAAGAGAAAGAAAAAGGTGTCGGGACGGCAGAGCGCAGTGGCAAGTGACGTGGTTCAGACACGGAGTCCAGTGAGCCGCTGCCATGGACAGGGACGACTCACAGCAGAAACAAGAGGCCTGTTTGACCCCATCGTCTGAGACCTCAGTTGTGAGACACGCTTTGATCTTTCTCCCCACCACCAAATCATAAATGCTCAAGAGAGCACCAACTGCAGGGTCTGACCTGACCCTGGCGGTCTTCCATTTTCTCAGCATTGTCTCAGGGTGAAATCCACTCCTTGGAGTTGAATGTGGTGATGCGGGCCTATAAATTCAGCTAGTCAAGAGATTTTAACAGTAGGACTGTGTTTCAAGGCTAGTCTAGGCAACTTAGTGAGATTCTACCTCAAACCTTAAAATGCACAGAAATAGGCAGTGGTGTAGTTCAGTAACACAGTACTTACATAGCACACCCAAAGTTCCAGGTTGGACTCCATAATCACATATGTGCACATGCATACATGAGTACACACACACGTGACCATTTGGAAAACACAGTAAAGAAAGACCTTATTGTCTACATGTATGGGAATATTTGTATTTGTCTGCTTATTTTTAAAATACCAAAAGGCTGAAATTGTGCCACATGTCCCATCCATTCTGAACTGCCATGTTTCTCCACATAAGAGAAGATGCTCCTGCTATATGCTACAGAGTGATGGATCAAAATCCCCATCATGATGCAGACAAGTTAGAAGCAGCAGTCCTGACAGATTTTTCTTAAAGGGACCACACACCATTCTGTTTAGAACAGGAAGACTCTAAGTCACCACATGAAATATTTTGAATATTTTGCCCATTCTCCAATTCTTCCCTTTAGTGAGAAACAGAAGATACAGTGCCTAATATCACTCACAATGTATACTCACATATCTGGGAAAAGGCTGAAAAGGAAAGTTGTGAAAATATTGACTGTATCAATCCCGATTCTGTGGCCATGCTGAAATATCATGACCAAAAACAACTCAAGGAAGAAAAGTGTTTATTTTGATGTATAGTTTCAAAGACTAGTGCCATAATATGGGGAAATTGTGTTATTGGAGGAGGAAGAGAGAGAGAGAGAGAGAGAGAGAGAGAGAGAGAGAGAGAGAGAGAGAGAGAGAGAGAGAGAGCAGGAAGCAGGCAAAGCTGTAAAACCTCAAAGTTTGCCCCCCAAGACTTTCTTTTTATGGCTAATCTCAGTTTCCATGACTTTCCCAAATAGTGCAAGCAATCAAGGACAAAGTATTCAAATATATAAGCCTATGAGGGACATTTCACATTCAAAGTACACGTTGACCATTTCAGACACTGATTTTCTATTCATTTCTCATACTTGACTTCAAGTTACTAACGCCAGGCATTTAGACACTGCCCAATAAATATTAGGTAGACTCATCATATCTAGAGTTATATAGAATTTAAATACCATGACTAACTGCTACTATACATGTCTGTAAACAATATCAGCAAAACTGTCTTAGTGAGCAATAAAAGGAAAAACTAAGTCAAAATTTCTTTATTTCGGAATAAAGATATTATTAAGTGTGACAGTGGCCACCATGAAGCATGTCACTCAACCTGAGACATGGAAGAAGACAGTTAAGACGTCAAACAGAGAGAGTTTAAAGGGAATCAAGTAAGGAAATTACAACTGAATCTGGCTGAGTTCAAGAACAGGCTCTGCTCCAAGAAGTAGACTCCAAATGTTCAGAAAAATTTCCAAGCCTTCTCTTTCCCGGAGCTAGATGAGCAGAAGCAGAAGGCAGTGTCAAGAATAAAGACCACCCCTTCTAACTCCGGAATGAAAGTATGGACTTCTGAGTGACACTACACCTAGTCTCTAACACACTTGCTGGAGTGCTGCTTCTGTGCAAGCAGAATCGTGTGGGATCTATTTCAAGGTCATTAACAATACCTTCCTGAGTTTTGTTTCAATTTGTTTTACATCATTGTACTTAGGTTTTAGATTCACTAAATCAGAGAATGTTTTGCATAGTGAAAAATATTTATTGAGCTGTGTTACCTAGTGAATTATCCATATACCCTGAAAATGTGCACTCATCCAGAAAGGGCCTCCGTGACTTCAATTATTAACACAAAACGTTAAATAATTCTGAAGTGGCTTTGTAAAATTCTCATCCTGTAACACCCAGTAATTTGCATCCCAAGATAATCTGTCTTAATGAGAATACCATGAGATGTGCTTTATTCCATACTAGCATCGCATAGTTTTAGAGCTATATCATGTGAAATTCTTCTAAACCAATTCAATTTCAAAATGCCAACACAGATAGCAGCTTACACACGGAGCACATTGCCAGCCCCTTTTCGCATTTCTTTTAATGTTATCTTCAAATAGAAACAAAGCAGATCCTCCACTAATCGAAACAACACGAAGTTTCAAACAGTTTCCCAGCTTTATATTCTCCCATCCAAGCACCTTCTTCATTCAAAATTCTCAGTTTTCCACCTCAGTACACTGGATACTGTATTTTCGTAGAAGCAGCCACAAGGCCTGAGCTCTTCTGATGGGCTTCACAGTCTGCATGGAAACCCTCCCCCCATGTCCTAATGGTATCCTATTTGCATCTGTCCCAGTGGAAGCAGGTTCACAGAGACAACAGAGCATAGCAGAGGCCTTCCCTGCCCACCTGTCCTTCTTGTCAATGACCAGCTTGCTCTCTGCCTGGCACAGCCCAGCATACTCACAGATCTCCTTTCCTCTGGGGTTTACTCTACACAGCTTTTCTGGAATGCATTTTCTTCTCTACATCCTTGCCCTAGACTTTTCCATTCCCAAGAGAACTGGTCTTTTTATAATATCGCCCATTTCCATCTTTTCACTCTTTCCCACTCAAAAATGTGTGTGATTTTTTTTGCTGTGAAATATAATTACCAAATTGCATAAAATATATGGCCATGTATGATCTAAGGAACAGCTGCAAAATTGCTAATATTAGGTCTAATTTAGCTACAATAAATTAGCAAATGTGTGGAAGCACAATGATGACAGCATAATTATAACAAAAGTCAATGCATTGAAGTATATGGATGACAATACATACTAATTTTAGAGAGAAAAAAAGAACCCTACACCAAATGAAATACAGGAGACGAACAGAAGGGACTAATAGCTCATACCCATATTCTTAATGTGGCCAGTCACTGTAAAAAACAAAAAGATAGATGAAGCTGTTCAAAAATTTAGCAGTAACAAGCAACACAGGCGAAAACCATTAACTGGCAGGGTAATAACACTCCACGTGCTGAAGTGCAGTAACCCAGTGGTACTTTCCCGGGATGGTGGCTGTTGTACTGGTGCACACCTGTGAAGAGGGCGCTAAATCTATCCTTGCATTCATTATGACAGAGAGAGGAAAAACAACACTAATAATGTAAAGTATAAATGGAAATAGCAGACAGCACAGAGTGACATTTGCATGGTCCCAGTCAGCTTGTTAGCTGAAGTGGGTTTTAATTAGCTATTTTCCAGCAAGCACACGAGCGAATTAGTGGCAGCTATAAACAAGAAGAGACAATCAGGCCCAAAGAGAAGGAGAAATGATCAGGGTGCCTTTGCAGAGGGTAAGGAGGGGAGGGCAAGGAGAGACAAAGCAACTCTTGAAAACTTTTCTCTGTCGTACATCTACAGAACATCTCATCCTGAAAGAACCTGAACAATGAGCCAATCCTCCCTTCTTTTAAAGAAACAGAGGCCGTAGGAGTTTGCAGAGCTGTCCAAATTAGAGACATCATCCAGTTCTACATTTTCCAGATCATAATGGATTCTGAACTGCTCTTCTGCAAGGTTAAAATCCTTGAGAATACAACAAAGTGCAAAATCTATTATGGTTTAGGAATATAACTGGTTGTATGCTGTGATCTGCTGTGTTCTGAAATAGTGTTCAAGCACAAAGTGTGTTGGAAACTCTGGCACATGCCTGTAACACCAAAATTCAGGAGGGGTGGGGGTGGGGGGTTATATCAGTAAGTCTGAGGCCTGTTTGAGCTAAATGATGAATTCCAGGCCACTTGAGCTACAGTGTTACAGTATGAGACTCTGTCTTAAAAAAGAAAGAATGAACGAATGAATGACTATTGGAAACAAGGCAACAGCATCTTACTGTACTATCTCTGAGAAACTATTATTCAGGACAGAAACTTAACCTGTGGTCCACCAGTAAGCACCATGCATTGCACACAACATTAAGTCCTAAAAGATGCAACTTAAACTGACTGGAAGGATGTACAGACAAGCTATCAGATTTTATAAAGTAAGGCCCCAGTGTCCTGGGAGAGACGCTGACACCCCTCCCCAAGAAAGACTGCTAATTTGTTCCCATTCAAGGGAAGAACAAGGTGCATGGACTAATAAAAGTGGTCATCACAGCCTGAAAAAAGACAAGCTAGAGGTTCTAGTCTCTTCATGGGTTCTTTGTAAGCACTAACACACAGTCATCTCTACAAAAACTAAATTCCAACCTTAATGTCTCTGATGTGGTTTGATTGTAAAATGTCCCCCTCCCTGCCCCCCTGCAGCCCCATGGGATCCAACACCTGGTTCCCAGATGGACACAGGCCTTGGGGAGTCTTTCAGGAAATGGGCAACTGAGAGCAGGGTCATGGAATTTTATAGGTCCATTCCACTTCCTGTCCCCTCTCTGCTTCCTGGATGTCCCACTGCCATATCTTACCCACCATGATGCACTGCCTATAAGCCAACATAATCCTTCCACTCTCAAGCTCCTTCTTGTTGGATACTGGGTCACACCAACCATAAAATTAACAGTTTCTCATGTGATGGGTATTACCTCCTTCTGTATATATGTTTCTCCTAATGGTTGATGAATAAAACACTGATTGGCCAGTAGCCAGGCAGGAAGTATAGGTGGGGCTTCCAGCCAAGGAGAATTCTGGGGAGAGGACACAGATAGGAGAAGCCAGAGAGATGCCATATAGCTGCTGAAGGAGTAACATGCCAGATCATTCTCTGGTAAGTCAATACCACATGGAGATACACAGTTTAATAGAAATGTATTAATAATAAGACAAAGTGAGCCAATAAGAAGCCTGAGCCATTGGACAAACAGGTTATAATTAATATAAGCCTCTGTATATTTATTTGGGACCAAATGGCTGCAGAATCAGCCAGAAAAGAAACTCCATCTATACCCATGGGATTAGATAAGACAAAGGTCTCAACAAGCTCAGCCAGCCACGAAAGGAGCTATGTGCTTTTCATTATACAAATTAACCTTATTTACATCCAAAGTATGCTCTTAAACAACATGATCCAGGAACCAGAAAAATGCTTGTGCCAGGAAATAACACAGCTACCCTGACATTTTTATATCATGAATTTGAACAATGCACTTGGAGATTTAAAGGCATTGAAGTTTGAGACAAGCCAAGAATGATACAGAGGAGAAGATAGAAGCCAGGATGGAAGACTAAAGAAAACCAGAGATGCTGTCTCATCTATATATAATAAGCTCAGGAACAGTTCATATGAAATTAAGATATAAGATAATTAAAATGTAATATGTAAGAAATATAGGACTGTAATTATCCAGGGTTATCAACCTCATAATTGCTATGGAATAATTCTCTTCTACACTGTAAAGATTTATCACTCGAATTGTTTTAATATAATGCTGATTGCCCAGTACCCAGGCAGGAAGTATAGGTAGGGTAACTAAACTAAGGATGATGGGAAGGAGAAGGGTAAAGTAAAGGAGTCACCAGGCAGATGAAGAGGGAGCATGAGATGAGCAAGTCTTGCTAATGAAGGCACCACAAAATGGCAGCGTATAAATGGATTAATTTAAGTGTAAGAGCTAGTTAGTAATAAGCCTGAGCTATTGGCCAAGCATTTGTAATTCATATTCAGTCTCTGAGTGGTTATTTGGGAACTGGCATGAAGGAGATAAGCATCTGTTTACTCATAATCATAGTTTGTATTTAAAATAGCAATTATGTATATAAGAAGTATTGCATAGGACAAAAATTAGTTCTGTGTAATCTAGTTATGAGATGGAGAAAATGAAGAATATGCACAGGAGTTTAAAAAGGTGTGTGTCTATCTCAGCTGTACAGTTATGTAAGTTGAAGACACATTGTCCTTGATTTTTTTTCATGTGTCCAACAAACATTTATTGAGCTCCTACTATATTCAATGCTTTGGATTAGACACAAATGACACTGAAGGTAATTTGGGCAGGTTTAATTCCTTCCCTCCAACATGTCAAGCCTTTCCAAATAGAAGCTAATTATCTTTTCTGATTGTATTAGCTATGTTTTTATTCCTGTAATTAGACACCATTACCAAGACAACTTATAGAATAAAGAATTTATTTAGGGTTTGTGGTTTTAGAAAGTTAGAGTCCATGACCATCACAATGGGAGCATGGCAGCAGGCAGGCAGGCTCAGTGCTGAAGCAGCAGCTCAGAGTTCATACCTTGATCCACAAGCACAAGAAAGAGAGCACACATGAGTGTGGCATGAATCTTTTGAAACCTCAAAACCTGTCCCCAACGACACACCGCCTCCAACAATGTCACAACTCCTAATCCTTCCCAAATGGTCTCAGCAGCTAGGGACTAAGTGTTCAAAGATTAATCTCTACTGTGTTTACTTAAAACATCCATTTTGGCTGACATTAATTAGCAACAATTCATTCATCTTAGGATCTCATCCACAATCTTTCATTTTTAGGTTGTATTCCCCAAGAAGCAGGTTCTAAGAAACACAATGGAATCTGAAACATAGTTGAGTTTATGCTATAATGTGAGAACTCAGTGAAATGAGAGTATTCATTAATCTTTATTAAATAAAAAAGAAGAATATCTCAATAGATAAAGGGAAAGTAAATATAATACACAAAGCTTGCCTATACTTAAAAGTCAAGTCTTAGCAAATGGGAAAATCATCTTATTAATTGTATTTGACCAAAACTGGCAATATTCAATGCTATATGAAGGTTTAAAATGTAGAATTTTTAAAAACCAGGATTGAGCATCCTACATACCTCAGAATTCTCTTAAACATTGGTTTTTGGGGGGGGGGAGTTAGAGACAGGGTTTCTCTGTGGCTTTGGAGGCTGTCCTGGAACTAGCTCTTGTAGACAAGGCTGATCTCAAACTCACAGAGATCCTCCTGTCTGTCTCCCAAGTGCTGGGATTAAAGGTGTGGGCCACCACCACCCAGCTCTCTTAAACATTGTAATGATTGCAAAGAAGTAAGAAAGATTTTTTCCAGGCTGACAAAGTGATTCAAGTATTTTCAAATACTTGAATGAGTAAAAGTTTAGCAGTAACTTGGGCAGGGGCCATGCTAATCTTCTCTGTATCGTTCCAATTTTAGTATATGTGCTGCCGAAGCGAGCACCTCGAATGCCCATTCCTGATAGTGAACTTGATGTCTATAACCATCCTGGAGCCTTCATCCAGTGACTGATGGAAGCAGAGGCAAACACCACCGTTAAACACTGAACAGAACCCAAGGAACCCAGCAACAGAGAAAGAGGAGTGAAGAGCAAATTGGCAAAGAATGGACTGACAAAACCAGCAGAGACAGCTGATCCGAACAGGGGAGAGCTCTTGGACCCCAGACCAACAGCTGGGAGGCCAGCATGGGACCGATCTAGACCCCCTGAATGTGAGAGTCAATGAGGAGGCCTGGGCTACCTATGGGGTCCTGAGCAGTGGATCAGTGTTTATCCCTCGAATACTAACAGACATCGTGTGTCCATAACACAAAGAGGGTTGCTCTCTCTTCCTGGACTCTTAGGGAAGTGCCTGGACCCTACCCTGAATGAAATGATAGACTCTAGATATCCCCTATGCAGAAGGAATTGGCAATAGGGTGGGAGGATGGAGGGGATAACGGGGGGGTTGCGGGAGGAGGGGAGGGAGAAGGAACTGGGATTGACATGTAAAACAAGCTATTTAAAATTTAAAAATTAATTAATTGATTAATAAAGTTTAGCAGTAACTTGGAATTAATAGTCAACATATCAATGGCATTTCTATACACTAGCAAGTAAGAAGAAAGTGGGATTAGATCGTCAGTGGCCATTCAGCAATCCTGGTAGCATATGCTCTCTGAACCCTGATATGTAGTATTTCTGAGCCAGAATATGTATTCATTTTGCAGTTAAGAACTACTTTCTCACATGGGAGGGTGGGAGGGAAAGGGAACTGGGATTGATATATAAAATAAGACTGTTTCTAATTTAAATTTTAAAAAGGGGAAAAAATAACTGCTTTCTCTTGTGAACCCTTTTATAAGGCATGATCCATTTTTTTAGGTCTCAGAAAGTACTGAAATGACAATCTTGGCTCATCTCAAACTGGACTACAAAAAGACTGCTAAAACCTTACAGCCAGAGCTCCTGCCTGCCAAAAAGGGACAAGTGGCTCTCTGTTGACATGCACCTGTGGTTACTTACAAGGTCACACTGGTCTCCAGACTCCTATTTACAAATCTTATTTTTCTCTCTGCTCTGGACTCTTCTAGATGCCTCTGGATATTCTCTCTTTTCTTTCTTGTCCACAATAAAAGTCCTTCCCCTTAACTCTGGGGTGGCCATTTCAGTGGTTTCCTTACTGAGCTCTCACGTACAAACTTGAAGCACAGAATCTGTTATTTCCTTGCTTTTTTCTTGCTACCCAAGGCTTCTGGTTGCCCCCTTCATCTTTTTAGGTGGTGTTTTAGCTCTGAAGCCTCATAGAGCTCAAGTTATAAAAAGCAAAGAAAAAAGAGAGAGAACAAGAGACAGACAGGGAGCAGGAGGAAAGGAGGGAGGGGAAGGGAGAAGAGATGAGAAGGGAACCAGAAGGAAAAGAGGAGACGTCCTTTAATTCAAGCTTCTTGGGAGGAAGAGGCAGGCAGAGGTTTGTGATCTCTAGGCCAGCCTGGTCTACATAGTGAGATCATGCCTAAAAACACAAATACATTAAATTATTTTATGATCTCCTAAACCATATCCCCACATCATCTTCTCTTTCCACTTTTCTTTCTTCTTTTATTGTTTAAATTTTGTTTACACGTATTTTTAATATTTTGACTTTTGTGTGGGATGCAGCTAAACGTTTTAGGATTACTGATGTCTTTATAGGATTATTTTCAAGCCTTTATAGGGAAGATTCAGAACAACTTTTGTCCTAGGGATAATTTATCTTCACCACTAATTTTCTTTGACTATTTCGATCAATGCCTCATCTTCATTAAGACATAGCTACTCTATGGTTGACAAGACAGAAAAAATTCCACAATTAACTTCTGGAGTTGTCCAGTCTACTAGTTTCCAGTGGTTCTGTTTTCAGTCCTGAATAAAAATTCTCATTCATTAGTACATCATTGCTATACCAAGGGCTTCAAAGAACCCACCTACAGGCATTTCAACCTCTGGTTTGTGGATGGATTAGTTCATTTCCCTGCTATGGTCAAATATCTGGCAAAAATCAACCTAAGAGAGTATGGTGTTGTGCTTTTTAAGGGGACACAGTCTATCTTAACAGAGGAGGGATGGCAGCAAGATAGCAAGGCAGGTGACCACATGGCCGCCACAAAGCAAGGTGGACAACTAGTGAGTCCAGGCTGTAGACATCAAGGCCTGCCCTCTGTGACCTACTTCATCCAGTGATGCTCCAGCTTCTAAACCACAGCCAACAACTAGACAGTGGTTTTTCAACCTTTCTAATGCTGAGAACCTTTAATACAGAGCCTCATGTTGTGGTGACCCCCCAAACCAGAAAATCATTTCACTGCTACTTTATAACTGTCGTTTTGATGCTGTTATGAATCATAATGTTCTGATATACAAGGTATCTGATATGTGACCCTTGTGAAAGAGTCATTCAACATCCAAAGGATGCACAGGCTGACAACAGCTGAACGAGAACACTTGAACATGTGGGTGACTGTCTTAAGTTACTTTTCCACTACCATAAGAGACACCATGGCCAAGACAATACAGAGAAGCAAAAGCTTATTAGGGCTTACGGTTCTAGAGAATGAGAGTCCACGACTCTCCTGGCAGGGAGTATGGCAGCAGGCAGGCAGACCTGGCAATGAGCTACTGCTAAGAGTTCACATCTCATCCACAAGCACAGAATGACAGAAGGAGCTGACTGGAAATGGTGTGAGCTTTGGGAACCACAAATTCCACCCCACTCACAGTGAATTCTCACCCACTAATCCTTCCCTAGCAGTTCCACCAATTGGAACCAAGTATTCAAAAATATGAGCCCATGGGGGCCATTCTCAAACCATCATAGGATATTTCAGATTTAGGCCAAAACAAAGTTTTTCTTGTTCCACAAGATCTGCTCAAACACAGGCCAGTGTCTCTGAGACTCCATGGGTGTCCCTGGCTTTAGCTAATCCCCTAACTGTACCCTCTGTGTGGTAAATTAGGACAGTCACCAGATTACTTCATGATCAGAGGAAAATCTTGCATGGTCTATCATATAATATCTGAGAACCATGAATTCACCTGTTTTTAGCTTCCTCATCTATTAAAGTGAAAGACTAAATACAGTCCATGTTACTCCTTCATGACCGTATCTAGACATTGCTTATCTTGTATCTTGAAAAAGAATTACTGTGAAGGGGAAACACCCATGGCTGTGGTCGCTTAGCTGTGTTTGAGGAGACAGACAAAGGTGGGGACATTACTCTCTCACAATGTGGAGTTAGCACATATAAAGTGTAGTTCATATCTCATCTGTCTGAAGAATGGAGTGACACTTAACAAAACACTTTCAAGCATCACAAAACAAGAAACCATATTTACTGAGATATGAAGATAATAAATATGAATAATCACAAGCACAAACTCATTTTCGCAGTATGGGTGCTGAATGCCATTATGCTTGTGTTCAAAAGAAAAAGATGTGTCCAGATAAGAGCCTTATTCATCTCAAGCACAGTTTGACTTCTTATTAGACATATTACAAAGCATGGAAATGTTTTAACCATATTATCATAACTATCCCAAAGTGAAGAAAAACTGTATTGTTTAAACGTTCATTGTTTAAATATGTATCATGACTACAACTTGCATAATTTTAGCACAAAATTGCCTTGAGAAATTTTTCTCCAAAGCTGTTGGCTCTGCCTCTGTTGTTCATTTGAAATATTCATCTGTGAGTACCAACTACTTATCTACATACCAATGGTCTTGGAAAATACAAGCCTAGGCCCATTGCAGGTTCCACTAGAATTTTACCCATGATGTAAATTTCCAGGCAAAGTAAACGAAAGTGTAGAAAGCATAGGAAAAGTACATACCCTAGTTTTGTCTCATGGTGTTGTGTTCTTGGTTTGTCACCAGACATGAACTTTGGTAAGAAATATTACAATGGCTAAGAAATATTCACGATATCATATGCTTACAGGCTTTGGAATTTTTCGCAAAGTAAATCCTTTGCAGCACACAATAAAAAGCCTCTTACTCATGGAACTAAAGCAGATTTTTATGAATCCTACAAAAATACAGTGAAAGGTTTCATATTCACATAGACATGTCTCAACAGATATTGAAGAAGAATATTGCCAACATGGAAATATAAGAAATTGGTCTTGGTTCAGATTCACTCCTACTTTGCGTGAAATGCTCAGATTTGTGTGGGGTTTCTATCATTCAGAAAAAGCTACCATCATGTGTGATGTGATTGTCAACATGTTTTAAAGTCAGACATGGTCTCACTACGAAGCCCTGGCTGGCCTGGAACTCACAGAGATCTGTGAGTTAGATCTATGGGATTAAAAGTATGTGCCACCATGCCTAGCAGGTTTGTTCTTAATATATTTTATTACTACTCAGAAAACAGTATACCCAGGTTCAAATATGCAAGCATCACATCCTGAATTTATTATCTTAAATATGTTTTTGTAATCCAGTTATTAACATGCATGCTCTATGATAATTAATTTGATATGTTTTGCAACCTTTCATTTTTTCTATTCAAAGTCCAAGACAGATATTCTACAACTAAAAGATCATAATTTTCTTCTGTCTCCCAGAATAAAGACATTCCCTTCCGCATATTTTGAAAATTAAAGAGTCATTAGTGGTTAAAAAGACAAAATGCATATAATATTTATGATATGTGGCATTAATATGTCCTTTGCCACTAGGAGCTGTGACATAATGACATAATGGTGAGGTTATTTGTATAACTACAATTACATATCCCGGTGGCCACGGGCTTCTCTTATGGTTCTACAGATTCTGCTGTTACCTGTTATTCTGGTCTATTAGGCATTGTAATTATGCACTTGGATGTTCTTTAAGGACCATCTTAGATGCCTCATAGATTACAATGGTTCCTCTGAAGCAGTTACTAGATCTGTTATGTAATTATATAATTAAGTCCAGGTAGTAAAACCTTAACAAAAACTCTTTAAAAAAAATAAACAGCCTGCACTGGAGCAACAGATGACTTTGATTGCAAATTAGATGTGGTGTAAAACAATGGTACATATCCAAAGTCAAGAGCAAAGCTTTCTCAGCACCAGTCTCTATACTGGGATTGCACTCTTCAAGGCATGTGTAAGTGAGTGAGACCCATCATTGACTTTGGCCTAGAACTGACTTCATCAGTAGCACTTCAAGAGACAGTCCTCTTCTCCCTCCTCCCTCAGAGCAATTCATAGAATCAAGTGAGAGAAGGGGTAACTGAGATATTATAGCAAAGCGAAGTCCTCCTTATCACAAGTGTTTATATTTTAAGCCAATTACGTTCATTTTGCCACAGTTCTATGTGACCCAAATATGTCATCTTAGCTGCCAACTATATTTATAGAATTTTCAGAGTAGAAAGCAACCAAAATAAGTAACAAAGGTTTGGAATTAATTTAACCACAAATCTAAGAATCTAAGATGTGATACTTTTAGAAAGTGTGTGTGTGTGTGTGTGTGTGTGTTATTGTGTATGTAGTAAGGATGTGTTTGTGTTATCTGTACTTGTAACTGTGTGTTTGTGTGCACACATCTATGAACATATACATATAAGTGTATGTGGATGAGTATAAGGACCCAGATCCCAGATCACTGTCAGTCATCTTTCCTCAATTGTCCTCCACCTTGCAGCATGAGGCAGGGTCTCTCATTGAATCCAAAGCTCGTCAACTCATCTGGGTTGGCTGGCCAATGAATATCAGAGACCTGCCTGTCCCTGTCTCCCTAACCCCATACACACACACACACACACACACACACACACACACACACACACACACACACACCGAGTTCTGGGGTTACAAGAGCATGCCACCACACCCAGCTTTATATATGTGTCTGGGAATCCAAAGTTAGGTACTGATGCTTGCACAAAAGGAACTTTATCAACTAAGATATCTCCCTTTACAATCCTTTTAATGTTAATTTTAATTACATATAACAATCATAACTATACATATTCATTGTATACAAGGAATACTTGTTTGCCTTAAATAGATAAAACAAATGGAAAAAATCCTAAATGTCTAAACATAGAAGAGATAACCAAAGTATACCATATGCAAAAGATAATACTGTATATAGCTGTGTAAAACTGTGTTCCTAAATATTTTATACTAATTGGAGGAATATATAGTTATTTATAGACTTATATGTCAAATACATGTAGTAGCGTGTGAATGCATCACATGCTATATCATTTTGTTTTCCAATAGCTCCTTGAAGAGCATCTAGTTATGATATTCACTTTATAGTCCAAATGAGTATTTTCTTCCCAAATTATAGAGAATTTAATTGACAAAGATTAAGTATTTCCAATGTGAGCAACACATATGGTGCAATGATGATCAATGAGATTTAAAGAGGCTGAATCATCTCCCAAGTCTGGTCTGAAGGCACACCGCACAGGCTGGCGTCAGAGGCATCACCCTGTGTTCACCACCATCTCACTGTATCACTTCTGATGAACACTGCCAGGTGAAAACAAGCAGCACAGGCTGCCCTTCAGAGAGATGACAAACGCAGCTAGTTTGCAAAATAAAATATGCAGGGAACTAAAAGGCTGAACGGATAGACACCAACGTGCTGATAAGAGGCTGCCCTTGAGTGGTGATAACTCGCTTGGGTGTTTTCCCTTCTCTTGTCTCTGCTTTCAAGGTATCTTGGAATAATCAAGGTAGCTTCTTTTTTTTCAGTCCTATAGGGTATGAGAATTTGTTCTTAGTCCTAAGCAGATATTCCTTTTATAAGATAAGGCAGCCATGGATATGAATGTCTATCACAAATAACCTGGGGATATAGAATCTTAACAGTAGCTACTGAAATAGAAGTTAAAGGAACCTGGGGAAGCTAGAAAGACAAGTCCAACTTTTGCTTGATAAGGGATGAGCAATGAATGCCATTTTCGGGGCAGGAAAGTGGTTTAAGTAACGATTTGCGTTAGCATGATGGTCTTTGATGCTAACCAGACAAGCATCACATTTTCTTCCATATAGGGAACCTGGGGGTGGGGCCTACAAAGAAGAAAAAATGTCTAAAAGGAAAGGTAAGGGAAACAAGAGGCAGTAATAGAGTATATGCAACACGAAAGTAGTTGAGACTATCGAGGGAGACAGGGGACCTAGAAAGAGGTAGGTAATTGAGGGTCAGGAGAGGGCAATAAGAAAGAGAGACCAACAAGAACAAAGTATAATGACATGCACTGCCTATCAGTTGCTTTTCTTGTCCCTATGACCAAATATCTGACAAAGCAACTTAAAGAAGGAATGGTTGTGCCAGGCATGGTGGCTCATGCCTTTAGCCATAGCACTTGGGAAACAGAGGCAGGCAGATCTCTGAGACTGAGGCCAGCCTGGTCTATATAGTGAATTCCAGGGTTTAGGCTACACAGAAAAACCTTGTCTCAAAAAATTAAAACAAAAAGAAAGGGTTTATTCTAACTTAACATTAAAAGGGAGGAGCCACAGGACAACGGCAGTCACAAAGGACTTCAGCGTTAGGAAGTTGGAGAACCACTGCTTCGGAACATCTTTATCACTGTCAGAATGGGTGGAGTAATTGTGGGGGCTTCAGCCTATGGTAAGTTAGAACCTTTGCTATGAGGCCTGTGTCAAGCATGGTCCAGGTGAAGCAAGCTGTTTACCTCCTGGAAACCAGGAAGCATTAGAGGACATGAAGGGGCTGGGCCCCAGACCCACCTCCAAGAGGCTAAGTTCCTCTCACTAGGTCTGCTACCTCCAAATAGTGCCACAGACCCAAGACCCAAGCACAGGAATAACAAGTCAGGAATGGTCAGGTCTATTACCTGCATTCCCAGGGCTTGACTTTGGAATTTTAAATGCTATGGATTGCTATTTCAATTGAATTTTATTTGATTCCTTTAAGAAGTTGGAATGCCAGGACTAAAACCATGAGTCCTCACAAACATATGGTACATTCCCTGTAACCACTCAGCAGGAGTCACACCCAGCTTAGCATGTCTTCCATGCTGGCTTCTCACACAACAAACAAAGCTTAGCACTTCCTTCTGGTTTGTGTTTCCTTCAGATCAACTTTGTGAAATAGAGGCTTCCTGAAGATGAGTCGTTTAGTCATCTTTATTGAGTTAATAACATCTTCACTGCTGTGATTATCTGTGCTTTACAGTTTATTAGAATGGTTTTAATAACAACATCCAAGTTGAGTTCTATGAGAGCAGCCAGGGCCCTGGGAACCTAGAGGTTATCCATGGTAAGTTCCTATCTTAGGGTTCTAATTATTGTGACAAAACACCATGACCAAGGTAATGTATAAAAGAAAGCATTTAATTTGGGGCTTGTTTATATTTTCAAGGGATTAGAGTCCATGATGACCATGGCATGCAGACTGACAGAAAGCAGATAAATACAATGCTGGAGCAGTAGCTGAGAAATCACATCTGATCTGCAAGTTAGAAGCAGAGTGAGCGTGAGTCTGGACCTGGGGCAGACTTTAGAAACCTGTGTCTTACTTGTTAGGTCTGCAGACTCCATTTATGTAAAATAGGCAATCAATAACAAACAAATGAGTAAACCCTTACTGCGCCAGTTTTATGAAAATTTCCTTCTTGCTATTTATAGCAATGAACTCTCAGCAAAAACTCTTGAGATGCTTAACCTGCCGCATATTAAATTTTGATTAGACATTGGTGGATCACACCTGAAATGCTGAGTAAGCGAGCATAAGTGGTAATTCTGAAATTAAGATGCTCCAAATGAAAATAATTCTAGTGGTTGGAAATGAAAAGCCAAATGCCACTATCAAGATGTGTCTCCAGCCATGATGCTTAGAAAGGTTGAACTGGAAGAATTGCAATCAAATCTAGAACCTGAACAGGCACATCACTGAAAAGATGTGTCTCCAAATCTACTGTCATCTGAACTTTTCCTGTGGAGAGAGGAATAAATAGGCCATTAGGAGCAGACCTTGGGGTCTGATGGCCAGGCATTACTTCCTATCTGCTCTGTCTCCTGGTTGTGACTACACATCTCAAACCCCTGCTACCACACCTTCCCTGCCATGAAGGGCTGTATCCATTCAGTCAGAAACCCTTCCCCATTAAGTTACTTCTTGTCACGTATTTGGTTGGAGCAATGAGAAAATCAACTAATAAGATATTTATACCTTGAATTCTAACTTTAAACCATGGTGATTATTTCATTATTTGTAATAGCCAGAACCTGGAGGCAACCTAGATGCCCCACAACTGAAGAATGGATAAAGAAAATGTGGTACATTTACACAGTGAAGTACTACTCAATGGAAAAAAAGGCAATGGAATCTTGTAATTCGAGGGCAAATGGATGGAATTAGAAGAAACTATCCTGAGTGAGGTAACCCAGTCACAAAAAGACAAACATGGTATGTACTCACTCATATATGGGTTTTAGACATAGGGCAAAGGAGTACCAGCCTACAATACACACCACCAGAGAAGCTAGGAAACAAGGAGGACCCTAAGAGAGACATACATGGTCCCCCAGAGAAAAGGAAATGGACAAGATCTCCTGAGATAATTGGGAGCTTGGAGGGAGGGGAGAGGGAGTTAGGAGAAAGAGAATGGGAGAGGAGCAGAGGGGAGGAAGACCTGAGGGACCAGGAAGATTGAGTCAGGGGAAGAACAGAGAAGAACAAGAAAAGAGATACCTTAATAGAGGGAGCCATTATAGGTTTAAAGAGAAATTTTGCACTATGGAGATGTCCAGAGGTGTACAAGGATGACTCCAAATAAGATTCTAAGCAATAGTGAAGAGGCTATCCTAAATGCCCTTCCCCTGTAATGAGATTGATGACTACCTTATATGTCATCTTAGAGCCTTCATCCAGTAGCTGATGGAAACAGAAGCAGACACCCACAGCTAAGCACTGAATCCAATTCCTGGAATCCAGTTGTAGAGAAGAAGGAGTGTTGAGCAAAGGGGTCAAGACCAGGCCGGGGAAACCCACAGAATTAGCTGATCTGAAAAAGGGGGAGCTCATGGACCCCAGACTGACAGCTCAGAAACCAGCATAGTACAGAACCAGGCCCCCTGAACGTGGGTGTCAGTTAGAAGATCTGTACAGCCTATGGAGCCTCTGGTAGTGGAACAGTACTTATCCTTAGTGTACAAATGAACATTGGAAGCCCATTTCCCATAGCAGGATACTCTCTCAGCTTAGACACATGGTGGAGGGCCTAGACCCTGCCCCAAATAATGTGACAGGCTTTGATGATTCCCCCATGAAAGGCCTCACCCTTTCTATGGAGCAGAAGAAGGAAAGGATGAGGGTTGATGGGGGCATGGGAAGATGGGAGGGAGGAGGAACTAGAATTGACATATTTAATAAGATTGTTTCTAATTTAAATAAATAAAAAGAATAAATGTTTACCAAAAAGATATTTATACCTTTGCAATTTAGAGATAAAAGGACTGAGGTTTGGAGGGATTTGCGATACAAAGTCAATATCCAAGACCTCACTCATTCTGCACCCTTCCACTGCCTCTCCACACCCTTGTTTTTTGAGTAATGCAAGTTAGTAATAACGGAAGCAGCCCTGGCAACAGACACAATGGTGCAAAACTCATGGAAAAGCTGAGCAAGAAGGCTGTTAGCATAGTTATAGAGAACCTACCTTTGAAATTGAACGAGAAGGTCCTGGAGTTTCCAGAATACTCAGCTAAACAGACAAGATGTCTACTTCAGGATGACCACCTCCACGTTCCTGTTGCAACCAAGGACTGAGCACAACATCCATGGCCTTTTAGCATCAAAAACCGGTGCATGTTATAAAGGGTACAAACTCACACCAATCCTCCTGCCTCACTCTTCCAAGTGCCATGGTTACAAATGTAAGCCACCACACCCAGTTCTTACTGTTTTGAGGAAGAATTATAGAGTTCTGTAACACTAGCTAGTAGCTTTAAGTTTCTGGGGTCAAGGAAAAGTTTCATGTGGGAATGAGTGTGCAAAGTTAACTGTGAGGGAGAGAGATCGTGAAGAGGGAAGGGTTGTGAAAGGGCATCCCCGAGAATTTCCGTCATGAAGCCTGGTTCAGGGGGTAGATTGGCAGAAGGAACAAACAAAAGGTCACCAGGGGTAGAGACCAGCGATAGCTTGAGGTGTGGTGTGGGTACTACAGGGAAATCTTGGCAGACAAAAGAGCTGAAAGTCAAAGCATGCGCAAAGTCAGTTTGCATCTTCAAGGGCTCCCTTGATGTTGCTGGGACTAGATCGCGGAGAGACAGGAGGGGACAGGAAGAACATGGCCGAGAAGTCTACACCGTGTTCACCTTGAAGGAAACTCGGTTTGAGATAAAACAATGGCTGTAATGCTGGAGACAGTGGGTGCAGGTTGTATTTATTCAGGAGCTATGATGCCAGCAGCCAGGACTGGCTGAAAGGGACTCACTAATGGCTCAGACTTCTGACAATGAATGACCAGAAAAGCAGTGAGGCCATTCACTAAGATGTGTACTACTAAAGGAGGAATAGGTACACATGGATATGGATATATGGAGAGATAGAAAGATATGGATATACATAGATAAATAGAGAGAGATAGGGGAGATATATGTATGTACATACATACATATATACATACATACATACAGATTCATTCCATAAAATCTACGACTCTAGAGAACCCTAACTAATACAAGCATCCGCATAGAGGAAGGCAAGCTTAGCTACTCCACCTATGTACCCTAAGCTAACACAGACAAGAAAACAGCAGTAGGCCCCACAGTCATTCAATTAAGGTAGAAGAACCCAAATGCAAGGTCGTGAAAATGCTTAACAGCCAGTTCCCTGCAGGTTTCCAGTACTCACTGATTTCCCTGGTGTAAATGTTTCACCACAACAAACTTAAGCTGTTTTTAATAACTGGCTTGCAAATTCCTGAAAAGTTGGTACTCTACCTCCTTAAGTATGTAGGGCAGGTTCCAGCACCCTTGTGTGTAAATGAAGTTAGCATAAACAGAACACTGAGAAACTCCACCTCATTTCCCAATGTTATACAGGGATTTTTCCCAATGGAAATTTAGACTTTAAATGAGAAAAATCGACTGGAGGAAAGAGAAAAGTCACATGAACATTATCCCCTTCTCTTCCTTAAGGTGAAATCGGCTGTACATCCTATAGTGTATTAATTACATCAATTATCAACATTTACTTGACCAAACCTTAGTACTGCCAAGTCCAATGCTACCCCTTCCATCCTGACACTCTCCACTGGAGGAAAATACATGACCATAATTTTGGATATTATTTTACACAAGATAAGTGTAAGGTAGTCCTTAACACTACTGGAAAGACTATAATAGCTTTCTAGATATTTATTCTCCACCATCCTAAACATTTATCTCATACTCTATCTCTCTGAACCTCCGACATGTTGCCTACAGCATGAATTCAACCGGTGTGCCCACTTCCTACCTCACTAAGGAAATTAGAGGTATGCTGAGCGTGCTGGAAAACACCCACTCCCACATTTACCACAGACAGAGTCTCCATCCTTCATCCTTTCTGCCCATATCAGCATCAGTGACCTTGGCAATCAGGTCAGAGACACGGCTAGATGCTGCCACCTAATGCATCCTTCAGGGCTCTTTTGAGGGAACTCTACACAGGGGAAGTCAGGATTTTTGACTGCACCTTTGAAAAGAATTCAGGACTAGTTGTTATGAAAGAGTTGGGTTTTTTTTCAAGGAGAGTGTTAGATTTGAGCATGAGGTTCATAGAAAGAGTGAATCGAGGAGAGAATATAAAACACTAAAGCCTGTAGCAGACTTCTCAAGGGGGAGCTGTCCTGCAGTGCCTTGGTGGAAGTCACATTCCATTTTGGTGGTTCTTAAGTTGAATTTATAAGTATTGCTAAGACAGTTTTAAAGTTTCCCTGATTTTGTTTTCCCCATTTTTACAATAAATGAAATTAGAAAGTAGCTCTGGGTATGACTAAAATAAAACCTTGTATCACAAGGGCTACACAAGGGGACTAAAGTGAATTTAACAGAGTTTCTTGTGATACTCGTAAAACATATAGGTTTATAGATGAGGAGAAAGACCACATTGTATTAGTCTGGATTTTTATTGCTGTGAAAAGACACTATGACCACAGCAACTCTTTTTTGTTTGTTTGTTTATTTGTTTGTTTTTCGAGACAGTTTCTCTGTGTACCTTTGGAGCCTATCCTGGCACTTGCTCTGTAGACCAGGCTGACCTTGAACTCACAGAGATCCTCCTGTCTCTGCCTCCCAAGTGCTGGGATTTAAGGTGTGTGCCACCACCACCCGGCAACCACAGAAACTTTTATAAAGGAAACATTTAATTGGGGTGTCTCACTTACAGTTTCAGAGGTTCAGTCCATTAATATCATGTCAGGGTTCATGGCAGCATGGGGGCAGATGTGGTGCTGGAGCAGAGAGTCCTACATCTTTCAGGTAACAGGAAGATGACTGACTGTCATAGTGAGGAAGCTTGAGCATAAGAGACCTCAAAGCCTTCCCCCACAGTGACACACTTCATCCAACAAGACCACACCTCCTAATAATGCCAGTCTGCTTGGGGGCCATGTTCAGTCTCAGGATTATTCTTTGCTATTTGAACAGTCTTTCCACAGACAGCACTCTAGAGAAGGTGCATTTGCCTCTATGTCAGCACCCCAGGTAAACAGCAATGTGCTAGCAAGAAGTTTCAACCAGAGGCCTTTCTCTCCCACCTCTCTAAGCTATTCAAGGGCAGTATGCAGGTTTCTCCTTTTCCTATTGCTGCTTCAGCTCCCCCTCCCCAGCAATCCCCCCTCTCATTGTAATGCCATGTTACCCACCTAAAATCAGCCTTCTTACATTGCAACTAGATTGCTGTGCCATCTATTCAGATGTTTGGGAGCCCAAATGCATGCTTTAAGCCCCCCTACTTCAGGTCTTCCTTTACTAAAATATCAATTCCTCAAGGGGGCCACAGTCTCTTCATCTAAAACTATCCCTTATTCTCTCACAACTATCCCTTGCTCTTGTCCCCTCCTTTAATTTTCTCAGTACTTATAGCCACTCAATATGCTGATAATCTATATCGTACATACTCATTTGTTACCTTGTTTTACTTAATAAGAATGTAAACACTGTAGATACATGAAATCATGTAAGCATTGTTGCTATGCTTGGCTTTGAAAATCATACCCGATGTACATCTGGGGCTCAAAAATGTCTATAGAATTAATGGAATTCATTACTATTGTCATCTAGAATGTTTTAAATCAGAACTGTCACTCTAAGAGCCACTTTGCCTTTCTAGACAAAGAGAGCTTCTGTATAAATGTCCTGCTTAGAGCTGAGCACTTGGCATTCACGTACTAACACCTTAAGCAGTCATGAGTCTCTGCACTCACTACCATTCATTGAGAAGAGCAACGTGTAAGGTTCCAGGAACATCATGGCAGACGGGGCAGAAAGAGTGTAAGAGCTGTGACATGGAGAGAAGAGCTACGAAGCTCTATCCACTGTGCATGTCATAGGCAAGGGATCCGTGTTCTCAGAGCATCTTTGGTTACTATACTGGGCCTGTCAACAGTCAATCACAGGTTCAGGAGGGGCTCCCAGATCCCTCCCAGCTCAGGTATTTACTCCTCATGGATTTCAGGGAAGGACAACCATTGTCTTTAGTTGTTTACCCACTGATGAGTCCAGGAGGCTCCAATAAACAGATCCAGACCCATGGTCACATGGGCAGTCTTGGCTAAACCCAGTGGGTCACAGAGCAAAGCAAAAGGTATGAGTGTGAAGAAGAGGAGGAGGGAGACTTATTGTTGGGGCCTAGCCCCCACAGGGTCTCTGAGTTGTTTGTCAGCTGATAGCCACAGGTGCATCCTGTTTTCTAGTCCTGGATTACTGCTCCTGCATTGCCCCACTAACATCAACATCTAGCAGGAGGAAAACACGCTCTCTTCTACCTGGGGTTTTTCTACTGTGCTGTAAGCCTGTGTATATAAGACTGCTCCCTCCTACAAGAGAGAGACCTCTTAGCACTTGCAATGAAGACACACACACACACACACACACACACACACACACACACGTTCTCCTGGCAATAAAGGCAGCACATACATTAGTAAAAACAGCTGGACGTCTGGTCTTTCTTTTTCTGATACCTTGGACTTGCTTGTGGCATAGGCACCGCAACTTAACAGGGGAAGAGGGAGCAAAGACGGGGAAGAGTACTCAGAATGCACTATTCACATGTGTGAATTTGTCACAGAACAAATTTAATCAAAGTTACAAGTAATGTTAAGCCTTTCATTTTGTTTTGTTTCTAAGTTCCTTGAAAAGTGGTTTCCGCCCTTCTTAACACATTCAGATGTGACAAAGAAAAAGTTTTATCTGTCCTGAGCACTTATGCACTCAGATTTACAGATCTCTGAGGGCATTTATGCCTCCACTGTTTATTTATTTTGGAATTATTGTATTATCAGCTTTACATGATTATAAACCACTGCCAAGATAGAAAAGCCCTCAGAGGACCATTATTGCCTCTCCTCAAGATGCTCTCTGACCTGACCTTCAACAATAACTGAGTTTATCGCATAAAATAGAGAATACAACATCCTCCTTACTTGCTCTGAGCCAAAGAGATTTCTACCTAGTACTAAGAGCAGATGGTATCAGCCATGGGCACCATGGTGCTCAAGTGTTCACTCCCCTGGCCCTCATCACATATATTTGTATACCACACCAGCCCCACTGGGAAAAGAGGTGGAATCTCCATGGACAGATGTCTTTGAATTATTATTATCATTATTATTATTATTATTATTAGTGATGGTGGTGGGTTTCTTTCTTTGAGAACTTCAAGCATGCATACCATGATAAGAATAAGAGACCGGAAGTGCCCACACCTAATTGCTCATCTCTGCCAATATCACCCCCAAGCTCACCAGGTCTTGGGAAACATCACAGAAAGGAGGTAAAACGAACATAAGAGTCATAGGATGGGAAGAACACAGTGAAATGTTTTCAGAGATTGGATTCACGTGCGTGCTTTTCTGTTCCAACGGAAAACAAGCACACAAGCTATTGGCTCGTTTTGTGTTACTGCAAGGGGCTGCTGTGGCTGCTAAGTGCCAACAGCAAGGCCCTGAGTCTGGTGAGGGCTTCTGGTTGCAGCATATTTTGGTAGATATGTAAGGGAAAAGGTTATTGGCTGCATGAGAGAGGGGACATGAGACAAGAAGCAAGTGAGTGGGAAGCAATGAGGTGGCCTCTCTTGCAGCAACTCTCTATCAGGACTGGCTGTTCCCCTAAAAGCCTACCTGCTTTCTAATCTAACATTAATCCCTACAGGAGGGTGGATCCCAGCTCCTGTGCCCTAGCTTTCATTAAAGTCCATCTCATAAAGGCTCCACCACCTCAACACTGTCATGCCGGGGACAAAGCTTTAGCATACAAATCCAAACTTCACCACAAGCCAATAAAATAAAGTAAAAGTCCCATAATAATCCCTGCTTATGTTCTTTTTAAAAGGAAAGCAATAAATGCTCTTTAAATTTTGAAAAAGGATGGAGTGAGGACTCAATAGGTAGAGCACTGGCTGCAGAAGTAAGAAGACCTGAGTTTGCAGTCATGCATAAGGGTGCACATCTATAACCATGATACTAGGGGAAGAGGAAGCCATGCAGTCTCACTGAATGAATGAGCTCAGCTCAAGGAGAAACTACCTCAAGAAATAGTAGAAAGTGATATGAGAAGACACCTGACATTAATCTCAGGCCTCTAAACATCCACTCATACATATATGTGTACATGCATCCAAATAAATGCATACACATATCAACAAAAATTGGGAGAATTTATTCTAAAGAAAGAAAAGTTCAAAAACAGAGTGACTTATCTGTAACCACATCCTCTAAAGATAACCAGCAGCTTCAAATTCGTGTGACAAGTGTCTTTGAATATGAATACTTTACAATGCAAGACTACTCTCCATGCAATTATGTGCATCTTGAAGACAGATGCTATAGCCATCATTTATCAGATGTCAAAAATGTAATGACCTTTTATGCTCCGGTTATCTTTAAGACATTTAGTTTGACACCTAAGCATTGAATACTGTTATCAAATGGTTCATTATATAGACCAACATTTTCCAAAATAAATAAAATAAGGCTACACCTGTACCTCAAAGTTTTAAATAAGTGAGCAGAGTTTATTTTGTTATATTTTAATTAGCCTAATATGCTAAAAGTATTAGTAGTGTAACATGTAGCCAATATAAAATGGCTGCTAAGGCACTTTGCCTTTTTTCATTCTCTTTGAAATGCAGTGTCAGTTTCACACTTCCTGCGCATCAGAATTTGGATGAACTCCCCTACCAAGGCTCAAAATTTTGCAAAGGACACAAATCAGCCAGACAGTAGAGCACAGGGGGACATGTTTTCATCTTCATAACTTTCCCTCTGACGCTTTCAAAATATGCTTCTGGTTCATTGAGTCATTTGAACCTTTAAGTTACTTCCATTGCTTCATAAGTATAACTCAGCCATGGGTTAGTTTTTGCATGTTTTGAGTTGGTTGGTGTTTAACGAGACCCCTCTCATAGATGCAGAATAGCAGAACTAAAAGGTTCAAACACAGCAGCGGACTTTGACACACATTTTCAAGTTGCTTTCCAGAGAAAATGAGGTTCTTCATTAGTCTCAGGCAACATGTACCAGCCAGTTTTTACTGAGCATGCCCCAGCATTGACAGAAAGCCACCTCCTACCTGACTTCCTTCCAGATTCCTTTGGGATGTGATTTTTCAGAGTTCTTTCTTGTTGCAATTTTGAATCTGTTTCTTTGGGATTTAGTTAGTTTGCTTGCTTATAGGTGTCTTATTTTGTTTTATTTTCCTTTTGCCTACATTATTTTATTTACTTTGTATATACATTGATGGGGGAAGTCCTTCTGTGTATATGTTTGTCTGACTGGTTGATAAATAAAGCACTGTTGGCCAATAGGGAAGCAAGATAGGTAGGACTAGGAGTCGAGGAGGATTCTGGGAAATGTAGTCAAGGGAGGGTTCACCATGTGACCCCAGGAGTAGAGGGCATTCTCAGTAGGATAAAATCTTATAAAAATATATATTAGTAATTATGGGTTAATAATTAAGTCAGAGCTAGCCATTAAGAAACCATAGCAAATGGCCAACAGCTTTATAATTAATATAGTGTTTCATGTGTTTTCTGGAGGCAGAGACAGCAGCAGAACCCAGGCAGCTGGCGGGAAAGAATACACATTACAATACATTGTTTGTTACTGAAGTGGTTTTATGCTAGAAAACAAAATTCAAAATTTTCCTACCCTGTTTGTGGAATTCCACTCTGCACTGGGCTAATTCCTACCCAGAATGGAAACTCGAGTTTTGTGGCAGGATGAAATGTTCTAGCATTGCCATATTTTTGTTTCTCTTGGTTCAGACTCCTAGGGTTCAATCTTCCAGAATAGGAATGTGTCACAGAATTATATACAATGAAAAACAAAACAAACAAACAAGCAAAGTCAGCAAGAGATAAATACAGATAGTTGCTCTCTATAATCTAAACCACACAGGAGTCTTGGAGTGCCTGGGCCTGCTTGTTTTTGCAAGTGGCTGGAACCAGGTGAAGCCATAACCCAACACAAACAGGATAGAGAGTGCCTGGCAAGAAAATGGAATGTCGTATATTCAGTGTAGGAAGATGCAACCAGAAAAGCTTGAAATCAGTGAAAAAAGAAATAAACTGTCATGTCATCTTCCAAAAATGAGATGAACCTGTTTCTGTTATTTCCACTTAGGGATTGAGTGGATGGACTGTTTTCCTCATTGTGGATAAAACTGATAGAGCATGTGAATGCTTGAGCTTGTCACCAATGCACAAAAGACAAGACCCCTCCATCAAAATCCACCAGCAACTCATAGTTCAGCAGGAAGAGCTAGAGTGGCATGGGCCCCTCCCCAGACTGTGATTGACTGTTGACAGGTCCAGTCTTATACAGGCCCATTACTAACCTCCTTTGTTGCTGTGAAATCATGACTGCTCTGGCTATGACATGCTCACAGATAGCATTTCACAGCTCTTCTCTGACCTTGAAGTTCCTATGTTCTTCCCTCCCATTTCCCTGCTGTTCCCCAAGCCCAAGAAGGGGTGGTATGAATGTCTTGTTAAGGGCTGAGCGCTCAACCACCACTGTTCTCAGTGTCTTGGGAAACTACGCACCTCTCTTTACTGCCTTTCATTGTTGAATAGTTTCTCTGACTAAGACTGTGTGTGACTCTTGTCTATAGGAATAAATAGAAAGTATTTAGTGCCACCTTAGTGCTGTGTTGCTTTAGCTAGCCCATGCAGCCACTGGCCTTCTGACTTGCTTGACCTCAGACGTTCCATTGCCCTACCGATACAAACAAATGCCCCTCCTCACTGTACTCAACCTCTGACACACATGCCAAAATGCCACTACCTGAAGGCACTCTAGTAGGCCTGAGCATGGTAAACATGGCTCTGGCAGGCCTTGCCCTTCCTCTACTCCCTCTTCCTTGCTAAAAAAGCATTAGAATACATTCCTAAAGCTAGCCATCAAGGTCTATCCCTTTCTTTGTCCACTTCCTCCTCCTGAAACTGACTACCAAGCTCCAACTATCAAAGTATTGAAGTCCAGCAACCAAAAACCCCCTTGGTTCACCTAATTAACATGTCCACTCAAAATTAAACACCCCGTCCCAACATAGGTTTCCCTTTTGCATTTATAAACTTCCATTTGCCTATGGGTCACATCTGTCTCGACCTCTTTATCCAGAGGCAGTCCTTTTTACCTCTGGGGGCAAATATCCCTTGTCCTTCTCCTTTGTTCCTTTTCTCTTCTACCTTGTCCTCTATCTCCTGCCTTTGTCTCTTATTTTCTGCCCATTGTCCCTCTGGGGCAAATAAATCTCCTTTGTGCTGAGACCTTGGTTTTGGGGCTCCTGTCCTTTCACTGCCCACTCCCCTAGACAAGAATTCTTGCCTTGCTTGACCTCACCTAATTGCTAGGATTTCAGACATGAACTGAGAGAAAAAACATGGACACCACAGAACTAATATTTTTTAAGGGTCACTTACTCTAGTGTTCCATTTGCCGTGATAGTATGCAGTAAAGTGGCTATACATGGCAAGCTTGCCTTATTTTAACAACCAAATCTACCTTGAAAGGATAAAGATCATAGAAGATAATCAAAATATGAGTATCAAGTCCTGTAGCTATCTACTAGGGCAGGTGGCTGTCAGAAGCAAAACAGAAAACCTAAAGTGCTAGCAAGGATGTGGAGAAACTGGAACTCTGAAGCCTGGCTAGCAGAAATGCAAAGTAGACACCCACTATAAAGGACAATTGAGAGTTTCCTTTGAAAACAGAACAGAGTTGCAACATGGTCTCAAGATCCCACATCCCCTTCTGGGTGGAATTTTCACAAAGAATTGAAAACAGGAGGCCATGTTTACAGCAGTAGTATTCACAATAGCCTAAAGTTTGGGAGAACCTTTTGGTTTTCAGAAAATGATCAGAGAAAACATGGTATGTACATAGGGTGGAATGCTATTCTGTCTTAAAGGGGAAGGAACTTTAGGCATGAGCGTCAACATGGATAATCATGGTAAGGCTTACACAACCACCTTGAGGATATTACCTGAGTGAAATCAGCCAGCCACAAAAACTACACACTACATGAGTCCACTTAAGATTTACATAGAATAGTCAACTTCTTAACATCAGAAAGCAGATTAGAGGCTCTCTGGTTGAGGGGAGAAGGGACTAGGAAGTTATTGCTTAAAGGGCTTTGAGTTTGGAGCTTGCAAGATGGAAGAGTTGTGGATATGAATAGTGTTGGTTGTGACAAATACGTAATGTATTTACTACTAATAAACAATATGCTTAAAATGGCTACAATAACAGCTTTTTAAACTTACATTTATTTTTGCTATTGTTTTACAAATATATTGATTCTCTGTCTCCCTCCCTCCCTTCTCCCCTCACTCCCTCCAAGTGTGTGTGCACACGTGTTTGTGTGTGTGTGTGCGTGTGTGTGTGTGTGTGTGTGTGCGTGTGCATGCATGGCCGTGCATGTAGGCTCAAGTCATGGCACATAAGTGGAGGTCAGAGGACAACTTGCAGGAATTGGTTCTCTCCTCCCATTGTGTAGGTTCTGGGGATTGAACTCAGGCTGCCAAGCTTGGAGACAAGTGCCTTTACTTTCTGAGACACCTCACAGGCCCTAAAGTGGCACATTTTATGCTACATATATTTCTTTTACCACAATAAAAGTTTTTAAGTATTGAATGAGGTAAGAATATGATTTAATAGAAATGTTTAAGAATTCCAAATTTACAAATGTAAATTTCACAATTGCCTTTTGGTTATGTATCAAGAGTACAGATATTTCTCTATTTTTTCATAACAATATTTCTGTGTTGGCATGAAAACAAATGATTTATCTTTAAAGATATTTTAATTTATATTTATGTATATGTATGCTTACCTGATTATATGGGCAACATGTGTATACTATGCCTACAGGAGCCAGGGAGTCAGACCACCTGGATCTGGAATTACAGGAGGTTGTGAGCCACCTGATACGGATGCTGGGATCCAAACTCTGGTCCTATGAAGAACAGGAAGCACTTTCAACCTCTGAGTCATCTCCCCACCCACTCCCCAGCTAGTATTTTTACGTATGAGAATAGAAATTACAGAGTAGGCATTATTTTTAGTTTCAGATAAAGTAATACAAATTCCATTTACTAAAATTTAAAAAAAACAAGTAGTTTGGGAATGACTTTGGATAAGCACAAGTCTGAAATATCAATAATACCTCCCTCAACCACACATACAGGAAAAGCAGAAGAGATAATGCAGAGATTAGATGCATCCAAGCCTACGAAATAAATTGGAGTCAATTTGAATAATGCAATCACTTCTTGTGAATATTTCAGGCAGCTTTATTTAACTCAACAAACTTCCATTAGGCACCTGTTGATGCCAGCTGCAGCATTGAGGCGTGAGTCTATGGTAAGTAAGGCACGATCTCTATTCTTTTGTTTTGTTGCTTTTGTTTCTGTTGGTTTGTTTTGCAGTTTCTACTGTCTGGGATGGAAAACATTTTAACTGAAGAAAGAAGGGGGCCAGAAACAGGACTGGCATTTGCAGAAAATGTGAACACCTCATCGACTGCAACCCTTGCAACCCTTCTATGGGAACTGACGGTTAAGATTAAGTAAGTCACCAAGACTAAGAATTCCCAAAAATTAGAGCTCTAATTTGTACTCCCAATTCCCCTGATTCCCAAGATCTAAGCCTACTATCATTTGTCGAATTCATGCAGGTTGGAGCCCACAATAGAGACAGGCATGGGTAATCACTCTCTCTTCCATCAGAGTGACAGTAAAAGTTCTCACAGCTTAATGAAGTGATCAGAAAGAAGTGATGGGCTTTAGTGCAAATCTGAACAGAGGGTTTAATTCTGCCATGGGTTTTGGAATTAGATAGGAATTTTGCAAGTGGGTAATAACAGAAAGCTTGCCCACAGCAGCAGGAGACCTTGGGCGTGCCCTTCCTACTCGGTATCAGCCTTCTGCCTCTCTTAGAAAATTCCCTCCCCCATCTGTGCCCTTCCTCCTTGAGAAACTGGATTATACTCTGTGGTACATGATCCTTTCTCTAATGGAGATGCCTTTTCTCTTTCATTCACTCCCCTAGTCTGCCACTCTCCCATAAGAAGGCATTCCCTTTGAAAGAGTTGCTTATAAATGTTCTCAGATCTTTGCCAAATGAGACACTGTATTTCCCCATTCCCTTTGCATAAAGAGATGCTAACTGGCTTCTCTGAATGCATTCTTTGTTTTGTAATAGGTTTATTCTTGGCTGATCATGGTGTGGACCATACATATGGTACCAGTATGCTGAGGTATTGCTGATTCTGACTCTTCCGAATCATCACACAGTGTCTGTAGTCATCTCCTGCACATAGGGGATGCTTAGGAGATATTACCAATTGATTTTAAGTTTTTTTCAAAGAACACATTATTTTTATCATTAAGCCTACACTACAGGTGTCAATGTCTACTTGGTAGAGAAAACAAATTGACTTGTAAGTGCTAATACCTTGGTTTGATATTTTCCTATGTATAGCATTTTTAGGTAAATGTCACTCCGACGTGATGACTATGCATGCACTCATTCTTTCTCTGTGAAGGGATAATAAAAGCATTCCTTCCACACAGACCCTTAGTCTGTGCTAGAGACAGGATGAACACAGACACCCAGAGCTGCATCCCCTGCCCAGAGCTCACAGTGTCTTTCTATCTATCATACGTTCAGCCTCAGATCACTAATTCATGTACAGGATGAGACAACTGCCAAATGATTAGACTACAGAGAGATGCTCCTCAGACACCTGTCATGTGGATGAAAGCAGCGACGTCCTCTGACCTTTGCCAGTTCAAGGTCGATAATGAGACAAGTCAGGCAGGAAGCGCGGCCTGAGCTGACTCCATTAACGCTCCATGTGTGTGCACTCAGGGGCCTTGCATCTCCTGTCAATTAGCGTAGGAAAGCAGGGACTGCCGATTACCGGAGACGTGGCATCACCGCCATGGTTACCTCTGCTTCTGCACCCTGCTGCATTTTAATTAGCCCCAGTCCCTGGGCTGTTTTTCAGGGATTCATTATTGCCATCTCCCAGAAACTCAGGGAGGGCCTTTTCCATGTCACATCATTAATTGGAAGACGTGTTCAATGTTCTAGTCATGGAGTCGATGACACAGGTCTCCAGCTAAAGGCTTTTATAGGTCTTATTACAAAAAAAACCCACAGTTTTGGCTTTCCCAGAGTTGTGAATGGGCAGAACCAGTCGGAAAAACAATGAGGGAGATGATAGTTTCAGGTGGGGAGTGCAGCAAGGAGAACTAAGGTGTCTGCAGGACTGTGTACTCACACAGGCAAACTCAAAAGACAAGCAACAGAGAACAATAAAAGGAAGGAATTGACAAAGCTACAAAAGGAACAGTCTCCATGCTTTTCTTTATCAGTATATGGTGTACATGTGTGTAATTTTGTGAGTGGGTATGCATGCATGGGTTTGTGTGTGAGTGCATGTGTGTGTGCATCCACCCATATGTGTGTGTATGTGTGTGTGCTTGTGGAGGGCAAAGGTGACATCAGGTGTCTTCCTCTATCCCTCTCCACCTTATGATTTTCAAATAGAGTCTCGCAAGGAACCTGCTGTGCACTAAATCAGCTGGACTGGCTGGCCAGTAAACCCAGGCTCTCCTGTCTCTGCCTCCCCAGTGCTAGAATTACGGATGTGCGTTGCCACACTCAGTTTCTTACTTCCTTGCTGGGAACCCAAACGCATGTCCTCACACTTACTGGGCAAGAACTTTACTGACCAAGTCATCTCGCCAACCACTCACTCATACTTTCAACTATTACAAAGAGAAACAATGCAAAATATTGCAAAATCATTCACCACGGAGAAAATTACAGGAAAGGAATCTGGAATAGTAAAGTCAGCAGAAGAGACATTTTTTTCTCACACACCAAGACCAAGGTACCAGAAGCAATGGTCTTCAGAAGTGACTAAACATCAAATAAAGCAAAGGGATGTTCTTTGCTTATTCCTCCCCTTCTCAAAATTCGGACTTATTGGGTCTGGGGTGGGGCTAGAGAATTTGCATTTCTGACTAGTTCCCTGCTGACACGGGTGGTCACAGAGGAGGGGACAAGACTTTGACAACCACCTTCCCAGAAGCAGCTTGATCACCTAAAAGGAATAATTAACCCTTGCTATTTACGATGATGAAAATGTTACCCATGAGTCTGCAAATGAGGCATTGAAATGTTAGTGCCAACTTGACAGGCATTAACATGAGCATTTTATTTAATCCTATGAGCTAAAAGTAAGTATCACATTGTACTCAAATTCTTGAAAAACCTCAGAATGTAGTTCAGTGGTGGAGCACTGACCTAGCATGTATAAGTTGAATCCCCAGTACTGCAAAAACAAAGAAACAAAAAAAATCCACCTATTGTTTTCAAAAAGTATTTAAAGAACTCATTGCAAAGTAAATTGAATACATCTGGGACGTGCCTCTTATCCAAAGAAATTCTCTCTTCCTCTAGAAAAGAGAATAACTAGCAAGAGACAAAGATAGGAAACAATGCCCTGATGAATGTGTAAAGTTGCCTAGCACACATATATGCTTTTATTGCTGATTGGTTGAGTGTCTTAGCTTTTGCTGTATCAAAACTTTTTCAGACCAAATATCATATACACAAAACCACTGTGGCTCTTCAGCAATCCGAGCTAAGCTGTGTAGACTTCAGTCACTTATCTATGAGATGTACTTTAAAATCTGGGTTCCTTCAAGCTTTAAAATTTCATGACATGGATTCCTATTTTCTACTTGAGTCAACATGTTTAGCACCTGGTGTGATGGCACTCAGATTAGAAAGAGACTTTTAAAATTCCGAGCTCAGTCCCTTTAGCAAGTTTCAAGATCTGAATCAGCACCAAGTTGAAAGTACCTCTCAACTTGCATCAACTCAGACTTTTCAAGAGAGAAGCTCAGAGCCACATTGCACTTCCTAAAGTGTCTACCGCCCCAGACACTTCTAAGATCACACCTCCATTGCCTACACTAAAATGTTGTATTCTGTCCCAAACACAGGCCCATTCCACAAAGCAATCATTCTTAGGACAGAAATTGTCCATCTGTTGAGCTCCACAAAAAGATGACTCTGAAAGTCATCGAATTCAAATTCAACTGGAAATTACGCTCATGGATCGGTTCTCTATTTGTTTTATATTACATAATAAGGATTCCAGCCTTAATGAGCTAACAATCTAGCCTTCTCCATATCATTAATTTCAAAGTTCATGCTGGTCAAACACCCACTTTGCTGCATCCAGTTCAGTTTTAGAAACACGGCAGCAGAATGAGTGTTTCTCTAGGACAGCACTTCTCAGCCTTCCTGATACTTCGGCCCTTCAATACAGTTCTTCATGTTGTGATGACCCTCAACCATAAAACTATTTTCATTGCTACCTTGCAACTATATTTTTGCTACTATTATTAATTGTAATATAAATATCTGTGTTTTCCAATGGTCTTAGGCAACCTCTGTAAAAGGGTTGTTAGACCCGAAAAGGGGTTGTGACCCACAGGTTAAGAACCAGTGCTCCCCCCTTGTCCCTGACCACCTGTGGTGGGTGAGGGAGCAGACCTGCCTCCTTACCAAGTACAGCACCCAGGAAAGTGGATCCTGCACCTCATCTGGGGAGCACAGCACAGCTGACCCTATTGACTGGGGTGCAGGTGAAGTGGCCCCAAGAACGTGAGCATGGGAGATCTGGCCCTGCCTTTCATCTGCCACATGGTGGTATGGGTAGGGGAGAGCTGGCCCTGCAATCATAAAAGTAAGAGAGTCATCTCTGCCCCTCACCAGCTACAGCACTCAGGAGAGTGGACACTGCACCTTGCCTGGGCAGCACAGCAGAGGCCCTGGTGGTACGGGAGAGCCGCCCCTGAGGATGTGAAAGCAGAGCTGGCCCCACCAGTTGGTAAATTGCAAGGGGTGAACTAGCCAGGGCAGTGCAGGAGAGCTCACCCTGGTGGTGAGGATGAGGGAGTGCGGCAGGCTGACCAACCTGGCAACTACTCAAACCCAGAACCAGGGTTATGAGTTGGCCCACCCCAACATCCACCACATGTATGATCTGCTGGAACATGTGAAGGGGGTCTGCCCAAGAATGGCCTCACCAAGAGTCAGTCATTGGTATGGGAGGGGCTCAGGAGGCTCTGCTCTCCCAGCTAAACTATTTGCTACTGATATATTTAGAGGGAGGCGGAGCTATTGCCTTCAGCTGTGTACCCAATGATGACTCCACCAAGCTCCAACAGTCAGTGCCCATTCAAGGGTCACCAATGTCCCTGGTTAAACCAAATAGCCCACAGAACATAAACAAGTGTTATAAATCTGGAAAGGGGGCTGGTAGAGACAGCAAGTGGTTGGTAGCGATGGGAGGAAAATAAGGACGAGTGGGGAAAGTAATCAGAATAGTGTATGTGTGTGTGCGAGACAGTGTGTGTTTGTGAATGTGTGTGAGAGTGTGTGTATGTGTGTGAGAGAATGAGTGTGTGTGAGTATGTGTGAATGTGTGTGAGAGAGTATCTGTGAATGTGTGTGAATGAATGTGTGTGAAAGAGTGTGTGAGAGTATCTGTGAGTGTATGTGAATGTGTGTGTGAGTGTGTGAGAGTATGTGTGAATGTGTGTGAGAGAGTATCTGTGAGTGTGTGTGAATGCTTGTGAGTGTGAGAGTATCTGTGAGTGAGTGTGTGTGTGAGTGTGTGTGAGTGTGTGAGAGTATCTGTGAGTGAGTGAGTGTGAATGTGCACAAGTGATAGTGTGTGTGAGAGGGTATCTGTGAGTGTGATAATAGAGGAGATGCTTCTTCAGGAGCAGAGGGGTCTTGGAGCACCTGGTAACTGCAGAGACCGGAAGCGAAGGGGCTCCACAGTTGAAGCACTCGAGAGATTGGTCCATGTGGAGTCATTTTGCAGAACTCGGGATCCAACAGTGGTTTATTAAGTAGAATTGACCCTAAAAGTGCTGTACTATTTTTAAGGGCCGTAACAGCCTGCATTGATTAATACTGTGCATTTTCATGTTGGTATACAGAAAATTAAAGGTTGGCTTTTTTTTAATTTGAGGATATAACTTACTTGGTAGAAAGCTCATCAGTACACAGAGCCCTGAGTTCAATCCCCGGCACCACACAAGACTGTGTGTGGTGGCACATGCCTGTAACCCAGCACTTGGAGAGGGGCAAGAGGATGCAGAGTTCAATGTCACCCTCAGCTATATAGTGAGCTTAAGACTAGCCTTGTCTACCTAAGACCATGTCTCAAAACCAAAATGGGAGTGTGGCATCCTTGAATGATGGAGTCATATACATTTAAAAGGATCCCAAACTAAGAATCATACTGGGGGGTACCAATAGGAGTGGAGGGAGGGAAAACTGCAGCAGGTATGTATTGTTTGAGAGAAGAATAAATTTTAAAAAGATGTCCCAACTTAGTTTATGTTATGTCTTACACATTCAAAAACCTTACAGCCAAAGTTCTCATTTTCACTAGACACTTACAACCTTTAGACCGCTTGTTTTAGGTCTGATGCTATTTCTAAATATGTCAGACAACCCAAAATAATAAGAGTCCATATATTAGGCCAGAAAGTGGTGGTACACACCTTTAATCCCAGCACTGGGGAGGCAGAGACAGACAGATAACTCTGAGTTTGAGGCTATTCTGGTCTACAGAGTGAGTTCCAGGGCAACCTCCAAAAACTACAGAGAGCAACCTGTCTCAAAAAAAACCCAAAAAATAAAAGAGTCTATACATTACTTATTAGACCTAAAAAACTAAACAAACAAAAAACAACCTTCTCTAATTATACTGATCTAAAGAAGATTCTTCACATACATAAGAACACTGAGACAACACACCTTCATGTGAACTAGAAGGGGCTAGAAGGGAAGTGTCTCTATATCTCCCTGAAGCATCACTCTTCTATAGGAAGGACTGATGGAAAAGAAAGGAAAATTCTAAGTATTGTGTGTGTGTGTGCGTGTGTGTGTGTGTGTGCGTGTGTGTGTGTGTGCGTGTGTGTGTGTGTGTGTGTGTGTGTGGATTGTCCTCTGCTCAACACAGTTTTTTCTTACTCCTTTAAGATCTTAGCAAAAGAAAAATTAAAGTAACAATTTCTCTAAGTGAAAAAGAATGAGAACAATTGGGAAAGAAAAGAACAAGGTGAAAGAAGAAATGATGAGATTAGAAAGAAAATCAAGAGAAAGATTTAACCTTTAAGTAGGAAACAATGAGAAAAATACTAAGACTTAGGAGTGGTCCATCCCATCTTCCCATCCAATCACTACTGGGATTGTTGGTGGAGAAACAGAATGATTACAAATGACAATTGCATGTAGCATAATGTCCTATTAAGGAGTGCTAGCCATGAGCTTCTAAACTGTGCTGATAACAGCCAGTAACTGTGTTGTTGCCTTGTGGAATTTCACTCAGAATAAAGTTTAGAAATGAAAACCACTTTTCAGATATTCCACACAAATCCAAAAGCAGCATCCAATTTACAGAGGCACAGTGCTAGGCTTTATATCTTTGCCACAAAAAAAAGAGATTTCACGAAACTGCAATTTTTTACTTATTTTTTCTACTGATTGAATTATTTATTCACAGGTTTTCCTGCCACATGATTTGAATGAAAAGCAACATAGGTTAAAATATTATTAAATTGAGAATAACAGCCTTTTCAAACATTGTTTTAATTATGTAAAGACTATACAGATAATCTAAAATCATATTGGCAACCCCCCATTCCAATACAAACTTTTAAAATATGTCATTGATGTCGGGTTAGAAAAAGGAACATTTCTGAGGACACCTGAAGCATCATCCTCACATCCCTGAGCCTCCAGGACCTCGGTGTCTCTAAGATGAGAGAGAACAATTTCATTTCCACCAAGTACACGTTTCAGGGTCCAGAAGAGCAGCCCCAGAGCCCAGCCTAAGCATTTCCCTTCCCCAACCCACACTGCCACCACTTTTCACCCCCAGAATTAGCAGAAATCCCTACCCTGTTGATTGTGCAAACAGTGGCTTCTGCTGTGAGACTTTAAGCTCCTTAAATATTATTCAAAGGGATCTCTAGAGAGGGGGTAAATTTAATTAGGTTTATTAAATGCCTTTAAGATATCTTGGAGCATGCAACCAAACTGGAGCTAAGCAGTGCAGGCATAGGGTATGGCAGAAACTCTAGGCAGAGATAGGACAGAGTCAAAGTGACAACAGCATTCTTTGGGCAGTGCCCAAAGAGTTCACACCAACAAACACCCTTCCACATTAAGAATATTATGATGTGTTTGGAGGGGGTCATAAGTATATTGAATATGTGTATGTGTGTGATGTATATAGTGTTTCCCACAGGTATGTGTATAGGTGTACAGCCTTGTACTCATATGCATGTAGAAGCCAGAGGTGAATATAATGTGTCCTTCACTATTATTTTTCACATTCTTCCTTTGATACAGGGTCTATCACTGAAACAGCAAGTTCCAGCATTGCACTGTCCCCCACAGCACAGGGTTACAGACACACATCTATGCCTGGCTTTTTGTGTTAAGTCCTGGGATCTGAACTCAGCTCTACATGATCACACAAGCACTCTTACAACTAACACATCTCTCCAGCCCCAGGTGTCTTGTTTTTAATGCATGTTTTGAGATGGCAAGAGTAGAGAGGAAATATACAACTGCATGAGATTGTCTGGTAAATGTACTAACATTCTATTACCAGCAGGGCATGAGAACCATGCAACACAACTTGGAAGACCCAAGAAGGCTTCCTGGAGGAGGTAAAATCTGAGTGGGATCTCCAACAGTCATGCTGTTAGGACAATGCTCTAAGTGTTACCTTTTAACTAAATATTCATAAAACCATTACGGTTGAGAGACAGTTATTATCCCATCTTACTGACCAGAAGTAAGGGCACAAGAACATTGTGCCATTAGCTCCGTTTGACGCAAGTGGGATGAGGTTGCAAACCCTGCACTCCCCATCATGTGCGCACAAGAACATTGTGCCATTAGCTCCGTTTGACGCAAGTGGGATGAGGTTGCAAACCCTGCACTCCCCATCATGTGCACAGCTAGTTGCAGTGGCATCTTGTGGGTCTGTCTACTCATGCCTTCCCTGTTAATTAACTTAGCACTATCATGTCTGTCTATAACATGGTAAGTAAAACCTACCAATCTCTAGTGCGTGTATGCTTGAGAAATTGGAGTTTTCCACTCCACAGGCAGAATTGGGAGAGAGGAAAAAACATTGTCCTCCAAAGGTTGGGTAGAGACTTTAAATACCATTGATTTTAAAAGTCTTTTTTTAATCATTTTTATTTTAATTTTAAATAGCTTGTTTTACATGTCAATCCCAGTTCCCTCTCCCTCCCCTCCTCCTGCACTCCCCTTCCCCCCCCCCACTCTCCCACCCTATTGCCAAATCCTTCCACATAGGGGATATCTAGAGTCTGTCATTTCACTCTGGGTAGGGTCCAGGCACTCCCCTAAGAGTCCAGGCTGAGAGAGCATCCCTCTTTGTGCTATAGGCACACGATGACTGTTTGTATTCCAGGGATAGACACTGATCCACAGCTCAGGGCCCCATAGGTTGCCCAGGCCTTCTCGCTGACACTCACATTTGGGGGTCCAGTCTACAAATTTTAACATAATGAGGTTTTCATATCTAGGATAAAACTCATTTCCCACACATAACAAAAATTTTTAACTGGCAAAAGCCCTGTCAGAAAAGGAGTTTTGTTGACTGCAATATCAACTTCAGAGCAGACACTAGCAAAATAACTCCATGCATTCTTACAAAAGACTCCAATTTTATCAAAACCAGAAATGCGGGGTTTTCTTTCTATGTAAACTTAACAGGGTTAGTTTCCCCAAATGCTTGAGTCAATCCAGGATTTTTAAGATGGACAATAACAAAGGCATGAGTTATCCTGTAGTCTAAAAACAGTGGCTGTGAGCATGGTTTTGACTTGCAGCATTTTGGGACCTTTGTCACAGTGGTACTCAGCATGGATGCTCATTCTCAGAGGATGGGAAGCAGAGCTCACAAAACAGGATGCAGACTGCTGCATGACCCATCAGCTGTATTTCAAAGCAGTAATAACATCAACTACACACTTTCGGCAATGTAAGAAGAAACAAAATGATCCTAAGTTTTGAAAATCACATCCCATTTCACAGAACTCTGGAAAACTGGAGTATCCATCAACTGGTTAAAAGAATATTTCTATACCCAGATTGATTTATGCAATTATCAATTATAAGATTAATTTTACTTGACACCCATGATTATTTCCTTACTAACAGTTAGCTGAGGCCATTAGCCATTGACTCTAAGTTTCTGTATTCACTCAGAAAATGGGTGTTAGGTGTAGTGAGATATACACCCTGTCCACTGTAGCGCCGACCACACCCATTTGGGCGTGGTCACAGGTGTGGACATGACTGGGAGTGAGTTTTAGGTCTGGGATCCACGCAGGTGGCTCTCTCTTGAGTCCAGTCGGGTCACAGGGAGCAGCCTGTGCAGATACTGAGAGCGGGAGCCTGACGCGGCCAACTGCTCTTTGAGTAAGTGACTTCTTGCTGAAATAAATTATATTTAACCTATATTTGAACCTAGTCCTGTGAATCATTATCCGTGCCTCTGCAGTTAGGTGCTTAGAATAGCATGGTATTGGAGTTCTAGTCCACATTTTTTTCTGATCTAAACATCCTTCAAAAACATTGGTGTACAAATAGACTTTGAGTGTCCATGCCACAATATGGGAGGCTCTCTCAGCCGGGACTCTTGCAGGAGAGCCTAGGCCCTGCCCTGGATGAAATGACAGTTACTGGAGATCCACCATGGATGACCTCACCCTCCTTGGGGATCGGAGTGGAGATTGGGTGGGGGACCTGGTGAAGAGGGCAGGGAAGGAGGGGAGGGAGAGGGAGCTGGGATTGACATGTGAAACAAGATTATTTCTAACATAAATAAATAAATTAAAAAAAAACACAACAAGCCCTATAATGTATCCTGGAAGAATCCCAAGGACTTCCTGGATAAGGTGGTATCAGAGAGGGGTTGTTTTGGTTTGGTTTGTATGTGTGTGGCATATGCATATGTTTGGTTTGGTATGTATGTGTGTTTGTGTGTACATACACATGTGTGCAGATAATCTTGCACATGTGTGCATATGCATGTGGAGGTCAATAATTAATTTAATATTAATTAACCATCAATATTAACCATCCTCCTCAGTTTCTTGTCACATATTTTTTATACTGAGTCTCTCACTCAAGTCATTGATCCAGGGATCTCCTGTCTCCACACTTGTATCCTACCCGTCCTCCCACCCCATCTTGCTGCGTTAAAGTTACAAACACACACTCCCCAGCTTTTGTGTGGGATCCAAATGAAGACCTTCGTGTTTGCACAATTGAGCCATTTCTCTAACCACCAAACACATGCTTCCATCAGACATTTTTGGTAGCCCCTATCCAACGCACTCTTTACACACACACACACACACACACACACACACACACACACACACACACTTTACAGATAAGGAAGCAGAAATGTCTTAAATTGTGTGTAATACAATAAAAGAAGTGACAGCATCGAGACTGACCCAAAGCCACCAACTGGGATTCACTCTTCCTACAGCAAGTAGACAGACAAAAAGATTAAGGTCTGGGGAAACACCAAGAACCTGGGAGTCAGCAAGTACATTGACTCACATCTGAAATGAGTGACAGGTATCTGAAATCAGTCTGCATCAGCTGATTACAACACTGCTGTCTGGATCTCTGATTCAGCTCTACAAGTCAAAAAGACCAATATGCACCCTGGGCTCAATACAGCCCTGAAATCTCAGCAGCTTACAATTCACAGGTTTATTTCTTGCTCATCCAGCATGTCCAGCGTGGGAAGCTCAGCTCTCAGACCCACTCAGGAAGCAAGGTTGATGCAGGCTGCATCTTCGCTTTGCTTCTGGGATCACTGTAGCGGGAAAGGAGAGAACTGCACATGTCAAGCATGAGCAATTAAATGCTCTGGCCCAGAAATGCTACATGTCACTTTCACTCACATGTCATTGTCCAGGACTAGTTAGCCATGACACCTCACTGCCAGAGGGCAGAGGAGTAAGCGCCATAGACTTTGCAGTCAACTCGTGCTAGGCATTGGTCATTGGGAGTAACACACACCGGGTGATTTTGTTCAGTATAAGAGGTCATCCTATCCAGCATCCGAGAATGTGATTGACATCAGACACAGCAAGCTTACAATGCCAACTCTAAACACAGCTGATTCATCCACGTGATTCTAAGGTATCTCACCCTCCGAATAGCAGTTTCTTTACCTTAAACATGTGAATGTAGCGCTTTCCAAACAATGACACTCAGATGAAATCACATATGAAACACATATCGGCATTGGCCATAGCTGAAGCCAGTACACAGTGGTTTCATTTTGAATTGAATAATATTGCATTTTGGAAAAGCCCAGAGAAATCTAATAAAAGAACTGCATCATAGATGTTGCTTACACTGATTATCTTTGGGGTTTTTTTTGTTTTGTTTTGTTTTGTTTGTTTGTTTTGGTTTTTCGAGGCAGGGTTTCTCTGTATTGTTTTGGAGCCTGTCCTGGCACTGGTTACCTTATGTACTAAAATATTTAGCAAAGCAGTAAGAAATTAAAATCAAGGAATTCGCTCCTGCTCTACCCTCAGGACTAGGCCAGTTGCCTGTGCTTGGGGTCTACCACTGAGGCTTCCATCCCAGGGGCAGGAGCATCCTAGTCTCCTGCTCCACCCACTGGACTAGGTAAACCAGGGCCCATCTGCCTGTGCCTGGGGTCTACCACTCGGGCTCCCATCCATCCCGGCGGGATCCAAAGAGCCCCAGCATGCTAGTCCATTTCTCCACCCGCAAGATGAGGAAGTGGAGAGCTACCAGAGCATTGGACTTGCCTACACCCACCAGAAGGGAACCCTGGTCCCACACCCAACAGGAGAAGAAGAGGCATGTTCTGGAACCGACTGCAAGAACGGATGGGAAGGAGACAATATAAAAACACAAGGAGCAACAGAAAAACCAGTATGACACAGCCAGAGTCCAGAGAGCCTACACCAGCAAGACTTGAACACCCCAACACAAATGAAGCAGAAGAGAACGACATTAAAATCAAGGAGTTCATGCCATAAACCAGATATTTTACTCATTTCTTCTTTGCAATAATTTTTACTAGTACATAACAAATAACTATACACTTATTAGATTAAAAGAATTCCTGTGCAATAACTCAATTCTATAGGTTAAAATCGAAGCAGGGGCCACATCTCTAAACAGTGTACCCCAAAGCTGAAATGAAGATGGTGTCCAGGCTTCACTGTCATATGGGATTTCTTCCAGGTTTACATGGTCTTTCAGACTTCCATTACTGCCAGGTGTGAAGATAAGGCTCTTGTCTTTCCTGGGTGTGAGTCAGCAGTGATCTGAAGTTTCTGAAGTTTGTCCATGTTCCCTACTGTTGTCCCCAAAGGCCATTATCAGCATAAATGCCTCCTTTATTCCAAGCTTCCTGGAACATCTCTTTATAACTTTGGCCTCTAACAACTGGGAAGGTACACTAAATTTTTATGAGGCCATCTGACGAATTAAGATTTGCCCCTTTTTATTAATTTTTCATTTATTTTACATACCAAACAAAGTTTCCCCTTTCTCCTCTTCTCCTGTTCCCTCTCCCCACCCCCTTCTACCCACCCCCATCCACTCCTCCTCCACTCAGAAAGGGGCAGGTCTCCCATGGGAATCAACAAAGCATGGCACATGAACTGGAGGCAGGACCAAGCTCCTCCCCCTGCATCAAGGTTGGGCAAGGCAACCCAGTTTCAGGTTTGGATTCCCAAAAGTCGGCCCAAGCATCTGGGGGACAGGTCCTGATCCTATACAACTATCCAACTGTCACACACATGTAGAGGACCTAGGTCAGTCCCGTGCAGCCTCCCTAGCTGTTGGTCCAGAGTGGGTGAGCTCCCAAGAGCTCAAGTCAACTGTCTCTGTGGCTCCCCTGTCATGACCTTGGCTCCCCTGACTCAGATAATCCCTCCTCCCTCTCTTCAACAGGACTCTCGGAGCTCAGCCCAGTGCTTGGCTGTGATCTCTGCATCTGCTTCCATCAGTCACTGGATGTATACTGTCTGATGACTATTCAGATAGTCTCCACTATTGCTGGGAGTCTTAGCTGGGATCACCTTTGTGGATTCCTGGAAATTTCCCTAGCACCACATTTCTCCCTAACCCCAAAATGTCCCCCATGAAGATATCTCTTCCATTATTCTCCCCCTCCATCCACTCCCCAACCAGATCCCTCATGTTCCCATACCTCCACCTCCCAGCACCAGTTTACCCATCCATTTCCCCTTCTCGGGGAAATCCATGTGTTTCTCTTTAGCCCTCCTTGTAACCCAGCTTTTCTGGGACTGTGAATCATAGCCTGGTTATGAATGCCCTTTCTGGGTCTGAGTTAGCACACTTAGGGTTTTATTTTCTAGCTCCGTCTATTTTCACCTTTTCAATATAAGACCACGTATCATGAGAGTGACAGAGGCCCCACTCACACCCGCACCGAAGACTGTACATGTAAGTCACCAGCAACCTGTGCATCTGCTCATCACATTCCCATGCCCAGGGCAGCAATCTCTCTAATTGCCCAGAGTGATTCCTAATAGGAAAACATAGAGGCATCCATGTTATTTAACGCACAATGTTTGATGTCGGCAAGAGCACGAATGATACTTTCTTTCACTGGGAAAACCATTCTAAAGGACATATTCACAGAATTTGCAGGGAGACATGCCTCTGGTTTCTGCACATCTTGCAAGCAGATGTTCCTAATCCTTTGCTTTAGAGTGTCTTTTCAAGGGTAATTGTAGAACAAACAATCTTGGAGGACGGGATACAGTGTGTCTCTTTTTAGATCAAAGAGCAGATTTGCTTATTAAGCTATATAATGAAGATAGCATCTCTTCCAACACAAAAGAGCTCTTGTACTTGCTATTCACTGTAAGATTCAACTTCCCCAAGTGGTTATCCCGTACCAGGAACACAGCTCAGTATATATGGACATTCATCTGGCTCCGCCCCCACCCAGCCCCACACCCCTAAACCATGGGGAATGGGAAACTGACCAAGCATGATAACTGTCAGGCTGTCGTTAATGCCATGGGTAGTAGCAATTCTTTCTATCTGACTAACTAGCACTTACAAAGAATTACATAATCCTTCTCTCCTTTGGGTCACAACTATGCTGTTAGAATGTAGATAATCATATTGATAGGTATCATGGATAGTTCCAGTGGTTTTATTTTGATTATTAAAGCAAAATCTTATGAATCTTATGTGAATATTTAATATCTATTCGTTTCCCTCTGGTAGCACATCTGTATATTTGTATTTACATAAAAATTTTAAAATAGATGTTTCTTTTATCTTTGCATGCATTTGGCTTATAAATCCTATAAACTGCAATCAAAACTTACAAAAATTTTCAAAATATAGACGATAAGCAATCACAGATTTAGAAAAATGTAACTTTATGGGTAAAGAAACTATGCTGATATGACCAGCATATGCAGATTACCTGAGCAGGTAAACAGCATTTGTTCTCGTGTGAATTTATACAAACAAATAAAAAGAAAGAAATGTGTATAGAAGTTTGACTCTTCATCAAAGTTTTCTTTCCCACTTTATTTATTATTAGTTTGTTAGTCTTACTACTAGATATTACAATATATATATATACATGCACTCATACATACATATACACATAGACACATAAAACACATACAAACATGAACACACATATACACCTGTATACATATACATAACATATCCACATATGCCCACAATACATACACGTACACTCACATGCACACACACAAGTACACATACAGACAAAAGATGCCTATAGGATAACAAACCTCTGGGTATCTTCTGAAAACTTACGTTCAGACTAACAGCTGCATCTATTTCATGTTTCTGGGTGTTTGTTTCTCTCTGGTTAGCACTGGATTGTCACTCTACATGGTAGGGGGAAATGCCTGGCCCTCTGACTTAAGAGAATCTATTCCTACAAACAGGAAAGGCACAAGAGTACTCCTCATCTGCCCCAGATTCCTCCCTCTCCTCTAACTCATAGGCTCATCGCTTTTTATAATTCTCTTTTCAGTTATGGATGTAACATTGAATCCTCTGTTCAAGCTTGGGTGTGGCATGTGCAACAATATGAAATTCTACCGAAGTTTCTATTTCAAATGAGCGTGACTAAATTGCTAAGTCTCCCCAGCCCCTTCCCCAGGCGGCACTTCCTCATCACTGGATTTAACCTCATCAGAAACTGAAAACGCACTAAACTTGGGTCAAAATTAAACCAAAGGTATTTGAAAATATTTCCCAAGTCCTTGGACTTTCACGGGTCATGGCTTGCAGAGTTCATTTGGAGGAAGAGCAGAGAGCAAGTCGGAAGCATGAAGATAACCACTCCCACTATTGCTCAGGTTACTTTGGGGAAACTGATTCCATCACACTTCTGCCATCTCCATGGTGAAATCTTTTCCAGACTAGAAAGGCCAGGAGATAGGTATCTCCCTTTGCCCATTTATTTACTTGGGAAGTAAAAAACCACACACAAAAGAAAAGGATCACAAATCATTTTAAAGGGATAAGAGAATTATGTGGGATGTAAAGAGTCATGTCTTAGCTTTGAAAATTATTATATTCACTATGTCTTAGTAAACTGGTTTTAACTTAATTTTGCAATGTGACACAGTTGACAGATATAAGGATATGCATATGTGTTCATGTGTCATGAATCTTTTTGAAACTGTAAATTATCCACAATGCAAAGGGAAACATTAAAGTCACCCAGTATCAGGCATTGACTATCATCACTATGAATGTTTTAGATGGAAAGCTTGTTAACGATTTTTCTATTGTGTGTTAATCCAGCTGCCCATCACTTCCTGTGATATAAGTGCTGCACAAGGAGCTCTCAGGGTGTAAGTGTGGAATGCTGGGTGTGGGGTGGTGACATCACATGGAGAGGCTAAGTGTGTTCCTAAGGTCCAGAGAGGGCTATTGCATGCTGTGGTGAGATACTACATATGAGAGCAAGTATGTGCTGGTTATCTGAGTCTGCCTTATCTCACTTGGTTGATGAGCTCCAGTTCTGGCCATTTCCCTGCAGATAGCATAGTCTCATGCCTCGCAGCTCAATAAAACTGCATTGTGTGGATTCACTCTAGCTCATCTGTGGATGAGAAGTACCTAAATCCTGATATATATAGTCCTCACTACATCTTAGTAATATTACAGCTTACATTTTCCAATTGATTGAAGAGTCCAATGAATGAGCTTTCAGAACAAATGTTCATATTTAATCCAGATTCTCCTTTAAGAACTTTATTAGTTACAAAAACAATCCTTTAAAACAACATTATGATTCCCCCATAAGCAGATACATTTGCTATGGGTTAGAAAAACATGCTTTTCAAGTATTGGTCTCATTCCTTGAATTAGCACATACTGAATTCTTCAGTCTAATGCTCTCCCAACTGAGCTATTTGGTCCCACCTGCATATGCTGAACTTTAACACTATCTATGCTCCTGTAAAACAACCATGTTTCTTTATTACCTGTCTTCCATCTCCCCGTCTGATCCATGACAATATTATCAAGTCCTTTGTTTTGTGATACTTCTTTCATGTGTTGAGTAGACTCCACTCAAGCCCACCAACTAACACTGTGACCTGTCTATAGTACTCTCCCAAAAGGAATATGAAAGGAAGGAGGGAGGCAAAGAGAAAAGAGAGAGGGAGGAGACAATAGATGGAACAAAAGCTGAAAAGAACCTGAAGTCAGGATCTCAGAAGAGCAATTATCTTTATATGAGCACTGGGGAAGATGGGGAAATTTTTCTCTGGTTGACAATTGTGAAGGAATTCTTTATACTGCTTTTGCAAATTTTGCAAACCTAAAGTAATTTTAAAATAAGAAGAAAGAAAATTAACAACATTCATATAGAAAAATATTCTCAAGATAGTCACAAGAGTATGCCCTTGAGAATGGGACAAAATACTGTCTTTTTGTCATATGTTATTAGCAAGATCACACCATCAGCTACTCACTATAGAAACAATTTAGGATCCAAGAGAGATTTGTTTGTGTTATTCCTGAGAAATAAGGGAGTTGAAATGACGACCACGACTCACTGCCCTGAAGTACTTTTAAGGAAATGGACTGTGATAGCTTTGGAAAGACTTATTTGGGAATGGAAATATTTTGTGCTCTGCCTCTCATATTACATCTATATCAGACAAGTTGATCTTATTAAAGATAATTGAAATAGGATTTTAAAGCATATTTTGTAAAGTGCTTCAAGAACCCTAAATAAATTGAAATGAAACCAATTCCCCCAGATACACACTGAGAGTAATTGTTTTTTTTTGTTGTTGTTGTTGAGTTTTTTTAAACTTTATTGAAGGCATTTCTCAACTGGGTCAGAGTTCTATGGAGGTTAACTTTTTCTAATATATTTAGTTTCCCTCCAGGACAGCCATGGATGACCACAGTACATCTAACAGGGACAAGAAGATAGAATCCAGTGGTAAGTTCCCTTTAATTGCTCAAGTCTGCTCCATGTAAATTGAATCATTACATTGAAAAGTATAGGCATGGATTCTCTCTGCTACCCTATGTCCCCTAGAGAATTGCTTTATTTACATGCATATTAAATACAGTATACAGGAGGGCAGCTATTTAACTGGATGATTTGGGTAAATCCATCATTTTTTGGAATATATTTATAAATATATAGATATATAAAAAGAGACATCATATGTGTATATATAGAGATACATTAAAAGTAACATCATAGATGTGCATGTATACATATATATATATGATACTAAACTTCTACCTATTTCTAAGATTAGCACTATGATCAAATGATAAAAAGCAACTTGGGAAGAAAAGGGTTTATTTGGTTTACAGTGTGCAGTCTACCCTTGAGGGAAGCCGAGGTAGGAACTCAGAGACCACAGAGGAATGCTGTATACTGGCTTACTCTCTATGGCTTGTTCATCTTGTTTTCTTATACAACCCAGGCCTACCTGCATAGGGAAGGCACTACCCACAGTTGGCGTGGCACCAATCATTAACCAAGAGACTGTCCCAAGACTTGCCTATAGGCCACTCTTAGAGAGATATTTTCTCAGTTGGGATTCCTTATCCCTGGGTGAATAGCTTGCATAAAATTGATAAAAGCTAACTAATCTAAGTCCATTCTGCTCTAAGTATATTCACAATAGAGTTTTCCAGAGAAACACAGCATCATCCTTCAGCATCTGTAAAGGATTAGTTCTAGTACCCCCTGGAGATACCAAAACTCATAGATACTCAAATCATTTATATCAAATGAGAGTACTTACATGCAACCTGCACACCTCTTCCCATATACTTTAAGTTGCCTCTAAATCACTTTAATCACCAGTACAATGTAAATATAAATAGCTATTATATTACAGTTGTTTATGAAGTGATGAAAAGAAAAAAGAATTCTCTGTGTGTTCAGCACAGATGCATTTTTCCACAAATGTAGAACCACGGTGATGAGGGTATCGTAGAAAGGAGAGAGACTTATTTTAAGAAACTAGCTCACATAATGATAAAAGTAAAAATCCAAAATCTGCAGGCAAGACTGGCAGACTGAAGACTCAAAGAAGAGCTGAGTTCAAGTTCAAAGGCAGCTGGCACATTTCACTCTTATTCCAGGGAAAGCAATGTCTTCAACTTGGATCAAATACTGATTTGCAAGATTCAGCAGTGTTGTAGGGGTAGTCTATTTCATGTAGACTCTCTTTATTTAAATATTAACTCACCCTCAAAAAATACTTTCACAAAAAATATCCAGAAAATTTTACACCAAATTCCTTAGAACTATGGTTGAGCCAAGTGCGGATAAAATTAACCACTATAATACTTCATTTTATGGTAATAAATATTTTAAAACTTAAGAATCAAGGAGCCATGCATGGTGGTACATACCTTTAACCCATCACTCAAGAGGCAAAAGAAGGCAAGTCTCTGTGTGGAGATAATAGGAAAACACCTCCGAGTCAGTTCTCTCCTTTTGCTGTGCCAGCTCTGGGAATAGATCCTGTTGCTCACCAGGCTTGGCAGCAAGCACCTTTTCTCACCAAATCATCTTCCCAGTCCATTGTCATTTTCGCACACATGTAATTCTTTGGTATGAACATGCTTAATCATGTCGTGAAGTAAAATTTGATCTTAAACAGCAGTTGTACTATGAAACTGGGCCCCTCGACACTTCATCACGGATGGGTGGTAACTTATGAGACCCCACTCATCTCTGAGGGACTATTGGTAGCTGATGGTTATTGGGGGAAAGGGTGTCATTTTCTTCAGTGGTATAGCAACAAATAAGTTGCCCTTGCTCCAGTAAATAATTTCCTGTCCTGCTTGGGCAAGAAATGCTAACTGAACTCACATACATAAAGAATATTGGAAAGAAATCTAAAATTTTATAAGCTTACTTTAAGTGTATATATGGCATTACCCTACACAGGTATGTAATTCTTCCTCTATAATACCATAACTATCTAATAAAGTTCCCAGTGCCAGGAAAAGGACATCTCACTTCCAGTTGTTTGTCAGGGATTCCAAGAAACACAACAATACAGGTTACAGCCATTGCTCTTGGTCTCCTCCCAGGACTTAACCATGCACTTTTATCAGGAGACTTGGAAGAACTGAGCTGCAAGCTTCCTCCCTGAGGGCTAGCTCTCATCATATCAGAAGGTGCTGGGCAAACTGCTGTAGGAGAAAAGTTATCAACAGGCACGCATAGCTGTAAAGCTATGTACCACAATAACCAAAAAAGGCAAGGTATCTCCCAACAAGTGCAGTAATGGCACATATCTTGGTGCCATTATTGGACTTGAGTCTCACTCGACAAGAGGGAAGTCATGTCTAGTTTTGTAAACCAACCCAAGAACCTGAAGCTGGAGAGGTCATTTACCTTCTAAATGTTCAACCTTATATTCATAGATTAATGCATCTCTTACCCCACATCAAAGATGTTGGCTGATACAGTGATCCATAGCTGATCAAAACAGAGTAAGTGGCTACAAGGTGACCAGCCTCAAATGGGACATCTATAACATTATCCATATACCTAAGGTTCAAGGAACACCATGGAAGAGAAAGCAGAAAAACTGTAAAAGTCAGAGGACTCAAACAGCTGCTGAATGCTGGTGTCTTCTAGAAAGAAGGAGGATGCTGTTCCCATGAACTCACAAGAGTATGGCTACCTGCACAAGACCTACAAAGACCATACTAGTCAATATGCCAACATGCATGCAGGAAAATTTCACAAAACCCCAACTCAATGGCTTCTGGGAGAAAGAGAATCAGCTTTCCTCAGGGACAAGTCCCTTGATAGGTTGCCTACATAGCCACACCTAAATATATATACATATATGTATGTATATATCATAAAAATACTTATGCACATATATGTATATACATACATTGGGCTCAGTAGGGGTTTGTGTGTGTGTGTGTGTGTGTGTGTGTGTGTAAAACAATGGGATAGAGCACAAATTAATTTGAGAAGGGAAATGGGAGGACTTGAGGGGGAGGGGGAGGGATAAACTCATGTATAAAATTCTCAAATATTAAATATTAATTTTTTAAAGTCATTAAAGTAGGATGGGACTTGTTTAGAAGGGTTTCAGTGTAGAGGGAGGGAGAAGAGAGGGCAAAGGAGAGTAAAAGTGACTAAAATACATGTATAAAACTGTTGAACATAAAGATGTTTAAAATCCCTAAAACAAGAATATAACTCCTCCTGGTCTATGTAGTTCTCAGTCCTTTTCTTTCATGTGAAACTTACAACTTGAGATGTAAGTAAGACAGATTCTCTGATTTAGTTAGTTCCACAACTCTCAGCATGATGAACTTTCTGGTGGTTGAAATGAGTAGGAAGAAACTTTCTGGAAGTCTCCCTGTTAGCCTCTCCATCCTCAGGTAAATTTGAATGGAAACAATCAAGGAGTCTTGAGCTTCCCACACACATTCGTCAGCAGAGCTCACTTCAGCTGTTGGGCTACAAATAGTGATTTATGAAAAAACCCAGTCTTAGGAATCAATTTCACTCAGTTTCTACTCAGCAACATAGACTTCTTCCAACCCAAAAGGTGTGGTGACTGTGCTTAGAAAGTTCAGTCATTGAATGTCAGGGTGAATTGTGGAGATCCTTAAAATTCAGCCATTCTATGACTGGTTCCTTTTCAGGCAAATTCTGTCCTAAGTGCTGGGGGGGGGGTGCACACACATGCACTCATGCATGTCCTAAACTAGGGGGCATGGGAGGATGGAAGGGAGAGGGAACTGGAATTGATATACAAAATAAGATTGTTTCTAATTTAAATAAAAAATTTATTTATAAAAAGAAAAGAGACAAGTTCAACAATATGACATTTTGCTTTCACACATTAAGAAAGAGAATTTATTTTTAGTATAGAAGGCAAAAGAAGTTGTTATGTCAAATAATAAAAGGGGATGATTTGAAAGGCAGGGAAAAGCTCTTCAGATTAGCACATGTAGCCAATGATGCATGAGCAAACTCAAGGAAAAGAAGAAAAGAGGTGATGCCACTGGCATCTTATTCACGAGGTGTTAATGGGAAAAGAGAACAGAACAAGTCACCATTTCCACGACCCTGGAATGGAATGATGTAGATGAGCTGACTGTGTAAAAGCTCACATCAAGAACATCCCTCAGAGAATACCTTAAGACGTTTCTCTCCGAAGCAGGAGTACACTGAGAAGGTCTGCCAAACTCAAGTGCTTCCCCAACCCCAATCCATGTTGATGTGTGGATGTGCCCAGCTCTCCCACAGAAGTCCCTGGATAAGGAATGTTAGATGAGTGTGATAGTTTTCTACCACTATCAAGTGCTAGAGACCAACTGTCATAGAGGCAATGTTGTTCTGGCTGTTTTCCAAGCTTCAGTCCATGGTCAATTGGCCTACTGATGAGGCTTCTGATGAGGCATGATATCTTGGCAGGGGGCTTATGATGGAGCTGAGCACCTCACCTGAAGGCCAGAACAAAAAAAAGAGGAGAGGAAAGGACCATCTACCCATGATCCTCTCAATGGGCACACTCCAGATGACCTAACACTTCTTAACTATGCTCCACTTTGTAAAGGCACCACACATCTCCAACAATACCACACTACTCATCAAGCCTTTAACACAGGCCACTTAAGATCCACACTGTAACATGAGAACTGGATGCTAAAGTATCCTCACAAATTAGAAATTCATCTCTCACTATTTCCTAGGGCCATTATGAAAAAATACAAGAACATACATGTTGTCACACTTAAAGTTGGGTTAGTGATTGCCAAGAGAATCTCTGTGTATGCATAGTATTCTGACAGTGACACAGATGGGATTACCCTGGTCTATTTTCATTAATAATAGAAAATCAAGTAAAAGTTCTTCCTTGGGAATAAGAGACCCTTCAACTTCATGGTATATGCTCATCTGTTGGCTGAAGTTGCTACAAGGGACACTATTAACCAATCACATTTCAGAAATTAGTTTTAGACAGACACTGAACTTGCAAGAATGTATGTGAATTCCATTTGGGCCAGTAAGGATTCTGGTATCCATTGCTTTCATCAATGTGATCATACTAAATAAAAATATGTCATAAAAATTTCAAACCCTGACAAACAAAATGAACAACCAGTATTCACTGCATGCCAGAGTAAGCAAACAAGCAGTCCTGCATTTTATCCCATCCCTCCACCCATGAGAAGTAAAAGTGACATACATAAGAATGGCAGAGGCAGGTGGATCTCCAGGTCAGAGACCAGCCTGGTCTACAAAGCAAGTTCCAGGACAGCCTGGGCTACACAGAGAAAGTCTATCTTGAAAAACCAATAATAATGATAATAATAATAATAATAATAATAATAAAATTCATGCAAAATTGCCCATCGAAGGTTCACAGACCTGCAGTATTCTTGTTAAAGATACATAGTTTTCTCAGTGATATTTTAAAATGATGTCTGTCATTAATAATTATATGACACTCGACAAGGTACTTGGCATTGTATTAAACATGTGCTCTCTCATGGGTTAACAATCTATGAAAATGTATTACTCCAGCTTCCCAGTATCTACCCCCTCAGCTCCTTCTCTCTTCCCCATCCTTTTATGTCTCTCTAAGCATATCGATTCATAACACAAATCTGTCAGACACCGACACAGGAGGCATGTCTGCCTCTGCTTTCTTCTTTCCCAAATAGCTTAGACATCTCCTGCTTTTCCTTTTCACTTCTATTTCCCATACCCCATATCTTCCCTCCCCTTCCTCTGCCACCAAATTTCAGAGTGCTGTCCTCCACATCTGTCGCTGTTTTAGTGTGTGACATTTTTATGCAAGCCCTTACAGAACTTCTCAGAATGTTCAGTAATTGAAAAAAAACTTGAAAACTGAAAAGACTGGGAGGGCTGAAGAAAAGGCGGTAATGGGGAATGTGGGGAAAGATCATTATACTTATATGAAAATGTATCTATAAACTAGATAGTATAGACAATGAATATATACCTATTTTAAAAAGAGAAAAAAGAAGAAGGACGGAGAGATGGCTCAGCAGTTAAGAGCACTGAGTGTTCTGCCAGAGGACCCTGGTTTGGTTCCCTGCACCCATATGGCAGCTCACAGCTGTCTGTAACTCTAGTCCCAGGGAATCCAATGGACTCTTTTGGCCTCTGAGGACAGCAGGCATGTATGTAGTTCACAGACTTATATGCAGACAAAACACTCATTCACATAAAACAATGCTAATTTTTCAAAAGGACAAAATAAGAAAGTCTTTCTCCTCCACAAAAAAATTAATCAAATGCTTGATATGAAGAATAGCTGCAAATACAAAAATATGTGTTCCCACCCCCAGTTCCTTAATTCTGCAGCCTGCTGGGATCGGCTGCAGATACTTGCAACCCAGTCACTCTTCACTGAACTCAAAAGCTATTTTCAAAATCTGTGACCTTGCAAAGAGAGTTCTGTGTGCAGTCAGAAATACACTTGAATTGAGAACCCCCAAGGACACAGTGATATGCTGGAAATACAAAGACCAGCCCAATAAAATAAATAAAATAAGTGAGGGGGAAGTGGTTTCATTAAAAAAGTCTTCTGGGCTAATAGGAAGCTTTTTCTCACTACATATGTATAGTGAGAAATCGGCCAAAAGAAAATTAGGAACCACGGAACTGCAGATAAAGTAGAATTAGAAGTAAGCGCAGCAAAGGCAGGCGGCGACCTGGAAAGTCAATTGATAAAATGTATAGCAAGCACTGAACCATCACCAATCAATACAGCTCAGGACAAACCGAATCACACCCTAATAACCACATCACATCCATTTTATGGTGCTATCTATCACGAGGGCAGCAGGAAGCTGCTGCGGCAATTTCCCCCAGCTGCATACTCCAGCAGCCTGGCTTCCGCACGGAGTTTTAACGGAGAAGTGTGGTGCTTGTCACTCTGATAAAGGGAGAGGGGAGCAGAAAAATCACTTGCAGAGCAGCCAGGGAGCTCCTGAAAATACAAATCTGGGGATATTAACACGCTGGGAATGACCAGAGAGAGAAAAGCCTCCTAGACAAGTATGTGAGGCATGCCTGCTCTACAGTCCACATCAGACCGAAAGGCCCCATGGGATTCTCCCAAAGTGCGTTAGGGAGAAAGGAATCGATAGTAATCAGAAGTGGGAAGCGAGACCGGGTAAGGACTGCAGGGAATCTGGATCGTTAGCAGCGCTATGAAGAAGAGAGAAGTATGACCCAGTAAAGTGTCTAAATCCAAGACAAATGGCCAATGGCCTCTGCTAGAATTTGGAAATTTTCATTCAACAATCTAGACATGTGTATGTCTTAGGTCTTTTTCTATCCTCATATCATCGTGTCAGTTATATCTCTCCTAGGAAAAAAAGCAGTCTTGGAGGAAACAATCTTTATGTATTTTCTGTAATAATTCTGTAACATCTTCCGCGTTGGTTGAACCCATACCCCCTAGATGGAGGTGCTCTCTGGGGAAGTGGTGGGATCGATCTTTCGGATATGGAGTCTAACTGACTGATAGAGACTGTATGAGTGGTGCTTATGAGTGTTGGCTGCCCCCCCAGCTCTGGCCTGCACTGTCTGTTTCGTGGTTGCTCTAGAAAGTGGCTTCCACACATTCCTGCTGCATTACAGCCCCCACCACATCTTCTCTGCCACGATGGACTGTACCCTCCCCAACTGTGAGTCAAACGACACTGTTCCTCCTTAGGTTGCACCATGTAGGCATTTATCACAGTAACAAGAAAGGCAGCTAATACAGAAAATCAAGTGGGGATGTTGGCGAAAAAGCCTGATCATGTAGTCCATACGTCTTTCACTGTTTTACAGAAGGAATGCGGAAGAGTATGGAGCTGTGGACCAGAGAAGCCCCCGGCCTCTGTAGGCAGAATTTAATGGCCCATTCTAGTGGGAGGAATGCAGACAGTCTCAGAGGGATACAGGTTCTCTGTTAGGAACTAAGTGAGAAAGTCCATTCATGTGCTGGTCTGAAAAAGACTCTAGTCACATTCTTCCTGTGTCCTGAAGTTCAGTGACACCAAATCAAAACAAATGGACTAAGTTGCTTGGCAAAGAAAATTTCAATACAGCATAGCACCCAAGCTATGGAATAGTTATTTATAACTTCTTTAAGCTAGGTGGGAAGTGGACAGACAGAAAGAAGAGACAGAGATAGAGACAGAAAAAGAGGGAGGAAAGGAGGGAGGGAGGAAGGGAGGGAGGGAGGGAGAAATTGGAGATGAAAATGAAAATTTTGCAGACTGACAGGGGAAAGAGGTGTGACTAGACAGACATGGTCAAAGCAACTTGAAGGAAAAATCACACACTGCACTGGGACATTAGGAATGCCTTGAGGGAAAGTCCACACCCATGGAGGCTCCTAGGTGTAAAGGTAAAAACACATTGAAGGGAAAAAGTCTAAAAATACAGTCTTCAGAGTTCCCTGCTAATGGCCTCCCAGGGAAATGTCTTCCAGGTTCAGCTGCGAAGGCACGCAAAGGCAACTGCAGCTGTGGTAAGAAGGAAGCAATTTACCCCTTGGCTGGTAGCAGAGTTTTGTTATCATGTGACCAGTGCTAGTTTTACAGATACACAGAATGCAAGAAGTGTTGGCTACGAAGGCCTATTATACCTTGCTGCTAAACCAGGCAATATGGGTAGGGTTGGATTGGATTCCCTGGAGAAGGCCCTGGGAGTGAAAGGTTCAGGCATTACTCTGGCCTGCCCTGTTACCTGGCAGGATGCGCTCAGGCAACACTCTGGCCAGCCCAGAGTTCCGTGAGAACCAGGCAGGTGCAAAGGACCCCTTTAAGGGACTGACCCCTGCCCGTTTACTCTCTCTTACTCCTCTTCCTCTCTTACTCTCTCTTACTCTTTTGCTCTTGCTCTTACTCTCTCTCTTATCTCTCTCTCTCTGCTCCCCTTTTCCCTCCCTGTCCACCAATAAACTCCACGTGGGATCGTTGAGTCGCGGTCTGTGTCTCCTTACTGGATAAACCTAAACGTTTTAACAACAGGGAGGCCACCACATTGAGCTGTAATGGTAAAACCTGAGTTGCAATGAAGATGCCAAGATGCTGCAGATGCTAGGAATAAGATATATCTACCAAGGAAAATTGCAGACAACTGAATGGAGCCGGCCCAAGAGAGATGCCATGCATACTGAAGGCAGCAGAGCAGACCTGGAAGAGTTGGGTTCATCAAGCCATTTGAGCCCAGAGAAAGTCACTGTTAGTCCTAGGTGCCACACAGGGAGCTGTGCAGTCATTGCTTGCCCTGCTGAGTATTAGTCTTGCTTTGGTCAAATTATTCTTTGTTTTTTTCCCATTCCACCATTGGAAATGTTTAGTCTGTGCCCCTGTATAATGGGATGTAATTGGTTTATTTATTATTATTGTTATTATTAATTTTTACAGAGGCTCACAGGTGAAATGATTGCCTTGAGACTCAGAAAGACTTCAGACTTTGAACGTTGGAACAATGCTACTATAGACAAGGAAATTCCTGAAGTTAAGCTGAGTGTGTTTTGCATTAGGAGATGGCCATGAGCCCATGGAGGCTGGGGGAGAATATTATGGTTTGGATGTGACATATTTCCCACAAGCTCATATGCTTGAACAGTTGGTCCCAGTTGGTGGTCCGGTTTGGAGAAGTTTGAGGAATCTCTGGAAATATGGCCTAGATGACTGACAGGCCTATGGGGGCAGAGATTATGAGTTGTATCTGGGCCTCACTTCAATTTGAGCACTCTGATTCCTAGCAAGTCCCATTCTGCCACATAATCTTGTTGCCAACAACCTGTCTACCATAATTCCTGTTTTACCATGATGCACTGCATCTCTTCACATCCATAGACCAAGGAATCCTCCTTCCTTTATGTGATTGTCTCTGGTATTTTCATCGCAGTGATGAGAAACCTAAGACATCCTCTAAACAAAGCTCAGAGTCCATGCTACACACACCATCTCATAGACTGCAGGTTCCAGATCATGTGTGCCACTATCCTCTCCTTCCGTCCTAAAAGAGGCTGTATCCTTGTCCTTATACAAGGGGAGTGGAGGCAGCAACTTCGATGTCAAGAATCCTATCACAGCATTGTCCAAATATATTTCACGAGAACAAAATTTGTATAAGAACCAAAAGTATTTTCACAGTTGACCTTTAAAAATATAATATTTTTATTAATTCTTGGAGAATTTCATGAAACTTATTCTGACCATATCCACACATACCCTAGTCTTTTCCCTAACTCCTCCTCCCAGGTCCACCTCCCATCTCCACACCCATATGCCTTTTTTTTAATAGTCCACCAAATCCAGTTTTTGTTGGCCATATTCTTATGGGTATGTGGTCATCCATTGGAATGTGATCAATCTATGAGGGATCACATCATTAAAGAAAGCTGATCTCACCACCACTACCACCACCACCACACCACCACCACCCCATGCCCCTCAGAAGACATCAGTGGTTATCAGTGGCTTCTCAGTAAGGAATGGACACACCTGAGTCCACCCTCCTCCAAGCTAGAATGTTAACTGGCTTGATCTTATGCAGGAAAGCATAGCTGTTATGAGTCCATGAGAACACATCAAGAATATATTATTTCACTCTGTCCCTCCTACTCCCCCCTGTTGTAACAATCCCTGAGCCTGGAGATGCTGACGCAGATGCCCCATTAGTGACAGAGATCATTTTTCTTTGTACTTTGAGCAATTGTAAGTTTCTGAGTTCACCATCATCCACTCCACAAATAACCTTATTTGATAAGGTCTGAAAGTTGAATAAACCTAGGAGTCTAGAGATACAAATTCAGAGGCAGTGAAACTATGTCCACTTAACAGAATAATGGTAGCAAGTTCATCCGTGCAGTTTGTGAACTTCCCAACCATAGGATTTTTTTCATCAGATTTACAGTACCAGGCATGTGTTTCTTCCTGGGGAGTGGGCTTTGAAGCCAATCAGAAAGCAGGTGGCTACCTCCATAAAATGTGTGCCACTCTCAAACCTTTTAGCACATCTTGCCAGGCCTGTCATTATGCAGGGTTCACAGCTGGCTAAGACTGTTGATGACTTTTTACCCCCTAAAATGCATTCCAGGCCTATAAAAACTATAAAGCTGGAAGGAAGCTCCCTGGTCAGTACCAACTTGTTTTCTCCATGTTCTGTGACCAAAGCATGTGGTGTCCTCAGCAAGAATCCCTTACCATCAAGTTCTAGTGGACAACCAGGAGCAATGACAATGGCTTGTGTTGTTTGGGGACAGTCTCCAGGATGCCATGACCAGCATCAGAGAGAGATATGCCATACATGGCACTGGGCTTTTTCTTTGGCAAGCTATGGCCTCTGATAAGAGCATATTAATCTGGGTAAGGTCATTCCAAATACATACATATGTGTGTGAACATACCTTGGCTTCTGATAGGAGGATAACACCCTAGTTAGGGCAATTCCCAAATACACCCAAATATTTGGAATATATCTTATATAAGATATATATGTGTATGTGTGCATAGCTTATAAAATAGTAAGCTTCCATGTGTTTTTTTCAAACATTTCAAGTGTTAATTATCCTTCCCCACACACACCCTCTTCCTGCTCTCCCCTCCTCTCCCATTTAAACCTCCCTGGGAACCCGTTTGGTGTAACAATTCTTTATCTTCTCTGTTATCTCCACCATTTTCTTTTCAGTTTCTTCCATTTTTTCCTCCTTTCTTAATTAGGATGCTGAGTTTGTTGTAAGTTCTGACTACAGATGCATGATACAAATACTTCAGAGAATTAAATCCATTATGGTGTTAGAACGTGGCCCCTTTAATATTAAAAAGTACACGTGTTGAAGCCCTATCCCATTTGCTCTAATGACTCTAGGCAGCATGGTAAGCATTCAAGTTGCTTCTTTTTTTTCAAGTTGGTTAATTGACATATATACACATACATTTACACATAAGTGTATGTATACACATGAATATTCACATATGAAGAACAAGTATATAAATATGCATAAACTTATGTGCACATTTATGTATACATATATAGGATAATCAATCATGAAAACATTGATTTTAGGGACATCATGGCATTTGTCATAGCAAAAAAAAAAAGAAGGAATTTATCTGGCTAATCTAAACAGAATGCAGTATTTTGCAAGTAGTTAAAGTCTTCTATGTGACCATGGACCTTGAGTGTTTTTGTTAAGAAACTTATCTATGTAAAGATTAGAATCATCCATTCTTGTTGGGGACATTTGCAAACTATCTGCCCTTCACTTAAAAGCATTTACTGTTATCTGGTGAACTTAGACATTTCTCTAAATTATTTGGCAGTGCAGGTAAAAAAAAAGTAAAATCCTCCTCTTGGTGTAATCTTTCTGGGAGTCAGGAGAGAACAATAAACCATAGACTCTGTGAAACTGAGCATTTCTGAAGCCAAAACCATATAAACTTTAAAATCTTCAAGTTTTGTGTCAAATTTTGAACCCAATTTAACTCTAAATGCCTAAACTAAAACCTTCTCTGATCCCTATAGAAAATAGAGATTTCCCCATAAAGACCTTTTAAATGGGTCACTTATCTTTTTAAGACACGTTTTGTGTTCTACTTATTTCCAGTTACATAAAATAAATTATTTTTAAAGTCAATGAAACATACCATAAACTTCCCTAGTTTTTTAAATCTAATAATGATCCTCTTATATCACCCTAAATCCATTAAACTGGTACCATTTTCAGTGAGCATAGTTTTATCATAACATCCCTTGTATGTTGTCACTTGTGAATAAAGCATAAAGTGTGTATTTTATGAGAGGTGTACATAGAAAGTCATGAAGACTATGATGTAAACATAGCAAGAAAGATTATTAGGTGGAAAGAAAAAAGATTGGAATAAATGTCTCTGAATGTGCAGAGCATTGGTAAATAATGAATGGCAGCTGCTGAGATGACCAAGAGGTACAGACCCCATGGCCTCCCAACAGCACGTTTAGAACTTGGTTTTCCCTGCTGATTTTGACAAACCATTCACACTTCTTTTTTTTTTAAGAGGTTTTTTATCATTTTTTATTTTAATTTTAAATAGCTTGTTTTACATGTCAATCCCAGTTCCCTCTCCCTCCCCTCCTCCTGCACTCCCCTTCCCCCCCCCCCATCCTCCCACCCTATTGCCAATTCCTTCCACATAGGGGATATCTACAGTCTGTCATTTTACTCTGGGTAGGGTCCAGGCACTCCCCTAAGAGTCCAGGCTGAGAGAGCATCCCTCTTTGTGCTATAGGCACACGATGACTGTTTGTATTCCAGGGATAGACACTGATCCACAGCTCAGGGCCCCATAGGTTGCCCAGGCCTTCTCGCTGACACTCACATTTGGGGGGGTCCAGATCAGTCCCATGCTGGCCTCCCCACTGTCGGTCTGGGGTCCAAGAGCTCTCCCCTGTTCAGATCAGCTGTCTCTGCTGGTTTTGCCAGCCCATTCTTTGCCAATTTGCTCATCGCTCCTCTCTCTCTGTCACTGGGTTCCTTGGGTTCAGTTCACTTCTAAGAAACCCTTTTCCTTCCTTGTATGAAAATGGCTCATATCCACAAATTGCTGCTACTGGTTATGGTAGAAATGAAATGAAGATATTTCTCATCTATTTACAACTTCCTCAGTTCAGACAAATGGAGTAATTACCTCACATTCATATATATACATGTATGTATGTATGTATGTATGTATGTATGCATGCATGCATGCATGCATGCATGCGGGCACTAAAAGACCAATGAGTCTTTGAGTAGAATATTTAAAACTGAGAAAGCAGACATGCAGTTATATGGCCAAAACATACATACTTATATCTGTCTAAGGACAGAAAAGAACATACAAATAATCTGACATAAATTGAAAATAAAAGACTGGGGATGAAACTTGGTTGGTAGAATGCTTGACAAGCATACATGAATCTCTGGGCACATCCCCCAGCATCACACATACATATGTGGAGATTCATGACTGTAATCCCAGCATGTGGGAAGTGGTGGTAGCAAGAAGAGGAGTTCAAGAATATTTGAGGACCACCTACAATACATGAGACTATGTCTTGAAGAAAGAAAGGAAGGGGAGGGGAAAGAGAGGAGAGAAGAGGAAAGAAAAGGGAGGGGAGAATCCACATACACAACCCACACCTAGCTCTCTCAGCTCTGTGCCAATCAAAAACCAAATGGTTGGAAGGCAGTTGGTCCCATGCTGAAGTTTGTGAGCAGTGTGCTGTCTTGTCTGATAGCCAATGTGTGGTCAAGAAGGATGCCAAGAGGACATTCCTTCCCGTGTCTTCCTCCTGAGAGTACCTGCCAAGATTGCTCCAACTGCAGTCTCCAGTCTCAACAGGGGTTGTTGAGTAATCTTAGCGGCTCACATCTTGCCACAGTGTGAAGTGTGTTGGGTTCACATATGGAGTTAGTTCTTGAAGAATTCTATGTGTACTTGCAATAAATATGAAAACTATCCTTAAGTTGGAAACATTCCTTCAGTTACACTAATTGACTTCCATCCTGTAAGTTTTTTCCTTATGGGAGGGCGGTTGTTGTGAAAAGCATGAGAGAATTGGGAAGTCTGTAGACTTTCAGATGAGGTAGGAATCAGGATATGGTGTTTCTTGGGGTGGGGGAGTGATGTAAATGTTTACAACTGGAGAACAGTACAAAATTGTGAATTACTAAATGTTGTGAGACTGTTGTCACCTTATATAAATTCTATTTTTTTTAAAAAATGAGACCAGATATGAAGTTATATACCCTAAATTCCAGCATTTGAGAGGTAAAGGCAGGAGGGTTAGAAGCTTAGGGCTAGCCTGAATTACACAGTCAGTTTGAGGCTACCCTGTATAAAGCTCTGTCTCAATATAAATGAACAACAGTAACAATGAAACCTGTTACCTGAGTGAAGCTGATGCTCTGAGTGGAAGGGATGGTGTATGGTGATATATCATTTATGGTTTACTAAAGTTTACCTGCAGATTAGAAAGCAAACTCAGCCTCAAGGTATAAAGATCAGACAGTGGTGATACCACCACCTCCTAGCTTCTAGCTGCTGGGATTAAAGGTACATAATACCAAGTACTGAGATCGTCTTTGTGTGAGCTGTTTCTCTTAGTACTGGACCAATTTGATGTAGTCAGTGTGGCTTGAACTAACAGAGGTCTGTCTACCTCTTGATCTTGAATCCTGGGTTTAAAGGTGTGTGTCTGGCTTCTATGGTTTGTAGCTGACTTTGCTTTCTTAATCCTCAGGCAAGCTTTAGTAAATCATAAATAATATATCACCACACTGGTGTCAATTACAAATGTATGCATGACAGCTCTTTAAAAAACATGGCATTTCCTTCAAGTGTTTCTTGTAGAGAAACTGCTATGGTCACACTCAGAGGAGTAGGAAATCATATTTCCCAGTCCAGGGAAGCTGTATCCCTGCAGTAAGTTAACCACCATGACTATTCCTTGGGGACTTAGCATCTAACAACTTCCTTCCTTTTGAAGTCCAGGAAACAATGGAAATACTGTCCTCCCTTCTGAGACTCATCACAGCTCCCACAAGAAGACACCTGTGAGTAGTGCGTGCCCACAGAATTGACTGAAGTGGAGCCAAATATTATTGATGCTGCACCTTCTCCATATTCTCTTGTTAAGTGAGTTTTACCTTGATGACTCCAGAAGCATTGCATAGTGGAAGTTATCTAGATGACCTTGGATAACAGCTTTCAACACAGATATTTCCCATAAAAAGGGATATGTTTGAGATATGCTTGGAGCATTCCTTAGTATGTATCTATTTGGAAAAATAGGACCCAAAAATGTAGCATCAACCTTGTGTGCATTTCAGAGTTCTCTAGAAAAACAAACCAATAACATGTATATAAATATGTGATGGTGTTTATTATGGGAATGCCACGACTGTGGAGGCCAAGGAATTACATCATCATATGTCATCTGCAAATCAGGGAACCAGGAAATCTGAAGGCTTGAGGACCAGGTTACCCTCATTATACAGTCAAAGGCCTAGGAATCAAGAGCTTCAATGATGACAGCAACAGATAAGCATCTTAGGTAAAGAAGAGAAAAAGTCGCCTTCCTCTGTCTTATTTACCTATTCAGACCTCCCATGTACTGGATGACCACCTCCCGTGTGGATGAAGTTGACCTCTACTCCATTTAGTATCTCCCAGAAATATGCTCACACCAATGTTTAACCTGAGAATTCTTAACCTAATCAAGTCTGCATGCAAAATTATTGCACATATAGATATGTCTCTATAAATAGAGACAGAGGGGACATAGGGAGGGCGGGTGAGGAAATGGAGGAAGAGAGAAAAATAGACAGATGGCAGCAGAGACAGAGAGACTGCAAAGTTTGGCTAACCCAATTACAAAACCAAAGTCCCAATATTGGAATTCAATAAGCTAGAGATCCAAGAAGCCAATGGTAGGGGTCCAGTCAGAAATCTACAGGCTACAGAGCAATAAAGTCAATGAATATGTTTTAGTCCAAAAGCAAGAAGAGCCCAGAATCCCAAGCCAAAATAGTCAGGCAACAGACGCTCATTCTTCCTCCATTTTTGCATTCAGTTGAGGTCTTCAGTTGAATGAAAGAGTCCCACTCACACTACCGTGGACCATCTGTTATCTTCAGTCTACCAATTCAAATGTGGAAACACAGAAACATCCAAAGGATGCTTGACTGAATAGCTGAACACTCAAGGCTGATCACACTGCCACAGAAAATTTACTATCATATCTGGTCATCACAACTTTGAGTTAAAAAGTAGATGCCTCATAGCTTCTAATGCAAGATCTTCTGCTAAAAGCACAAACATTTTCTGTAACCAGAGAATATAGATGGCTTTCTCTCCAACTTGCTTATCAAGATATTTATCCATCAACAAAAATAATAAAATAATAATGATAATGCAGATGGTTTCAAAGCCAAATAAACCATTTAAAAGTCAAGTACATTAACTTTATTTTAATGAGTGTAACTGCTTGCAAAAATAAAGAAGAGCAAAGAGATTATGTTCCTGCCAGACTAGGTAATCTTTGTATAACTTTTCAGACCTTTAGCATTTGCCAGAGAGAACATGTGAAACACTCTATGTAAACTGACCCAGGAAAACTGAAATAAGATGAACAAAGAATGTTCATTGAAATGTGTTCATAGGCTCAATGTAACTGCTTGGAAAGCATCTACAAGGTTACTCATTCTCTTACTTGAGAGGCATAGAGGTTTAAGGCATGGCATTTCAAGAGAGCACCCTTAGAATGCCCCAGGACAGGTTTTATATCTTAATCAGTTTCTGGGGTAAAGTAGAAAATGTAGCAATGAGACATGAAGGTGACTGTACTGACTAAATCAACTGTGATTTAACTTGGTAAATGATAACTCAACAGCTATCTTTTAACTGTGTGAGCATTTTGGAAATGTACCACCCCTGCAGCTGAATCATTCTCTTCATCGACTGAAGACTTCGGCATTTCCAATGAGTCATGGGAAATTATGCAGGAGTCACAAATATAACACCATTCTATGGATTAAGACCCCGATTGACTTACCCAATGTGCTTACTGGAGCACCAGAGCCAAAGAGAGGAAGTGATAATGTACCTTGTCTCAATGGGTCCTGGAGTCCTGAGCAAGGAGAAGCCACTCATGTCAGTGCCTCACCCACAAGGATTCCTTCACAGACAAAATGACTAGACAGCTAACTCCCTACACTCAGACCAAGGTGAACATCAATCCAAAGAACAGATCCACTCCCAGAAACCATGATCTACTGTTCTACCTACACTAAGTTCCATGTTTGTCAAATGCTCTTCTGTCTTAGTCTGATACCAGTCTTGCATTGGCCATCTTCAATATGCCAACCTATACTTAGAAAGAGAGAAACCTCTCCAAGTCAAGGAGTTTACACAGGAATAGCAGGTAACTGCAACCAGGAACACACATGCTTTGGTTGGAACAGAGGTATGCCCAGAGGGATTGAGGCAAGAGGAAAACTTTTGAAGATAGGAAAGCAGAAGTCTACAGAAGACTCTCTGAAGCAATGGTTGCTGATCAGGGCTTATTGCAAAGGCTGGCATTGGCTCACTGAAGGATATTACCACAACTAAGCAAATATTCTCATACAAGTGGTTTATCTGGAATATTCTGGGTTATGCTGGAATTTCCAGAATCTTTTTATAATGTCCAATCTCTGGAGCCAGAGAAGGATGTCAGGAGGGTGAAGAAAATCTGAGGAGTGAGTAGATGATAGATGGTTTATTCACTTGAGGTGAGGAGACCCACCTCTGGCCAGAAAGCATACTTTTACAAGATAACACAAAAGTGGAGTTTGCCAAGAATGGTTTATGGTTCCAAAATGCATTACATCACTGGTCATATGTGCTGCTGAATCAGTATTCAGTGTCTGTCATCTTTAGCTTGTTCTGGATAGCCACATATTAGCACCATGTTATCTGTACCTTTATATGGGCTACTTTTATGCCCTTTGTATTCTTCCATTATCCCATGTCAGCATCCCTGTGTCAGGGCCCCTCCTCCACAGCCTTCTGGCTCCAGTTTGTTAGGGTTTTACCTTATTGGCCACATTTTAATAATGACAATTTTCACAATGTAAACTTAGTCTTCCTTATATTATTAAGACCTTACAGTGTGGCTCTCATGAGGCAAGCTCCTAATCCTCTAGCTCAGACTCCTGCACCAAGAACAAAGAGGTGGCATCCAAAGAAAACATCTAAGAGGCATCAGAAGCAAATTTCTACTCTCTTCTGTTTATACAATCTACCCCTCTCACTTGCATTGATGCTTGAAGGGTGCCAGAAGAAATAATTACTTGGAAAAAGACAGGTATTTTCAGTTGTTGATGATGCTGAGATCTGTATTCCAAGGCAACAGATTCTCATCATGGCACAGCTCAGGCGAAGTGGAGAGAAGTTTTAGGAGCTTCCTTATGAATGAAAAATAAAGATGCAAAAGAACACACAGATGGCGGACACTTGTGGGGTGGTCCCAGAGCTCATGCGCAATGTGAAAGCTGAGGATCTGACAAAGTAGCAAAAGGGAAAATAGGAAGATGAATCTGGAACTGGAAGGGAGAGGACACCACAGGACCTGGAAGACCTAGGGTGCCAATAATCAGCCTTCCCATCATCCCTTCTTCCCTCAGCAAAAGAGGGAAACACGTCCTGTGGATCAAGAGAGAAAACACTATCTTTAGGAAGTTACAGGAGTAGGAGGGTGTGATGATGCTCTATAAGGTTGGTTGTTAGTAATCAGATGGCTCTTAGTGCAGAACAATGGTTCTCAACCTGTGAGTCAAGACCCCTTTGGGGTTTCATAGCGGATATTTGCATCACAATTCATAACAGAAGCAAAATTACAGTCATGGTGTAGCAAGGAAAAATTTTATGACTGGGACTCAACACAACATGAGGAACTGTATGAAAGGGTCACAGCATGAGGATGGTTGAGAACCACTGGTATAGAGGGAGGGGTGGTACTCACTCTGAATGGCCCTCCAGCTCTTGTCTTAACTACAACGTATCTGGGATGTTACTGACCCCCGTGGTATAGTCTGCTACCACAGTTCACCTTTCAAGATCCATCTCCACGTGTAGAGTTTGAGTTGGTTACATTTTTTTCCATTTTGACTGTACTGGGGAGTGAAGCAGGAGCCTCACGTGTGCTAGACAAGCACTCTACCACTGAGATACAGCCCCAGCACTATGTTAAAAGAGCATCTAACTGCAGATTCCTCACGGATGTATGCCAGCCTGAGAAACTAGTATCCCAACCCATGTTTGAAACATAGCCGTCTCCTTATTTCTGACCTCATACTCACTCTAGAATGCCAGTAAATTCAGATTCTTGTAGCACGACATTAAATGTGGCACACTGAAATTTCAAGAAGGATTTTCTTTTCAGTCTTGGTGATTTAACATAGCTCTCAATCATTAATGGGCATAAGAATCACCTAGGGATCTTGTTAAAATTTAGCCTCTGATTCAGTACTTCTGTAGTGCTAACATGCTCCCATGTGAAGCCAGCAACGCTGGGCTGTGAGCACACTTTGAGGATGGAGGATTCGGAGAACAAACAAATGAAGGCTGAGGGGACCGAATGCAGGCAGAACCAGAAGGCGGGCAATAACCCTACTAACAAACAGAATTGTGAAGATAGTTTACCATCCTAAATGTGTATCCATGCATTACCCCACAAGTCAGCCACAAAGGAATGAACCTTCCTAACCCTCTAGGCATTTTATGGTTCTTAAATATAAAATCTCAAATACAAATTTGAGTTTATGAAATCAACCAGCACCTTCCTGAAGTTGTATGAATTGTCATCATTCCAAAGCAAGACTTTTGTTGTATACTTACCAAAATGACAGACTGAAGTTGCATTTTCTAGTCAGAGTTTACTTCTTTCTAGACATTTGGTGGAAAGTGGTTGTGATTGGGATAAAACAAAGAGCATTCTTATAGAGACTAAATTAAAACCAAGTCTATTCATCTATGTGAATGTCATAGAATTAAGTGATGCCCTAGAAAATTAATGAAACCAGAGGTCAACATCTCAAGCAAAATAACCCAGATAGAGAAAGGCAACTATAATGTTTTCTTTCATTTGTTGATGCTAGATTTTCTATGAACACACAGAACCATATACAAATACATATGACAGTAGAAGAGAGACAAGCAAAGAAGGAAACTAGAGAGGGGGGAGGGAAGAGAAAGTGAAGACAATAGGATGATAACAGCCAGTGTTTTCTTTATGAAATCTAGCATTATGTACAATGAATTTATAACAATAAAAAATGGTAAAGAAGAGACTTGAAGGATGTTCTCTGATGATACCCATTGCCTTAATTAAGAAACACATCTCATTTTGATTTCTTTAGTGTTTCCCTTTTGGCTATAGAGCTAACCACTGGATAAATTCAATCTGGGGCTCAAATCATGAACTCAGAACTTCTCATTTCCTAACTTGTCTTTGCCACATTAAGACTTTCAAACTTTATGTTTGCTTTCTGATAATCATTTTATGACAAGAATCTTTACAAAAGTTATAATGCCTGGCTTCTAATAGAGATCTGGCATATCAAATGGATTAGCTGTCAAGGGCTGACCCAGGGTCCTCCTAAAGCATCTAAGGACAGTAGGGCGATTATGTCAGTGCAGATCTAAGGACAATGAACCAGAGGCAAGAAAAACTGGCTTGGGAAAATGCATGTTCCATCACAGGACATGTGGGTTATATGTGTTCCAGAGAACTGAGCGTAACTGTGCTTCTCACACAGACCCATGTTATGAGAACAAAATCCCAATTTTGAGAGCATCCAAAAAATTCACTAGTTAAAGCCAAGGAGAGTGCTCCACCACCAAGGACTGTGTTACTCAATGCCAAATAATGCTATTAAGGTTGCTTTTCTTGCGCAGAAACAAACTGCCCAAATTTGTGTTTTCAAATACATGAGGCCTCATCCTGTGTTCAAACATGACAAAGTGAAAGGCTGCATAACTTGCTTTGGGCTGAGTTTACTTCCTTTTGGAGTTTAAAATAAAACTCTTACTTATTTTGGTCTCCCACATCATTATCAAGTATCCTCATGAATATTTTAATCTAATCACTGAAAATCCCGGTTTAGTGTATCAAGTTTTTCCTATAGAAGAGTCTAGTCTACAAAGCAAGGGCAGATGAAGACATTTGTAAAATTACCCTTAAGGAGCTAATAGTCTGGTTGGGAAAAGACACCAACATCAACTAGAAGGAGCAGAGAACTGTCCTTGATGCTATGAAATGAGACAATCTCAAATTCCCATAATGAAATACCATGAAGCCAAGGGCTGATCTGATAGACTGACTCCAGATGCACCAGTTCCAATCCTGACTCAGCAACTTACTGTCTGTCTAACCTTGGATGGGTTACTTAACTTATTTGTTCCTCTATGTCCCTAATTTGTCAAATCATGTAAATGTAGTATCCAGGTTTGACATGAGTATTTAATGAATTAATAGTACCATAGAGTAATGGGGGAAGTCCTTCTGGGTATATGTTTGTCTTATTTATTGATAAATAAAGCACTGTTGGCCAATAGGGAAGCAAGACAGGTAGGATTAGGAGTTTAGGAGGAGTCTGGGAAATGTAGTCAAGAGTGGAGAGTCGCCATGTGATCTCAGAAAGAGAGGACCCATGAGGCTGGTATCTTCACTAAGATAAGACCGTATAGAAAAAAAAAATATATATATATAAGTTGTTATGGGTAATACTTAAAACAGAACTAGCCAAAGAGAAGCCCCAGCTATTGGCCAACAACATTGTAACTAATAGTCTCTGTGTGTTATTTGGGGTTGACATGGCTCTGGGACAAGGCTGGCAAGAAGAATGCTCGTTACAATAGAGTCTGGAGCATAAGTGCTACACATCAACTGCTTTACCCATGGATCTTTAGCAACATCTGTTTAATTCCCAGTATCTTCATTTGTAATACAGCCTGCCCCGAGCCTACAGGATAGTAGAGACAATCAGAAGTTTGGTGTCATAGTTGACATGCCCCAGCTACCTGCCACCATCTTCAGAGTGTTGAAACAGCTCATCCCTGAATATCACACAAACCTAAGAAAAGTTGGCACTGTGTGATTCCTATATTCTCACTCACTCACCCAAACTACACCAACTGCACTATGCAAACTTGGTGTGTTTGCATCCACTAAAAATGGGCTCAGCCCAGTGGGCTAATCTATTACTGGAAACTTTGGCAAGGACTTCACGCTCCTAGCAGGGTTGATTTACAGTAGGGGGAAAATGGAAGGGAGAAATATTAAAATAAAGTGCAATCATGTTTCTATTTAAAAATGGTTACTGCCAGCAGTATTGCAAAATAATGCTGGCCTGCAACCAGAAAGCTGCACCTGCAGAGATCCCAGCTGCAGAACACTGGAGCCCTCACTGGGATTGCTCAATATCACTCCTATTTAGCACCACTGGCAAAAATTTGGCAAATCTTATATACACACAAACACACACATATTCCTACACACTTGCTGCCAATGTGCTTAGCCCCTGTGTCCTTAACACTGGCATTCTCTTAAAGGTTGTCAGTTGGATGTTCTTTTGTAACTACTCAGGAAATGTCTTTTCCACTCCCTACACTGAAATTACACTTGCATTTCTGTCCAGCAAGTGGGCCCCTCTGAAGTCCAGTTGCACCTACAGTATTATGTGCTTTCATCACTGTAGTTTAAGAACTGCACACTACTAGATGATCCTGTCTCCATTTAGAGAGAGCCATTTAAAGGCCAGAGATTTGTGGGGGTTTACCCCATATTAGTACCCTCTTCTTAGGAACTACCAGGAGTAGTGGCCAGGCATTTATAAATATGGTACAAATAGCACAGCGCACTTGCTGTGCAGATGGACTAGCAGAGTGTCAAAGCAAAAAGACCAGATGCCACACAGCAGATCCCCCGGGTGGTAGCAGACCCCTGCCTAGATCCCTTGTGGACAAGGCACTCTCTATGCCCTGGTTTACTCCTCCCTACAATGGGGATTTTAAAAGCCATTCCACCCAGCTCAGAGAGTTGTTGCATAAAACGTCTAATGATCATGTAATAAAACTGCACAGTGCTCCACATATGGCAGCCAAGTTGTTCAAGTAGAACATGAATTTACTTCAAACCCTACAAATGCAACTCAGAAAAGAGGACTGTCACACACTCTGTTCTGCCTTCCTTTTAGTGACCTATCTCGGTCACTTCTAAAATCACAAGTTTACTATTCCCCAGCGCCCCCCCCCAAAAATCCTCAAAGTATTCTACAGCGTGAGTGTGAAACTGAAAATTCCTGGGTGAGAATTCGAGATGTATGGACTTGAGTTATGTCCCGGAGATCAATACTGATAGGGAGTCTATGAAAGGGGCCAGAAAACTGAAGAAAGAGAAGGAAGCTTTACTGTGTATGAGTTAAAGTCAGAGTTTATTAAGAAAGTTTTAACATAGGTTCTCATTAATGAATGTTAAGAGAGAGAAAGCAAATGTGCAAGAGCTGGACAGTGGCACTCACTCCCTGGGGAGCTGGAGTCATGTAGTCACTCCCTGGGGAGCTGGAGTCATGCAGTCACTCCCTGGGGAGCCGGACAGTCATGTACCCCTTGGAACAGGCACTGGCTCTCCAGAGTCACAAGAGGGAAGCTTTACAAGATAAAGCAGTAAACTGTAACAGAAATATTGAGGACAATGTTGGCTTTTCTGATGTATCTTCTTCCTCTGAGACTGGGCTGACAAGTAAGAGCCTTCTTTTTAAATATCCAATTCCATTTGTATCGTCACACCCTCAACCAGAAGGACCCAGTCATGATAACACATTATTACAATAAAACACACTAAAGGGCAATGGCAGAATAAGTACAAATGAGAGATGCCTAACATGGCTCCTAAGAATTAGGAAAGGTTTCTAAAGGTCAAAGTTCCTAACCTGAGGGAAGAGAATAGGCTGTAACTCTCAGAAAACACTGTCTCCTAGAAAACAGTCCCGTTTCTGGATGGAATCTCCACTTGCCTCCTACAACAAGCCAATAAGTTATATGATCTCTCTCTCTCCCTTTTCTTTGAAAATTTCATAAATTTTCAATGTATTTTTGATCTTATCTCTCCACCATTACGTCTCTCCAATTCCCCCTAACATCCCCACCTCAGCTCCCTCACAATTTCTTTTTTTTCTTTCTTCCTTTTTTTATTTAAGTTAGAAACAAGCTTGCTTCACATGTCAATCCCAACTCCCTCTCCCTTCCCTCCTCCTCCACCCTTCCCACCAGGCCTCCCAGCACCCCACTGAATTCCCTCACGATTTCATATCTTCCATTTTTGTTGTTATTATTAATAAACTTTGAGTCCATTTACTGTTGCCCATATGCACGCAGGTGTTGGACTATCCACATGGACATGGGGAACCTATCAACATCCATGTCCCCCAAAGAGCATAACTTACTTCAGCAGCTATCAACTGCCAATAGCTTCTCTTCCAAGGGTCTCCCTTATGGCCCCTCCCCCGTTTGTGCTGGAGTTTTGACTGGCCTGCAACTGTGCTGGCGGAGAAAAGGTGTGTGGAGTCGGTAGCCTTCGCGCTGAGAATTGCTCAGCCTTGGCAACTCAATAGTGTGAAATAGCACAGAAGTTCAGTTTGTACCGACCGAGGCTACCTCACTCCCGGACGCCATACATCTCTTGCACCAAGGTGTGATAAGTCACTTCCAGATTCCATACCTCTGAAAAGTCACATGTTCACATTCCTCTGATGGCAGGAGCTTGACCTCTGACTTCCAGGAAAAATGCTGGGAGGAGGCTGTCTCTCTCCTCTTATAAGCTTGCCAACAGTCAGCTTTCAAGAAACATCCAATAACATAACAGAATCGGCGTCTGGAATCAAACTCCATGTTCCCTGTGGCAGGACATGATGTTGTTCATGGAGCACAAAACCTCCTCTGCCCAAGCTCAGAGAACCCTGAAGAAGAGTGGGCAGAGGGAATGTACCGAGGAGGAAAGCTTGAGGTGCAGACTTGTGGACTCAACGGGCCTGTTTGCTACACACACCAGCTCACAGAAGCTGTGGTGACCTGAACAAAATTGGCACATCTGCAAGCTAGTCAAAACCTCTACCCCGAAGATGAAGCGGACGAAGCCTCTATTCTGAATTCTGGCGTGTAACAAGGTACATGCCAGTAGAGGCAGAATACGATGGGGAGGACCATTGCTTGGACTCGCCTCTGTTCCCTCCACACGAGGTCTCACATAACCCAGTATAGCCTCAGACTTGCTACGTAGCTGAGGATAACTTCGAATTTCTGATCCTCCTGCGTCAACCCGCTAAGTGCTCGTATTACTTGGGTACGCCACCACACCCTCTTCTGTGTGGTACCATGGTCGAACGCAGGACTTCCTGCGTGCTGGACAAACACTAACACCAGCCCCTTATACCACCCCTTTTCCAGTGTTTCTAGGAATTTCCAGGGCTCCACTTGCTTATCGTTCATTGCAGCACATTGGAAGGAAAACATGGAAGGCTCTGAAATATGTTCGCGTGCTTCCAGACTTAAATGAGGCCATGGTTACACTCTTGTGTGATTTGGTTTAAACCCCCACACCTCCACTTACTCCAGAGCACAATGTCTAACTAATTTCTAACACTCGGGGTTAGGCTGATCATTCATTAGAATTTGAATGTGTCCTGAACCCCAAAATGGAAAACATTGGAGTGTCTTCAAGATCTCTGGGTAGTTCATGTTTCTAGTCCGCATAGAGGTAAGTGGAGGAAAAATGCACAGGTTGGCATATGGCAGGCCCATGCATGTGCACATGAAACGTGCAGGGGGTTTGCATGGGTGGGTGCCAAATGAGAGTCTCTGATGGAATAGCAAAGACTATAGACCACTGCTCTGTATGCAGCCTTTTGGCTTTGCGATGAGCTGGGCTACTGACTTTCAAATCAGTAAGCAGGAGACTTATTGCAGAAAGGAATGCATCCGAAACTCATTAGTAAGGCTGTTGGCTTGACCCTGGTACCTGATTAATAATCAGTTCCTAGGCATTGTCAGCGGAACGTAATGTGTTGAGAATGACAGGAAAATCATCTGAAAATGCATGCGACTCTGATTTCCCCACTAGCATTTGATTCTTCTGGAAATATGTGAGCCTTCTATGTGCTCAGCCTACTAACACAAAACTGAGAGCCCAGGGAGTAAAATCCTGACAGTTCTTATTAAGGTAAAAATGAGGTTACAGAATTCATTTCCAAAGTTTCCTCTCACTTTATTTTTTTTCTCCAATTAAATTGGCGCTACCAAATTTAATGACAAGACTACCCTGCTGAGTGCACAGCCCAGAAAGCCGATCCTCTCCCTGGCCTGAGAACTCTTGTCTTCTCTAATGTCTCTTATAATGTGACTAATAACCAGCCACCAGCATATACACCGTGTCATTTCATCCAAGCACACAGCACTCGCTGGAGCAGATACTCTGAGGAACGAGCCTGCATAATCACTTCGGGTTTCTTTGTTACATCCCACAGTGTGAAGATGGCTTCCACTCAGCATGTCACCAAAAAAACAAACAAGTGCTCTGCCTGTCCTCCATCAATCTCTCCTCATTTTTGTCATCCAAGCCCCATCCAAGACACCCCTACAGCCACCCTTCGTCCTCTCGGGAAAGTGAAGTGCCCCAGATCTTTGAGCTCAGACCTTTGATAGCTGCCTCCCACTGTCCTTCTGCCAACTGCATATTAGAAAGAGATGAAAATACAGACAGCAAAGGAACTTTACAGGCTTCCCAATGCAGGGCTCCTTAAGAGAAAAATAATAATAATAAGCTCATTAAAATCCAGTTGAGTCTGACATTTTCCCTTTTACCTTTTCAATCTTTTTATAGTTTTGAATCATTAACTATCAGCATGAAGCTAAAAGGTAGATCTAGCCATCTATGAAATGGTGACACATTTGACAATAATACTTTTGAGGAGCCTGTCACATTCTCTCCCCAAACAAGTCTCATTAGTGCTCAAACTGCTCCGACTGTCTTTATTTTCTCTCAGCTTCTTTTCTTCTGGTTTCTCCCTAATTAGGTTAGTTTTTTTTTCAGTCTCCCTTGTTCCACAGTTTGAGTTTAAAAGAATAAAAGGGAAGTGGATGTCATTTCCATGAACCCCAAGGCCGAGTTAATCAGCAGAATTAATGACTCTATTATCCATTAGGCTGGGGGCAGCGGCTCTTATCTCAGAACACCCCATGTTCACTATCCAACATGCTTCTTCATTTTGCTCTGACAAGTGTAAACTTTTGCTCTTTCGGAGCAAATTCTGCAGTTCAACTTATTTGTAGAGCGTTTCCTTTTGGCTCCGGGTTGTGGACCAGAAGGTGATTTGGGAGTTGTAGCTGCCTCTGCCCGTGGTGTCCATGCTGAGAACATATCATGCTGCTAAATGAGGATACATGAAAGGAAGTCCCAGCAAGCCTGAGAAGCAGCCATGACCTAGCTATCCCTGTGTGACTCGCCACAATCAATGATTCCTTACTGCAGAAACTTTATGGGGACAGCATCAGATACACACACAATAAAAATACCTCTCTGCTTTTTCAGAAACATGCTGTGGAAATAAAAAAAAACTATCTTGAAACTTGTACTAGCTGAGAGAGTTAATTTGATAAATTTTAACATAATCATGACCAAGGGTTGAGTAGCATTTGAAAATGAATTTTCAGCATGAGGCTGTAGAATTCTAATACTATAGTTGCTTCTTCTTCTACTAAGTTGAAGGGCTATAATTCTTTTTCCCTCAATGTTAATACTAACAAGATCACTGGAACATTTAGTACATATTTGAAATGCTTCTTTTGGCAGCATCTGTCTGGAGTCTATCAGAAGATTAGGAGGTTTTTAACCTTCCATAATTCAGCACAACATAAATAGAAATTCTCCATCTAATTTTTAATAGTACTTCTGTCAATGTAAAGAAAAAGATGGATACAGGTTTGTTTTTGCTTTTGCTTTTTATCTGGGCTGTGAAATAGACTTACAAAGAATACAAATGCCATGGCATTGCAGAGAAAATACTCTCCTTTGTTTTTCTCATGTGTCTTCCAATCAAAGCAGCTTGGGGGGGCAGAGAACCTAGAGAGATGGCTCAGTGGCTAAGAGCACTTCCTGCTCGTCTACAAGACTTGAGCTTGCCACATCAGGCAGTTCATAACCTCCTCTAACTCCACCTCCAAACAATCCCATGCACTCTTTTGGACTCCACAGGCACCAACACAAAGGTACACACACACACTGACAAATAAAAATAAAATAATTAAAAATTTTAATCTTATTTGGTAGATGACCTTTCCTCCAAAAGACTATCAGAAAAAAAGGAAAAAAAACCTTTAAAGATGAAAAATCTTGTCTTAATTGGATTTGAAATATTCCTAAATCAAAAATGAATGCATATGCTCATTACTTCCATCATTTCCCAGCTTTTATTATCAATTTATTCCAAACACTATACCTGAAGTACCAGTGACAAGAATGATGATCCTAACATTGGCTTCATTCGTTGGCACATGTGTTCATACAGGCAATAATATTCTTGTTAAATAGGAGGGGATTCATGACATGAGAAGAGGAACTAATTTGGAAGGGGAAGTAGATGAGTGGGAGGGAGACAAAACTAATGGAGAGTAGATAGGATGAAAATACGTTATATACACGCAGGACATGTATGAAAACGTCCTAGATTTCACATGAATACTAGCTATAACAAGAAAGGGGACAAGCTGGAACAAGAAAGCGAATGAGCAGGAGGGGGAGGGGCAGAGAAGGTAGATACAAGTATGAAAATGCTACTTATAATTAATCATCACTGAACTGTAAATTGTTACTAAATTTAAATTTTAAGTGTGTGTTTGCACATGCATGTGTGGCATGGCATGAATGTAAGGACAGAGGACAACTTTTAAGAGTCAGGTCTCTCTGTCTGCCATGTGGGTCATGGAGATCAAATGCAGGTGGTCAGGACTGGTAGCTGTGACTGATGAGACATCCCTATGGCTCACCTACTATTTTTTATTTTTGGTTTTTCGAGACAGGGTTTCTCTGTATTGCTTTGGAGGCTGTCCTGGAACTCTCTCTGTAGACAATGCTGGCCTCTAACTCACAGAGATCCGCCTGCCTCTGCCTCCCAAGTGTTGGGATTAAAGGCATGCGCCACTAATGCCTGGCCACCTACTAATTTTTAATGGAAAAAAAGAGCATTCTCAGTCCTGACTATGCATTTTAATCACTGGCGTACTTTGAAAACATGACTGTTCAGGTTCTGCTCCAGAGACTCCAGTCACATTGGTCCAAGTCAGGGTCTGGGCATTGCTAATTGCATGTGGAGCTGGGGTTATGAGTACCAGCTCCAAGGAAAATGGTGAGCAGGCTTTTTCCTATCAGGGTTCTCTGTGAAGAGTTTCAGGTGTCAGTGAAGAGCCAGCAACCTTTTTCATAGGGACATTCATCCCAGCAATTATGACATAGACAGATTCCCTAGATAATTCCCAGGACAGCAACTATACTGAGTCAGTAGTGAATTTGGATACGTGACCTAAATTCTACAAGACAGGGTGATAAATTTATCATTAAAAGTTTATATTTAGTTACTATATATTTATTTGTGGATCTGTGCATACACACACGCACACACAAGCACACATGAACGCATGCGCACAAATCTACATGCGCTCATACAACACAAATGTGAAGGTCAGAGAACAACTTACTGGAGTGAATTCTCTTCTACAATGTGCATCCCAATGGCCCAATCAAATTTAGGCCATTGTGTTTGGCAGCAAGCACCTCTGCCTGCCCTAAATTTCTCATTTTTAATGTTGGTTTCATGTTAGGATCAACTGAAAACTTTCTTAGAAATGCAGATTCCCATGTAATTTGGGTCCCAAACACCATTATCGATGTTTTATAAAACTTAAGTGATGCTTGGGGCTCAGCTGGCTAATGGTGGTTAGATTTTCATACACAAAAGCAAAAAAAAAGTCTAAAAAATACAGAAATGTGTATTTCAGTCTAAAAAGATACTCTTTCATTGCTATGGCAAAAGGTTTTGGACCCTGACATGCATTGGAATTCAAGGTTTGCCAACACTAAGTCATGTGACCTCAGGCAAGTAACTCAAAACCTCTGTGTACTGGGTAAGTAAGAATGAAAGAATGTGTCCCTAATGGTGCTTCTGTGACCTGTCCCCAGAGTGAGGAGCACAGCAGAGGAGCAAGGATATGGATATCCATTCCTCTTTCCCCTTCCTGAAAGACAGGAAGGAAAGAAGGGAGGGAGGGAGGGAGGGATGGAGGGAGGGAGGGAGGGAGGGAAGGAGGGAGGGAAGGAGGGAGGGAAGGAGGGAGGGAAGGAGGGAGGGAGGGCAATACAAGGAGAGTCTGACAGCTGACAAAATATAAAGACTCTATGGATCATTTCCCCTAAACCTAACTAACTATCAACAACTGCAAAGGAAGAATTTCAATGCAAAAGTGCTCTGGGTTTCAAAAATATAGCTTCAGTGATTTTTCTGAAACATGTTGCTCAACTCCTAGCATATCCACATCTTGTAGATTTTTGTAAGGGGTTTGGAAACAACTCAGAAACTATGACTCATGATAAATTCATGAAAGAAAAAAATCAGATTCCATTTGAAATTGCAGGTGTTGAATATAAAAACAATGAAAGATTCGGTAAAATCAGGGCCCTCTACCTTTCCATTCTCAGATGTAAGAACCTAGCTTCTGTTTCTTTATTTGTCAGTATATTTTCAAGTGAACGGCCCTGCAGAGCATGGATCTACCATCAGACCAACAGCTATTTTACTTCTGGTATATACCCAAAGGACTCCATATCCAACCTTAGAGATAGCAGCTCATCTATATTCATTGCTACTCTATTCACAATAGACACTAAACACTAGGTAAAGCAGACTTTCAGAGAATGAGGCCCAGTAACCTGTGCTTTCATAAGTCCTTTGAGTGGTTTTAAGGAATAGTCAATTTTCAGAACCTTGCTTCCCCAGAGAGAAAAGCATCAAGCTAAAACTTCAGTGTTATAAAGACATCCTGCCCAGGGTTTCCAAGTGCCTGGATTCTCCTCCTAGGGGGCTCATGTCCACTCTACACTTGAGTTTACTGGGATAGCACAGACTGTGTCCTACACTACCTACACAGGTTTCATTTAACACATAGCAAATATCTCAGGAAGAAAATGAGCTCACAGAAACATGGGCCAAAGTAACAAGGGACTTAAAAGGATATTAATTACATCTAAAAAGAGAAAATAAAGCATATCAGGCAACAAATTCTATCATAAGCAAAAATAATTAGGACAGGGAAACCAGGATCTTAAACATTAGCTGATTTGTTATATCAAAAATGTTAAAGTAGGTATGTTAAAGAATAAGTCATTGAATTGAAGTATAAGTAGTCTAAGGAAAAGGAAGAAATGTTTTCAATGATTAGAGAAGTATCTAAAGATGAAAACTGTAGCATACAAGTACATTGACTAGAATAAATGACAAAATGGATATTACTAAAGAAAACATTGGTGAATTTGGATTCACAGAGAAAATGATGCAGGGTAGAACAGCAAAATAAAAAGAAAACAAATGGGAACTTGAGAATTGTGACACAGCCTCAAACAAGCCAATATGTGTTTAAATGGAGTCCCAAAAAACATAAGAGAGGAGGGAAAAAGCATTGAAAGAAAAGATGCAAGTTTGATGAAAACTACATTCACAGTTGGAAGAACCTCAACAAACTCCAAGTATCAGGGAAATGAAAGAAATAACACCAAAATAATAAAACCTATAATAAAACATGCAATATCAGAATAGGAAAAGAATGACAGTCTACTTACCAAAAGCAGGCCAGAACACAGCTTTAGGAGACAGGGAAAACAACTGTTGAGCTGTGTTCTCCCTTCAGAGAAGGGATCTGAAAATAAAGGGCAAAATAAAGACATTCTAACCATACAAAATCTGAAACAACGTACAGTAAAAATGACATGGCCACTATGCATAGAATGGGGCTAGAAACCCAATGAAGAACTTAGCCCTACAAAACTTACTGTTCCACAGCTGAGTAACAAGTAGACCAGAAACCTAAGAAAAATGTTGCAAAAATATTTGACCCAATGCTTCATTAAAGAAGATGTACAGATGCTGATGGGGGAAGTCCTTCTGTGTATATGTCTGTCTTATTAGCTGATAAATAAAGCACTGTTGGTCAATAGGGAAGCAAGATAGGTGGGACTAGTTGTTGAGAAGGTTTCTGGGAAATGTAGTCAAGAACAGAGTCGCCATGTGATCCCAGGAAGAGAGGACACATCAGAATGGCGTCCTCAGAAAGATAAGTCCTTATAGAAACATATATTAGTAGTCATGGGTTAATACTTAAGACAGAACTAGCCAATGAGAAGCCCTGGACATTGGCTGACAGCACCATAACCAATAGAGTCTCTCTATGTTATTTTGAGTTGACACGGCTCTGGGCCCAGGCTGGTGGGAAGACTGCTCATTACAGATGGCAAAGAAAAGATATGTAACATCATTATTCACTAAAGGAAAAACAAATTAAAGCCACATGAGGCACTATTATATACTCATTAGAGTGTCCAAATTTTAATTTAATTTTATTTATTTGGTCTTTCAAGACAGGGTTTCTCTGTATAGCCCTGGCTGTCCTGGAACTCACTCCATAAACCACACTAGACTCAAACTCATAGATGCACCTGCCTCTGCCTCCTAAGTGCTGGGATTAAAGGTGTACTCCCCCACTGCCTGCAAGAGTGGCCAAAATTTAAAGGTCTGAGAATACCAGAATCCACAATATTTTTGTCATAAAAACTAAGAAACATTAAGCAAAACAACTGACAAATTAGGCACATAAAATTAAAAACCTTTTTATGCTAGAGAAGTTAGAACATTATAAAATATTTTAAAATGAAGTTTTGAAATGGTAATAACAAAATGCATGACAATGGGTTACTTTGTCTTGATAGACAAATAACTTTTACAGATTATTTTAGCTCAAAAGGAAAAAGGCCACAAAGAAAAATAGTCACAACAAAATGAAAATATGTTCCTATCCTTGTGTTCCCAAGGAAAGAAAAGGAAGCTAGACATCATATTCACAAGTTGGCAAAATCTTGACAAACCTACACCACTACTAAGGACATAACCAAATTAAAATGCAAATAAATAAGTATTACTTGAATATAAATGTATAAAATGTGAATCCCCTAAATTAATTCCTAACTTGAATGTTGTTAAAACATTGTAGACACTTATTCAAATGCTCATTCAGAATTCTTAGAATATTTAAACTTAGCATGATGGAGTGTGAAAATTTTCCTGTTATTGTTCAGTCTAATGGGTAATAAGTTGGTCATTTGGTGGAAAAATATTTCAAGTTGTTTAGAAGAATGTGCTACTAATTCAAAAGAATAATTGATAACCCTGGGACACTTCATCTATTTAAAGAGTAAAATTAAACCATAAAGTTAGCAGCTGAAATTTGAAGGAAGTTGATTGTTTTAATAATTACACACTGGGGAAAATCATTAAGTACATTTTTTTAAAAGAAAATAGTCAGAAACAAAACAAAACCATTTTTTTAAATGCCACATAAAACTAGAATTGGTGTGAGGAAATCAAAGAAAACTGAATATAACTTAAGTAAAAGGAACAAACTCAGAAATTACATTTGTAAGGGTATGTGTCAGGGAATTGTTAGCCTTAATACTGGAAAGGCTCAAACACATTGTTTGGGATAAAAAATGTAATGTAATTAGAACTGATAATTACCCCCAAAGAAAAGTTTTTTTAGTGGCCAGCAATCACTAAAAGATGTCCCTTCTGACTTATAATCAAAGAAATGCAAATAAAAGTAAGGGCACGCTGATAGATAGGCAAATGGGCAAACTATCAAAATCTGTATCGAGAAAAGAATAAGTAGGCACTTAGGACTGAATAAGAATATTTCAGTTCCTCAGCTCTGACAAGAGATCATTTGTGGAGGAAGACAGAATAAAAGGGAAAAAACATGAAGGAATGAAAGGAAGGGGGAGGAAAGGAAAAAATGAAATATAGAAATCAGCATTACTGGGGCTGGAGAGGTGGCTCAGTGGTTAAGAGCACTGGCTGCTCTTCCAGAGGTCCTGAGTTCAATTCCCAGCAATAACATGGTGGCTCATGGTCTTTCATAGTGGGATATGATGGTTTTTTCTGGCATAAAGGCATGCATGCAGATGGATCACTCATACACATAAAATAAGTAAGTCTTGCAAAACAAAAAGAAATAGGCATTGTTTCGCTAAAATATTATTTAAGCAAATGATGGAGTAAAGAGGCGACAAATAATGACTGTTGTCATATTTGTATATTTATAAAGAGGTGACACAGTAAATACAAACATTAACATTAAGGTAATGTTAATATGCCATCAGGATGTTTCTAATTCCACCAGCATCCAAGCAAAGTATTAGTTGTTGCATGCAAAAGAGGTGGCTAGAGGGATGGGTCAGTGGTTAAGAGCACTGGCTGCTCTTCCAGAGGACCCGGGTTTGAGTTTCAGCTCCCACATAGTGACTCACAGCTATGGGATCCTATGTCCTCTTCTAGCTTCCATGGGCACCTTTATTCACATAGTATATGCACATACATACATGCAATCAAAACATCCATACACATGAAAATAATAACTGTTTTTAAGAAAAGAAAGAGGCAGAAGACAACAAGGCAATAATCCTAATCATAATTAGGCAAAATAAAAAAAATAAGACTCTCAAGGTAGGTTAAAAAAAGAAAAATTCAAAATAAAAAAACTATAGAATAAGACAGCTAAAGGAGTAGTCCAAAGGCATCGTTTCAATAAGTCAGTGTTCACAGCCATTGCTCACTCATTCATCCTTTTGGTCCAAATCCAGTTACATATTATATCCAGGTGCGGTATTTGGCACAGAGATAAACATTAAAATTAAATGTTAACTGGTGCCTTAAACCCATTAGAGCTGTGTTCAAACTCTGACCTGGTTTTCACTGATCAGGAATTGCCATGCCCTGCTGAATTGTGACTGATCCAAGATTCAAGAAACGTCATCAAAGAAATGGAGGAAGCCAGCTACCTATCACATGTATCTGGCCATAAGCAGTCTCTAAATATTAGAGGAAATTATGTTAAGGTTCAGGTAGGTTTAACCAGTATGGTAGGAAACAATTAACCTACCCCATATCAAACTTTTAATAGACACTCCATGATAATACACTTCAGACTGCTAACATTTTGACCCAGCCATTCCTCTTAAGAAAAATTTTCACTAAGAAACTCTTACATATGTATAAATACTTATTCTTAGAAAATTTAGCACATACTATTCTTAGTAGACACTGAAAAGAGTTAGGATATACTAGATGTACAAATGGTAGCATGTGACCAGAGATAAGTAAATCTTGGTGCAGGCATTGTGTAACATGTAGTCTTTCCACTAGCCGACTGGGTCCCAAGCTGTCTCAGCCCCCAAATAACACATGAAACACTGTATTAATTATGAAGCTGTTGGTCATTTGCTTGGTTTCTCATTGGCTAGCTCTGACTTAATTATTAACCCATAACTGCTAATCTTAATATTTCCACATGGTCTTCTCTTACCGGAGTAAAGGGTCCAGACCTCTTACTTCTCCCGCATCCTATATCATGACTAACTGTGCCTCATTTTCCCAGAATCCCCCTCACCTCCTAGTCCCACCTATCTTGCTTCCTTATTGGCCAACAGTGCTTTATTTAATCCACCAGTAAGACAACATATACACAAAAGGACTCCCCACGTCAGCATTGTGTGGAAGTTAGAACCTAGTTAACTTTCTTTTTTTAAAGTAATTTTCAGAGCATATCAGTGTGGTAATAGTAGCATCGGGAAGATGAAGCAATGCCGGGGATGAACTTAAGAGTATTGGTGGGGCTTTTTAGGAATAGCTTTCTGGAAGTGTCCCTTGTAAGCTTTATGAAACACTGCCACAGGGCTGAAAATAGCTCAATAATTAAAAGCATTTACTCCTCTTCCAGAGAACCCGGGTTTGGTTCCCAGCACCTACAGGTTAGCTCACAAACCCCTAAAACTATAGTTCTAAGGAATCTAATGGCCTTTTCTGGTCTTCTCAGACATCTGTATGCATACTGTACACACAAGCTCACATGGGTAAACACACACACACAAATAAATAAATGATAACAAAATTTACAACTAGATTTAAAGTATTTGGTGTTCACAGAGCAGCATCATCAATACTGTGCTTGTAAACTGCATAGTGGTATGCGGAATTTATGAGAGACACTGTCAGGCTATCCCATCTGTGCTGCAAGTCCACTGCTTCCTTGTCTTCTTGACTATTGTGGCCTTATACCTCCTTCACCAGAGATTTCGATATATGAATACTCTCCTGGCACATCTTTCCAAGCTGGTCAAATAATTTTCAAGCAACACTACAGATCTCAGTGTGTAGCATGATTTAAAGTGGCTCTGGGTGATGTCAGCATAGAGGAAAAGCTGTGTGTGTGTGTATGTGTGCGCGTGCTCACACTCACACTGACATTCCCACTTGCAAAGGGTGTAACATGAATGATAAAAACCCAGAGACAGATATTGGGGTTCAAGCTGAAGATCAGAAAAGCAAAGCAACCAGCCAGTAGCTCTTAGCTCTGCCAAGGCTGAAATAGAGATCATGCCCTCACTGTTACTGGAAACTGATTCTCCCATGAGACCCTTTGCTTCTTCCTTATATACCTCCCTAGTGCTGGGATTAAAGGTGTGAGCTCTGTTACTCTTTTAGACTGATTCAATCTCCTGTAGCCCTAGGTGGTCTTGAACTCACAGAGATCCATTTGCCTGTCTCTGAGTCCTGGAATTAAAGGTGTGTACCAACACTGTCCAGCTTCTATGGTTAACTAGTGTGGCTGGCTTTGCATTCTGATCTCCAGTGGCTTTACTAGATCATAAATAATATATCACCACAGAAGGGCACTTGTATAAAGCAGTCTCAATGTTGTTCCAAAGAGGAACTATGACATGACCTACATCTAGTCACAAACAATGTACTTAGAAATTATCAATTCGAAGGTTTCGATTTGGGAGATGATTTGATTGAAAATGGATCAAACTAAATTTAAAAAGTAGGATAGTAGAATTGTGTATATTGCATTATTGCATGTGATCCAAAGACAGATACACTTTGTTTCTTCTAATGCAGAAAATAGCCAAGAAGCCTTAGGAAGGAACTCATAGCTACTACACTCCATGATCAGACTATGGCCCTGTGGACTACAACTGGTTTCTTTTTCCTGAATTTATTTGTCCATTTATTGTCAATACCACTTTGCTGTGATTATTGTGTCTTATAGTAAGCTTTGATACAATTTCCTTTACCCTGATCATCATAAAATTCAATTTTGCTAAAAGTTTTTGTCATAGGTGCAATAATCCTGTCATGTAAAGTTCAACATAACCTCTGAGTCAAAATGGAATTGGATGTAAAATACCAGCACAACATTAAAAGCATCTCTTCTGGAAATGTGAAGCCGAGAGCTTTCACCTCCACAGCCACAATGATCACTGCCCAGAAATTGCACATGTCACGGCTGCACTGCTCACAACTGTACAGGTCACTGTCGTGGACAAGGCTCCGCTGGGTGACTCTTCAGCTCCATATAGCTCTACCTAAAAGCATCCACTTGATGGCAATTCAGTCAGTAAACTGGATCAGATTAAAACGCCAAGAATTCTAATTCCTGACACATACTTCCAGGGCTTACCACAGCCCCTCTCCTCCTTTCCCTCTCCCTTTCCATTCTCCATTCTCCCTACCCCCCAAAGGTCTTGAGTTCACTTTCAGCATGATGCTCTCAGGAAGGTCAGAGGGCTGTAGAAACCCAGGGAAACTGCTGGCCCAGCAGGAAAGTAGAGGACTGCCAGTCTCCTCACCAAGCATATGGGAGAGTTCGGAGAGAGGGAAGGGAAGGGAGAAATGATGTGGTTATATTTTAATCTCAAAAGCAAAAGAAAAAATAATCTTCTAATCACGGCATTTGTTCCTCCTTTCTCTAGCTACATTGTACATTAATATAAAATCTACTTCCTTCCGGAAGCCCTCTACAGCCTCTGCTGAGGAAGCATCCCTCCGGTATAGCTTTTAGATGGCACTGTACATGAGCTCATCAGAGCCTCTGTTATACTTCACTAATTCTTTTTCTTGTTCCTCCATTACATGCTCTCTTGTAAAGCAAGGAACACACTTTACTCTCCATGGGGTCCTCATTGCTAGCAGAGTCCAGCACAGAGTAGTTGTACACTATCTGGTTAGTCATCGCACCTTTCAGTGCCACAAAGCCATCAGTTCTTGGCTAGAGGCCCATAAAAGAGAGAGGAAGCAATGAGGATGACCTGTGGATTTGTTACTTTACTGGTTGCAAGAACCAATTTATGGGGAGCCGGGATTAGTATAGCTCCCATTTTGAGGGTACTATCCATCAAGGTGAAAAGGCTTGTGGCAGGGACTTGAGGCTGCTTGCTCAGATCTGGCAGACCAGAGACCAGACAAGAGGTGAGCCCAGGTTACAGACTGAACCAGCAGCAACCACTCCCTCCAGCCAGATGCCACAGTCCAGAGGTTTAACAGCCTCACCAAATAATGCTGCCGATTGGGACCTAAGCATTCAGACAAATGAGCCTGTAGGGGCCATTTCACATGTAGACTACACACCCTATAGCTTGAACACAGGCTCAATCAGTCACATTGCTAGAGGATCTGATTTAAAAAGCCCAGGACTTTCACAATCACTACAACTTAGAGATACAAAGTGCCCAGTGCTTTTTATAAAAGGGGAAACAATCTAGAGAAAGGTAAGGACAACAGATCCTGGCCTAGAACTTGAGCCTCCAGACGTCATCCTAGCTCCTTGCTTTGTGTGGAAAGGTATGCCAGTATGGTGCAGGGATTGATAGATGCAACTTCCTGGCAGATTTGAGCCTGCATCTCAAGCCTGCTAATGGTATGCAAACAAGTGAATCTGAGAGAGGGACCTCATTTTCCATTCATCTTCCCATTCTGGTTCCACATGTCACAAACGGAGAGCATTTGGCGGGGGCCGAAGAGGTGAGAAGAGATCTACCATGTGCAGATCCGCACCGCCGCTCAGCAGGGCTGTCAGTAATGTCTTACTTAACACACTGTCACAGCATTCTCCTTCGGTTCACCTCGGTCGCTACTATGACACTCCATAAGAAATAATACCATCTGTTAAAACACACAAGGCAGGGAAGCGCAGCTGCTGTCATTGCACAGAGATGGAATTAGCCAATACTGAGCAATTACTTTCCTTTTAAATTTCACAATTAAAATTTCAGTCTTGCTTTATTTGTACCACAAAAGTCACCACAACACTGCGCCTGTTGAAGTAACAACACCGCTCTCTTGATGAAAACACAGAAGAGGAGAAGTTTAGCTGGGGATAATGGTAATTGTTACCCTGTTGCCTTTTTTATAAATCTGTTTTAAGTTCCTTTAGGCACTTAGCATTCCACTTAGCAGTATTAAGAATGGATCTGCACATTACATTCACATCTAGGATGCCCCAGTAGTTAGCTCAAAATTACAGCGTAAGGCTTACAGTTGATGAAATATGATCATTATGCTCCCCTCCAAAATGTGTTTCTTCTCCTTGGTAGGAGACGTAGTAGAAGGGAAGGTGCCCAACTCACAAGAAGACAGGTTTCTAATTTAAACAGAGTTGAAAGTCTGACTCTCAGCTTTTCTTCCATTCATTGTAAGGGAGCAGATTGCTGGCTAAACAACAGAAGGGTGGACCTATTCCGAGCATAGCGGCTGAGCTAACTCTTCAAAAGCTGTAAGAGATCAACAATTGCCTTGGCCATACTCCATTATGAGGGTGTCAGCAAGCTGGTGCTTCTCTCTTGGATGCATGTTTTAGGAAGGAAATTGTAGACTCTATTTCTAGGGGCCAAAAACAGGCAGACCGAACTTTTACTCAGTTTTCTGATGAGCAACATGTCTTATAAGATAGAGCAAACTTGATGACCATGAAAGGGGTTGAATTCTCAGCTCCTCTCCAACTTTTGACCTGTTTCTGAACTATCCAATATGGCCACATACTAATGATTGACACAAGTGTATATGTCTAAATGTTTGCCAATTGATCCCCCAAAAAGAAAGCCCAAGTATCAACCTATCTCCTATAGCCTCTAATAACTTCATTATTCTGGAGAATAGGTGGAACAATCACAATCTGAAATTTTTAAACATAAAACCCAAAATTCTCTGAATCTAAAACATTTTAAGCACTGATATGATATGCAAAAGTGGAAAACTCCATACTAGTCCTCATAAAAGAATTGTCACAGTCAAAGTATACTAAGGATAAAGATCATCAGGCTATGTGTATAAGATGTACATGACATACACTTATCATCAATCAAATTGGGTCTCATCACCAAGATATTTCATTATATAAATGAATTTATTTCAAAGTCTAAAAATATCCAAAGCACAAAAGACTCAACATTCTGAGATTTTCATACATGAGTACTATATCAACATCATGTCTATCCCTCTCTCTCCCCTCCCAACTTGACTCCCTGTCCTCTCTGATGCTCTCAAATTCATGACCTCTTCTATAGTTAACTGTTACTATTTTACACATATATGCATATTTTATGGACCTACTGAGTTCAGGTAATATTGCTTATGTGTGCATTAGTTTAGGGATGGCCACTAGAATTTGATAACCTATCAGGAAACTTATCCCTGAAGCAAACAGATCTTCCTTTTTTTAGAAGTCACTGAACTCTTCATCTAGGGGTGGGGTCTTATAAAACATTCTCTGTCCATACTGACATGCTAACTGGTAGTGTTATTATGCAACTCTCGTTGAGGCAACCATCAGGCTGAAATTTGCAAGTGCAGCGTCCCTATCTTGTCCAGAAGATACTATCTAGCAACAGGCATCCTGATCCTCTGGTTCTTAGAATTTTTCCATGCCTCACCCTCTTCCATGATGTTCCCAGAGCCTTAGGTTTAGGGGTTACATTACAAATGTAGCAGTTACAGCCCTGTATCCCATGGTCACTTATTCCCTGCTTTTTGACCAGTTGTAATACGATCTGTCTATGGGCTAATAGCTACAAATACCTGCAAGCATAAGGATGCGCATTTAGAATACAGTTACAAATTATACTGGTTTAGGGAAATGACAATAGTAAGTTCTTCTCTAGTATCTATTACTTCTCCAGCCATTTGTAGTTTTGCTAAGTTTATAGTACCAAGCATGAATTCCCTCTTGCTGAACAAGCCTTAAGTCCAACTAGACAGTTGTTGGTTATCTCCAAGGTAAAAGTGTCACAATCGTACCGTTGGGGGTACCTTGCTGGGCAGACATTGTTGTGACTCATAGGCTTTGTAGTTGAGTAGAACTATTTTGCTTTTCTCCTTTACAAGCTTGCATACCACCTGCTGGTATTAAAAGGTTTCTCATTTTAAGTAATGCATTCCCAACATATATTAACTTTTAGTGACTTTTCATAATTGTATGTTTCAATAACAAAGAGGTCTGTATACTCTCAAATGACCTGGGAAGAGCACTTGGTACCCACCATAAAAATGTTTATTCTAAACTTGGCAGTCAAGACAGAAAACTAGGTATCAAATGCCATTGAATTGACAGCTAATCAAAAATTTTCATATATTGTTTTTTAAATTCATATATAGCCTGACTTCCCAATCACTGACACTCCTTCTAGATGAAGACTGTATATTATCTTTTTGGTGCCTCACAAAATACAACAAAGTGCCATCTGTAAGCCTCAACTGTCAAAGGCCAAACACCTCAGACTCACAAAGATAAATCCATACTGGATTTTTTAAGTCCTATCCATTATTATGTATTCCTGTTCAGGTAAAGCAGCTAACAAAACTATTGTCACAATATATACACAGATCGTGTCCTATTCCACTGTCCAAAATCTTGATGAATAAAATGATGCCTGATATATATTACAGGGAGAAGACAGGCTGCAAGACTCCTAATGTCCTTGAATACAAAGGGTTCTGTTTAGAAAGAAATCACAATCTGTAAGTATAATTCACAATCAAGGCTCTCAGATTCACAAATAGCAATGACTCCATCCCTGATTACTAATTGAGTCAGGCACAACCAGGCCTCCCGTGAGCATCAACCCTGTAGATGCAGTCCCCAAGCTGTGTTTGCCTGCATTTTACCCCAGACATCATCCATTCCAAAAGATTCTGTTCTGTTTGAAGAATTAAATCAGGAAAGGTGATGTTCTAAGCATCACAGCAATCTTTTTAACTGAAACACTACATACAATTTAACAAGAATAACATGCATTAATAATGATCATTGTGTCTTTTCTGAGAACAAGATCTCTGAAGCCAGTTTTCAACCACCATGTTAAGACCCACATTATAAACAACCTCCTTTTCTCAGACAATCTAAAAGAATATGTAGCAATGATTAAAAAAAAGCCCATAGCTAAGAAGCTGTAAAGAAAGCAGAAATTACTGCAATCCATGCAATGTAAGAAGCCGTCTAATGGGTTTCAGAGAGGAAAACATACACACAATATGTTCAATTCCTCATTCACTCCCCTGCTGGTCCATCTCTGACTATCTCTTCATTTTTAAAAGTTCCTGCTTCCCTATTCTCCTGCTACAGTTCTCTGTTGGGCCTCATAGACTAACTCTGCATCCACACCAAGACTCGGATTCTAACAAGACATTTAGCATAATCACTTCACATAATGTATGAACACTGCTGAAATTGCACACTGGGGGAAAACATATACAAACCTTTCTCCCCTAGATCCAGAGTAATAATTGGAGAAAACCTCTAAGTGCAAATGAAATGAAATAAAACCTTGCCTGCTTTAGAGTTTAGGTTTTCCTCATCTATAATTGCTATTTTTTATTCTAACTCTTTTTCCTTAAGAATGAACAGCTTACTGCAAGCTAAAAAGCAGAACAGACTAAACTTAATGGTGGAAGGGACTTGACTCTGGCTTTAGTTCTGCCTCTGTACCCAGATGTGGTATGAAGGGGTAAGTAAGGAATAACTTAGATGAGCGGAAGCCTCACGCCAGCTCACTTACATCTATGCATGAGCATAGACCAGATGTTTCCAGATGTCTCCATGGCAGTTAAGAGGTTTGAAAGGAGGCTATCATTCAGAATACAGCTGGAACACACAGCCCTGCCCAATTAAATAAGATGCTCACTCATTCAGATGGATCCCATCAAAATGGATGAGGTCTCACAGGGCTGTAGTTTTTCTTCAAGTTTTAAAAAGCTTTCAAATCTGATGAATAATTTCCACCTCCTTCCAGCCAAATCACTTTCAACACCAGATTTAGTTATCTACTGGAATAGACATGTGGCAATTGTGTCATACTCCTGAATAGTGACGTGGATTCTTCATTAGATTTGGAAATCAATATGTGATCAGGTATTTGCTTCACACTTCCTTGTTTATAAGAGCAGCCAGTTGACAAACTCAATGTGAGGATTTTTTGGAAATGCCAATTCATGCTCAGTTGCTCTACTCACTTCTCCATGCTTGACTAATTACCACTCCAACTTTGTATCAATTAAACTTACCCTAAATTTCATGGAGTTTCATCCTGTATACCTAATAACCACAAACATATTCATGTAATACCTTTAATTTTGCATTAAAGAACTCGGCTACTGGAAACTATTATCCCACCCCATCCTGTTTGTTCTGCATCAGACTACTAAAAACACACAAAATGTGTTAGTCAGTAATGTTATTTAAGATGCTGTCTTATTTTCCACTTAAGTAAGATGTGGAGACACTCATAATTGAGACAAATAAGTAAAATGTTCACCCTGAAAAGAGCAAAAAGTTGTGGGTGGTAGAGGATTTCCAATCTTATGATCCAACCAATATGTCACTCATTTAACAACATGGAAATGAATTAACAAGAATACAAGCTGGTCTCCTGAGGTAAATAATTTCCACTTCTGTTCATTGTCTGGAAACTACCCTTATGAACCTCCTAGATGTTAGTAGAGAAGTAGACAAAATAATGAATTCAGAGGGCCATCTCTCACCCAGTTGTGACTTGCAGAATCTATGGTCACTGAAAGTACAAAGCTTATAGAAGTTTTAAAAGGCAAACTTCTGGGAAATGCTACACATAAGCATTGCCTGTCACTAAGCAAAGGCATTAATATGAATTAATTAATTAATTAATTAATGAAATCTAGGCATAATTTAAATGACCAGCATGCTTGAGTCCCATTGGATAAATCAACAAGAGACACAAAAACACAGTTATGCTGTACCCTGATAGATGACATAAGTCTACAGTGAAATGCTTTTGCCGTCTCATTTATTACTGTGTCCTCCCCCAAACTATGTATGTCGATATTCTAATCTTCAATGTGGCTGTGTTTGGAGACAGGTCTTTAAGTGGTAAGAAAGGTTAAGTTATTTCAAAACAGTGGGGTCCTAATCCCATATGACTAGTTTCCTCATAAGAATAGAAAGACACACAGAGATAAAGTCCCCACCATCCCTGTGCCCACACAGAAGCAGTATGTGGTGACTGAGCAAACACCAGCTGTCCACAAGCCAAGAAGAGATGCCTCATGGGAAACGGTCTTGATGGCATCTTGATCTTGCACTTTCTGCCTCCAGAATTGTGAGAAAGCAATTTTTGATCTTTAAAATCACCTCAGCTGGGGTACTTTGTTATAGTACTGAGTAGAGCTACAACATATCTGAGTTCTATAAGCAAATCCACCAGCTTTTGTTGGATTTATGAGAAAAAAATGAGAAACTAGCCACTGACTAAACAACTTACATCAGAGCAGGCTTCACTAATATCAAAAGATGATCACGTGCTTTGAATGGCTAATCACTGCTCTCACTTTAATGAGTGGAAACATTAATAAAGACAGCAGAGAACCACCTCCTACCAAAGAAATGCATTCTACTAGGAGACATGAATAACAATCATGCAAGCAAATAAGCTGATGGGATACTTTTTCAATGTTGCCATGAGAAAGATAAAGCAAGACATTGTGATGAAGAATGACGATGGACAGGAACAAGTGACAGGAAGCCTCTTATGAATGTGGTACCTGAATGAAGATAAAGTTAGTCATGAGGGACGGAAGCATCAGGGGCAATGACTCAGAGAGAGACATGAGCCTAAATGTCTCATTTGAGGGTCGGAAAAAAGAGTGAGTGTTCCTGGGGAGCAGTGAGCATAAGATGAAGTTACCAGCAATGAAGGAGATAAGATGGGCCACCTCTTATGAGGCTAAAGTGAAGAACGAAGAATGTCTAGTGACTTGCAAAGCTTCAGGGAGGTTTTAAAGATGGCGGTAAATTATATGATTTGATTCATACAAAGCTTCAGGGAGGTCTTAAAGATGGCGGTAAATGATATGATTTGATTCATACATTTTAATGCTACTTCAGCTGCTCATGCTAGGAGACCAGCAAAGTCACAATATGGTAGATTCAAATGAAAGTGACAGGGATGTCCTGGTTCAGGAGGGTCATAGAGCCAGATTATATTTTTTTGAAACCAGGGTCAACAAGTATATAGCAGTATACGTTGAATGAAAAAGTATAAATTATGAATGACTTTTTGAATTCCAGGCCCAAGAGAATAGACAGATGACAAGGGATTGGCATTTCTCCATGGCATACAATGTCTGGCTCAGAGAACACATTCATGGAAAGGAAGATGGGAAGGGTTGGAGAAGAGAGGAGAGGAGACAATGGGGAAGAAAGGATGGAAGGAAAAAGGAAGGAACGAGGAAACTTGGGGTGGGCAGGAGGGGGAGAAGAAAAGAAGGAGGGAAGAAAGGAAAGATGGGGAGACCCTTTATAGCTTTACCAAAAAGAGAAAAGTCCCTGTTTCTTATAAATACACAGCTAGAAAAGTAGGCTAATGCCCATGCATTCTGTATACATTCAATATGCCCCGTTTAATTTGATGTAGTTATTATGCCTAATAACCATCAAGCAACGCAAAAGGTCCTTCCTGTAACATATCTAAAAAGTAGAAAGAGTAAAGGCCGAGGATGTGGCTCAGCTGGCAGAGGCGTGGCTAGCATCTAGGAGTGCCGGGTTTGATCCCAGCACCATGTTAAACTAGACAACTTTGATCATAGCATTCTGAGATAGAGGCAGGGGTTGAAGGTTATCCCTGGCTACATAGATTTTGAGCAAGACTGGGATGCATGAGTCCCTGTCTTGAAAAGAACAGGGTCAAGCCTTGAGTTCTATTCAGTACAGATTTAGAGCTAATCACAAATACTTTTCTTTTAAACAAAATATCAGTCAGACAGCACCCTCCAGAACCAGACTTATTCAACCCAAATGTTCTTCCCCCAACGCTGTCTTTGAATATCTTGTTTATTGTATTACTTAATTTTGAAACTCAGGGCTCAAATATGCCATTTCAGAACTCAACATCCAGAGAATTTCACAATAAAGATGATACAATAAATGATCACATTCATTATTTTCTTAAAAGAAATTACTCAAAAACTGGACAAATATTTTAATTATGCATAAAATTTCCATGAGTGTCAATCAGGGGTGTGTAAGAGAAAATCTCAGAGATTCCCCCCTGAATTCCAGTGCCTCACCCAAAGCACCCCTTCACCCCCAGTCCCTTGGAATGGAAGCCACAATATGGTGTGAGATTTCGTTTCCATGGTAAGCTCAGTATGATACAGGATAGATTCATGCTGAGCCAAGGGTTGTTATCCTTCCACGACCCCATTTACTGTAGACCCAGTTGACAGTTCCAAAAGGGTGTTCATGTCTGGGTTCCTCAGGTAGCAGAGGAAGCCTCTCGCCAAAGGTGCAGTGAACACAATGCAAAATGAATTAGGACAGCAGGAGCACTGCACAGCCTCTGTCAGCATGAATACACAGCTGTCTTAGAATTCTCCAAAGATAAGGAGTGAAGAGGAGAGAATGGGGGAAGAAGGGATGAAAGATAATAGGGAAGGAGGGAGGAATGAAGGAGAGATGGAGGGAAGGAGGGAAAGAGGGAAGGAAGGAGGAGAGAGAGAGGAGGAAAGAGGGAGACAGAATGCAAAATGAAAGAGAAAGGACAGAAGGAAGTACGAAAAAAGCATTTTAATAAAGTAAAGATGCTGAAGAGGGAAAGTAAGACGGGACAAAGGGCTTACTCTCGGTGTACCTTCTATACTGTCCAGAAACCCAGAGAATCAATCACATCCCCCAACACCACCTTATGCAATCAGATTCCCTGCCCAATTTTTGCTGAACGCACATCCCTGCGTGATGTCTTGGCAAGCTCCTACCAAGTCAGCAGAGAAAACTTTCCCACATAGTAGACCCAGAGGGGCTCCTTAAAAACACACCACCTGTGTGAGATGCCCATGGTCTGTGCTGTCCCTCGAAGCCATGATGATGTCCATGGGCCATACTGCCCCTAGCAGGCATGTTGATGTCCATGGCCTGTTCTGCTGCCAGAGGTCATGATAGTATCCATGGTCTGTACTGTGGCCAAGGACAGTGTTGATGTCCCTGGTCTGTGCTGCCACCAGAAACCACGTTGAAGTCTGTGGTCCATACTGCCACTGGAGGCCATGTGGATGCCTGTGTTACCACCAAAGGCTATGTGGACCACTGTGGTCTGTACTGCCTAAAGCCTTGTTGATGTCCATGGGCCATGCTGCCAGCAGAGGGCATGTTGGATCCACAACCTGTTTGACTGTCAAGGGCCATGATGGTATCTGTGGTCCATGTTACAGACGAGGGCTGTATTGATATTGGTGGTCCATGCTGTTTCCAGAGACCATGTCGAAATCCATGATCCTTGCTGTCACTGATTGTAAAGGGCATGGAAGCTTCTTTCTTTTAATTGATGACTGCAGACTTACAGTTACAAATGAGAGACATAGAAGACTTCTGTAACACCGGGCGGTGGTGGCGCACGCCTTTAATCCCAGCACTCGGGAGGCAGAGGCAGGCGGATCTCTGTGAGTTTGAGGCCAGGTTGGACCGACAGCCTCCAAAACAATACAGAGAAACCCTGTCTCATAAAACCAAAAAAAAAAAAGAAGAAGAAGAAGAAGACTTCTGTAACAACCTCTGCCCCATCCTCACCCAAAGAAAGAAACAGTGTAGGCAAGAAGCCACTGGGGAGAACAGTTAAAATTTGTACTGGGGATGCTGAAGCGTAGCTTTCCGCAGTTGATGGCTTCTGGAGGTGGTGAGGGTCGGGAAGCACTGTTTTCTTTAAGGGGATGGCCACTGGGAGTTTGGCCACACTTTGGTGAATATATGGACAACACAAATGAGACTTTCTTCTTCTTCTTCTTCTTCTTCTTCTTCTTCTTCTTCTTCTTCTTCTTCTTCTTCTTCTTCTTCTTCTTCTTCTTCTTCTTCTTCTTCTTCTTCTTCTTCTTCTTCTTCTTCTTCTTCTTCTTCTTCTTCTTCTTCTTCTTCTTCTTCTTCTTCAAGGGGATAGACCTCAAAGAATTTGGAAGTGAGTGTGATGGGGTACATTTGTAAAATTCCCAAATAATCAATAAAAACATTATGCTGGGGGAAAAAAATACCACCTGGAGCATGGGCCTGCCACTACTTCAGAAACTCACATTTTCTCTTCTCTCAAATTGTGCAGATCAGTTATGAAGCCTTGGCACAGAAAAGTGGGTCAAAATATCTGTTCAAGTGCACAGGTATTTATCACGTGGTTGGCTGCCAATCACTACAAAGAAGATATATTTTGTAAACAAGCTTGAAAAAGGTGAAAGGAAGAGATGAGGGGAAGAAGGAGGGAAGGAAAGGGTGAAGAAGGAAAGAGAGGAATGAAGGAGGTCAGTAAAGAAAGTTGTAACTGCAATTAATAAACTAATATTTCCTGTACTGATTATCCTCTCCCGGAGGGTCTGCTGATGTGTTTATTCTGTTTAGACCACCTGATATGACAGGGAATACCCACACATCATAAAAATTTTTTTCATGTTGCTCTTCTTCTCTCCTCCTACTGAAAAGAACACAAGAGAGCATGTGAAGGGGATAGAATAATTCATTACTTTGTCTCCTACTGCTTCGTATGTTCAACATTTTTGAATAAATACAAAATCATAAATTAGCTTGTAGCAAAACAGAATTAATTGAAAGTCTTAAGTAGGATCATCAAACTGAGGTTTGAGTCAATTTATCTGCCTAAGATTTAGCTAATGTAGTTTCAGCTCATTAAGGTGAGAGTTGATGCTGGAGATGGGACATTATTAAATATCAAAAGGGAAAAAATAAAAAATCTGGCTTCCTCTGTCTTTGCAAGAGAATGTCTTGAAGACTACCGAGAGCATAAAATAATGCTAAATCCACTCCCTTCTGAGCAATAATCTGTGGCTGAAAAAGTGAAGACATTTCCTAGAATCTGAAAGTATTTACCCACTTAAAAGCACAAAGAAGTCTTAGGCCTTCCTTCTCCCAAATGACCTTTATTCAAAATATCTTAAAGACATTGCAGGAAGTAGGGGGTAAGCATAAAACAGTATTGCATGCACACACTACACACAGTGTGTGTGTGTGTGTGTGTGTGTGTGTGTGTGTGTGTAGTATGTGTATGTGTAGTGTGTGTGCTCGAGCTGGATAGTTTTATGTCAAATTGATTCAAGCTAAGGTTATCTGAGAGGAGGGAACCTCAGTTAAGAAATACCTCCATAAGATCTGACGGTAGGCAAGCCTTTAGGGCATTTTCTTTATTAGTGAATGATGTGGGAGTGCCCAGTCTATTGCGGATGAGGCCATCCCTGGGCTGATGGTCCTGGGTTCTATATGAAAGCAGGTTGAGAAAAGCATGGTTAGCAAGTCAGTAAACAGCTCCCCTCCATGGCCTCTGCATCAGCTCCTGCTTCCAGGATTCTGACCTATTGAGTTCCTGTCCTTACTTCCTTCAGTGATGAACAGCAATGATGAAGTGGAAGTCATGCTTTCCTCCCCAAATTGCCTTTTGCTCATGGTGTTTCATCACAGCAATAGAAACCCTAAGTAGTTAATATGGGAAAGTGTAACATACTCTGTGTAAGTGTGTTAACGTAGAGAGACTGGCATTATTCTGATTGTTTGCGTGGACTGAATTTTTCAGGCATCAAAGTGAAACAAAAACAATGGTACACAGTAAGAAAAGGAAAACAGCAGGATATGAGCATTCCCTGCATTTCCAGTAATGAGATCAACTATAGTCTGTATTATTCCCCCCCAAAAGAGAGTCCCCTAGGAGAAAACCTAGGACAGTCACAGTGGTCCACCTGATCTTGATCAGGCAACTCACGCACAAATGTCCCACTCCAGCATCGCCTTTAGTTAAGTGGGCTTTTTTTTAACTCACAGACAAGATACATCTTAGAATTGCATATACAACTACATAAAATAAGAAATAAGTAGCAATAAATTAAAGAAAACCTGGATGTTCGATTGAGATTGTTGTAACATTTGCACCCAAAGACATTAAGTTTATGCATGACTTCACAGGTACATTTTATTTGGTTAATTGAAATATAACCAAATCTATATGCACAGAAAAATATACTGTCAAGGTTGTGCTGCCAGAATTAAATAACCAGACAGAGGTCCACTTCTGGTTCAACAGAAACATGAAGTCATTTGCTCAAAATAACCACAGGTTAAGTTGCCCAGTGCTCTTCTACACAAAATTCAGAAAACAGAAAGATCTACAATATAGATTTGCCATGAGCATTCCAACAGACGGTGCCTTCTAAGCTCTGAATGCCATGCCAAGCACATTACACACACTTAATACATGCCATTATTCTGCAGATAATTTCTCAACTCTCATGTCATTGAGCTTCTAGCACACCCAAAGGTTGTATAATGGGACATGGATACTAACTTCTTCTGGCAATTTGAATACACACAAATAGATATTTTTATCATGTTTTTAAAACTTTACTGGTTTAAAAGCAGGTATGAAAACTTAATTAGTTTTCATTTCCCTCCTGCAGTGGTGATTAAAAAGAAGTTTATGAGACAACTTTGCACACATGATTTGTGACACTTCTGATCCATGCTACATGTATTAGGCACAGCCTCAAGATATTCACAGGTTAGTGAGCTGAATTCCACAGCAGAAATTATAGTAAAACTGTATATGTACAAATTCCTGTCATTTGACAGGTAGAATTCCATGTAAAGAAAGGACTATCATGTCAAGCCATGCCTTTGTGTTTTACTATAGTGCCCCTTTAAAACATCTTCATTTTTTCTTATTTCTTCTTGAGTAACAGTTATAGTTACTGTAAACTTCCAAAGTTTAATCTCTTGTTAGGGAAAGAGTGTTGATGGTTGCCAGAATTTAACAATGACCTTGTCCAAATGAGGGAAACAAAAGATTGTTTGTTTTGGGTGAATTTACATTTATGATCAGCTAAATCTTTCTCTGGTGCCTCTGATCTCCCTCTCTGGTACTATGAGAAAGCAACTTTGGTTAGTTGCTTCCCCTGTCATCCAAACAGACCTGCAATAACAGCAAATGGCCCTTGGAAATCACAACCCCATTAGGCTGCTGTTCAAATAGCTTTTAGGGTTGTGATAATAGGAGGCACTCCTAATAACTGGTGACTCCATAAGACCCTGCCCAGAAGGCCTCCAAATGGCAGCACACCATTTAAATTTTAATCTGGAAGCAGTGGAAATGATGAGATTCCAGCTGGGGACCGTCTGGTCAGTGGACCAGTTCAACATCACCATTCAATGCCCCAAAGCTTTGCTGAGTCAATGAGCAAACACCTCCAACCTTCTCACTCCCGTCCCCTGAACTCACCTCCCACCTGATTCCAGCAACCATCTGGGGGTAGTTTCTCTTTTCTCCCACCGAAACTATGATGGAGCCAATCCGGCATTCTCCCGTTGCTATGATACAACCAAATTCATTTGTGCATGACATCTGTAGAATGACACTTCTGTCACTTTGACAAGTGATAACTTTCTGAACTTTGTTCCTTCCTCATGCAAAGCAGGCTTTGGGACACACTTGCCCATATTAAGCTTCAAATGAAAGCTGGCAGGTGCCAGTGATAGGCAGGAGGAAAACAGTTAATTTTTTCCCTACAGTAAGCAATAACCCTTACGGTAACAACTCAACATGAGTTAAATAGCTGAAGGCGACATCAGTGAGACCCTGTGTGCATGGAAAGGAACAGCTGGCCATGTGGGTAATCACCACATGTCGTTACTTAGGAAGCCCACTCCCGATTCTACTACCAACTTGTATTTCCTGCATGTTTGGGCAGTTAAATACAACAGATGAGAGTGTATCATCGGAGGACATGGGGGGGTGGGGAAGAGCTCTAGATTCTAATGCTTGGTGATACCAGGTTTGATTTCCAATGAGTATAGAGAAAACAACTTCCTAACTAGAATAAAGATGAGAAGAAAGTATTGAAGAGTCCTGTAATACGCTTCAAACTTCTGACTAAATTATTTCAACAGGAAACTTTTCATTCACAATACACATCAGTGATTCCAGTGACTCCGGAGAACAGTAATTTGCCTCGCTGACCATGAGTGTGACTCTAACAAAAAATATAAACATTAATATCCAGGTGCCTGGAATGCTCAAGAGCGCAAACTTGGGTGCTTCTATTAGGACACCTATTCCAGTACCCCAACAGCCTCCACAGAAGAATTAGAAAGTTGTTTTGGTTGACTTTTTTTAACCACACGCAGGAGCGAGTTTCTTCAAGGTAGAAAAGGGAATAAAAACCAGTGTTTTGGAATTTTTCTTTGCAGATAGTCATCAAATGAGGTACAATATTTGCTAACAGAGGGTAATTTGAATTATCCACGGATAGTTCAAAAACACAAAGAGTTCATTACCCAGATATCTCTATTTAAAACAGATTTGCTTTTGCTCATCAGTGCAGCACACATGGCTGGGAAATGGCAAAGTGCCAGAGTGAAACTGCTCCTAATTTTCAGAGGAGGCCACCAGCTAATTACACAGACTGCAGGTGTGAAGAGAGAAGCTCAAAGTAATCAATAGCAGTAATTAATCTGCTAGACTGGAGCTAAAGAGCTAACAGCTGGACATCAGAAATGGACACATGCAACAAGATCAGCAATAATTACCTCTTTAAATATTGAATTTCCATAGCAACAATTAGGCATATAAATAAAGGCTGGAAACCAAGGCTTCCAGGCATGACACTGCATGGCAAACACAACATCCCCCAAATCAACCCTTTTAATAAAACACCAACAATATGCCGGGGCTGGGTCAACCGATTTCCAGGGTTGGAAGAAGCCCACTAGAACTCTCCAGCTAAGCCATCTTGACAGTCTGCTGTTGACAACTAGATTCCTGGACCACAAAGATGGCTCTGGAAGTTTGTGCTGTGAAAGACATCAGCACCCTTCAACCTTGCTATTGCAACAGAATTCCCAGCTTCAAGACAAGTTTCATTTCATCTATGAAATATTCCTTTAAAAAACAACAAATTAAGTCCAGAAAGACAGTACCATGAGTAAAGTGCTTGCTGCTCACTGGATCTTATTCAGTTCAGATCTCCCATACCCACATAAGTGCTGAGCATGTACCACATGCCCGTAACCCTAGTTCTAGAGGAGCAGACAACTGGAGCCCAGGGGCTCGCTGGTCACACAACCTTGCCCAATTATTAAGCTCCAGATCCAGTGAGAGACTCTGCCTCAAAATATAAGGTGTAAGCAGCCTCGTCATAACAGACTATTTATCCTCTGGGACTGCAAGCTAAAATAAACTCTTTCTCCCTTAAACAATAAAATACGGTGACAAATGATTTTAGAAGGCACTCCCACATTTTGACCCTGGCTCCACATAGGCATGTACAGGTGAACACTCACACACACACACACACACACACACACACACACACTACAACTACATACATGCATGTATAAAAGATAAATTCCTAAAGTGGTCAGGAAAACCGTCAACCACAAGGTTCTGGGAGCGTCGACATTGAAGAAAGCACCAGAGCAGTGCTTTGAGAATTATTTTCAAAATTAGAGAAACAAAGAGAGCCCAGGTGTTAAAAGCTCTCACGTGTCTTTTGCTTTGTAGAAAGAGTGAGGAAGATGCGTTATGGTAGATTTTATACTGTGTCTGAGCTGATGGGAAGAGGGACTCTGGTTGCTACTCAATGTGAACCTAGTATGCGGAGCTATGCCTCACACTTTGTTCCCCAACCACTTGAGACTATGGCACTGGCTTGCTTGACTGTCAAGACAAGTGTAGTGATCTGAAACTAGCCAGGGTCCCAGAGCCAAAAAGACAGGCAATGGGAAGGCTGTGGTTTAAACTTACCCATGGACTTTTTAAGACACTTCAGCAAGGCTGGCCGTGTGGTTTTAAGACACTTCAGCAAGGATGGCCGTGTGGCCAAGCCTGAGAGTTTGAGTTTGGCACCCTGAACCCACATCCTACAAAGGGAAGTGACCTCAGATGCTATCCTCTGATCTCTACACACGTGCTGTAGCATGTATGCCTACATACACATAGAAAAAAATACATATTTAAGACTTAAGATTTTTTAATAGAAGATACTTCAAAACACTCAAGGGTCTTCAGAAAGGAATTGTTATTTAAAAACTCCTCAACTTAATACCACGATTTAAGGACAAATTTAAATTATGCTAATTGTATATTCTCAGTGTTACAAGAAGTCTGTGATGGCTGAGATTACTCAAAAGCTATGTGTGTGATTTTCTTTCTTTTTCAGGCTTTCTGGATTTGAGTTTAGTTCACAACTTCCATGGCCCTGGTTCAAGCACATGATCGTTCCATGGGACACAACGATGACCAGTGATTATCAATCATTGCCTTGTGCCGGATCCAATGGCAGAGTAACTCTGGAAAGTAGAGTTAGCCAGGCAAATTTCATACTAATTATCAAAATGGAACTGCTTTTATTGTGTTCCTATGCTGTCTGCCAAATACTGAGCAAGGCACTTTTCATGTGTTATCTCATTTAATTCTCAGGATAATACTACAAACTGTATAATACAATTATATGCACTCACACTTGAGAAAAATGAGAGGTTAATCAATATTCCCCCAGACCAGTTCAGGTTGACTGAATTAGGACTTACGCCTGAGCTATATTCTCTACATCCACGCTGTGACTAATGCTGCCACTTGTTAAGGTTCTGGCTCCTAAAAAGTGGCTTTTTAATCCATTTTCTGTGTTTGTGTATGTGTGCATGTTTTAGCATGCTTTTGTGCATATAGGTGTCGGTATGAGTGCATGAACAGGCCTGAGGTTGATGTCAAGAATCACAAGTATTGATTCATTGAGGCAATAGCATTTGGAGAAAATGTGCATCTCCAAATTCATGTCCCTTTGAGGCAGGGTCTCTCAATCAAACCCAGAGCTCACCAATATGGCTACTCTCTGCTAGCCATCTAGCCCTGAGGATCCACTGTCTCTATCTCCTAGGGCTGGGATTACATGCAAACTACCACACCCAGTTGTCATTTACATGGGTTTCTGGGGATCCAAACGCTAGTCCCCATACTTGCCCAGAAAGTGCTTAGTGACTGAGCCATCTCTCCACCAGGCTCCTTGAAGTGGCATTTTCCATCCATCCAAAGATATGACAAAGACGATACCAACATGTTGGCTTAAGAGCTTTAAACCTGATGCAGTTAAATGATTATGAATTTCAGTCTTACCATTTAGGAAAATGGGTGTAATATCAGAATCTTCACAGTGGTAGAAAAGACTAAAAGGGCTTGAGTACAGAGAGCAATTAGCAAAGATCTGACCTGTAGAATTTCCTCCCATGTGAAATGCTGTTATATTTCTCACCTCTCCTGTCCAAAGCCCTCACCTTTTATCCAAATCATTCTTTGTTAATTTCACTCCACTAACCTAGGATACAGTCCTTATTCCTGTTTCCATGTCTCCTTCTCTCCCCAAGCTGTGCAGCTCTAAGATGAGGGACATGCCTAGTGTTGCTATTGCATGGACACAGAATGACAAAGCAAACGAATTCATGCAGAACATAGTGCATTTGGATGATCTGATCACTACCATAGACACATCCAGCATACAGCCAATGAATGCAAGCAGACCACAGTGAACTCAGATACTGTGACTAGCATCCAGCTAGTATGACTAGGGTGGTGTGTGTCTTGATCTACTCAGACTGAGACAACAGATCTCTTAAAGTAAGAGGCTTATTAATACTGATGCTTCACAGTGCTGGAGGCTGGAAGGCCACGATCTAAGCAGTGGCAAATGTGACATATGCTGAGGGCTTCCACTTTGGTCCCAGATGGCACTTTTTTGTGGTGTCTTCAAGTAGGGGAAGGCACAGTTATGAGGGCCATTTGTAGTCTCTGACACTTCAGTCCTTGAAACACAAAACTTTGCAGTATCAAAAAAATACAGATAAAATTCCTATGGTTGCTGCTTTGCATGTAAAAGATGTAATTCCCATATAAATAATTAATCCTCAGTCATTTGTACTAATTCATTAACTGAAATTTGATCGTTAGGCTGCCACTGCAAACAGATAAATAAATCAATAGCATTCAGAGAAAATGTGCATCTCCAAATTCATGTCCCTATAAATGGCAGAGGACTTCTACTCCACTGTCCAACAGAGGAAGGGATCAACTTAAATGACAAAGTAATTAAGGGGGAAGATTGGAAGGCAAATAATATGTTTGGAATCTCTCTTCTAGCAAAACGCTGTCTAGAGATTAATGGTCAGCTAATTCTAAGGGCTGTGGGCCATAATAAGGCCAAGTGTCATCTTGTTGTCCACATGATGTGACCAAATTTTCAGGTTATTAAACACCTAGGATTTCTAGTTCTGAAAATACCTTCCAAGCAAGGAAGTGAAACCTCGATGAGTAAGATGGCTCAAAGGATAAAAGGCACCTGGTGTCAGGCCCAAGGACCTGAGTTCAATCCCCAGACCCAACATGGTGGCACTCCCATACATTGTCTGACCTCTATACATGCATCATGGTACACACACACACACACACACACACACACACACACACACACACACACACACACACCACACACACACACACACACACACACACACACACCAATAACTCCTCATTCTTCTCTTTGATTCCTGGTAATTTGTATATTCTAAGTACCTCATATAAATGAAATCATTTATCATGGCTTGTTCTGCTTAGTAATGAAGCAGCATGCCTTAGAATTCCTTCTCTGGTAACAGCCCTGGCTGTGCTGGAACTCACTCTGTAGACAAGACTGACCTCAAACTCACAGAGATCTGTTCATTATGAGATCTGGGACTAAAGGTGTGTGCTACCACACCCTGAAGAATTCCTTCTGTTCTAAGAATGAGAAACAGTCTGGGAAGGGAACAGAGCCTGTGTGAAGAGATCCATGGGAAGAGGTACCTTCAACTCCCTCATATGGACTCGCACAATTAGGGAACAGGATTCCTGGTCCAGCTGACTGTCTTTTCTCTTTGGCTCAGCATCTCTCAGCCTCTGATCTACTGGCAGTGGCTCTACTTCTGCCTTGTCTTGTTATTCTTCACACTTCCTACGTCTCCTTCTCATCTTCTCCTATCTCATGGTTCATCAAAGTTTTGGTGAGTCCAACTTTGAGACCACAGTAGTGAAGTTCTATATCCCTCTTCTCCCATTTCATGTCTCCTTTCAACTCACTGGACATTTCCACAGAAAGCAGATGGGGAACCTCACACAAGCACGGTAGCATAGAAGCAACTCATGCTTATCCCAAACAAATATTGCTCCACGAAAATCTCTTTGCATTATGAGAGAAAACAGTGCTGCTCCCAACCTTGCTCAAAGAAACTTCCACCTGCAGTGGGCAGCAACCAGTGCACAAACTCATGACTGGCTGGTGTGCTGAGGGTAAACTGATGTTGAGTGCTCTTTTCTGGATCAACCTCCCCCAACCCCAGAAAGATGGAAGAAAGAATGCAAGAGGTGAGGAATAGAAGGAGTGCTATCAGATTCTGTCTTCTGGATACGACATGGTCATTGCAATCATGAACACACAGCAGCTGTGGTCAACCTATATAAAACCCACACAACACTGAACCCTTCAACATTCCGTCACAGATGGGGAGGATCTCGTGAGGCATTACCCCTACCTGCAGAGGCAATTCATGATTGCCTGTGGAGCTGGTACCATTTACTTCAGTGGTGTAGCCCCAGGTAAGTTGCCCTTGCTCCAGCAACTAAGACCGCATTACACACACACACACACACACACACACACACACACACACACACACCTTCATAAAAGCCTCCATAAAAACACTCAGCCAGTCACAAAACAACAAAACAAGCCACACAAAAGAAGGAAGATTATCAGAGAAGGAAGGAGGTCAACAGGTGTGGGAGTGGGGTGAGACAATATGCTATAGGCACCTATGAAACTTTCAAAAAGTAAATAATATTAACAATAATAATCATGAAAATACCCCAAGCTGAAATGCATACAACACTCTGAGTCTGACTTCAACCATCCTGGCTCAGGAACACAGCACACTATAGAGGCATTTGTTTGTCATAGCCCCAGGTTAGCTGCCTGGAAGATGTAACTCACTGCCACTTCCTGACTTACTGAGCAAGTGTTTCACTAGGGAGATCAAAATTCACAGTTCAGTTTCTACCAAGTGTGCATAATTTTCCCACCACCACAAAGTAAAATCTCTTAAGTGAAGTCACTGTATACATTGGGACTTATCAGTGCATGCACACAGACACCACACACACACACACACACACACACACACACACACACACACACACTCAGAGGCATCTTATTTGATATTCAAAATAAATATACAGGAAACCTAAATCCATGAAGATAGATTCTCAGATGCTATAAGCTGCATACGTGTGATAAAATCCAAATAAAGATGGGTATTTAAATCAGGTTTAAGTTCTGGCTTGAGGGGGCTCTGTTACACCTGTGAGACTTGGGAGGAGGGACAGAAACCCACATCACAAATCGCCTCTGCAGATGCTGAAGGCAAGCCTTGTCACACAATGACTGCTCTTTGAGTCATACCGCCACAGTGAAAGGCTCATTTGGCATCCATTAGCCCTAGGGTGCCCTGGGCTTCATGCCCTTGTTGTCACCAGCAACCCCAGCAGCCATTCTCACACCATGTGACCAAATGCAATGCTCCAACACAGACATCCCAGAAATTTTTCTGGCTACAGAAGCAGAGAGGGGAAATAAAAAGGAAGCACATGAGTTGGCCATTCCCTTAGCCGGTACCTCTGGGGACACAAGATGCCGTTCTGTCCTTCCTCACAAAGGTGTGGCGAAGTACGTGCTTTTTCCTCTCTTGACCACTGAGGAAACTAAGTCTAGGAAGTTAAGAAAACTCCTAAGTAATGATCTGAAAACTGGATTTCACTGAGTCTCCATGACACCAAAGCCAGTGCTCATTCTCCTGTGCCCAGCTGCGTCTCCACTGAGACAGAGACAGGCAGGTAAAGTCTGACTGCTCCCTTCACTCCTAAGCAGTAGCTGCTGACAAATTACTCACCACTCACCGGTGACTCGAATCCAGGGCAAACTCACCTCCACTTGCAGCTGCACAGACTCTATTTCTACACTCACAGAACTGACCGTATCTTTTGTGGAAAAATAGTTCAGCCCACAACAGAGAGAAGCTACATGCTACCATAAGTACAACCAAAGAGAATCAGATTGGAGAGGGAAGTTCAGCATGAGAATATATTAGAGGGGCTGGTTAGATCACTGGCTGCTCTTCCAGAGGACCTGGGTTTGATTCCTAGCACCCACAGGGCAACTCACAACCATCTATAGCTCCAGTTCCAGGGAATACAGTACCCTCTTCTGGCCTCTGTGGGAGCCAATCACACAGTGCCACACAGACATATGTGTAGCAGAACACCATAACATCAAAAATAAAACTTTCAGATATGCACCAGAGATGAAGGGTGGTGCAGAAATCATAAGACTGAAGGAAAGGAAGCCTAGAGAGTCATGAAGAGCTGCACACCATGCTCTGCCAAGCAGTCTCCCATTTAGGCTCCGAAAGGAAAAACTTTAGCTTCCTGTAGGAGGGTAGAGAAGAAAGAAGCAAAGGAAAGAAATTACACTGAGGTAACAAATGGCCCAGTTAGACTGACATTGAGACCAAAGCCACATAAGAATTCAATGTACATACCTCACAGCAGATAAACGCACACATACATGTGCCAAGCAGTTCACATAGAAAATCCAAGCTGTATAGCTTAGTGAAAATGTGAATGTAGTTTAATGAGTCACTGAATAAATACATTCTCATGAATTACTCTCAGTTTTGAGCCTAACAGTTGCTATAAAATCCATCTCGAGATAATTGCCCGCACACAGAAGGAGCAAGGAAAAAACCTCAGGCACTGACTTTCTAAAGTTTGTAGGAACTATACATGAATAAAACTTTTTCCTTGGAACTGCTTTTCAAGAAATGTCTACTTTATTCTGTGTTTGGTCTCCCTTCATTTCCCTTTGATGTCTGCACCAAATTTCTGCTGAGACGGCACTTGCACACATGCATGCGCACACCCTGCTCCCATGGTTGCATAATATCTGAGACAATGTTCAGAACATCACACACTCCTGCCTAGGTGAAAGAAAACCCTGTTTTCAAATGCCTTCAACCAGGGCCATCGTGACACAAGTCCTACGGCACAAAACAGAGATGTGAAATAAAATGTTTCAAAGGATTAAAATAAAAAAATATCAGAGGGATTACCACTTATCTTTGGACTCTTGTGAACAAATATTTAAGATGCATTTATCTGAACCTATGTTGTATTATTAATACAAATATACATGGAAATGGTCACTTATTACTGGACTAGTGGTAGAAACACAGTGTAGCAATTTGTCACATGAATCTGGGATGTTAACTCAGTCCACTTCCCTCTGTTATTTTTCCTGTCATCTTTTGTCTTCTTTTCCCTCTCCTTTAAAGTATAATCAGATTTTCTACCGTTTCCATACCAGATGATTGCTGGAAACTTCATCTGAGAGAAGCAAGGAGGGTTGAGTGGAAAGGAAGTCATGCAAGGCTTCAGGGAGATAAAGAGGTGTGAAATCTTATCCTTAGCTAGTCAGCTCATTCTCCCTTTGTTGCAGGTAAAGCCAGGCCTCCCTGTCCACAATCCACAGTTACATGCATTTCCAAATCCAATTTCACCAATGGCAACAGCCACTGCTTTATTCCACAGACAAAGGACAAGAAGACGGGTGACAATGAAAGAACAAATTCCTTTCTATAACTGAGGTGCTTATGGTTGGCACATGAGAGTTTTCCCACTGAAAATCAGCTTCTCTGCCATGGGCAACTCTACCAGGGAATTAATAGGAATGTGAGAGTCATGCTTATAGAAGTAAGAAAAAATTGGTTAAAAGAAAAACTGGGTTGGAAAAACTATCAAAAAATGTTCATGAGGGCTGGAGAGATGGCTCAGAGGTTAAGAGCACTGACTGCTCTTTCACGGTCCTGAGTTCAATTCCCAGCAGCCATATGGTAGCTCACAACATCTACAATTCAATCTGGTGCCCTCTTCTGGCGTGTAGGCAGAACATTGTATGTGTAATAAATAAATAAGTCTTTTTTAAAAAAAAATGTTCATAGAGCTTTATGCAGTCTTATACACACATCCCTTTCTGGGTTGATCTCAGAATCTTTATTCACTATGAAGGAACAGCAACTTGAGTCTACATTTCTACTTCCTACTTCCAATCCACTACTAAGCAGCTCACAGAGATGGCCCTAGACTTAGGAGGAGATTCCATCATAAACCTACCCGAATTGCAAACATCGTAGGCCGACAAATTGTTTAATGCGTTTGATCTCCCAAGAGTCATAAATGAGCAGCAGAGTTAATCATTCTTCCACATCATGATGGAGCTAGGCTGTGGCAATCCATCACATGCAAGTCTGGACCAGCTATCACTAGGCTGGCATGAGGTCAGAGCACAAAACTAGACATTCAGCACTGAATGGGCCTCCCTCCCACACCCTCATAGAGCCAGAGACCATCTATAGTCTCCATTCTGCCTGTGACTGCGGTGAAGTGACCAGAGCCTTCTAAAAGCCAAATGCTATACAGCCTGTTCCTGTCCTCCCCAACCTTTCACATCACGCTCTACCTGACTGACATCTTGACCTTATAAATTCTTTCCTCCTAAGGCGCCACTGAAGTCACATCTTTTCTGTGGGATCCTGGGTCTCTGGTTACTCCCTCTTATCCTTCCAAGTTTTCTTTTTCCCATAAGTTAGGGAGGAAGGAAGGAAGGAATGAAGGAAGGAAGGAAGGGAGAAAGGAAGGAAGGAAGGGGAAAGAAAGGAAAGGAAAGGAAAGGGAAGGAAAGGAAAGGAAAGGAAAGCAAAGGAAAGGAAAGGAAAGGAAAGGAAAGGAAAGGAAAGGAAAGGAAAGGAAAGGCAAGGCAAGGCAAGGCAAGGAAAGAAAAGGAAAGGAAAGGAAAGGAAAGGAAAGGAAAGGAAAGGAAAGGAAAGGAAAGGAAAGGAAAGGAAAGGAAAGGAAAGGAAAGGAAAGGAAAGGAAAGGAAAGGGAAACTCCTTCCAAACCATTTTGTTTTGCATTTCTCTCATTCTTTTTCCCTCTGGCAGTACCGGCCACTCCTGTAGCATCAATGGCATCATGTGTGTGTTTGACCTTCCAAATCATCCCTTTTGGCCCCATCATCAAAATAGCTCTCACCTGGAATTTCAAACAACTCCACACATCTTTTTTTAATTACCCCAGCAGCCTCTTAGTACAGCTACGAATAAAACTGAATCTGCCTTCTTACCTCAATACGTAGCTCCTCTGTTAAAGTTGCCACCACCTCAATATCCAACCAGTTAAGTCTACACATTCCTCTTCCCAGCCCCCTTATCACTGTCCTACTGAATTCTAGCTAGCTTTAACACCACATGGCCAAGTGACAGCATAGTTTCCTAATCACACCCTAGCCTCCCAACTATCACTAGCCTCAACCATTCTTGTGTCCCTGATAGCATCCATATATTTACACACTTTTGTGGCCTCCTCCTTGCTTCCAAGACCTATAAAAAGCACCTCGACTTAACCCTCCAAATGCCCACAATCTAATCCCAACCCAGGTTTCCTACAAGGATCTTACATCACAGGACCCTGTAGCCTAGTCCCTTATTCAACTCCTAACTGTTTAACCTCATGGTCTGCCTCTGTGTTCAGTCTTGGCCTCCTATCATTAAGTCCCACACTTTTTACCAAAGGTTTACATCAAAGGTCATCTGACTTCAAGAATGCTGGGTTTGCCCCAATCTGACTGGAACGTTCCTCTGTGCAATCTCTTGGTTGCAAACATCTCCAGGCCCATGTGGCATGCTAGCTCACTGCATTAATCTTTTTTCCAGTCTGTTGAAGTCAAACAGGACAGAGGCTATGTCTTATCTATTTCTCCATCTCCAGAATACAGGTCAGTAAACATTTCTTCTAGTTGAGCTGATTCTGGTTTTCACCCCCAGAAATGATGGTGCAAGAACGTGAAGGATAGATTTTGTGGCTGTCTGCCTGCCTTGGAGTGTCAGGCAGCTTCCAAATCATCCTCATTTCTACTCACAGAGTGTAACATACTGTTGTCCCACTCATTACAAAATCAAAACTACTTATCACTTTCAAGCTCCATAAAATGGGCTTGTAACAGGGTAGAAGGCACCAGGTTGGTGTTTCCTAAGATACAGTGGATTTGTAGCTGTATTCCTAGAAACCATGATGGCATACCCCCCTTAATTAAGTCTATTTATTGTATATATTTAAAACAGACATAATATGCTTTTCCCTTTAAAAGTGTTCAAGCCCCTAAAACTAGTACCCAGAATAGCACAGTCTTTTTCCACCCAGAAGTCATTCCAACTCAGGGTTTAACATGTATCTCCTAGAGAGATACATGGTCACGTAATTCCTTCCCCAAAACTTGAGCCATAAAGAAGATGTTCAGAACTCTAATCAAGATGTTTAAAGATTAATTTACTAAGTGAATAATTTTTTTTCCAGTAACTGGAAAAATCTTTGCAGAAAAGAGAGACCAGAAAGTCTAGGGAGATGAGCAACCATCTTCCTGAGGATGCAATGCTTGGCTGCAGTCTCATTTTCCATCACACTTTATTTAATTTTTCTTTACTTATATCACATAAATTAACTCAGCAGTCATGCAGAATAATTTTGCTTCATTTGGATCTAAATTAATGAGTGTGATCACAAAGCCATATACAATTTCAATGAAGACACACTATAATTATTCTATTGCATGGGTTAGCATTTCAGCCATGTATTAATGTATTTTGAATGTGTGATGTATGATGCTTTTGTGGTCTTCTGCCATAACATCCTACTGAAAAATGTCCTCCAGTTTTAACAAATGCTAAAAATAAATTATTAAGCACACAGAAATGGAACAGAGAGAAATAAAGAAATAACAAAGGGAGAAATATGCTTGCTGGAACCCATTTCCTCCTGTACATTTTATTTCCAAATAGCTTTGTTAAGTAATGCATGAAGTCGTACAACAATAGATCTTTTTGTTCTCCTCTCCTAGCATTTGAGGAGTTTCATGGACAGAGAAATCCGGCCATTTGAGCACATGTACAAACTGGAGAGGGGAAACCACAAAAGCAGACAGCCTACATCTGCGGGCAATCGTGAGTTTTGCCTGTAAGTGTCAGCTTGAGTCCATGAATTATTCTGGCCCAGGTCATGGAGTTCACAGAGCCCTGTTTAGGAAGCATGACACTCATAGGGAAGGCAATTATATGTTTTTCAAATTAATCCCAAACAAGACAATGATTTAAAAATAGATGCAGTCTCTTCTAAAGAGCTTTTAGTCGTAAGAGTAATTTTTCCCTCCCTACTCTTCAGGTCTTCCAAACAAGCCCTCTTTCTCCTTGCTGCTGTTAAAGGTATAAAGTGGGGCTTCCACCTGCTAGCACTCACAGACCAATACCTTTAATTTTTGGCACTTATTTACAGTCTGAATGGACCATCCACACCTGCTTTCCCTCTAATTAGCTGGCTATCTAAAGGCTTCAGTCTGAGCCTGCCAGCTTCCTGAACGGAGAGGAAGATCATTTAGCTGCTGATGTGAGAGAAATGGGGGTAGGGAAAGGAGGGATATTTTTCTTTGAGAGAATTAAAGAGGAAAACATTAGAACAAAATGAAGAGTTATTCATAAAGAATAAGGAAGTAAAAAGCCTTTAAGACAACCAACCTGAAGCTGAAGAAATGAATAGCATCCCTAACTGACACTGATAGTCATTTCTACCTAAGAGCATTGGAAATCTTCTATGGTGTCTTAGTCAGTGCTCTATTGTGCTCTATTGCTGTTAAGAGACACCATGACCACAGCAACTCTTACAAATGAAAACATTTAACTGGGGCTGGCTTACAGGTTCAGAGGTTTAGTCCATTGTGAGTATGGTGGGAAGCATGGCAGCATGCAGACAGACATGGTGCTGAAGAGGGAGCTGAAAGTTACATATCTGGATCAGTAGGCAGCAGGAAGAGTGACATTGGGACCTACTTAAGCTTCTAAAACCTCAAAGCCCACCCCCCACCCCCGAGAGATACTACCTCCAACAAGACCACACCCCCAATAATGCCACTCCCTAGAGTCTATGGGGCCCATTTTCATTCAAACCACCACAGCACCCAACTTCCTTCCCAGTTCACTCTCTGTAATGTCATTCTGCATCAGGCTGTCAGAGATAAGGATTGCAATCCCTATTGTATTAGTCAGGGGTCCCTAAAGGAGCAGAACTATAGACTTAGTACATATTATAAATGGGTGGTTTAGACTGGTTTACACCACGATAGGTCTGGACAGCCCAATAGTAACTGTCTACAAACATGAGTTGTTCCTTTCACAATGCTGGTGCTCAGCAGTCCCAATACATGGAGGATTTCCAGAGAGCCTTGGTCTTGAGTCCACATTGGAAAGACAAAGAAATTGGGTTCTGGAGTCAACAAGGGAGGAAAGAGATGTTGATGAAATAGTCACTCACCAAGAAAAAAAAAAGTTAGGCACTCAGCCCTGATTCCCCTCGGATCACCATGGTCTAGAACAGCTAGCTGAGGGGCAGGAAGTCTTCCTGGGAAAACCCTCCCAGATCTGCCCAAAGGTATCTCTTAGTTAATTCCACACTCAACCAAGTTAACTTCATCACCACACTCACAGAGCACAAACAAGACTGAGTTGGAGGCAGAAATCTCCAAGCTCCTCACGTAACCTCTGGCCCACCGCTGGAATCTGAACAAGCCATGTGATTTAGGAACCTGAAGGCATGTCCAAACACCAAGTCCCCATTTCCAGGGCATCCAACTCATTCTTCTGGCCTTTGAAGGCACTGTGTGTACATAGTACACATACATACACTCAGACACATGGATATACACATAAAATAAATAAATACTTTTATTACCACACACAAAAGCCCTGGAATTCTCTCTGATTCACATCTCAACCAGAACATGGGTCATGCCTCTTGAATAATGCTTTCTGTTTCTCTCCCTCTTCTCTTTCTTATCCCTGCCCTTTTAAGTCAGCTCCTTGTGATCTCAAAACTAGGAGACTACACTTTTACCAAATTGGGGGAGGGGATATTGTTTTGTTTGGTTTGGTTCTAAAAACATATACTTTTTTTCTGGAACTCTATCTTGAGACATGAAATTTTAAAAGCTTAAACACAATCCCAAATTCTGCATGCTTTTGCCAGCACAATAAATGGGAAAGAGATGAACCGGGAAGAATTATGTTCCAATAACGCCCACATAAAGTCACTGTCACTTGGAGGCAGCTTCTGAAATAATCTGCCTGGTCAGATTAAGAAATAAACCCCACACTAAGCCAAAGTCACACTTTTCCAGAGACTTGCTTGTCTTTTAAGGCTGGATTGGGGGGGGGGAATGACACTAACTCGCTGATACGAATTACTACTCTACAGTTTGGTATTCATTGTACTGATGGCTTTGGTAAGAATAATTTTGCTCTGGGGTATCCACAACCCCTCCCTTCCCTGAAACTCTTAGAAACAAACAAATGGAGAAGACACTTGATCTCCATTTTCCTTGGGGATTTATCGGTCTCCATTTGGGTAAGAGAAACGTCCAATAGGCTTTTGTGACCTATCTTGGTCATGTGTACTGCAAAGTGCACAGCTCCATGGCTCATCAACTGGAGAGTGATTTGGAAATGAGTCCCTGTGAACTCGTAACTCCAGGGCAGCCACAAAGTAAGTAACATCCCAGTCTCACTGGATGTCCAAACCCCAATGAGTCTTGGACAGTTTCTCCCACACAGAGCTACAAATCTGTCTGCCCCCTTGTCTCAAAGGATGCATCCTACCTGGAAAAACCACGCATCCTACCCAGGAAGACCACACTGTCTGCATGTACCCAGCCTGCCATTCAAAAAGAGCCCAAAACAGTCCTGTCAGCTGTGAGGCAAACCTCAGATTTAGAAAGACACCCCACCTCACAGGGCCCTGCCTAAGTCACACCTGAATTTGCATGTGGAAACTGATAACTCTTTGATTGATGGTGACATTTTGAAGCCATGTAGCTCCTATCCATTCAAGACTCAGAAAGTCTTTACAGGAAAGAGTTCTTTTCTTTTGGCTTTTAAAACATTTATGCATTACAGGGGATCAGTTGGGAGTCTCTTGAAACCATGGAGTGAATCAAAACAATTTCCCCCAGGTTTAAGATGTAAATTGAATGAGAGCTGGTTGTGGTGCCCTTGTTTGTAATGCCAGCACTCAAGGGGACTGGGGTACAGAGACAGACTCTGTCTCTAAAACAAGCAGAAAATAAGATAAAGTAAGCAAGAGAGAAGGAGAGAAAAACCTGAGTGAGCACAACTTGTGTCGTGGCGTTTGGGTCTGAAAGGTCCTCCACAATGACACTTGCTTGCACACGTGGTCCCAGTCAGTGGTGCTGTTTTGCGAGTGTGCAGTCTTTGGAAGTGAAGTCTGGCTAACAGAGGTGGATCTTTGGAAGACAGCCTTGAAGGTTATACCCACCTTTGGCTCTTGTCTCTGCCTCCTGCTTGCTGCAATGTGACCGGGCATCTCATGTTCCTGCCATCATGTCTCTCCCCCATCATGCTGGACCTGAAACCATGAGACAAAAATACATATTTCCTCTCTTTAAAAAGAGATACGTTTTACTTTTGTTTTATGTGTATGAATATCTATGTGTACATCTGTGCATCACATGTGTGCAGAGCCCATGGAGGCCAGAAGCTGTCAGACCTCAGATTTCCTCTCATAAGATGTTCTGGCTGATATTTTGTCATAGAAAAACTTATAGAACTGGCGTTTTATTTTGTTTTTAATTTTTTATTAAATTTTTTCATTTCTTTTATATACTGACCACAGTGTCCCCTTCCTCCTCTCCTCCTATTCCTTCCCCCTATCTCCTATCTACTCAATCCCCCCATCCACTCCTCCTCCATCTCCCTTCAGAAAAGGAGTCAACAAAGCATGGCATATCAAGCTGAGACAGGATCGAGCTCCTTCCCCTGCATCAAGGCTGGGTAAGGCAACCCAACATGAGTAATAGGTTCCCAAAAGCCTGTTCAAGCACCAGGGACAGGTCTTGCTTCTGCTGCTAGGAGCCCCACAAACAGACCAAGCTGCACACATGCTGAGGGTCTAGGTCAGTCCCATGCAGGCATCTTAGCTGTTGGTTCAGAGTCTGTGAGCTCCTATGAGCTCAGGTCAACTGCCTCTGTGGGGTCCTCTGTCATGACCTCTGACCCCTGGCTCATACAATCCCTCCTCCCTGTCTTCAACAAGACTCCCTTTGCAAGTGTCACGTGGCTTGTTTTGATCACATTCACACCTCCTCCCCAGCATTCCCAGTCCATTCTGCCTTCCCCACTAATCCAACTCTGTGTCCTTAAAAAAGAAATTTCACAACCAGTTTGTGCTTTAGGAATAGTCTTTACAGCTGGAAAGATGGTTAAGTGATTAACAACACATGTGAGATGGCAACTAGGCCAGACCAGAGCCATGGCAAGCTTCTAACAGCCCCTGCCAAGGACCCAGCCTTAGTTTTGGTTTCCTGGAGCTGAGCAAGCCATCAGATAACCACATCTCAAGGACAACCAATCAACAGGCACCCCCCAGATCCTCCCACTAACTAAGAATAGCTTTTCTTACCCGGCCACTGGAAAAATCACTGACCACTAGAGTCACCTACCAGTCCTATAAACTTTGTGTTTAAATCCACCAATCAGGCCCCAGACTAAACTCCCCTCCCTGGAATTCTCCTAATCTTGCTTAAAAGAAGCCTTCAGGCTTCTCTGTGGTTGATATTTGTCACTTTGTCAGATGGTTAGACCCCAACGTCTTAATAAACACTCTTGTTCATTGCATACATGACTAGTAGTCTTTCATGGGACTTCCCGAGGGCACTAACAGCATGCTGCTCTCACAGTGGGCCTGTTCAGTTGCCAGCACCCGCATGCAGCTCACAACCACCTGTAACCCGAGCTCCAGGGTTATCTGACTCCTCTGACCTCTGCAGCCACCTCCATCACATGCACATATTCGCACATGGGTGTATACATATATACGCACAATCGAAACAAAACACGTCTTTGAAACACAAGAGGGGTCTTTAAATGAATATTTTTATTTGAAAATTTATTTTACCTCTAAGGCTATTGTCATTATTACGTAAATTCTAAGATACCATAAACAAATAATAATCACAAAATAATCCAAGCAAATATTGAAGAAATAAAGAAAAATCTTACTAACTAAAGAAATGAATCATCCAATTTTAAATTGAGCAAAAGGAAAAAAATAAGATGACTGCTCTCTTTGGACTTACTGGAAACCTCTAACTGTTTTGTTTTCATAGAATGTGCTGAGCGTGGAAAGTCAAGAGGAAAACCTCCCCGATATACCTTCTCACTGTAAGTTTTAAGGCACATGGCAATCTGACTGTCACCCTTACTGCTCTTAAAATCCCTTGCTATCACTTTCTCTGGTCACTTTTAAACTACATGATCACGTTTTGATGGCTGACCCAAAAGAACATAAGCAACTCTCAAAGCTTCTCAGCAAGTGATATTTCTACATCCAGACATAATTCTTCATTTTAAAGAAAGAAATAAAATAAGATGAGACAAAGAACCACACGTGGGTAAACTGGAGGTTATCAATGACATGGCCCAATAACTCTCTGTCCTTAGCCATGAACCTGAATGTTAACTTGATTCTACACAGAGATAATGGAGTTTACCCATATATGTCTCTGAGGTCTTATTGCAAATTTATGCAAACATGAGAACACCTTATCATCCCTTTCCTGCATCCAAAAAGTTGATGTCACTGTAGACTGTGTGGAGAAAACCACTGTGAAGACTGTGGAGAGAACCACTATGAAGCCTGTAGGGAGAAAACCACTGTGCGGACTGTGGAGAGAACCACTGTGAAGACTGTGGAGAAAACCACTGTTAAGACTGTGTGGAGAGAACCACTGTGCGGACTGTGTGGAGAGAACCACTGTGCAGACTGTGTGGAGAGAACCACTGTGCAGACTGTGTGGAGAGAACCACTGTGAAGACTGTGTGGAGAGAACCACTGTGAAGACTGTGTGGAGAGAACCACTGTGCAGATTGTGTGGAGAGAACCACTGTGCAGACTGTGTGGAGAGAACCACTGTGCGGACTGTGGAGAGAACCACTGTGCGGACTGTGGAGAGAACCACTGTGCGGACTGTGGAGAGAACCACTGTGCAGACTGTGTGGAGAGAACCACTGTGCAGACTGGAGAGAACCACTGTGCGGACTGTGGAGAGAACCACTGTGAAGACTGTGTGGAGAGAACCACTGTGCAGACTGGAGAGAACCACTATGAAGACTGTAGGGAGAACTACTAGAACTGATAAGAAACCAGGAAAGGATAAGATAAACATCCAATGTTTATCCTTCCAGCTTCCTGTCTTACATTTCACCACCCTCTGGCTCAGTCCTTATAATTACGAGCAAAGTTTTTGTTAAATAGCCCTTTTCAAGGAGCTCTCTTTCAAGAACTTGGAATTCCTTCAGTCATTCTACATTGTTCCTTGTGGTTTGTCTACAAGCTTGAATACATTATTTTAAATTTTCCTTTGGTGAAACCCACTCAAAATCCCCAATTTCCTTCCAGATCTCTGACTGACTTTCTAAGAACATGTGATATAACTACACTGTTAACCGATAGAAGCCATGTAGACAGCACAGCATCCAAACCCAAAAGGTAATATTAAGTCTAGATGCCAGGTACACTCAGTTCATTCTCCAATGTTGAACTCCACTGCTTGCCTTTTCAAGTAGAAAGAATAATACAGTTAAAATTAATGCAACACAAAATAATTGGATGTAAATGTCATGTAAAAGAATCCATTTGGAATTTGTAAAATATTTGCCTTCATAAAGAACTTTAGAATTCTAGAATAGTTTCCTTATAGGATTAAATATCTCAAGAAGAAACATCAAAACTAACTTGGTCTCACACACTCCGAGTTCCTCCACCCATTAGATGCTATTCAACTCTTTGCATTTCTGAATAGGAAAAGACATTTGTAAACAATAAAAGCTGCAAAGAAAACTCAGGAAAAGTCAAGCTGAAAAGACTATGAGACCAGACCAGCTGTCTGAAGGAAGCAAAACCCTAGGAAGCTTCCTGGAAGAGGTTTAAAACAGAGTCACTCAAAAGGGACTCACTCTCTCCAATCTTTTGAGTTGTCTGAAGGCTGTGAGTGTGTTCCATATCCCCAGCTTTGTGATCTGTCACCATGCTGGGGTGAGTTTTGGTGATGTGGCTGTCTTTGAATCACTTCTGCTCTTATCAGTAATCCTTTGCCCATATTTCTGTAAGTAACCCCAGTAAAACTCATGGTTCACCAAGTTCAACTTCAGTGGTATCCATACTTAGGTCTATTATGGGCTTCCTATAGGGTGAGTTGTGTGTGTGTGTGTGTGTGTGTGTGTGTGTGTGTGTGTGTGTGTGTGTAGCATCTCCCCAGTAACAGTTTTGTCACACAACACCAATCACTGGCAGGAGTGTTTCTCTCATGCACAATTCTGGTAGACTCACTTTATGTTAACATTTTAATACTGTATTCTGGTCTTAATCCAAGACACATCCCTGTACTACAGCACTGAGTGAACTCACGAATATTTTTCATTTCTTCTGTGGAAATGAACTGATTATAGTAACAGTATTAGAGGAAGCATTAGTTTGAAAACATTGCCTGAGGGACACAAAAGTTATTTTTATTTCATAATTAGGCACTTCTGTCCCTGGGGCATTTTACAGCCATATTTTGAAATAACAGCCATTATTGTATTACAATTTTCTGGTTTTTTGCACATAAAAATATTTAGAAAGTGTTTTTAGCTGAGTTTTATTAGTCATCATGCCAGGAAGTGCCTAGTGTTATGGATGATGGAATTATCTTTGAGGGCTTCCCTTTAGTGTTATGTCTTCCTTATAGTCTACATTCTCTCACTGTGTGGTACTAGAACTGCAATATAAAGTAGGAATTGAATATTCTCTCCATTTGTATAAGTAATATGCACACAGGGATAACGTACACTCTGTCCATATGTCTCCACTCTTCCCCCAACTCAGCATTAAATCGTCCGTGTCACACATGAAACTACTTTATATCTTAGGTAAAGCTGTATTCACAAGAACTAGAAATGTGGAGTTCATTCAGCAAACACAGAACAATTCCAAAACAGCCGACTGGATGGACTGCATTTCCCTCTTAGGTGATTTCATAATCTCAAAATTGTGTGCCGTGGTGTGCACATACAGAGAGGGGAGAGAACAATGAAGTAATTAAAAAACAAAAGATCACCCAATGGATTGAGACAATTCTCAAATCTAAAATGGAGCTCTCCACCCTAATATGCACTGGTTTGCTTGTGTGACGTGTGTGCAGGCACCTGTGTGTCCAGAAGTCAAGACGCAATGTCTTCCTGTGTCACTTTTCACTTTACTGTTTAAGCAGGGTCTCTCACTCAATGTGGAACTCACTGATTCAGCTAGATTCATGGGTCAGCAAACCCCCAGAAACCTACTGTCTTCACCTCCTTAGAGCTGGGTTTACAAACACACTCACGTGCGCACGCGCGCACACACACACACACACACACTCACACACTCACTCACACGTGGCTTTAGAAAACAAAGGTGCTAAGAATTCAGAACCAGGCCCACACAAATATACAGAAAGCATTTTGCCAGCTGAGCCTTGTCCATGTACCCTTAATTTTCTTCTTAAGTACTTGGGTCCGACTATTTAAATAACACTATGTATGGGTACTCTGTGAGGAAACAGCTTCATACATAGAAACATAATATGTTTCTCCTTCATTTCTTCATATTAATGTGTGTTTTTCCTTTGGTAGCTTGAATCAGAATGTCACCAATAGGCTCATACATTAGAATGTTTGGTCTCCAATTGGTGGAATTGTTTGGGAAGGATTAGGAGGTATGGCCTTGTTGGAGGAGGCATGTCACTAGGGATGAACTTTGAGTTTCAAAATGCCACACCATCCCTAGTTAGCACTCGCTCATGCGCTCTCTCTATATATATGTGTGTGTGTGTGTGTGTGTGTGTGTGTGTGTGTGTGTGTGTGTATGTATGTATGTATGTATATATCTGCCCAATGACTACTGTACTAGTGTCATGCCTGCCTACCTGCCTGCTGTTGTGTTCCCCACCATGATGGTAATGTACTCACCCTCTGATAAACTATTTCCCCTGTAAGTTGCCTTGGTCATGTGGCTTATCACAGTAATGAAAAAGTAGTTAAGACATTTCCTGTTGGATGTACACAGAAAAATTATCTTTCTCAAACATCACCATGCTACAAATGCCTGAAAAATGTCATACAAGTCCATTGAAGTGAACCATGTTGTGTTATTCTAGTCATAACTATACATCTCTCTGCTTCTGATCTAAGTTTCCCATGGTACCACACCTTCCTTGCTCTAACCCCATATGAGGGCTACAGACATAGGTATTCAGGCATCTTGAATGAACATATAAATAAAACCTTACTTAGTTTCCAACAGTGCTCCAAACCAAATCACTGAAAGATGCTTGTTTTTGTTTTTATTTATAAATATAAATTGTATTTATGTTGTATTTACAGGGTACAGTACAATGGAATGACTCCAACAAATCACATGTCTATTTTGATTTTGTGATAACATGTAAAATCTATTAGAAGTTTTCAAGCATACAATGTATTAACTATAGCTTCCTGTACTGTGAAATACAAGCTCTAGAACATGTTCTGCTTGTCTTCCTAAAACTCTGTAACCTTTGAATAATATTTCCCCATTCCTGCTTCATCAGTTCCTGGTTACCATTCTATTCTGCCTCTGAGGTCAATGTTATCCACATATAAGTGTGCCATTTGTCTTTCTGCCCTCCTTATTTTAATTTAGCCTAATACTCTCAAATTCCATATTAGTGTTGGAAATAACAGAAGTTTCTTCTTTTTAAGACTGAGTGATATCTAATTGTGCATGTGCTCTGAGTTTTGTCTTTCCACTCATTCACTGACCCACTTACAGACACTCTTTCTTTGGTGTTCTCAGCCGTGGTGAAATAAATATTGGGGTATGGATCTTTTCAACATACTAGTTTCATTTCCTTTGGAAGTATATTTGGAATGAAATTACTGAATCACACTGTAGTTCTCTTTCTAAATTTTTGAAGAAATTGTTGACTACCTTAATTCATATTATCACCAACAGTATACAAGAGTCCCCTATCTCTAAATCTTTGCCAACACTTGTTAGTTGTTGGGTTTTTTTGTTTGTTTTTTGGTAAAAAGCTATCCTGATAGTGCATACCTTATTGTGCCTTAATTTTTTATTTCCCTGTTGATTTGTGATGTTACACTATTTTTCATAAAACTATTGGCTACTTTTGTGTCCTCTTTGGAGTAATGTCAACTTGAAAGGGGAAGAAACAATTGGAGACGAGAAAGAATAATGGTAAGGGGTGAATATCACCACTATATACAAATGTAACAAAATTTATAATGTAACCCTTTGCTTTGTACAATGAGTACCATATAATAAAGCACTGTGAGGCAGAGACAAGAGGATCCTTGGAGCCTAGCCAGACAACCTAGTCTAATTGCTGAACTTAAGATCAGTAAGACACTCTCTTCAAAGAGGTGCATAGCTGTTATGGTTTCAGTAAGCTAATGTTCAAAACTTATCAGAAAAATGTGTTGTGTGTGTGTGTGTGTGTGTGTGTGTGTGTGTGTGTGTGTGTATTCCTCCTAGACTCATGACTTTGAACCCAGTTGGTAATCTTGGGAAAGATATGGAAACTTTAGTAGATATAGCCTTGGTGGAGTAGGTACATCACTCAGGGGCAGGCCATGAGGTTTGTCTTAGTTACTTTTCTATTACTGTGATAAGACACTATAATTGAGGCACCTTACAAAAGAAAACATTAAATCTGAACTCACAGTTTTAGAGGGTTAAAGTCTATGATGGCAGAGCAAAGTCACAGCAGCAGGAACAGTTGGGAGCTCACATCACATCTTGATCCATAAGTAAGAGAGAAAAACACTGGGAATTGTAGGTGGAAGTTTCTGTCCTGTCAACAACTCCCAGATAAACACACTGAGATTTATTATTACTTGTAAATGTTTGATGGATAGCTCAGGCTTGTTACTAGCTAACTCTTTCTTTTTTTTTCCGCTTCCCTTTTTTGTTGTTGTTGTTTTGGTTTTTTGGTTTGTTTTTGTTTTTTGTTTTGTTTTGGTTTGGTTTTTTTTTTTTTTTTGGTTTTTCGACACAGGGTTTCTCTCCTCTTCCTTTTTTTAATTTAACTTAGAAACAAGCTTGCTTCACATGTCAATCCCAGCTCCCTCATCTCCTCCCGGTCCCCCCACTAGGCTCCCCAACCCCCCACCCAATCTCCACTCCAATCCCCAGGGAGGGTGAGGCCCTCCATGGAGGATCTCCAGAGTCTGTCATTTCATCCAGGACAGGGCCTAGGGCCTTCTCCAAGAGTGCCAGCTGAGAGAACATCCCTCATTGTGGGATGGGCACTCAAAGTTCACTAGTATGCCAGGGATAAATACTACCCATGGCCCCATAGATTACCTAGGCCTCCTCACTGACACCCACATTCAGGGGGTCTTGACCAGTCCCATGCTGTCCACCCAGCCATCAGTCTGGGGTCCAAGAGCTCCCCCCTTGTTCAAGTCAACTGTTTCTGTGGGTTAAACCAGCCCAGTCTTAACCCCTTTGCTCAGGGGTTAAGAGCACTGCCCGTTCTTCCACAGGTCCTGAGTTCAATTCCCAGCAACTACATGTGGATAACTCTTACATTTTAATTAACCCATTTCTATACATCTGTGTATTACCATATGGCTTGTGTCTTGTTACCTCATTTTCTGCACATCCTGCTTGCTCTGCTGGCTGGCATCTCCCTGACTCTGCCCTCCATCATCTTCTCATCGTTCTCAGTTTAGCTTCCTGTCCAGCTACCACCAAGCTTGTCAGCTTTTTATTAACCAATGAGAATAATATATATTCATAGTATACAAGGTTATTCCACAGAAGGGAATAGCATAGGTCCTTTAAAACCTCAAAGTCCCCAGTGATAGACCTATTGCAACAAGGCCACACCTCCAAGTCCTTCCCAAACAGTTCCACCAACTGAGGGCCAAATTTTCAAACATATGTACCTATGGAGGTCATTCCCATTCAAGGTTCTACAGCCTGGTTGAACTTCCTGTTCTCTTTGCTTCCTGAATTCAGACACAATGTGATGAGCCGGGCCACACTCCTGCTGCTCTGTCTTCCCCACCATGATGGACTGTATACCCTGTGAAGCTGTAAACCAAAATAAGCCCTTTCTCTCTTAGGTTGCTTCTGTCAGGGTATTTGTAACTGAGACAGTAGTCATTCCTGAGGTTGTGCTCTGGCCTCCACATACACAGGCACACACATGGAAACATATATGCATATGCTCACGTGCACACACACACACGCACACAAATGTTTTTAAATAGTGTCTATTCAGGACCTTTGCCCTTTTTAAAACAGGTTGTTTTCTTGCTGTTGAGTTTTTCTGGTGTACTTTGGATGTTGGCTGTCACAAGGGCACAGCTGGCCTGCACCTATTCTCCCTTGCTCTGTGGGTGGTCTGTTTATCTTGAGCATTGTTTCTTTTGCTCTTCTGCTTTTTAGTTTGCTTCAGTCCCATCCATGGGTTTGCTTCTGTTGCCTGTAGCTTAGAAACCATATTACTTAAAAAAATCTTTGACAAGATCAATGCCAGGAAACTTTCTCCATATGCATTCTTCTAGTAGCTGTATACCTTCATACTTTACATTTAACTCTTCAATCTACTTTTACCTGGTTCTCTTACATAATGTGAAGTAAGGGTCAAGTTTTATTCTTTTTGCATGGGAATATCCAGTTTCCCAGGACCATTTATTGAAGAAATTATTTTCCTGTGTGTATTCCTCATGCTTTTGTTGACAATAAATCAACTATATATAGATGAGATGACTTGTTTGGGGACATTCTCTTCTATTCTGTTGGTCCAAAATTCCATATTTGTGTCACTATCAAGCTCTTTATATTACCATAACCTTGTTATCAATTCTCAAGATTTTTTTTTACTTTTTTTTGTTCAAAATTATTTTATCTACTTGGGAACTTCTGTGATCACATGTGAATTTAAAGTTTCTTTTAGTCTATGAACAAAATCTTTGGGATTTTGATAGGGACTGCACTGATCCTATAAATAGTCTTGAGGAAAATGAGTGATTCGATAATATTAATTCTTTTAATTCATGAACGTGGAATAGCTTCTCATTTTTTGCCTTGCTTGATTTTAAATCAATTTTTATAGGTTTTCATTATATATATATATATGTACATATACATATATATTTCATGTTCTTGGTTTAATTTATTCATGAACATTCTCATACTATTGGTACATGACATTGCTTTTCTTAACTTCTTTCTTGGGCAACTCGCTGTTAATATACAAAAATGCTACAGGAAACACAAACAACCTTTTACCATGTTGTTCTGGCCCTGGTCTCTGATTTTATGCTGAACAGTTGGGAATCTGAACATTCTTGGCTCACTCCTCCTTGTAGACTTTTCACTACTGACTGCCACATTAACTGTGAACCTGTGATACATGACTTTGTTGAGGCATACGTGCCCTGCAACCAACCTAATGACAGATACTTACTGTAAATTTTTGTTGGGTTTCATCAGATATTTTTCCACATTGATTGAGACAATAATGGGCTTTTGTCCAGTTTGCTAATGTTCTTTGTGTGTGTCTAATGATCCTTGCGTCCTGGGGATAAGTTCCACTTGGACATCATGAATGAAACCATGAGTCTAATAACTTCAGTATTTTTATAGAATCCTTAAGAATGAGAATTCATTTTCCTGCTTTGGGCTATTAGTTCTAAAATATTAGAAGCACAAAGCTTCAAATGCCACCTCATAGAGAGATTTTTTGGGGGGGTTGGTTGGTTTTGGTTTTTCCTGAAAATGAAAACAAGTAAAACAACAGAGGGAAAGGGTCCCCAGGCATGATTTTGATCTACGTATCATTTAAGCCTAATCCTCAGTCTACTCCTGCATGAGTCATTTCCACTGACTGGGTAAGGGACACACAACTATAACCCTAGTACTTGGGAGGCTGGGGTTGGAAGATTGCCACAAGCTTGAGGTCAGGTTGATGTACACAGAGAATTCCAGGCCAACAAAGACTGTGAAACTCTGTCTCAATGAAAGAAAGAAAGAAAGAAAGAAAGAGAGAGAGAGAGAGAGAGAGAGAGAGAGAGAGAGAGAGAGAGAGAAAGAAAGAAAGGAAAGGATTTTCTTAAAAGAGGTCTAACTAGTAGAACTCATGTGTGTGTCCTTTCCAAGAAGCATTATAGTTTCTCCAGCTATTCATGTGCCATGTGCTCTAAGACGTTTACCATTCCAGTTAACTCACTTCCTAGTCTTCATTAACCATGAGGCCAAAATGGACCCAAAAATACAGTCTGACTTGAAAAAACAGCAAATGTCAGCCATTAATGATCAGGATTTAATTCAGTCACTGTCATGTGCTGTTCTTGAAAGACACTGGGATGGGTGATATTATGTGTCACCTTGGCTCTAGAACACACATCTGTCTAGACAGATGCTACACTGGACCTTATGGAGGATAGACTCTGAGTGATGTAAATGACCCTCTGTGGTATTAGAGAGCCATATTCAGACAGCTGAGCACTCTAAGGTTGATGTCCCCAGAGGAGGAAGGGATCATGCCTCCAGAGAACCTTGAGACTCAAGAATGCAACACTTACTCTTGCCAGAATTTCCAGGCTGTCTGATTTCAGCCACCACAACAGCATAAAGGTGTGTGTGTGTGTGTGTGTGTGTGTGTGTGTGTGTGTGTGTGTGTGTGTGCATGTGTTCTGTGGCTTCTGTGTTTCCCTAAAGAACCCTGACTGATACAAATATAAACATCATACTCTCCTTGCTTCGACATCTCAGAGAATGGAGAGTTAGTTTGCCTGTATAAAGGTTTCTATCTATAGTTCTTCAAATGCATTATACTTTGCATGTGTGCATATACTCAGTTAATTTCCATCAACTGAGATATTTTAGAACAGGATTCCCTCATCTGCCATACCTATTAAGGCTCCCAGTTTGGAACTTGAAGAAATTTGCTAAGAAGGCTTTCATCTCTTTATCCCAGTAATTAGAAAAGTGTTCATGAAGGCCTAGCTTATACTGCAGCCCTGTTGAACACAACTGGAACTCCCATCAATCAGCATCCCATTGTGTGAACTGTTTAACCAGTTGTTTTTTTTAATTTTATTTTCCAGTTTAAATTTGGATAAGAAACAAGGTTGCTTCACAAGTCAGTTCCAGGTCCCTCTCCCATTCCCTCCCTTCCTCCTGAGCCCTGCCCCCCCCCGTTATCCCCTCATTTCCCCAGGGAGGGTGAGGCCCTCCATGGGGGTGTGCATAGTCTGTCATTTCATATAGGGCAGGGCCTAGACCCTTCCCCAAGAGTTCAGGGTGAGAGTGCACCTCACATTGTTCTATGGGAGTCCAAAGTCCGTGTGTATACTTGGGATGGGTACTGATCTGCTGCCCAAGGCTCAATAGATTCCCTAGGCCTCCTCACTGACACCCAGATTCAGGGGGTCTTGATCAGTCCCATGCTGGCTTCCCAGGCTGATGCCTGGGATTCAAGAGTTAACCTTTGTCTGGTCAGCTGTTTCTGGGGGTTAAACCAGCCCAGTCTTAATCCCTTTGATCATCAGTCCTCCCTCTCTGTTACTGGCTTTCTTGAGTTCAGCTCAGTACTTAACCAAGGGAGTCTGCCTCTTCTTCAATCAGCCACTAAATAAAGTTTCTGTTTCCCAGACTCTCTGGCCATAGGATTGAAGGCTGGCACTCCTCAGGTCTATGTCTAAAATTCATATATGAGAGAGTACATGCCATGTTTCTCTTTTTGTGACTGGGTTACCTCACTCTGTTTAACCAGTTGTTAATCTGCCTAACAGGATTATCACCCAGCTCAAACTTCTCCAGCTTTCCTACAGGAATATTACAGAAGTTCCCAGTGAATGCCCTGCCAAAATAAGAGTCTGGCCACGGATTTCTTTCCATCTTTCACTCTACTGACCCATATGAAAACATGTACTTTGACATCAATTGATGTTTTCTATGCATTCCTTTTCTAACTTATTATTACTTCCTTCTGTGAAAAGTCCTATAAACTATTCACCTCAAATTTTGCCATAGTCCTTCAAATTACAGGTATAATAAGCATAGAATTCAGTTTCAGTCTTTTTAAGTGTTTTCTTCAGAGATTAGACATATTGACTATGATTACATCTCCAAACTCATTCATCACTTTGCAGCTCATTATCAAATGATAAATAGTTCTGCTCAATTGAAAGCAAAGTGCTCCTTGCATTTTGGGGTTTGGGATGAATTTGATCATGCTAGTTTTGCTCTCTCCAGCTTAATGGTTCCCTCCTTGATAGAGATGATGGAAATGAAATGAAATGGGGTCAAGTAAGAAGGCACAACAGGGAAAACGCTATAACAAATACAAAGAAACAAATAGGTTTTTATCTGTTTTCTATTTAAAAGAAATTTTAATTTCTATTTAAAATCTAGGCACATTGGTGCACACCTGTAATTCCAGAACCTAGGAAGCTGAAGCAAGAAGAAGCTATCTTGGGCTAATGAGTATCTAAAAAAAATACCAATTACATAAAATCTGATGTTTAAGCCATCAAACTGCAGAAGATAAATTTTTAAAAAGATGTATATCATATATAAGAGAAGTAATATATCCAGGTTTATACCTTCATAATTTCCTAATATGTGTAAATTGGATAAATACTTTTTTAGCATTTTCCTATCAGATTAGTAAGCCTTTTAAATATATATATATATCAAATGCATATGACAATTTTTTTGTTTTTCATGCTCTTTCCATTTATTCATCCACAGAGGCTTAATAGAAAGATCTGTAAATGTTAGTCATGCTATTAACAGGCCAATTTAATATTTTATATCTGTCAGTGTCATACGAGCAAGGATGTTTGCATCTTCCCTTTACTCTTGACTAGAGGTGTAATATGACTAGTTACTTGAGTTCCTCTCTTGACTTCACAGATACAGTAGACTGGAACTTGGATATATAAGCTAAATAAACCCTTTTGTCCCCTATGATACATATATACATATATATAATATGATTACATCATTTCATATATATTGAGAATTACACCTAGAAAGAGAGAGATTATAATACAATTACATCATTTCTCCCTTCCCTTTCCTCCCTCCAATTCTTTCCATATACCCCTTCACTTGCTCTCATTCAAAACTATGGCTTCTTTTTCTTAAATTGTTGCTACATATGGGTATTTAGCACTGCAGCAAATGTGAAACTAGAACAGAATTGCCAATGTGGTTGTCTTATCTTTAAACATGACTGAATCTTCATGCAGGGAAACATCAGACAAATCAAATTCAACAAGATAATTGGACTTGATTATTCCAAAATGACCATGTAATAAAAGGCCTTAAAAATCTGGTGGGAGAATTATTCTAGGTTATATAGACTAAATAGACATGCCAAAAAAATGCAGGGTGTGACCCCACTCAGCTCACTGAAGAACATGATACACAAAGTTAGAAAGCTTGACACTAGATATAATCTTAAATGATAATACTGAGTTGACACTAACATTCTTGCCCGAGATAGTTTAGTATTCTTAACATAAAAGAATACTTCGGTTCTTGGAAAGTGTATCCTGAGCTATTTAAGGATTGTGTTTCTTTGCAAATAATTTAGAGAAAATTGAAAAGATGCTTTAAAAAATAAACGTGTGCCTATACATAAATTTATGCATACATGCATGTTTACATGAGCACGAGAAATGTGCAGGAACAGGACCAATCTGACAAAAGGATCCTCAGTAGCAAGCAGCAGATTGTGCATTGATACCCAGGGCACTTACCATTGTTGTGTGTTCCTATAGGCTTTTAATTTTCAAAAGCAGGCAGGGATGGGGCAAGGAAAGCCAGTGCATACGCTGTGAGGTGGAAGGGGACTTAGAAGACTTCGTGCTCTGCTCCAATGAGCATACCTTGGTAACAGCCTTGATTTCCAGGGGCTTGTGTCTCATCTTTTGTAAAATGACATTGACAAACTCCAGTGCCCTTTCCTGTAGTATGAGCACCAATTTGGGAATAAACAGTCTCATGTCTCTATGTGAATATATGGTGACATGTGCAGATAGCAAAACAAAATTGTTATTTCTCCTCATGAAATTACTCACTGTAATTTAGTAGTTTATGAGTTATTCCTTCACAACACCTTGGCCAGTTGTGTGTGTTTCATGATAGTCACCAGCTTAGCACTAGGACTGCGTTCCTTCTTCCAAGAACCAGACCTTTCACTGTCTTTATTAAAAAATAATAGTTATGTGGTAACTATATATGAAAATATATAATATACATAACAAAAATATCAAGCAAGAAAGGAGTCAAGAGGGAAAGGAATTGGAAAAGTGATAGGGGATAAAAGGAAGATAAAAGAAGAGAGAAGAAAGTGGGTTATGGGGAGACTGCCAGAAGGGGGGAAGGGAGAGAGGAACAGGGGGGAGAGAGGTGCTAGCTGAGAAGAACCGCCAAGAGCTCTGACATCTAGGCTACATAACCAAAAAGGAACTGATGCCTCTTGTTAGTGGTACAAGACTCCCCATTTGATCACCTCTAATTGTGAGTTTGGACACATGTGTAAAGCTCTCTGCCACTTGCCAGGAACCTAAGCCATTAACAGAATCAGTAATGAATAAGTCTGTAAGAGAGAATGGGTCATTTAAAACCCTGTGTAAGAATGCTCGTCGAAGTTCACCTGATGGGCATTCTCCAGATTAAAACTATTAGTGAGTAAATATCTCTATGTAGATCAATTTGACCAAGACTGGGCTTAAAAATAACAACAAAAGAAGTTTCCAGATTAAATTTAAAGTATATTCTCACAATCCTTTTTGTTTGGTTGGTTGGTTTTTGGTTTTTGGAAACAGAATTTCTCTGTGTAGTCCTGGGGATGTCCCTGACCATTCTGGCCTCAAAGTCAGAGATCCGCCAGCCTCTGCCTCGAAAGTGCTGGGATTAAAGACATTTGCCGCCACTGCCCAGCTTAAGGTCTCTTTTTAATGTGAGAAAATAACACAATAAATTTCTACTAAAATAGTTTTTTCAAATTCATTTTAATATTTACATTTAAGTATGCCCCTTACATATTCTGACCTTTACCCATGCTTATGAAATTTTAATATATTAATAACTAACCAGCTATGTGTTTGTGGTACACTCCTGTAACCCAGCACTTGGAGGTCTCAGGAGTTAAATGTCATCTTTGCCATAAATCTGGTTCAAGGCAAGCCTGGGTACATGAGATGTTGTCTCTAAAAATAAAAATAGGAGGATGGAGAGATGGTTCAGAGTTAAGAGTTCACATGACTCACATGAAGAACATGGGTTAAGTTTCCAGTACCAATACGCAAAGGCTCACAACCACCTGTTGTAACTCTCCTTTTAGAGAATCCAGTGCCTTCTTCTGAACTCCAGCAGTATCTCTGCTCGTGTGCACATAGCCACACACAGACACAGAATTTTAAAATAATAAAAATAAAAATCTCAGCAAATTCATCTAATTTGACTTAAGGCAACTCAACAGATGGGAAATCATTCCTGTTGCTGAGAATCTAGCTAACAACCCAGAACTGGTAAGGTCGTGGATCTTAGAGAACCTTCAACCATCACTTTACTGAGCCAGCATAATTCCCAAGTGCATTCTAAACATGCATCCTCATGCCCACAGGAATGCCGCTTCATCCCTCGTCAGAGAAGCATCCCTTTGGATGTTGACCATCACAGAGCATCACACCTGATCAACATACAGTGAACTAATGGTAGGTTGCCGGGAACAAACAAATAGATCTCCAACACAAGCCAAAGGACCAGGAAGGCTAACATGAGCTCATGTATTCTAGAAATGACAGGGAAACTGCACCCATGATGCCTCACAAATATAGCTGCCTAAACAGGATCTGAACAATGGCAATAGACATGCTATTATGGGAGAGGAAATCTCACGGGGCCCATCCCTGAGCAAATAACTATAATATATAATGACTGCTAAGAGAGGGGAAATTAGTCATGTCCAGGGATGAGTCTCTTACCTGGTTATCCAAAATCAAGTGATCAGCCCTGAAATCATATACATCCAACAACACTAAATGCTGTGATTATATATTTATACATTTATACACATGTATAACAATAACAATTAGAGAAAAAGAGACCGTGAATTTGAAAGGGGATAAAGTGGGTACATATAGGGGATTGGAGGGAGAGCAGGGAAATAGAGGGAGTGACATAATTATACTACTTTTTAATTAATAAACATGACTTTAAAGTGAAATAAAATAAAATTTAAAAGAGAAAAAGATTCGTTGGGGGAGGGTCTAGGCCCTGCCCTGAATGAAATGACAGACTATGGACACCCCCATAGAGGGCCTCACCCTCCCTGGGGAAATGAGGGGATATTGGGGGGGGTGGGAGGGAAAGGGAGAGGGACCTGGAATTGACATGTGAAGCAACCTTGTTTCTAATTTAAATTTAAATTTAAAAATAAAAAAATAAAATACAAAAAAATAGAGAAAAAGATTCCTTAGAGCCATTGTCTTTTTTGTTTGTTTGTTTTCTGTTGTTTTTATTACAATATCTTTTATTTAAAATAGAAGCAATCTTATTTTACATATCAATCCCAGTTCCCTCTCTCTCCCTCCCATCTTCCCATGTCCCCCACTGACCCCCATCCCATCCCTCTTCTGCTCCATAGAAAGGGTGAGACCTTCCATGGGGGATCATCAAAGTCTGTCACATCATTTGGGGCAGAGCCTAGCCCCTCCCCCATGGGTCTAGGCTGAGAGAGTATTCCTCTATGGGGAATGAGCTCCAAAAGTCCATTCACACACTAGAGATAAATACTGCTCCACTATCAGAGGCCTCATAGACTGCCCAGGTCTCCTAACTGACACCCACATTCAAGGGGCCTGCAGAGCCATTGTCTTAAGCAAGTAAAACCAGAGCAAAGCCATCCATTCCTTGGGCTGCAGTAGGACCATTCATAAGGGTTTTTACAGGGTGTAATATGTTTTGAAGTATTTTCTTGTGTATCTATATGTGTGCATATATGTGCCCATATGTATCTGTTGTATATATAGTATGCATGTGTAGATATTATATGTGACATAGCATGCATATATGCATGCATATGTATATAAGTGTATGTTTGTGTGTATATATGTATATATGTATACACACACACACTTGAACAAAATAAGTCATCTATTTCTAATCACAATTTTAATGGGCTCTGTTAGATAACCAACCTTATCTGAAGGTTCTGGTCAAGTCTCATTCAACTTCTGGTGGGTTACTAGGTGATTTGGCCATTTTTACTAAACTTAGATTAAGGAAGAAGAAACAGGTCCAACCTGGAATCAGAGGTGAACCTTTGACTCTTATTCCTGCGAGCCTATTAAATTGCGTTTTCTAGCTTAAAATACAACTTCAAATCGGTATGCTTGGTGGTATTTTTAAAACTAATAAGGTGTCACTAAGGTACAAAAAGCCCAAAATGTTTGTATATTTATTCCTCTAACTTCTCCTTCAACTCAGGGTCTATTAAAAGTCAATAATAGTCCCTTGGAATGGGGGCTTCTTTCTTATAATGGCAACAGAAAACTCATGTAGAAACCTAAACAACCTAGCTGGGGCCGCATCTTTGTCTGGCAACCTGAGTATTCGCTTTTCTGAGCCCTGTTCATAGCATCGCACAAAGGGCTTCTCCACAGCCAGGGATAATAGCTGATTCCAAAATCTGGCACCAACACTTAGAAAGATTAATTACCCTATTAAAATCTTAGACATTACTCACAAAAATCTTTGTATAAACCTTTCAACTCACAACAAATGCAGCCTCCTTGGTGCCTTCAGCTTGTTACACCATGAAGGTCCTCACCCTCCCCTCCCAATCCACCACTGTTTCCGGCATCTTCTGCAATAACCAGATACACTTACACAAAAGTGCCTGCACATTGTCACACCCTCACCGAACAACAGAGAACTGGGACTGCTTCCTGATATGGAGGCCGAAGTGGGAGCATGTTTGGAGCAGACATGGTATAAATCCTCTGCCTGTGAACTGACGGCTCCACAGATAGGGCAGAGGGGCAGACACTCAGGTACATGAAGCCTGCCACTGTGCTGGAAGCAGGGGGTGCCTAAGAAGGTTCCGGTTGCAATCCCTGTGCAAATGATGTCTTGACGACACTAAACACAGGAGGGCAGGTGCTTGGACTTTGATTGTCACACTGACTGTCAACCTATCATACATCGCCGTCTTCCTCAGGGTTGCCTCTGTCTCAAAAACATTGGTTTTGGGGCATAGCTCAGTGTCATGCTTGCTTAGTGTGAACAAGACCTTGAATCCCATCCCCAGCATCACACACACACACACACACACACACACACACACACAAAACAGGTTTTATGTAAATTTTTACAATTTATGTAGTTGAAAATGAAAGTGTTTAAACCTCTGTTGCCTTTATCAATTATATTTCATAATCATGTCATCACATAGCCTGATCAAATGTTGTCTTCTGAAGTAGGCTAGGATGTTGATGATAAGATATTGATGAAGGCTGTTTCTGGGCCTCCTTCCTGTGCCTGGGGACTGCCACTGTGGTTCTCATCACAGCAGAAGACAATGCACCCCAGCATCCTAGTCCATTTCCCTGCCCATGGGACTAGGTAAGTCTGGGCCTGTTTCCAGCCTGCCTTCCTGTGCCCTGTGCACAACCAGATGAGGCCTGGGGACTGTGCACTGCGAATCCCATCCTGATGGGGTCCAGCACGCCCTGAGACTGCCAAGGCCCCAGTACTAGGACCACCTCCATCCATGGGAAGAGGAGAGGCACCAGAATATTGGACCTGCTTGCACCCACTAGAAGGGAACCCTGGTCCTGTACCCACAAAAGAGGAAGAGATTCCTTCTGTACCCACTGGAAGAAGGGATGGGAAGGAGACAATATAAAAACACACTTGGCAACAGAAAAATACAATACGGCACCACTAGAGTCTAGATACTCTGCACCAACAAGACCAGAACATCCTAATGCAGATGAAGCAGAAGAGAATGACCTCAAAAACAACTTCATGAAAATGATATGAGAAAAATCCCTTAAAGAAATGGAAGGAAAAAAAACAAACCAAAATTGTAAGAAATAGAAGAAAAGATAAAGCAAAACTTGCAAAAAAACAATTCAAACAGTGCAAGGGTTGAAAGCTGAAATAGAGACAACAAACAAAACACAGTCTGAAGGAATGCTGGAAATAGAAAAGCTGGGCAAATGGCCAGGTACTACAGATGCAAGCATAACCCAACAGAATACAAGAGATGGAAAAGAGAATCTCAGGTGTTGAAGACACACTAGGAGAAATAGATTCATCAACCAAAGAAAATCTTAAGTTCAACAAATCCCTAACACAAAATATCCAGGAAATATGGGACACCACATGAAAAGACTAAAACTAAGAATAATAGGTATAGAAGAAGGTGAAGAAATCCTCCTTAAAGGAGCAGAAAACATATTCAACAAAACCATAGAAGAAAACTTTCCCAATCTAAAGAAAGACATGCCAATGAAAGTACAAGAAGCTTACAGAACAACAAATAGAGTAGACCACAAAGAAAAAGTCCCCTCACCACATAATAATCAAGACCCAAAACATATAGAATAAAGAAAGAATATTAAGAGCAGATAAGGAATGGTCAAGTAATATATAAAGGCAAACCTATCAGAATCACACCTGACTTCTCCATGGAACCTCTGAAAGCCAGACGGTCCTGGATAGATATTATACCAACACCAAGAGACCACGGATGCCAGCCCAGACTACTATATCCAGCAAAGAATTCAATCAGTATGGATGGAGAAAACAAGATATTCCATTAAAAAAACAGATTTAAACAATATAGATCCACTAACCCAGCCCTACAGAAAGTACTGGAAGGAAAACTGCAACCCAAGGAAGTTAACTACAACCAGAAATACACAGGCAATAGATAGTCCCACTTTACCAACAGTCAAAAGAAAAAAGGGATGGAAATCCACACAGAATTCCACAACCAACAACAATTCCAAAACAAACAAGAATGAGCAATCAATGGTCATTAATATCCCTCAGTATTAATGGCCTTAACTAGCCCATAAAAAGACACAGGCTAACGGAATGGATTCAAAGAGAGAATCCATCTTTTTGCTGCATACAAGAAACACACCTCAACTTCAAAGACAGATGTTACCTCAGAGTTAAGGGTTGGGAAAAAATCTTCCAATCAAATAGACCCAAGAAACAAGCGGGGGTAGCAATTCTAATATCTAACAAATTAGACTATAAACTAAAATCAATCAAAAGAGATGAAGGAAGTTATTTCATACTCGTCATGGGGCAAATCCACCAAGATGAAGTCTCAATTCTGAAAATCAATGTCCCAAACACAAAGGCATCCATGTTTGTAAAAGAAACATTGCTAAAACTCAAATCACACATAAAACCTCACACACAAATACCCCACTCTCACCACTAGACAGGACCACCAGACAGAAACTCAACAAAGGAACAAAGGAACTAATAGAAGTTATGACCCAATTGGGTTTAACAGGCATCTATAGAACATTCCATCCAAACACAAAAGACTATACCTTTCTTCTCAGCACTACATGGAACCTTCTCAAAAACCAAACACATACTTGGCAACCCAGCAAACATCAACAGGTACAAAAAATCGGAATAACTCCATGTATCTTATCAGAACACCACATTTTAAAGTTAGAATTCAAAAACACAAATTGCAGAAACCCTACAAACTCATGGAAATTGAATAATGCGCAATTGCACCATTCCTGGGTCAACGAAGAAATAAAAAAAAATAATTAATTAAAGACTTCCTAGAATTCAATGAGAATGAAGACACAACATACCCAAACTTAGGGGACACTTTGAAAGCAGTGTTAAGAAGAAAGTTCACAGCACTAAGTGCCCACATGAAGAAACTGGAGAATAGTCACACTAGAGAATTTACAGCACAACTGAAAGCTTTAGAACAAAAGAAACAAACTCACCCCAGAGGAGTAGATGCCAGGAAATAATCAAATTGAGGTCTGAAATCAATGAAGTAGAAACTAGGAAAACAATACAAAGAATCAATGTAACAAACAGATGGTTCTTTGAGAAAATCAACAAGATAGACAAACCTTTATCCAAACTTACTAAATGGAAGAGTGTGGATATGCAAATTAACAAAATCAGAAATGAAAATGGACACTGAGGAAATCCAGAGAAACATTAGGTCATATTTTGAAAACCTTTACTCCAAAATATTTGAAATTTTAAAGGAAATGGACAATTTTCAGGAAAGATATCACTTACCAAAATTAAATCAAGAACAGATAAGTAATTTAAATAGATGTGTAACCCCTAATGAAATAGAAGCAGTCATCAAAATTCTCCCAACCAAAAAAAGCCCAGGGACAGATGGCCTCAGTGCAGAATTCTACCAGAAATTCAAAGAACAGCTTATACCAATTCTTCTCAAAGTATTCCACACAATAGAAGCAGAAGAGTCATTGCCAAACTCTTTCTATGAGGCTTCAATAACCTTAATACCCAAGCCACACAAAGACACAACTGAGAAAGAGAACTTCAGACCAATTTTCCTCATGAACATTGATGCAAAAATACTCAATAAAATTCTAGCAAATAGGATACAAGAACACATCAGAAAAATCATCCACCATGATCAAGTAGGCTTCATCCCGGGGATGCAGGAATGGTTCAACATACGAAAATCCATCAATGTAAGCCACCATATAAACAAGATGAGAAGCAAAACTCATATGTACATCTTACTAGATTCTGAAAAGCCTTCAACAAAGTCCAACACCCCTTCATGATAAAGGTCTTGGAAAGATCAGGGATAACAGGAACATATCTAAACATAATAAAAGCTATATACAGCAAACCAGCAGCCAACATCAAACTAAATGGAGAGAAACTCAATGTGATTCCTCTAAAATCAGGAACAAGACAAGGCTATCCTCTCTCTTCATACCTCTTCAGTACTGTACTTGAAGTTCTAGCTAGAGCAGTAAGACAACAAAAAGAGATCAAGGGGATATAAATTGGAAAAGAAGTCAAACTTTCACTATTTGCACAGGATATAATAGTTACATAAGTGACCTGAGGAATTCTACCAGGAACTCCTACAGCTGTTAAACTCCTTCAGCAAAGTGACAGTAGCCATACTATACACAGATGATAAAAGTTCTGAGAAAGAAATCAGAGAAACATCACCCTTTACAATTACCACAAACATAAATACCTTAGAAAACACTAACCAAACAAATGAAAGACCTAATCGCAAGAACTTTGAGTCTTTAGAGAAATAAATTAAAGAAGATACCAGAAAATGGAAAGATCTCCATGCTTTTGGATAGGTAGAATCACCGTAGTAAAAATGGCAATCTTGCCAAAAGCAATCTACAGATTCAATGCATTCCCCCATCAAAATCCCAGCACAATTTTTCACAGAGCATGAAAGAACAATAATCAACTTTATATGGAAAAACAAAATACCTAGGTTAGCCAAAACAACCTGTTCAACAAAGCAATGTCCAGAGGCATCACCATCCCTGACTTCGAGCTCTATTATAGAGCTATAGTCCTGAAAACAGCTTCGTATTGGCACTAAAATAGACAGGTAGACCAATGGAATCAAATTGAAAACCCTGATATTAACCCACACATGTATGAATGCCTGATTTTTGACAAAGCAGATAAAGTATACAATGGAAAAAAAGAAAGCATCTTCAACAAATGGTGCTGGCATAACTGGATGCTGATGTGTAGAAGGCTGCAGATAGATCCATGTCTATTGCCATGCACAAAACTTAAGTCCAAATGGATCAGAGACCTCAACATAAATCCAGCCACACTGAGCCTCTTAGAAGAGTAAGTGGGAGGTACCCTTGAATGAACTGGTCTAGGAGACAACTTCCTGAACATAACACCATTAGTGCAGACACTGAGATCAACAATTAATAAGTGGGACCTCCTGAAACTGAGAAGCATCTGTAAGGCAAAGGACACAGTCAACAAGACAAAAAGGCAGCCTACAGAATGGGAAAATATATTCACTAACCCCACATCTGACAGAGGGCTGATCTCCAAAATTTACAAAGAACTCAAGAAACAAGTCTCCAAAACACCAAAGGATCCAATTAAAAAGTGGGATACAGAACTAGATAGATAATTCTCAATAGAGGAGTCTAAACTGGCTAAGAGACACTTAAGAAAGTTCTCAACCTCCTTAGTCATTAGGGAAATGCAAATCAAAACAACTCTGAGATACCATCTTGCTCCTGTCAGAATGGCTAAAATCAAAAACTCCAATAACAGTTTATGCTGGAGAGGATGTGGAGAAAGGGAAACGTTCCTCCACTGCTGGTGAGAGTGCCAATTTACACAGCCACTTTGGAAATCAGTATGGGGATTCCTCAGGAAAATGGGAATCAATCACAAGACCCAGCAATTCCACTCTTAGGCATATACCCAAAAGATGCACATTCATCCAATAAGGATGTCTGTTCCACTATGTTCATAGCAGCATTATTTGTAATAGTCAGAACCTAGAAGCAACCTAATGCTCCTCAACTGAAGAGTGGATAAAGAAAATGTGGTACATTTACACAATGGAGTATTACTCAGCAGAAAAAAAAACAATGGAATTTTGAAATTTGCAGACAAATGGGTGACACTAGAAGAAACCATCCTGAGTGTGGTAACTCAGTTACAAAAAGACAGGCATGGTATGAAATCACTCATATATGGATTTTGACATGGATCAGGGGAGTGCCAGCCAACTATCGCACCGCCAGAGAGTCTTAGAAACATGGAGGACCCTAAGAGAGATATGCATGGTACCCCAGAGAAGGGGAATGGGAGAGGATCTCCTGAGTGGATTGGGAGCATGGGGGAAGGGAGAGAGAGCTGGGGAAAGGTGGGGAGAAGAGGGGGAGAGAGGAGGACATGGGGAAGCAGGAAGGTTGAGTCAGGGGAAAAATAGAGGAGATCAGGATGAGAGATCGCATAATAGAGGGAGCCATTATAGGTTTGAGGACAGATCTGGCACTAATGAGTTTTCCAGAGATCTACAAGGATGACACCAACTGGCAATCTAAGCAATAGTGGAGAGGCTACCTTAAATGCCCTTCCCCAGTAATGAGTTTGACAACTATCTTATATGCCATCCTAGAGTGTTCATCCAGTGTCTGATGGAAGCAGAGGCAGACACCCACAGCTAAACACTGAAATGAACTCCTGGAACCCAGTTGCAGAGAAGGAGGAGTGATGAGCAAAGGGGTCAAGTCTGGGCTGGTGAAACCCACAGAGACAGCTGACCTGAACAAGGGGGAGCTCTTGAACCCCAGACTGATGGGTGAGAGGCCAGCATGAGACTGATCCAGACCTCCTAAATTTTGGTGTCAGCAAGGAGGCCTTGGCAATCTATGGAGCCTTGGGTAGTAGATCAGTATTTATTCCTGGCATACAAATGGACTTTGGGAGCCCATCCCACATCAAGGGATGCTCTCTCAGCCTGGACACATGGGGGAGAGCCTAGGCCCTGCCCTGGATGAAATGACAGACTCTGGAGATTCCCCCATAGAGGGCCTCACCCTCCTTGGGGAGCAGAGTGGGGATTGGGTGGGGGATTAGGGAGTTGGGGGAAGGAGGAGAGAGAGAGGGAGCTGGGATTGACATGTGAAGCAAGCTTGTTTCTAATTTAATTTTTTTAAAAAAGATACTGATGAAGATGATGGTCCACAGAATGACACTCTGGTCCATCACTCACCCAGTACATGAACCCAGGCTAGTTAAGTTTAACCTCTCATGCCCCATCTGGAAGCTGGAAACGTTCATAACAGAAAAATGCCCAAGGGTGTGATGAGACTAAATGAGGAAAGTCCTGGCATGGTGCCTAGAAAATAGTCAGTACCTAGCTCAGGGTGCTCAGAAAATGTTAGCCAAAGAGATCACCACGGTGAGTGAAAGCAGGAAGAGAAAAGGCTGCTGTCCTAACTAGTCACTCGACTTCAGACTAGCAAGTAGGTCAGCTTTCTTCTTACAAACTTAATGACAAGGGCATACAAAGATTCTAACACATAATTTTGCTCACAAATTTGGCAGAATCAGAAGATGAAGAACTGCATTTCATGTATCTTTTTATCCCTACAGCCCAACAGCTGGTTTACAATATCTAGTCCTTTTGATAGGGTATCCTGGCTCTAGTTTTATCTAAGATATCAAATAACCAGAAAAAGAAAAAAGACTTTCCTATTTAAACACACACACACACACACACACACACACACACACACATACCAGAATCAGTACTTCCAGCAAAAGGGTTCCCTGCTGTCATCACACACATGTGGGCGTTTGATTCCTGAAGAACGTGGAAGCTGGAGAGCCTTGGTTCCCAAGCAGATCCCTGTAGACCTGACATCCCCACAAAATGTTTCTCTCTGGGTATGACTCAGATTCAGGATGTGCTTTATGCTATTCAAAGGGAACAAATTTAGTCCATTCCGATGTGTATAAGACTCCTGAGAGAAGACATTGCCAGGGGACTCAAATGAGCCCTGATGGAAGGAACAGAAGATTTTAAACTTCTCCCTTCAGGACCTGCTCAGTGCTGTCACTGTACTGTCTGTCTCCAAACTTCACAGATCGAAACGTGATCTCCAGTGTGGTTGTGGTAAGGGGTGGGAGCTTTATGATTTAACTAGATTATGAGAAGCTCTAATGAAAGGTATTAGTGTCTTGTAAAATGAGGTCTGAGAGAGCTTGTTTTTCCCTTCTCCTATTCAAAGACACTAGAAAGTGCTAGATGTGAGGCTGAGAAAGACCCCTCACCTGATACCAAGCCTGCTCACACATGATCTCAGGCTTTGTAGCCTCTAGAATTGTGAGGGGTATGTTTCTGTGGTTTATAATGTCCAGTCTAAGGTTTGGAGAGGTTGTTGTTGTTGTTTTGTTTGTTTTGGTTTGGGGGTTGTTGTTGTTTGGTTTTGTTGTTGGTTTGGTTTTTCAAGACAGGGTTTCTCTGTGTAGCTTTGGAGCCTGTCTTGGAACTTGTTCTGTTAGGCCAGGCTGGCCTCAAACTCACAGAAATCCACCTGCCTCTGCTTCCTGAGTGCTGGGATTAAAGGTGTGTGCCGCTGCCCCACCACCACCACCACCACCAGCACCCAGCAAGCCTAAGGTTTGTTTTATAGCAAACAAAGCAGGTACAGGCCGGGACTTGCTCCAGCACACGCTGCATCCGTTCTTTGATGTTTCTGCCCTTTAGTCTCAGATGAGCAGAAACAGTTCACTGGAAACTAGGATGGCAGGAATGAGAGCTGGGGGGAGGGGGAAGGCTCCAAAACCAGAGGGAAAAAATCAAGCCCCAGCAGAAGACAATTTGGTGTCCAAACCCTCAAAATGCACACTATTCCCTCAAAGTAATACTTTTATACAAATAGGCTTGAATTCCCATTTTAATTCTGAGATATATATATAAAAAAAACATGTTTCCATGAACCCAGTTCCAAGGTGGCCTGTTTCTGGTCAAAACTATCTGATTAAAACATCAATAGAACACACAACAGAAGCCAGGGAAGGCTGTGGTCCACAGAGTATTATTCTAAATAGATTTGCTTTCAACTCACAGGATAGAAACCAGTCCTGTTCTTGCAAAGCAATCTGCTTTAAGGACCTCAAAAATCTATCCTTAGTATCATCTAACATCTCAGAGCTGTAAGGCAAAATGGCCGTCGCTATCTGAAACCAAATACAGTCAAGTTTTCCCAAAAAGCAAGTCTGGGCATTATCAGGGAGAAAGAATTTTGAACATTCAGACTTCCCCATGACTGGGTTTCCTTTCCTTCTCATGACCTCCATTTAAGTCTAAGAATCATGGCAGGAGAGGAACGTTCTCCAATGCTCCTATTTACTTGGTTTCTGCTTTTTATTTTCTTCTGGTAGCAGAAAGCAGTCTTGAACTGAAATAAACATTTGGCAAGGAAGAAGTGTCATTTAATCTATTTAGGCATAGTAGCTATGTCCTTCATCAAATAAAGAAGAATTCAAAATGGGCTTGGTATAAACCATCAGCAATCTATAATAAGGGACTGCATTGGACACTGTTGGAGCACAGTGGAGAAAAATCAAAGTTGTGCCCCAAACATTTAACACTTTATATGTATATAGAGTCTATGAAGAACTGTAATTTTATGGTAAGCACTTTGTGAAGAACCTCAGTTTATATTATTCTCATAGATGCCATTGCAAACTCTCTACTGGCAATTTAATTCATTTATCAAGTCATTCATTTGATTTTACTAATTAGAGATCTGTCATGTGCAAAACACTGTATAATCTTTATTATTACATATCATAGATATATTTTTCTGTTGAAATTTGGCTTTTTGTGTGGAAACTTAAGCCCAATCATTGTTACCGCGCTGTGCTTTTTGATAGCCAGGTAAGAAAGTGACAATGAAAAACCACAAGTAGATGGTTACAGTAGTGACAATCCCCAGTGAAACACTTCTCCTGACACACACACTACTACAGGCTTCTCCCACGGACAGCCTGGATTTGGTCATGTGATTTGCTTTGGCCAATGGGATGTCAATAGGTGTTTCACAATTAGTAGCTCAGTAAGTATCCATATATGACAACTCCATCTTTGAGAAAATCGGTCTTGAGGTCACTCTGAAGTCCAGACTGAAAGACCGCATAGAAACAGAGGTCCAACCGTGCAGCCATCCCAGTTGGGCAAAGCCTCAAGCAAAGCCTCCGGCTGACTCTTCATTTAGCACACACCCATCTGTACAAGACCTGCAGAGATCAGCCAAATGCTGGATTCCTACAGACTTGTTGCAAATAAGTCACAGCCATTTCAAGCCAGTACACTTTGGAATGATTTGGTTCATAACAAGAGATCCCTAGGCAGTGACTATAGTGACCAGTGACATTAAAACTGGGCAGGAAACACAGGCTTCAGGCCTGAACTCTGGTCTCCAGACACGTTTAACTGACATAATGGCCGTATGATTTAATCAGATCTCTTACCAATATTCAAATGGGAAACCCTCCAGGGAGAAATTAAACTACCCCGACTTTAAAGAAAGCTCTCTTATCTCCGTTGGCTTTCTGAACACATCCCAGAGCAACAATATTGAATCTACAAAAATCAACCTCTAACCCATCCACTCACCTCTAAACCATTAAATCACAAACATGTAAGAAGAGAAGGGACCACAGAGAACTTATAATAAACAGGTGAGAAATCGGTTTTATTTTCTTTGCCAACACTAACCAGCTGATGGTGACATCCTGGCCTGCAGTGTTGAGCCAAATGACAAATAGCAGGGAAATGTGCTGATATCTATGCCTTCCCTGGTCACAGGAGGGAGGTTAGCAGCTAGCTCACACTTGCCAACCTAGATCTTATTCTATAATTTCCTTGTAAAGAGGAAGAAAGAAAATTGAGACTGATGGGCAAAATACTTTTCCAAAATTGAGTTGCTATGGATATTAGGGCTTTCACCTTGAGATCTAGTGGCCAGCATTTGTCATTGACTTCCCTAATTACTTATAGATAGGAAGGGTTATGCACAATGGGCACTGAGGGAAACTCTTTGATTTGACAAGTCAATCTTCAAAGCTTTGAAATCTCTATTATAATACTGATATTACTTTAGACTAATAACGCTGACACAGATGGACTCAATAGCTCTTCCAAAGCACCAGCCAGGATCCTAAGTAGAACTTACATAATTATTCAATCTTCCAAACATTGTTATTTTAAGAAACTAAAATTTGGGAATTTAGATTGATTTACTAAGACTCTAATGCAGAGCCTTTAGAAACAGGTTTGGATGTAGACTAGATGCAGAGCCCATACCTCTAAGTATTCCTCCAAACTGTTTCCTAATCTAAGCTTCAGGGCAGAAGATTCCTCTGTATAGTTCATGTAAACACTAGGGAATCTATTCAGACATGACCATGGAGGCCACCATAAGAGCATCCCCTTGTGTAAGTCTCTTCCCTTCCTGTGCTTACTAGATGTGGTTTTTACACACCATTGTCTCCCAAGTGGACATCTTTGTGATGTTTGTCAGCCCTTGGAAATCACTCCTACTGCATGAATCCCCTCTCTTTTTCAAATTTTTTTAAGACAGGGTTTCTCTGTGTAGCCCTGGATGCCCTAGAATTCTCTCTGTAGACCAGACTGGCCTTGAACTCACAGAGATCTGCCTGCCTCTGCCTTCCAAGTGCTGGGATTAAAGGTGTGTGCCACCACCCGGCTCATGCATCACCTCTTGACCTTCCCAGGGCTGACAGGCTGGAACACAGCGTAATTCTGGGTCCACATCTCCATCTCCTCCCACTCTTTCAAGAAGATGGCGGGTGGCCTTGCTTTGGAGTCCCTGCATCCACTTTTGCTTCTCTCTGTGGGAAGCAGGAGTGCAGAGTGAACATGGGGGATCTCATGAAACAAAACAAAGCAGTCATTATAAGAGAAAGCACCTGATGACTTCAAAACCAACCCAGTGGTTACCAAAACCCACTCCCTCAACAACAGCGTGAAAAACAAGGTGTTGGGTAATAAGGAAAAATGATGACTGGGGCCCTCCTCATTCACTGCAGATCACAAACTAGGACAGAAAACCCACACCTTAGGAGACAGTCTGGAAACAATTTGTCAGATAAAGAGCTAGGGACATTCACGAAGTACCACTTCGGAAGGCTGTCTATATTATCTTGTGGGGACACACACACACACATACACAGGACACCTCAAGCCAGGGCAGGTCAGAGGCCATTTCCAGACACTGCTTCTCCATCAGCCTCTCTGTCCTTCCCTTTGGGCACAGCCCAGATGCTAAGCAGCATGTTAGAGCCCCCTGAAGAGATGGTTGCTTCAGGGTCACCTCCATCTTGCTGCTGCTGCTGCTGCTCCATGAGGGCCTCTCCCATCTTAAGTCTGAGCTGCTCTCCACCAGGTCGGACTCCCGCCAACACCTCAGAGTCAGGGAGGATCTACTTCTGGCCGTACAGAACTTGCTAAGGACCCTTAGTGAGTGGCTCAACCTTCCTCAGTCTCTGGTCTTTATTCAATGAACATAATGTCCATTTCAGTGGTTGTTTTAAAGACTCAATGAGGCAATAACCTTTTTTAACAAGTCAAATAAATAGAGAATGCCAATAAATGTTAGTGCCCTGTGTTCCTTGGTCTGTAACCATAATCTCTTTTGTCTACTGGGGTTCCCATGGATCGTGAGCAACAAGGGCCGTCTAGGGCTGAGCATCCTGCTCAGGACACTGGTCCTCATCTTTCCCCCTTTAGCCTGTATCACCAGCAACAGCACTCCCATGCTGGGTCCCAGAAACCTGTAATGTTCAAAAATGATTCCTCAACACTTCATCTTGGCTAGCTTCATCCTGATTGGCACTTAGTGTCATGCACTCAGACAGCAAGACTCCTGCTGTTAAAGTCTTCATTCTATGTGTTCTCCTCCTCCCCCAAATATAAACATGCAAACACAGCCATGCTGAAAACCTAAATTACTAAGAGATAGCATTTTGTGTGACATGACAGAAAATAATGTGGGATGCCTGCCTGTATACTGAGAACATGTTTTATTACCATTAGTTAATAAAGAAGCAGCTTTGGCCTATGGCAGGGCAGAATACAGCTAGGAGGGAAGTCCAAGCAGAGAGACAAGGAGAAAGAAAGAAGAATTAAAGAGATGCCAATCTAGTAAGATGCCAGAGCATTACCTGTAAGCCACAGGGCACATGGCGATACAAAGATTATTAGAGATGGGTTCATTTATAGGTAGAGCTAGCCAGTAAGAAGCATGAGTCATCGTCCAAGCAATTATAATTAATATTGAGCTTCTGAATGATTATTTTACTTTATAGGTGGCTATGGTGACCAGAAGGTGGGAGAGGAACCATTTCAGTGGGACCGGGCAGGACAGAGAAAAGTTTCCAGCAACAGAAAACTTTTGTCATTATCCTTTTTTGGTGGCATCATTTTTTTAATCCATCCTAGCTTGGAAAGATGAGTTTAAGCACTAAATAAATAGAAACTCATAGATAACAGGTGACAATGAACACAGATCCCCAGTCAGTTACTTTACAGAAATAATATTTTTAAATTCTCATCACACCAAGTTAATCACTATTACCTATGACAATGGTGAAGTGGAGGCCCAACGTGGAAATTAGCTCACCCAAGGCTGCACAACTACAAATTTTGACATGAGGCCTGAAACTACAGATCCCAAAAGTCAAGCTTAATCACGGGCTACATCACACTGTCCTCCTGGTGTTATCATCCTAGAGCAAATTTGTCTTTCCAACAAATGTATATTGATCCGACACTGTATGCTGGCACTGCCTTCCTACAGCTGCAATACTGAATGAGCTCTGTATTTGGGAGTTTATCTCTTGTTTGTTTATAAAGACTTTTAAAACAAGCCTATCTATGATAGAATTCGTGCGGTGATAAGTGCAATGATGATACATTGCACTTATCACCACGCGAATGCTCCATAGAAAGGAAAGAGGTGATTGTTTAACTCAATTCTGGGCCTTGAGTTGGGATGTGTACTGTTATCCCCGTGCAATAGATCATTAGGAGAGAATCTGGAAAGTTAAATGTCTTCCCAACACCCCACAGCAGGTAAGAAATAAAGTACAGGCTTCAACAGAATTTACTGAGTGTGTGTGTGTGTGTGTGAGAGAGAGAGAGAGAGAGAGAGAGAGAGAGAGATTTAGTTTGTCCAGTAATAGTCCAACCCAAAATATGCATCCAGAAATGCTGTTTTTAAACACAGATAACCTCTGTGTAGTCATTTTTCCTTGTTGGTCCCAATACAAATGATTATCATCTAATACAAAGGAAAAAAACATATCTGAAAAAAAAGAAAATCCTCTGAGCTCATGAATTAGAAACTGAATTATTGTTCAAAGAGGAGTCTTTCTCTTACCCCACGTTTAAATACAGTGATTGACAGCAGCGAGTTCAGATGTGTTTCATTGCCATAGTCATGGATTTGGCTTTTACAATTAGAAATATCTCTGATCCAACCCTTCAATTACTAAGGGAAAGCATGAGCCAAAAAATCACTACTAACCACATTGACATACTCTCCAACCCTGCTTTCCCATTTGTTTGGGTAATAAACAAATGAAATTTTGGTGACAAATTGATTTCTCACTCCTCTGCCATGAGACTGGGTTTTGTAACAGGCTGAAACTGCTGTTATGTGGCTTTGAATTGACAAATATTAATTCAGCTTAAATTCTCCAAGGACTTTTTGAAAAACATTACCCAATGGGGGGAAATAAACCCCATCCATGTAACTGATTAAATGTCTTTGTGTTTATTTCCTTTTCTTAATATTGGCAGAAGAACAGATAACTGAAAATGTCATGCCTCAACATACTGTATCACTTAAAACCCTTACAGAAATTGTACTTGACAAGGGTTCAAACTCTGGACCAAGCTTCTCCTGAGATGGGCATTTGGGTAGCTAAAATTCCAATAACAAATTAATCGAAGTGTATTGACTATGTGAAAGTGTGGGTGACACCTGGGATAATGCTAACCCTAGAAATTCTGATCAAATTGGTTCAAACCTCATTCTAGGAGCTGCAAGACGGCCCAGGGTGTAGAGCACTTGCTGTGCAAGCATAAGTGTCTGAGTTCAGATCCCCAGAGCCCACAGTAAAACTAGTTATAGGTATGTGCTAGCACTGGTGATTGAAGGCAGAGTCAGGCAGACCTCAGGGCTCACTGGCCAGGCGCACTAGCTGACCCAGTGACTTCAGTGGGAGGCGCTGCTTGAAACCTAAGGTGGAGAACAATAGATGACACCCAACATCAACCTGGTCTCCATATGCTCACACACCACACACACACTCTCTCTCTCTCTCTCTCTCTCTCTCTCTCTCTCTCTCTCTCTCTCTCTCTCTCTCTCGGAGAGACAGAGACAAACAGGCAGACAGGCAGACCTAGAGACAGACAGACGATAGGGATAGAGACGAAGAGAGAAGAGAGACAGAGATGCAGAGACCTTATTCTAGCTCCATTGGGTAGTCCAGCATGCTGTTCCATATCGCTGGGGATTTGCCAATGGCTCATGTCTTATCTTGACATCTGTGGCTCTGGTTCTCCATAAAAATCCCTGTGTCTCCTCTTGTGGGTCCCTCCTCCAATCTCACAATACAGGCACATTCCTGACCCAGAGCCTGACTCTGAAATTAATTAACTTTGTCATCATGTGTAACTGAGCTGTTTACATCCAATGCCATATCAGGAACCCTCTTCATAACTATTCTTATAAAAACTGCACATATTGGTTATAGAAAACGTTTGTCAAAAAAGAAATCTCACCTAGAGCCACACTTTCAACATGTGAACATGTGCTTACTAGTTAATGGTTTAGCTCATTCTCTGTAGGGTTCATTATTTCTCTGCATATTTCTACAGATATGAGGCCATCACCATATGTAGTCTTGAGTTCTCATCTTGATACTTCATATCACATATGGTGCATCCTCAAGTGTGATTAGTAATGTCTACATAGTAATCTATGTGCATGCTACCTGACATAACCATCTACTGTTTAGTGCTTAAAAATTTACAAATACCAAGTTAACCCTGAGTCAGCTGATCATCTCTGACAAAAAAGTGTATAGATGTGTTGAAAAGATGCACAAATAGCAAACAAGAGACAACATAGGATGTAATCACATGATTTTTCAGATAGAGCCATGCTTTGTTTAGTGGTAGATATACATTCTGTAACGTTCAGCATTAGGCAATCTCACCTTCTAGCAAAGAAAATAATCTTAGATGACATGAGTTAAGCACTCAGTATGGTCTCTTGATGCAGTTAAGGGATATGGTAAGGGCTGGGGTGACAGCTGTGTTTGCCTTATAATTGTGAAGAGCCTGGCTTCAGTCATAAGAACCCACACTTATAAAGGTGTGCAGTTCAGTGCCTTGTACTTGTAAGCCAAGCACTGGGGGAGTAGAGACTCCTGGGGCCCATTGGCCTGCCAATTCAACCCAACCTAGTGATAGAAGTGACCTCTAAATCTAAAAACTAATAATAAAAACTAGATGTCACCTGAGAATAACACTTGAGGCTGCCCTGTGGTCTTCAATGTACATATGTGTATATGCATGCTTGTATACACACACATATACATGTGAGCACATGCACAGAGAGAGACACACACCCACACATACACACTAAAAGAAAAGGAGCAAGCACAAACCCCTGATGCTGCCATTGAAAAAGTGGGTTCACTGCTTTACAGTCAACTTTTTATATGCAAAGCAAGACACTCTAAAAACAAATGTTAGCATGTAGAGTGTGGTGTAATAATTACAGAAACCAGTAACATCTATCACCATTTCCATGTTTTGTGTGCTGTCTATAGTTACACAAGTTTTATTTGTATGTGCCTGACCACACAGCAGTGGTGGCCAGCAGCATCACCAAAAACACATGTGGAATGTGTTATAATGACTGACATCACAAGTGATAGGAATTTTTTGGCCTCGTTATAAACTTATGGGACCACCATACATTCTGTCACTGACTGAAACATTATCACGTGCCATGAGACTGTGATTTACATAGCCTAAATGGAAAACAGTTTTGAAATGACTGAGCAAGACTTAAAAAAATAAAAATAAAATAAAATCAACCCATATGTAAAGCTGGGGAGCAGGATGGTATTCGGCTCTACCAAATACTGGAACCATAGAGGTCACGGGTGAAGATGGAAGATCCTAAGACCAGAGAAAGCTAGACAGTGTTCTTTCTGATGGTGACAGTTAACATTCCACATTATCTCCATATAGGTAGACCTATTGGAAATGCTGTAAATGATTCCATGTGCAAATTCAGAGTTCTGGCAGGTGAATGCTAACTACGAGCTATGTGATGTAAATGATGTCCTTTACTCCACTAATTAATCTTGCCTCCCAAATACATGGTTCTAATTACTGTTTCTGAACTATATTCATTAAAGTACCAGAGACCCCTTGTTTTCTTGTCTTCCTGAGATTTTTCAGATCAGAGTAACACCTGAGAGAAAAACCTGCTGCCACACACATCACTTGTGTCTTAGTTAGAGTTTCTATTGTTGTGAAGAGACTCCAAGACCAAGGCAACTCTTAAAAAGGAAAACATTTAATTGGGACTGGCTTACAGTTTCAGAAGTCTAGTCCATTATCATCATGGCAGGATATGGCAGCATGCAGGCCAACATGGTGCTGGAAAAAGAGTTGAGAGTCCTACATCTGGATCCGCAGGCAGCAGAACCAACTGTGTCACTGGGCATAGCTTGCATAGGAGATCTCAAAGCCAAACACCACAGTAACACACTTCTTCCAACAAGTTCACACCTACTCCAACAAGGCCATATCTCCTAATAGTGTCACTCCCTTTGGGGGCCATTTTATTTCAAATGACCATAACATGTTTCCATGAAGCAGTGTCCACTTTACCCAGTACAACATCATGCTAATGAGTTTGTGGATTTCAAAGCCAGAACTAACATAAAATTATCATTCTACCACTTTCTAAATCCCAGTCTGATATTCCTGTGCAAACTCTGGGTTCCCTTATGGCTACTGGGGACATTAAGGGCCATAGACTAGCACTCCTAGAATGGTAGAGAAGAAACTCAAGCCCAATTTTGTTTCAAACACCACCCAAATTCTAAACTAGAACTTTAGCAAAACTGAAATGTACACGTCTCAGCCTGGTATCGTCACCACACTCAATACTGTCCTACTGTCTTGTGAAGCAGCCAGAAAGGATGTATAATCTAGAGCTGACCCTGGGATCCTGAAGGACTTAGAAGAGAATATCTGGCTTACCATAAGATTTCACATACAACATTGTGTGGTGCACTGGAACAAGACACTCACTGAAGCTGGTGTGGGGCTAAATAAAGAGGAATAAGAGCCAGGAAAGTCTGAGTCTACAAGTCTCTCCACTAGTGTGCCTACCCTGAGCAGCAGCATGGTAAGTCAGCTTTGTACAGCTCTCCACTATGTCAGAACTAGTCCCTAAACTCCCAAGAGGACTGTGGTCAGCCAATAAATCTGCTATGTTACTTCTTCCAGAAGTCTCCTTAGTATCCAGAAGTCAGAAAGCCACCAAAGGACTTCAAGAGAATACAATGGCTGCCTCATCAGGAGTGCCTGTCATTGACCAATCCCGGCGGCATCTTCCTGAGAACCAATCATAAAACAGACAAATCAAAGTAGCCATTCATCCTTCTCCAGCCTCTTCCAACTCCCACCCAGTTTACTCCATTTCCACCATTCTTTGTTTGAATCTTAAGCCTCTGACTCACTCTCAGACTCCACTAAGGGCTGTCCTCAAAGCCTCTTGTATTGACCATAAACCCTAGAACCTCGTCCAAAAGAAACACACACACACATACACACACACACTATATATATATATACATATATATATATACATATATGTATACACACACATACATATGGGTCTACAAGAAAATACCTTTGTTTTTCCTGGATTTTTTTAATCAAAGAGGTCACCTAACTACTAAATTCATAGTCTTCCTCTTTGCTGTCAGAAAATTCAAGTTTCTCTTCCAGTCTAGCTCTCCCTGACATCCTTCCACACTTTTGAATTCCTCACTGGTCTTTCCTGGAGTAAACAGTCTTGAGGGCCTTCCAGACTGCCCCCTACTGCCATGGCCAGAGGGCATAGGGGAGAGGGGTCCCTGCCATGACCAGAAGACATAGAGGCAAATCTAATGGCTAGGGCTGGTGTCTGCTCTGGAGATGAGGCAGGAAGGGTTGGCCCCTTCTTGGGGACAGCTGTTTCAAACTTAGCAGGCAGTTGGCAGCAGCTCCCTTGTTTGAAGCCAGGGCAAAGAACAATGATTCCGGCATCCTCCGAAGCCGTCACCAGCTCCATCTCGAATATCCTTCCTCCCGCACTGCTGCTATCACTGTGATTATGAAGGCAGCAGTTGTGTGGTAATTAGGATCCTCCTGGGCCAGCCAATCTCAATAGAGCAGGATGCCAGCTGCTCCAGTGCCAGAAACATCTCAGTGGCACCCGGTCCTCCTCAGCACTCTCCTTCTCTCCACACTCTCCCCTGTCCTTCTCTGGTGTCACTCAAGGCAGGTTAGACCAGGGAGGCCACTTCCCTTCTGTCCCTGATCCAAGGTCATTTGCCTTCCTGACTCATCGGGAGCCATCCCAGCTCAAGATCTGGTGCAAAGGGATGAGTAACCAGTTACCCTCAGCAACTCTGTGGTGGGGAGTGGGTCCTGTGGATTACCTCAGCAAGCTGAGCCTGAATTCTCTTTATCAGCATTAATGCTCCCGCAGAATCAGTGTTTCTTCTCATCCAACGGACACTTTAAATGCCCCATTTCTCCCAACAGCCACAACCCTCGGCTCTTGCTGACACTGGACACTGTCAGCTCTGGGTCCAGACAAGATAACCCATGATTTCTTGAAAATAAGAGAACAGCCATCTGTAGGAAGAAACTGTCTGAGGTGCCCAGAATTCTCTCCCTTTCTAGTCCCATTTTCCTACCCTTCCACTTTCTGGGACCTTGAAAAAAACCATAAACTGGAAAGGCAAAAAAATGTTCTTCCACCTGTTTTCTGATGCAAGTAAGAGAGCTCACCTAGTGTGGAAGAAAGTGTTCCAGAAACCAGGAGAGAAATATGCTGTTCTAATCTCCCTATGGGAAACCAGGAGAAAGTCACAGCCTGCATGCCTCTCCTCTCCATCAAACTTGATTATAGCATTTCAGTATTCCAAAGCTGGAACTTAGAAAATAGTCATTCAAACACTTTCCGAGTCCCAGTCTGACATCCATATGCAAACCCCAGGTTCCCTTACCACTAATGCAGACATTAAGGGCTCTGATTTAAACCATGTTTCAATGTTAGAATAGATTTTTTATAAAGCTAATGTTTTCATCCTCATTCCCCTCTCTGTGACTCAAAATAAGGACATTGTGAGAAAGTGGTTCTGAACCCTGCTTTTCTGGCTCCCTGGGGCAATCCCACCCAGTTCCGGGACTTTCCCCTCCAAAAGAAAGGGTTTTTTTTTTATATAGAAGAAAAGCACAGTGGAGGGTGGAGTAAGAGAACCCTCGGTCGCCTCCCAGCATCTCCCCATGTGCCTAAGGCATCACTTTAATCCTGGGTGGATGCAGCCACGGAGTCTCTGGGAAGGCAGTGGTACCAAAAACAAGCCCCAAAGAAAGGGCTTGATTGTAGTGAACTGAAGAAATGGCCATTTTTAACTGCTGTCTGCCTGCAGGCTGGGCCACCCCCCCTAACGAAGGAAGTAGCAGATGGCCCTTTGCTAAAGAGCACTCAGGCACCAAAGACCAGAACACACCAGTCACAGGACACCTCACATCCTCCTGGCCCTCGGCCTAGGCAGTTTGGTGTATGACAAATTGGCACAGACAGAGGTAAATGCGGGGGCATTATCAAGCCCAGAAAAGGATCTGTGGCTGGTGACCACCGCACCATGACTAATCAGCCAGAGTGAAGTCACACATAAGAACTGTGCAGGGGACCAGGTGGTTGATGAAATAGCTCAGACTTGTGTAAGAGCAGCACAAGAAGGAGCCTCTCCAGTGGTAAAACATACAGGTCTTCAGGGACTTAAGGGAAGAAATGGCGCATTAGGAGATGCACGAGGCATGATATGCAATGTAATAAGACATTGGAAGAATATTGGCTGGGTAGTTTCATTTGCTGTTGAAGAACCACTCATTTCAAGCATGATAACCTAGAACATTTTCAAATGACAAAAATATGAGTGAAAACATGGTATGTGGGCCAATGACAGAGTCATTGTCCAGCATGCCAAAGATCCAGGCGTCTATGTTCCATGTTGCAAAAGTAATTAACTGACTGAGACTAATAATTAGCCTTGCCCAGCCATTCCTGGCTTGAAGACGGTATTAAACCCTAAGTTGACGGGCATATTCTTGCCATGATGTAGCATTCAGTAGTAAACTAGTATACGCGCCACTACAGCTTCTGTTTTCTGAATCTCTTCCTGAATAATAGTTTCTGTTTTTAGTAACAGATAATGAACCATCATTGATAACACCAGTACCACCATCAATACCATGTCTCCTGATGATATACTTCACCCAGTTGTGGAGCCTAGGTAGAGATTGATTAATGTATTGATCCCAAAAGGTCCCAGCCTTACTCAAGCTTGTCAAATATCCCACTCTTGCTCAATACACCCTAATTGGAACTTACTCTTCTTGAAGTCACTCTGGGGTAGCAGCAGGCTGACATGGATAGTAGTTCAGACCTTCGTGGCCCTTAAGATGCATCATGAAACCTCCCCCTCCTGTCTCCCTTGTCCTTTTGTCCCCTTTTACTCCAGCTTGCTTCCGCTGTTGCATTAAATTAATAGATGATCATTTTCATGAACACAAATGCGCTCCAAAACATCTTGCTAGAAATTACTGTGGCTCCATCTTTCAAATGCTGCAGTATTAATAATCCCCTTAGACTCATAAAGAGCTTATGGAACCAGCACTGGAGGAATTGAATGTGCAGTCCTGCCAAAACAGAGATGCAAATCTGTTACTATGATTGTTTCGGTAGGTTTTGATATTTTCACACCGTTCTAGTTTGCATTCCATCGCTGTGATGAAACACCATGGCCGAAAGCAACTTCAGGAGAAAAGTGTTTCTTCACCCTCCAGTGTAGAGTCATCATGAAGGGAGTCAGGGCAGGAACTCAGGGCAGGAATCTCAAGGCAGGAATTGAAGTAGAACCATGGAGGGCTGACGCTCACCGGCTTGCTCAGCCTGGTTTTCCACAGCTCCCAGGACCATCTGGCTCAGTGGTTGATGTTGCTCCCACCCAGTCTGCTGGGCCCTCTCACTTCAACCATCGATCAAGAAAACGCATTTGTCCACAGACGATCTGATAGGAGCGTTTTCTCAACTGTGCATCCCCTTCCCAGATAATCCTAGCTTGTATTGTGCTGACAAAAAGCCAACCAGGGCACACACTCTTCATGTAAAAGAAGTATCGATTAAGTCTAGCACCTTCAACCTGTCCTTATGTCCTCCTCACCCTCAAGTCTTCGTGACTCAGTTGAAAGCAACATTCAAACAATGTATTCACAGGAGTTTTGTCTCCTGTTAGAATGCTTGTCTGCGTGGAAGCCTTCCTTTTTGGGACCTTATTCATTTTTCTAGTTAGGAACCCTTTCCAGAATCAGAGTACTTTCTTAGCTTTAGAATTTGGTAGGAAGAGCTATTTCTAAGTTCAGCGTGCACTTCTTGTTCCCACTACAAATGGAACTGAATGGTCTCAAATCAGGAGACCTGAGATCTGCTCCCAATACCTTGACATCAGATTTCCCTTCTAAAGCAGGTTGGTTTTAGGGCTTATGGACAGGGCTAAGCGGTTCAAGTACTTCACACTCAGACATGAGAAACTAAGATCGGATCCCTGGTACCCACATAAAAGCTGGGTACACTGAAACCCATCTGTATTTAGGCACCAGCAAGGCAGAGAGGATCCCCAGAGCTCATTAGTCAACCATCTAAGACACTTAACCAATGAGCTCCAGGTTCGGTGAATGACCATGTCTCAAAAAAAAAAGTTATACTATGCTCATACAAAATCCCTAATTAAACCCAGTGGGTCACAAACACACAGGAGATTCAAAAGTAGGAGGGGCTTGTTGGAAGGTTTCAGTGAGGGAGGGAAGAAGATGAGAGAGAGGAATAAGATGAGTTAAGTTTGTCAAATACATTAGGAAACTGTCAGAGAATAAAAATAAATATATTGTTTTCCACAAAAAGCCATTATCTAATTTCCTTCATAAAGTTATTCCCTTAGAAATCACCCTTTTCCCAACAGGGGGTTCTGTATGTATACTGTGGAGGTGCTCACAATGAGAAAGAAATGGGTAATGTTTGTTTTAGAGTACTTTGTTTAACCACCACTGTTCTGATTCCCATTGAGTTCAAAAATACATTCAGGATCTTAAACAGGAGCTGAACAAGGATGGCACCAATAGACGTGCTAATGTGAACGGGGGAAGCCCAAGAGACTTCAACCTTAGCTGTCTGTATTTCAACACAAAGAACTACAGGCAACTGAGAAATGCTGAGAGGCTGAGAGCTGAGAAAGTGTCTCCCCCAGGGAAGAGCACACCAAATGGCTATCTGATAACAAATGGTCAGCCCTGAAAACACACACAAGCAACGTTATACAGACTGAGCAGGTTGCATTTGTGTATTCAGAAATATATATATATAGAGAGAGAGACAGAGAGAGACAGAGACAGAGAGAGACAGAGAGAGTTTTATATATATAATATATTATATAAAACAATATGTTGAAGAAATACGGTTAGACACTTTGAGCATCAAAACTGTGTCCCATTCTTCACGAGTGCCCCTCCATGATACAAAAAGCCATACACCAGCCACTCTTATCAATCACTGACTCTCGGTAGCAGGAACTGTGTAGCCCAAGGTCAGGTCCCTTACCTGGGAAAAGATCAGTCAAGGCGACTCAGAACAGGGATTTGGGGTGGGAAGATTTCAGAATACTGGACTAGTCCAAACTCTCCCATAAAATCGTTACAAATATTTCACGACTGAACACAAAAGGGGCATGTGTAGTGAGAAACTCAGGCACATGCACGAGGCGATGTGGGTTAGAAGAACGGCTATTTGTCTCCCCCAACCCATTTAGTCGTTCAGCTAAATGTGCACTCTCCTTACTGGTTTGTGCAAATGAAGGAATAATAGGCATGTCCTAGCCCCACTGAACAAGAAAGGCAGGGTTTGTCCTGTCCATTTCTGCTATCTCAAAAAGCCACAGAAGGCCCATCGGTGGTGGGAGACCTGGGAGCCTGTCTGGACTCTAGAAGGCGGCTCCTGGCTGATTCCACGTAGTTGCCCTCCCTCTGGTGGTGAAAGAAGAGATGGCAGCCCTCTAGTTTAACGTTAGACCCATTGGGGAAAAACACTGGGTGTTTTGCCCCACCTCTAAAGTACTGCCTGTCTGTTTCGGAAACTCAATGCTAAGTTTTAGAACAAGATGTCTGAAAAGGCTCCCTCTTAATTAGGACATCTTGCTTGTTTGCAATGTTCGTGGCACTTACAAAAGACCATATGTCTTTGAGACGCTCCTTGGCAGGACTTCCCCAGTGTTTACCAAATCTATTTTGTAGGCTGTGGTAATAATAGCGCAGTGGGTCCCCGGGCGGACACAGGGGGACTGAGGGCTTCTTGTTTCTGTTGGTACTCAGTGTTATGCCCTTGGAATATAAAAGGCCTCTTAGTTCTTGAGCAAGGACTGAACCAGGCCTCAAAGTTTCCCAAATGTTGTTATTTTGGGAAACATTTATTTCAAGGGCTAAACTGTAATCTTTTGACAAATCAACATTGGGTAATGCTCTTCACTTTGCTACAAACCAGACCTTAAACTAATGCTTTTAACAGAAATCCACACGTGAATAACTAAGCCATTTAATGATTGTATCTATAACTCTGTCTCGCTAGCCATACTCTGTAACCTTTTAATTTAGAAAAGAACAATAGAGGCAGCTGGGTGAGTGGTGCATGCCTCTAATCCCAGTCCTTGGGAGGCTGAGGCAAAAGACCCTGAGTTTCAGGGTAATCAGCTAGTTTGGGAGTCCAGCCAGCTTGGGTTACATAGCAAGATGTTGGTGGCATGGGGCAAGGGAGTGAACTCTTATTTTAGAGAACAAAAGTGGTTCTCATACCTAGCAGTAACTGGCCCAAGACCACAAGGCTGGGTTTGCACAGCACACAGTAAATCTTGATAGAACTGTGTGACTGAAATCAAAGTGAATGGTGTAGCCACACACTCACTCACAGGGCCAATGGACGTGTTTTGGTTTGCTTGCTCTCATGGCAACAAGAAGCATGTGCAGGTTATATTTTCATTCCCTGGGTCTAGTTTTGTTGTCCTGGAGACACAGCATTGTCAGTCACATCAGCACAAAGTTTTGTGGCTATTTATAAAAGTTTACAAATTAGGGGGCTGGAGAGATGGCTCAGAGATTGAGAGCACTGGCTGCTCTTCCAGAGGTCCTGTTGCCGATCTTCCAGAGGACCCAGGTTCAATTACTGGCAACTACATGATGACTCACAACTATCTGTAATGAGATCTGGTGCCCTCTTCTGGCATGCAGGCATACATGCAGGCAGAACACTATATACATACATACATACATACATACATACATACATACATACATACACACACACATACATACAAATTAAGCATATTGGTATAATCCTCATCCAAGAGTAATTCAACTGAAGTGACTTTTTTAAAGTCACACAACTCAGACATGTTTTGTGTGCTGGCTACATGTCAAGCAGCAAATAGCTCTTCTTTCTTTTTTCTTTATTTTATTTTACATACTAACCACAGTTTCCCCGCCCTCCTCTCCTCCCGTTCCCTCTCCCACCCCTTATGCCCCTCCCCATCCACTCCTCCTCTGTCTCAGATGGCATAAGGTCTCCCTTGGGAACAATAAAGAACGGCAATTTTTTTTACTTATGTGTATGTATGTATTTGTGAGTATATGACACATATATGCCAGTACCCACAGAGGCCAGAAGGGGGCACTGATCCCTTGGAAGTGGAGTTACAAGGTGTCAAGGGACCTCCAGTAAAGGATGCTAGGAACTAAACTCTCATCCTTTTGAGGTGTGGCAAATGTTCTTAACAATTGGGCATCTCCCCGGTGGTTTAAGGTTCTTCCTTTTTGTTGTGATGGTGAAAAGCTTTGAGCGTTCTTGTTTTCTTAATAATGATAACTCAGTACTTATGAGTTGTACACACGTTCATGGACACCTGCTGTGTATATTGGGAAAGACGGTTAACATACCCTTCTCCCCATCTGGGAAATAGTGACGACAGAGTAACAGTATACAGAGAACTTAGAAGTGGCTCACAGTGGTCTGGAATGGCAGCCAGCCTGGGGACTGGAGAGATGGGGAGAGAGCATGCCTCAATCATGATGACCTGAGTTCAGATCTCCAAAACCCACATAAAAAGCTGGATGCGATCATGAGCCCATTTGCAATCCCAGTGTTCCCCAACCAAAAGACAAGAGGATCAGCAACCTGTAGGCCAGCTTGCCCCATACACAAGGGACTGCAGAAGCAGTAAGAGACCCTGTCGCCCTGTAGAAAGGACAGTTTCTGAGCTTGTTTTCTGATTTCCACATGCTCACCCTACACACACACGCACGCACGCACACACACACACACACACACACACACACACACACCAAAAACAAATAATTGTTTTACTTTAAAGAGGACAATATAACCACAGCTTAACCTAAGGAGGCCAGTGTTCTATATAGTCATAGATTCCACACAGTAAGTTCATAATATAACTAGCATAACTGGGTGTCCTATTGAATTGATGCATCCTTACTTCAAGCAAAGGATGTCCAGAGTTTTCAAATACACTCTCAGTAGTTGTGACAAGATTCCTAGGAGACTTTTAGTGCCTCATATTCTATTTCTTCATTAATTCTCTTATGTAGTCCTATTGTCATCCAACCATGTTTCTAGTCTTCAGTATCTGCTCTGGTTTCTGCCTTGATGTCCTTGAGAGACGGGTCTGTTTTAATCCCTGAATTACCTCATCATAAATAACTTTACTATGCGCAGTGGGTGGCTTTCCTGAGCAGAATTTGTTTCTTTATATCTAAATTTACTTCTGAAGCTTAATTTATCAATAGGAAGGCTCCGCAACATAAAGACCTTTTATTTCCCAAAGAGGAAAGCAGAGTTCTGTTTGGGAGTTATAGAAAGCACAATTAAATTTAACTCTGAGGCTGTTCAACTGTTTCCTTCGGCTATAAAAGCATTGGGAAATGAATGAGTGGCGAGTGAAAAAATAGTTAGGGAAAGTTCTCTGATGAGTATGTACAAAGAGAAAAGTCACATGTGGTGACGTGACAGTGGCAGTAAGCCAGCTCCTAAGGGGCAGGATCATAACTCCAGGAAGTCTGAACTAGAGCCAGACTTAGGGAGGTGAGGTCACTGGCAGGTTTCGAGAACCTATACACCCAATCCCAGGCATGAAATGCTTTACGTAAAATAATTGGCCACACACACTCTGAGCTTATATTTTAATCAGTTCACCAAATCATTCATTATGTTTTCCCCACCCCTGAAGTACAGGCACACTCCTACACACATGCTTGCAATTCTCCACACTAGTGATTTTAATGGTTTATGTGTTCTGCCTTAGGAATGACGGAAATGGTTTTACATTATAGTTGGCAGTGTCTATATAATTTTGAAATCCAGATTAAAAACTCAAGGGAGGGGCTACTCTACTAAACAGATTATTTCTTCCCAATGCGTGTTCATGACTTCCATCGGTGAAACTTTCTGAGCTCTCCTAAGAGAGTTCTTGGTGGAAGGAATGGGAGGGGCCTCCCACAGTACTAAGCATATGTATCTAGTACATCAACATTCCAGGTATGCTCCAGGGCAGTGTGCTACAAGGCACAGAGATGAGCATGGGCAAGTCTAAGGACAGCTATGATAGTGCAGGGAAGAGGAGTGACTCCAGCTATAAGAACCCAGAGGGAGAGCCGGGGAGAGTTCAGTGGACAAAGTGCTTGCCACATAAGATTAAGGACCTGGGTTTGCTTCCCCAAAACCTACATTACAAAGTCAATGCTGAGGAGATGGAGACAGGAAGACCCTGGTGGCTTACCCACCAACCAGTCCAGTCGAACCAACAAGCTCCAGATTTACTGAGAGATTCTATCTGAAAAAGTAAGGTAGAAGCCACTAAGGAAGATACCCATCATCAACCTCTAGCCTCTGCACACACCTACTCATATGAAAACATACCTGCACACGTGTGCACACAGACACAAATAGAATCCCAAGGACTTCGATGGAGAAGGTGAAACACCACATGATAGTTTTACTGTATGTTTGACAGTTTCATGCATATGTACCCAAGCATGCATTTATGCATGTATGTATGTTTAGACACTTAAATATACAAATCTGAAAGAATTTCTAGGTAGAATTAACCATGAAAGAAAAGTATATAGGGAAAATCAAGAACCAGACAGAAAAGTAAGTCTTCTTAAAAGGAAGTGCCGGGAGGCAAGAAGGAAAAAACTAATTTAGAGAAGGGCTGCATTGTTCAGTCTACTTTAATCCAAGTCTAGGAGGATTCTGTGCATGCAACAGAACTTTAGATCATTCTAGAAGCTACAGAAAGAGCTGGGGGTAAGGAACCTTGTCAAACAAGTGAAATGAAAGTCCTGGGCATGTCATTAAATGTGCCTAAGACCCATTAGTGTCTCCTGGGAGGCAGCAGCTATTGGCACCAACCTGAACTCTAAGTAGGTAGGTTGGGTGCCACCTTGAATTCTAAGGTGCTGTTTGATAAGGACATAGATTACAATTTTGAAGGAGCAAGCCCCAATTAATGCAGAAATATTAAACTACACAAAATAGGGATGATCTATGATATTTTATTGAAAGAGAAATCATTTACGTGAGAAGCCAAGAAAGTAGAGAACCAAAAAAATGCTGTAAGTTCTCAGACCTCGGGGGATTTTTTAAAAATAATATAATGAAAAGTGAAAGTCTGACCAAAATAATTGAGCAAGACCTGGGACCAATGTGTCTTTCACACAGTCCCAGCCATTGCCACTATTTATCTAAAGTTTATATTGAGTTCGTTTTACTCTGTTGTGTTCTGGAATGATCTGTCGTGGAACTAGAGATTTACTCTATACCTGCAGTTCCCAGCTATCTTTGTTTTTGTTTCCAGCCTCAACACTCATTCATAAATATACAGCTATGGGGTCCCGAACCCTCATTCATGAACTGCATAGCTATAGAGTCCCTGCTTGGTACTCAGTGTACTAGGTCATTGTGTTTCTATTGTTCTCACACCCATTCTGTGGTTATAGCTACTGATACAGTTGATAACTTCCCTTAAAAGGGATTAGAGAAGCTGAGAACTCATGTCATATTTTATTGTGAGTAGCATCTAATTTGGGTAGCCCTGGGAAGAAAATGAGACAGGGGAGAACTTTTATAACCACATGAGAGGGATGTCCAAACAGATGCAGATATCATCAATTCTAAGCACCAAATTTGACTTTATCTGACTTCAAGAGAGTAATTAATTCTTGGAAGAATCAATTAAAGCACTTTTTATTACAGCTTTATATTCAAGAAATCATCATGTGATCCAGGAGAACCCTATGCTGGCCTACATTATCAGCCATCAACATAGGCTACAGGACATGTTCTGACCAAGCAGAATGCAAAATAAAGTCTTAACAGCGAGGTGCTTTGCTTTGTTGATCATTGTATAAAACCACATGAGAATTCCAAGGTAAACTGAGTCTCACAGCTTCAATAAGCTGCTGGTCCTCTGTGACATCAGAGCTAACACTTATCTATTCATGACTGTTAGTTAATATGTACTCAGTGTGCTGTGGAGAATGTTCTGGTAGCCTAGTTCTCATAGGCTCTCCTGAACAAAAATAAATAAATAAATAAACAAAAACAAAATCCCTCAGCAATCTCAGCAATTTTATGTTTGTTTTCAAAAGACAAAAATCCGTAATCAGATAAAATCTCCCCAAAATGAGCAGTTTTTACATCGGTGTTTATAGATGTAGAGATATAATTGACCAGTGATTTGCTAACAATACATTAGAAGTAACTTTATAAACACTTAGGAGAGACTAGGGAGATGACTCGGTTGCTAAGATGCTTTCCTCACAAACATGAGGGCCTTGGTTTGATCACCAGAATCCACATGAGAAGGAAGAGAAGGCAGACAAGAAGAGGAGGGGGGGACAAGGAGGAGTTAGTCGTTTAGATGTGGTGGCCTATTCTGGGATCTCGTAGCTGAAGAAGTAGAAACAGGGTGATCCCTGTGAGGCATGAGCCAGTTAGGAACCTACTCTTCAATTCCTAGCCAGTGAGAGACACAGCCTCAAAGCCAAAGTGCTTGAGGAATGATACCCAAGGTTGATCTCCAGTCTCCACACTCACACGCACACAAACCTGCACTCAAATGCACCCACACCCACATGAACACAGACACACACTTAGTGAGTGCAAGCCATACACAGCACAATAGCAAAACCTGTATCAGATCTGGGGGTGGAATTTTTAGTATACTTGCTCAGCACAGATATACTGACACAGACAGGTATAACTGGACTCTAGATGGCACAGTCTTTACCTTTGCAAGGAGCTCGGCTTCCGTTAGAGACCAGAATTCAGACCCCACTTGCAATAACATGGACATGAACTAAAAGGAGCACAGGGCTCTGAGGTAGTATGCCAGGGCCCCAAATGCGGAGAGAAAATTTGTGCACAGCAGGAAGCACGCACTCCAGATGGGAAAAAGTGAGCTCATGCTGCTCCATCTCCCACCACCTGCTCCCCTCTTCAACGGGAAAACAAAACAATCTCTCTAGGGAGTTAAGTCTCACCGCATGATGAGGTTCGGGATTCTCCAGTACCCTGTAGTCTCTGACAGGATCACCAGAGTCAGGCAGAGCCAGGCTTGTAGAGTAGTGAGGAGCACTGAAAGACTAGCTGGGGAGTTCAGGTTACACCAGAAAAGGTCTGCAGAGCGTTCTCTGCTTTCCCACATGAACCCAAAGCAGGAGACTGGTGGACAACGAGCAAGATGCCATCCTCATGCTCTCAGACTCTCCAGTGTCCAGAAACTCTATTCTTCATAAACTACTAACCAGTGCTTTTCCTTTACAGCAACGTTCCTGTGGACTAAGACAGCACTGATGGAACTGGAGACTGCAACAAGTTCTCAAAACAATGCAAAATTACAAACTGCAAAATGTCAGAAGAAAGATTGAAAACTCCAGTGCAAATTCTCCAACTAAATAGAGCAAAACTAAGTAAGAGGACTAGAGAGAGAGAGAGAGACAGAGACAGAGACAGAGAGAGAGACAGAGACAGAGACAGAGAGACCCACCCACTCCCCCAAAAATGGCATAGGCTCAGACAAAACAAGGCTGTTGAGAGGAGGAACACTCTTGAAAGCCCTTGGCAGTAGTTAGTGCTGTACCAATGAAAAGCAGTGACTTCTGAGGGTTGTAAAAAGAAGTTTAAAAACTTCTAGAAGCCTTGAACATATTCTCAGCCTAATAACTTTATAACTTAAGGGTCTCTGTCTCTCTCTGTCTCTGTCTCTGTCTCTCTCTCATGTGCATGCATGTGATTTCTCTGTCATCTCTCTTTGTTGTCTCTGTCTCTCTCTCTCGGTCTCCCTGTCTCTTGCTCTCTCATGTGTGTACATGTGTGTGTACATGTGTGTGTCCCTATCTCCGCCTCTCTGTCACACATAGATTTTCTCTCTGTGTCATCTGTATCTCTCTGTGTGTCTCTGTGTCTGTGTCTCCATCTCTGTCTGCGTGTGTACACGCGTGTGCATGCATGCCTGTCTCTGTCTCTCTGTGTCTCTGTGTCTGTGTCTCCATCTCTGTCTGCGTGTGTACACGCGTGTGCATGCGTGCCTGTCTTTGTCTATCCCACACTTGTTTTTCCTGTCATCTCCCGGTGTCTGTTTCTCTGTGCGTGCCTTTCTCTCTCACACACTCATGCTCAATTTTCCTCCTCTGTTGAGCCAATGCATTCATCTTACACATTCCCATTTATATAGCAAATGTTTTCAGATGACATTATATCCTAACTACCTAATAATGTCCCTGCAAAGCTAACTGATGAGTTCCAGAATGAGCAGCCAGTTTGGGGGAGTAAGGGACATAGGACAGATAGATTTTTTTCCTCAGTATATGTTTTTATTTAAATTAGAAACATGAATGTTTCACATGTCAATCCCAGCTCCCTCTCCCACTCCTCCTCCCTTGTCCCTCCAGCAGCCCCCCCAGCCCCTCTCAGTCCCCACATCATTCCCCATGGAAGGTGAGGCCCTCCTTGGGGGGATCTCCAGAGTTGGGACAGATAGATTTTGTTGAGATGAAAAAAGGTCAGGGAAATTGGGCACAGTTATCACAGTATCACAGTCTCTGCCCCTGCTGTTCCCTGCCCTGTTCAGCTGAAATCAGAGAGCTGAGATGCCCAGTCACCCACCCACACACCACAATCAGCCCCTGAGGTGGGCTACTGGCCCAGAGGAGCAACCGCTAGCACCAGTGAGCCTGCTGGGAAGGACCCATCCAGTCTCGGAAAGTACTGCAACTGTCTTTCTGACCCCAGCATCCTTACTGGCTCCCATCCTAACCGGGAGTGGAGTTGTGGAAACCTCCTCAGCGACAAAGGGCCTTTTCCGACAGGGCGACTCAAAACCTTTCCGTGTGAGACCGCGCTCTCCTACCTCACACCAGGAAGACTAAATAGGTCCCTCTCCCCCTCTCCTCCATTCTGTGCCACTTTCTCTCAACTGCACAGGTCCAGTCGGGTTTCTGGTGCCTTTTGCTCTACATCACCAGGCTCAGGGGCAGAATCCCCACACACACATTCTGTCCTGCTAGCAGGCCCGTGGACGGGGACCATGCAATTAGACTTCTACTGGGAGTCCACCTGGGTCCTGGACATCCAGCTCTGGGGCAATGTTGGTTGTACTAGGTTTGTTCTTCGGCGGTTTGTCTCCTGGCTCATCCCTCATTTTCATAGGGTCCACCTGGAGATAATATGCTCCTATTTGTCTGGCATTGGCAATACCAAACATGTCCTCACCGACTTGGAAATATCTTGTGTTTTCTCCCAAGAACTTATCCTTAGGTGGATATATGTTTTCCTATCTCCTTTAAACACAGCCCTCCCAATTACAAAATTTCAAATCTCTCTTGCTTAACTAACTATACTCCTCAGTGAAATGTGAAAGAAAAGAATTCAAACACAAGAAAAGAAATGCATGGACTGGAATTCATACCAAATATCAGATTACCTCATCCTTTGAAAAAGATTGAAGGGAAAGGAGGGTGAGATTCAGAGAGTCCTGTGTGAGTTTTTTATATAATTTATTTATTTTTATTTTACATACATTGGTGTTTGCCTGCAAGAATGTCTGTATGCAGGGATCAGGTCCCCTGAAACCGTAGTTACGGACAGGTGTGAGCTGTCATGTGGGTGCTGGGAATTGACCAGGTCCTCTAGAAAACCAACCAGTACTCTTAACCACTGAGCCATCTCTATAAAGAGACTGGATGATTTACAGCGAATCATAGCTACTGTTGTGGATGACAGACGTCATGGGGCAAACAGACACAGCAGCAAAAGACCCAGATAGCTTAAACTCTTGTCCCAACTGAAATTACCACAAGTGTTCACCTATGTTAGCCTATGCTTCCTCATCCTGGGAACTGGGGTAACGTGCACATGTGTGCAGTGAGCATACACATGTGTACATGAATGCAAAGAATAAATGGGGACATCAAGTGCCTTCTGCTGCTTAGAAAAGAGTCTGAAGCTTGCCTTGTCAACCAGGCTGGCTGGCCAGGAATCTCCCAGCATCCCCCAGTCTCTGCCTACCAATGCTGGAGCATTTGAGCTCAAGTCCTCCTGCTTATGCACCAAGTGCTCCCAACCACTGGTCCACCAACACCCCCAGTCATATTTATGCATCCTTGAAATGGAAGCCAAGACAACATGGTTAAAATATTTTTTCATCATAAAAAGTCTCCAATTCCATTCATTTTTAAAGGTAGGAAACCATATATTTGAGGCCATGCTAGAGTAAAAAGGCACCGTTTAGTACAAATTGTCTTATTTTATTCATCTAAATTTCTAACGTATTACAACATGCCTGTTGATTCAAGAGTGGTTCTCAGATATAAATGCCCTCTTCCTCAGAATGAATTGTCTTAGGTAGCCCCATAGGGTAAGAGTAAGGCTAATATGGATTTTTTAAATTGTGTGTGAGTGTGAGTGTGTGCATGTGAGTGCAGATGCTCACAAAGGCCAAAAGAGAGCACTGAATCCCCTGAAACCACATCTGCCTGCACTGGGTGCTGGGAACCAAACTCCCATCCTCTGTAGGAACAGTACACACTTAACCACTGAGCTATTTCTCTAGACCCTGAGATATACATTTAGAAGCAGTGTTCTTTTCATTGGGGGGAATGACTCAAGTATAAACATCAACTGAGTCCTATGCTTACCAGAAATATTTACACAGGGCTCGGGAAGCAGACTGCACTCAGATGGCTATAGGAATGCACAGGCTATAGGCTGCAAAGGCAGAAATGGGAGTTCAGACTACATCTGTCAATAATGGGAACCTATCACTTCCTTAATATTCTGTTCCTGTCAGCACATCGCTTTCTCCCAAAGAGATCCCTGAAACAGAGAGTGTTTGACTATGTGTATTACTGACAGTCACTCTCGCATTGGTGATCTTGGATTAAGGACCCTTCCCAATACTGTTCCATGCCGTCTGCCTTAGCCAACAGCCTGTCCAACACAGCAGCTTTGCAGAGCTCAGATCAAAGCCTCCTGTGTGCAAAGTGCCTATTGTTCATTAGTGGCATGTGACTCGCACCTGCTCCACTGAGGCTTCCTCCTTTCGCTGCATCCCTCTCTGTCTCAGCAAGCTGTGGCAAGATCACAGGGCCAGTCACTTTGGTGACGAAGGAAGCCACACTCTGCCAGTCACAAGCTGGACCAGCTGTGCTGGTCCTGTGTGAACCAGGTGCCTCCTGCCTGCCCAGGAATCTGCTGCCAAGCCTTGGCAGAGAATGGACCAGCAGCTGCTCCTCCGGCTTCGTTCTTGTCTGTTACCCTCCTCCACAGCCTGAGAATCCAAATGCAATGCCCTGGCAAGCCCGGGACAGAACAGAGGAAAGGAACTTTGAAAGAAGATGCAAGGGCTGTCACTACAGAAAGTTGATGGAGGCCAATGGAAAGGCAGGAAACACGGCCAATGTGTGAAGAAAGGTCACCTTACGCCTACGATTTCCATATCACGAATGCCGCCATCCTCACCCTAGGAGAAACTTATCAAAAGTGAATGGTGTACTAATCACATATTGATGTGATTGCTACCAAAGAGCCAGTCACATAGATTGCAAGCCCATGACAACCAAGACCCAAGTAAAACCATCACGATGACAAACAGCCTCAGCTGAGAGGGTCAGGAAGTGCCACTTGCCATGGAAGAGGTTCAGTTCCATGACTTCTCATGATTTAACTTGGTTAACAGCTCTGGGAATAAGAGGAGTGTTTGTTCTCGTGAACTTTCCTGGTTATAGACTTTCTCCATGTGACAGCCCAAAGAAACATTGGTAGGCTACATCTAAACTGCATCTAGTTCCCGTGCTGCTCTGTGTGTTGTATTGTCCTTTTCTAGAAAATATCTCAATAGCGCTAAGCCCCTCGGCCAACTCTCTCATGTTCTCATTAGATCAGAATGTCGCTGCTTATGTAGGCGGACCAAGAGTGAATGACCAATTAGCCCAGTGGCTTATTTCCACCCCCAAAGGCCCTTCCTCGCACATGGCTCTCGGGCTGTGGCATACAATACTTCCCAGGCAGGCACTCCCAAGTCAGGAGGAGACGGGAGGAGGGGGCGTGTAAATGGTGCAGTTGTGTGGTGACTCATCCTCTCACTGACTCCATTCACTTGTGTGTTTGCAGCCACTGGAACAGCTGTGCTGGCCATGTGGAGTCAGAGATATTTTTTGTTCCCAAAACAGGAAGATGGGGGGGGACAGATAACACAGTGGATGTGTGTCTGGATGAGGAGTCATAGCTGCAGTATGATTTGAGCTCCTCTGAGCAGACAGCCATCACTGCGTTAGTCATTAGTCCTCCAAGGATGAAACAGGCCTGGGGTAGACTCTCGGTGAAGTGAGAACTGGTACAGCTGACTCAAATGTTGGAAATGAGTCTCACAGTACAGAAAGGTGAGAAGTAATGGATGCTGTCGTTAGCTGGAAACTGAGGAAAATCAGACCGTTAAAAAAAAAGTAGGGCTGGGCTAAAGATGTAATTCAGTTGATAGAGTTCTTACCTAACACACATGAAACCCTGGGTTCCACCTTCAACCCTGCATAAGCAGGGCACGGTGGTAAGCACACGCAATCCTGGTTCTCAGGAGGAGAGCAGGAGAATCACAAGTTCAAGGTCATCCTGGCTGCACAGTGAATATAAAGCCACCCTGAGATAAACAAGGCCCTGTCTCGAAGAAAAATAAAACCAAACACCTTGCCTTCAGAATATTCACAGTTCAAGGAAACAGACGCCCCTTATTTGTCAGAGACGTACACAACACTGAGGCGATGGAGTCAGAGTAATTTAGCATCACTGAAAACAAAACTGTAGGCGGAACCAAAGCCAACATGTCCTCTCCAATGTCCGATGGTTCCTCTGGTCAGTATATACTCTCCCCTGCGTCCCACAAAAACATCTTAGTTCCCAGAACTCACCTCAAGCCTTCCACACAGGCTTCGGCCCTCCACACAGGGGCTCAGTGGAGCATGGCACTCGGGCTACAGTCAGCCCACTCCGTCTTTAAATAAACTTTTATTGAAAGGAAGCATGTGTTTAGGGTTTGTTTATGGACATCTGTGCTATAACAAATTAAGTAGGTGAGACAGAGGTCCTAGAGCCCACAAAGCCTAGACTATCAGCTACCAGGACTTTTGTAAATGAAATTGACTCCTATTACAAAACATATCTGGGTAGGGGGATGGGGAGATGGGGGGGTGGAGGATGGAGGGGGGGTGGGAGGAAGGGAGGGAGAGGGAACTGGGACTGGTATGTAAAATAAGATTGTTTTTTAAAATAATAAAAATATAAAACAGAAAAGAATCTTAAAATTTAAATTTTAATAAAGTGCAGATAGTCTTATAATTCTAAATATTTTAAAAGATATTTATTCAATATTTATATAAAAACAAAACTTTTTTTTGGTTTTCCAAGATAGGGTTATGCTGTATTGCTTTGGAGCCTGTCCTGGAACTTGCTCTGTAAACCAGGCTGGTCTCCAACTCACAGAGATCCGCCTGCCTCTGCCTCCCGAGTGCTGGGATTAAAGGTGTGTGCCACCAATGCCCAGCTATTTTGTTCATTTCAATCCCTCTAAAACCATATAGTTGTCACTAGAAAAAAATTAATTCTGTATACAAGTTACATGTTGTACATAAATATACAAACTTATGAATAACTTTATTTAAATACAATATTATTCTTTTTTGGAGGAAAACACAAAATAGCATTTTGTATAAAACTCTCAAATAAATAAGTAAATAAATAAAAATTTTCAGTCTCTGAAATAGTCTCACCAAGAACCATGGTTCAGAGGCCTGAAGGTTTATTAAAATAAATATGGATCTATTTTATTTCTCCCAGTTTAGCTCCTTTTATAACGTCTGTATTTTTTTCAACTCCATTGGGAACCTGCACTGGGTGTCTTGTGTCCTAGTTTATCATGGCCCCTAAGAAGAAGCAAAAACAAAACAAAGGATGAATATGTTTAAGTTATTAAAAAATGACAAATGAAATTGATTCCTGTTCCAAAGTATATCAGGGTAGGGGAATGGAACTCCTCTAACTTAAATAAAGAAAAATGCTCTTATCATTTTGATCCAGCACTTATAAAACAGTCTACTTATTGGTACTCCCATCAAGTCCTGTCCAGACTTGGTGGATAAAGGTTTCTCCTTCTCCACTCAAAACCAGTTTTCTCTGGCCTTTGAAGGCCTCCTCCCACTCTCCTTCCAGGTATGCTCAGAATCAAAGCACCTGTAACTCTGATGCTCCCTCTGACTGGAGTGGTTTTAATTATTTGCCTGTGTAAACAAAACTACGTTTTAGCTGGGAGGTGGAAGCACATGTCTTAAATCCCAGCAGTCGGGAGGCAGAGCCAGGTGGGATGGATCTCTGTGAGTCTGAGACCAGTCTGGTCTACAGAGTGAGTTCCAGGACGTGCTCCAAAGCTATGTCCTGTCTCAAAATAAAATAAAACTAGATTTTTCCACATTCCTCTCAGATCTTCCCTCAGTAGTGTATCCTGTCACTTGTATAATGTGTTGATCAGAGTGACAGAGCCCACTAGAGATGAAGAGCAGGGAACAGCAGTTCTTTTAGGAAGTACAGGAGAAACTTTTGGTCAACAAGACTTTGATGAGAGAAAAATGAAACCAAGAACAAACAGAAAAGGCCAAAACCATAGAAGGGTTCACTTTAAACTTTAAACAACTTTAAAAAGTGGACTAAAGAAAATACCAGAAGGACTTCAATCCAAATGGAGGTAAGGAATCAAGTTAGGGCTAAACTAATATTTTTTTCTCGGTGTTTCTATCTAAACCTTACAATAATAGCTCTGACTCCAAGAAGCCCTCAGGAATGAGAACATTGCTAAGGAATCACCACGAAGAAAAGAATAGTCAATAGCACTACACACCTCCCTTGGAAAGACACTGGCCATTAGACTTGACAGTTGGGTCATTCATTAGTGGCTCTTCTCTGGTGCCAGGCAAGTCTTATTAGGGTGAGTTTTAAGAGGGTACCTAAATCATTCAGTGAGTTACAGTTTCATAGGATGAATGTTTGTCAAAACAGATGGCTTCTGGAGATTCGTGAATGCTTTGTTTTCCTGGGTTGATTTTTTTTAACCCTAATAAAACTTCTTGCCTTAAAGTGATAAGAATATGCTACATGCCCAACACGTTTTTGATACCTGACAACCAAATTTACAAAGGAGTGTTATACTCTATCCCCACATTTAGTACAATCTACAGAGAGAAATGTGGCCAAGTTCTGCATGGTTCTGAAGCTTGAGGTCTTTCAACTGCATTATACTCTTGGTCACCAAAATAGGCAGCAGTTAATGCTGTAGGTCCTAGACCAAGGACATTCCTTAGTGGTAAAACACTAGGATGTCAAACTGAAGGGCTATCTCGTGTTTACAAAACTATCCTTTTATCTTCAGCCTCCATGTCTTTATACGCCCAAAGTACTCAACAGCCTAGCCCATGGATACTTGTTCAGTCATTTTTCTCCACTGTTCTGTTAACAATAGTAAGGAAATGGAAACAACCTACATGTCCTTCAAATGATGAATGGACCATGGAAATTCAGTACACATACACTAGGGAATACTATTCAGCTGTAAAGAAAAGTGAAATTTGCAGGCAAATGGGTAGAACTAGAAAAGATCCTATTAATATTTTTTTATTTTAGAAGCACTCTTATTTACATATCAATCCCCCATCTCCTCGCCCTCCCATCCTCCCATGCTCCCCACCAACTCCCCAAACCACTCCCCACCTACTCCCCAAGGATAGTGAGGCCCTCCATGGGGGAACCATCAAAGTCTGTCACATCATTTGGAGTAGGGCCCAGACTCTCCTTCCCGTATCTGTGCTGCAACAGTATCCCTCCATAGGGAATGGGCTCCCAAAGTCCATTTGTGCTCTAGGGATAAACACTGGCTCTACTGTTAGAGGTCCCATAGACTGCCCAGGCCTCCTAGCTGTCACCAGCATTCAGAGGGCTTGGTTTGGTCCAATTCTGGCTCCCCAGATTTACCGCTAGGATCTCGTGCTCTCGCTAGTCAGGTCAACCATTTCTGCGGGTCCAGAAAACAAATATGTGTTCTCTCTCATCTGAAGCTTCTAGCTCTAGTCTTCAGCTGTGACTACAGAACCTAGAGTAACTGCAGAAACCAGGACAGTAAAGGGACTGTGAGGTAGAGCAATAGAGGAGGAAACAGCAGGGTGCAAGGGATCTGAAGGGAGAAGTGAAAAACACTGGTGTGTCTTTAATTAGAGAAGGGGTGAGACATGAATACAGAAGGAGGGTAAAATTACAGTAAGGGTGCTTGAAAATTCATAAAGAATCATTTCATTTTTATCTACCTAAAATTCCATATAACTCATACAAGTCTGTATATACATATACATAGATAGTTTAAGTGAAATTTTCTCATCTGGGCTGAGACTGCTCCCATCAAGAATCATAGACTATCTAACAAAAATCCCCAAATCAAGCATGAGAAGCCCCCTTTTGAGCCACTAGTCAAGGTTATCCAAGAGATTCCAAAAAAAATTATAGACTGTTGCTGTTGCCTCTCAGAGGTAGAAGTTAAGTCCCAATTGCTAAAGACACCATATACCTCCAACACAGGATCCAAAGAACTTGAGCTACATCTAATCTGGAAGCCTCCTCCCTAAGGATACCATGCAAACTTCCAAGGGAGAGAAGCAAACAGTAGTCCTACCTGCTATGAAAACTATGAATCACAATAGCAACGAGCATGGCACAATAACTCTGAGTAATATTCTAATACTTTGAAGTAGGAAATGAGCTTTGTACAAGCTTTCTTACTTTGCATTCTGCCCCTTCGTGGTGGTCCAAAATAAAATGCCCCCCATAGAGAATGGCACTATTAGGAGGTGTGGCTTTGTTGGAGTTGGTGTGGCCTTGTTGGAGGAAGTGTGTCACTGGGAGTGAGCTTTGAGGTCTCCTTTGCCCGAGCTATGCTCAGTGTGACACATAGTTGGTTCTGTTGCCTGTGGCTCAAGATGTAGAACTCCCAGCTCCTTCTCCAGCACCTTTCTGCCTGATTACAACCATGTCCCCCCATGATGATAATGGACTAAACTTCTGAAACTGTAAGACACCCAAATTAAATGTTTTCCTTTGTAAGAGTTGCCATGGTCATGGTGTCTCTTCACAGCAATAGGAACTCTAAGTAAAATACCCCCTACATAAATGATAAGTATTTCTAAATGTAGATATTCACATAATTGGTCTTGGTTTGACTTAGTAATGGCATGCTTGCTTAGCATCCAATTCCCAGCACTATAAAAACAAAGCAAACACATTTTAAAACCCAAGTAACTATTTGTACTTTTCTCATACACATTAAAAAAATCTTGCACATATGGGGCATAAAGTAAGTGTTTGGGGAACATATGTTCAATAAATAAAAAGCAAGTGCTCAGTAGATTTAAAATACTTGAGGGAGGAGTAATAGAGAGGGGGAATATCAGAGTAAAAGTGATCTGAAAGGGAAATAGGAAAGCAAGGAAGTCTAATTAAAAAGGGAAGAAGGTAAGTACAGAAGAAAAAAAAGGGTTAAAATCATAGGTTGTCTGAAATAGTCAAGAATCATACTATTAACTACTTCAAAATACCTCTATAATACATATGTTTAAATAAATATATATATATATTGAAATTTCCTTATCTGAGTGACAATGCAACCCACAAGACTATCTAACAAAAACCACACCTCCAGGCATAGGAGGCATTTCTTTGAGTTGCTGGTCAAGATTGTCAAAGACATTCACAAAATAGTACAGAACTATGGCTGCCTAAACATGACCTGAACAATGATGGCACCAATGAACATGCTTACATGGAAAGAAAAAAAAACTAATAGGGTCTCAACTCTAGATAAAAAACTATGAACAACCGGGAAATACCCAATACTAAGTGACCAGCCCTGAGATCATATACATACGAGTAACGTTATATAGGCTGAGAGGGTTGTATTTAATGTATTTAGAAATATGTGTGTTTATGTGTATGTGTTTGTATATATATATATATATACACATATATATGTGGTATATGTATATACACATAATAACAGTTGAAGAAAAAAAGAGAACAGAGGGTTGATGGAGGGAAGAGAGAGGGAAGGAGAGAAATTATGTAATTATATTATAATTTAAAAAATAAAATATAAAAATCTTTGGTACTATAAAAACAGCTATTCTAGACAATTATTCTGGAATTTTCCTTTTTGAAAAGATAAATTAGGGTTTATGAGATGACTCAGTGAGTAAAGACACTTGTAGCCAAACCTGATGATCTGAGTTTGATCCCCCAGGACCCACATGATAAAGTGAGAAAAACAATTCTCTTGCCATTAGGGCATCATAGTATAAAAGAAAAATGAACTAAACGACTGAATTGACTTTAAAATGGGAGTATGTCCACAGATAAAATCTGATGTAAAAATCCACTATAAACTTCTGTGTGCTGTGTGGCATGCAATGGAGAAATCAGGTCCAGTAGCTTCACAATGAATTGTTGAGCTTCACTAACAGCCTAACTGCAGGTTTCCTTTCAATAGCAACACTTTCTTACACATAGTTCTACCCTGCTGTGTAGAAGCCTGATCTTCCAGGCTATTTCAGACACATTTAAAAATTTATATTGCTGACCATTAAACCCAGTTCCAGCCCACTAATCCCAATGAATAGACATGACTTCCACGTCACAGCGATAATAGAAGCCACCTCCTTATACTTAATCAGCTTTCCTTCCACCTTTTGTCCCGTGTCTCAAACTCCAACAAAGCCTTAGCCCCTGCAAACACCTTCTGGAGCCCTCTAATGCCATGCCTTGCTTTCAAACATGCATCGCAGCTGGGCCCTTTTCTTCGCTTAGTCTTAAGTCTACATGTAGAGACATTCAGTGAATGCCAGCCTTCCATCAAAGTCTCCACAGCCACTGAGTGGCTGTGGAATTTCTTAATCTTGGTTTCTTCTCTTGCAGTCAAAACTGTTTGCTAGAATCTTCTGGACATCAAAAATTGTACAGCACTCCGCAAAACCATTTTCACATTAGTTTTTATATAAAGATTTTTACACCATCTTTGGGGATTGGTTTACATTTTTTTAAGAAGCCTGATTTTTATCCAATTTCATGCTATACTGAGTGACTAGATATTTTAACGTGCCCACCCAATATATGCTTTCTTTAGCCTGCTCATTTATAGTGTATTTTGATGGCTACTTTTCAGGACTGATTTTTCGTAATACATTGTAAGCCTTTTAAATGCATGGATTCATGATTTATCCTTTTAGAAACTTGAATTATGTAATTTAAGTGCTTCTTTTTGTTTTGATCTTCTCATTTACATGTCTTAAATCTCTCTTGCTTCTGGGGCTTTTTTCCCTATAATTTGTTTCTAATACACATCTCTTAATTTCTTCTTCATTTAGTTTATTTGTTTCTCTTGTGTCTGTCAACTTTGGCCCTTACTTTCAATGATGTCTTCTTTTCCTAATACTTTGTGTAATTTGGTCTTTGCTTCTGACTTAGTTTTTACTTTAATTTTTGGTCTCAGCCAAATCTTCCTTTCCCCCTCCCTTTAATTTTCTCACCACCTCCTGCTGTCCAGTGTCAACACCTTCTCTTGTCTAACGCCAGGTCTCTGCTTTCTGATTTTTGTACATGAATCATTGTTCCATGATATTTTTTCCATTTTTTTGATACAATGTTGACTTATAATTCTTATCTGATTCCTGGTAATAACTTCCTGGTACATTTCATTCCTCTATAGCAAAATGTTCCTATTCTTGTCCAAGATTTACTAAATCTCTATACAGATGCTGTGACAACTTTTCTTGCTTATATTTGAGTGAGTTTGTTGTTCCTTCGTCAGCCATTCCCAAAGATTACTAGGAAGCATGATGGAAGAGCAGATGAGCTTCCTGTCTCCCAAACTGTGCATTGCATGAACTTTCTCCTCTGTTCCACAGGCTGGGTCCACTAAAGCTTCTGCCTCTGCAACCACTGACTCACTGACTGGCTGACTGATCGACCCAATATGATCTCCCAGTGTTTTCACCAGTCACCACCACACAGTACAAACTCTTATCTCCAAGGTACCATCCTTGTGTCTGTTAATGTGTTTTTCCTTGTATTTTCTCCAGTCTCCAACTGTGTAGCCCTGGATCCTTCTGACAGCCCTACAATGTCACCACGCCTTGTTCTAGCTCATCTAGAATCATCCATATTACAGTTTTTCCAGGACTAGAAGAGAGAGAGTGCTACTAAGACATGAGACTCTCAGTGCTCAAAGTGGGACCATGCCAGGTAAACTCAGGTGAGTTGGTCACCCTGAACGCATCCATGCTAAGTGTGCTTGCTACTCTAGAGTATGTCCTCCCCCGACCCCCATTTTCTGAATTAATTCACTTCGTGTCTCCTTCACCATCCTTTTCCCTGTCAGTCAGCATCCACCATGCAGTTTCTCCTTTGTCCCTGCCTCCCTCTGCTGGTTTGAACTAAAGGTCTATAATTCTGCAGTTTAAAAATTTTCTAGGCCAGGTACGGCAGCCCACACCTTCCATCCCAGAACTCAGGAAGCAGAGGCACATAGATCTCTATGAGTTCTGTGTTAGCTTGTTCTACATAATGAGTTTCAGACAAGTCAAGACTACATAGTGTGACCCCCCCCCAATCTCAAAATAAAAAGAATTTTCTGGTCACCTAATACCACTGAAACTTGAATTTGTAGCTGGTTTTTTTTTCAGCTTATTGTTCTGTATAATTTGCAACAGAGAAGAAACTCTCAGATAAAGCTACTACCATATTTCCTTAAAACTTGATAGCTGTACCTGTTGTGTTCCTAGAGCCCAGGATGAAGAGCCCTGTTTCTGTTATAGTTCAATTTCTTGACCATGTGGATTCTGAATAATTTCATACAAAGAATAAGCAGATTCTGTTAAGTACTGACTTATACAAAATGATGGACCAACAGGATTTTGGTTTCTATATGTTATACAATACAAAAACGCACTAAAATTCACATGAAGAAAGTCCATTATAAATGTCAAGTGTAATGCGCAAACATAATGGAATGCAGAAAAGTCTGGTCACTAATTCTCAGAGTGAGAACTCAGTAACTGCCTACATTGAATACAAGTAGAACTAGGTTTTAAATAAACTCCTTTTGGAAAAAGTGCTGCCTCTAAAATATAGCCAAGTCTATGCAGATAAAGATTAGATTTTCCTTGTACAAAGTATCCCAACAGATGCTCATGTCTGAATTATTTGATTTAATCCCAACAAATCTTCAAGGTAAGAGTACTGATACTGAGTGTCAGAAAAGAGAAAAATATCAAAAAATCACTCAAATGTGCAAATAAGGCAGATAACCCAGTGTCACTGGTAAACTTCCACTCTCTCCTCTTTTCAGTCAAAAAATGGAGCTTCTGGAGGTTAGGTGCATAGAAGAGAAATCTTGAGAACAATGGTGGCTTAAACCCAAGAGAGTAGGCCCACAGTCATTGTTTTCTAGCCAGATGTGGTCAAGCTTGAGTATAAATCGTGGAACAGGAGCAGAGACATGAAGGAGAGCAAGAAAGCCAGCAGCCATATCTGTTGAGATTGTTAATGCAATTGCTTTAGCAGACTGGAGAGATAGTTAAGGCTTGAGCAACTCCGTGCATCTGGCTTCATCTCCCAACAGAAGCCCATTTTGACAAAGTGGGAATTAAATTCACAAATGTAGGAAACTAGAACGGTTACTCAAATTTCATCCTGCTGTTATGGAAATAATGTTGTGATAGAGAATGATATTAAAGCCTTCAAAAATCAAATTTAAGTTAAGAAAAATAAGACAGAAAGTGACAGGCTAACTGGTCTACTGGGGGAAGAGAAGTACCAGTTCTAATTTTCAGAAAATGCTTTGCAGGAAAAAAAAAAGTCTGGTTCTTCAAGTCACTCAATAGCCATTAAAATTAATTACCTACAAGCATTTAAGAAGGGTTAAGCTGTAACCCCTTCCCAAATGGTATCCAAAGACTCAGACAGTCCTGTGACATCACAGTAATCAACTATCTTCAGTCAACTTTTGGAGACCCCATGACATGCAGAGGGTAGCAAGTGTTAGATCTTGGTTTCTTCCCTCATGAGGGACAGAGGCAAGGGGATCTTTGTGAGTTCGAGGCCAGCCTGGTCTACAGAGCAGCCTCCAAAACAATACAGAGAAACCCTGTCTCAAAAAAAAACAAGCTACAGCAGATATAAACACATTGATGAGGCCTCTCCCTTTCCTAAATATGTTAAGTGGATATAATTGCTTCAGGAGGGAGCTATACTATTCTGTAGTATAGTTACCCATAAGTTGTCTACACTTCTGCTAAGCAACCTTTCAGCCACTCTTCTAAAAGTAACCAAAAAAACCTCATTGGTTCACAAAGCTGGTTATGGGTAGAATTGTTTCTTTGGTCTGTAGTTGACCTCTCTGTCTGGGGTGGATAGAAACAGACTTTTAAAAAAATGGTCATTAAACAACCAAGCACTCTGTCAAGCATGTCTCCCCCTATTTTTTCTAACTCTCTCTCATTGGATTCATCCACATTTAATTGTCTCAAAGTTGTCAAACTGTCACCCATACTTCCCATTCTAACTAAACACTGTCCTCTCTCTTCTCTTTAGAGAAAACTTCTAAAGTACTGTCAAAGAGTCAAGGCCCCTATTTCTTCACATGTCAAAATACTGTCTCCAGTCTGATTTCTCTCACACAAGCACCACCCAATTCAACTACAACAAATGAATAAAGTCATCGAGAACTTCTGTGCAACCCAATGGGCTCCTCGTTTTTATCTTTCGTTTTTGTCGTGTCAAAACATTCAACACTGGGCGAGGAAGATGGAAGACAAAAGCTACATGCAAGGATGCACAGGTCTTGTAATCCCAACGTGCCATGGGAACTGTGTGGCACAGACAGTAAATCTCCAGAAGCCCACAGGTCCCTTAGCCTCCTACACACAGCAGCAATGAGGTCACATCTCAAAAACGGTAGAAAGGCAGGAACCAGTATGCGAGTGTTATCCTTTCAACTCTAGGTGTGTGCCGCACTCACGTGTGAACACACAGAAAGCAGCATTATTTCTCAAGCCTACTTGCCAAAATATCCTCTCCCCTTTTTTGACCTAATAGTGGTCCAACCAAATTTCCTGAATGACGCTCCTTGATCTTTTCCTGTGCATGCCTCTGCCGCCCACCTCAAGTAATGGAGTTCTGTTCTTGCACGCTCCTTCTGCTTTTCCTGATTACATCGAAAGTTGCTGGGTTTCGTTGGCTGTATTTTTTATATTAGGCGGGAATCCCAAGCACATAAGAATAGAATAATTAATTTCAAGTTAGAAAAACATTTTTCTCTCAATGACTCAGTTAACACTAATTGCTGACATGATAAGACAAAAAAAGACAAAAGAATTCCCATGACTTCATCATAACATTTAGATTTTTCAGTTTCAACTTTTATAGGCCAAGAGGGGATATGAATGACAACGTTGGCTAGAACTTCTGAAAACTCTGTCCTGCATGAAAGTGACAAGGCCACTGAAAAAAATGCCAAAAATTGACAATTGCAGAAAACTGGAAATGAACCAGTCTTTCATCAGCCTAGGGAGTATGTGTCCAAGCAAAGGCGCAAGCCTCCCAGCATTCACAGCTGCCCTTTCCCACACCTCCACCCTCAGCCCTCTGATAGCCTTGAAAGTGAGACACCAACGAAACAGACTGTCTGATGCACGTATACGTACTTGTATATAAAGGAAGAAAATGGGCAGAGTAACGCCAGGAGTTGTTTATGGCTACATGTAAATGTTAAAGGTTCAGCTTTACATTGACATAATTAAAGTCTAAATTGAGCATAGCTGTAGATGGCAAGAAAAGAAATGTACTAGGTCAGTAGTGGAGGTTTGGCTGCAGCCTTAAGTTTTTAACTTGGCATGGGAGACAACAAAAAACTTTAAAACTATACATAAAGTCAGCCCTTGGTTTTTGGTCTCTGGTGATCTTAATTTCCTCGATTGGGAGCAGGTTAGAGTAGACCTACAAAGGACATTACATAAAAAAGGGCCAAATACCATACCAGTTGTTACCTTTTCTCTGTGGCATCTCTCTAAGAACGTGCTTCTCGGTGATAATACGGTAGCGAAGGAGCAGGTCGAGAAAGCTAAAGATGCCTTCGCAGAGGCTCAGCTGCCAAGAGAACTTAGAACAAACTTTTGGCTGCTAGGACACAGGTTTTTGTATACATGGAGGTCCCAAGACAAATTAAGACCGATAATGGCCCTGCCTATGTCAGCAGAGGTTTCAATCACTTTTGTCAAGATTTTGATATTTCCCCCAAAATCAGAATTCCTTACAACCCCCAAGGGCAGACTATTGTGGAACACACACCCATCGCACTCTGAAAGCCTAAAGACTGAGGGCCTTGGGGGTCATCTTGGCTCCTCTCACTCTACTCTATCACTTATCCTCTATATCTTATTTTTTAAATTGTGGATGCTTCTGGCAACTCTGCAACAGACCATCATTGGCGATCTGCTGTACAGCAAAAACCTCTGGTTAAATGATAAGACCTACCCTCGGGCCTTTGGAAAGGGCCAGATCTGGTTTTGGTGTGGGCCCAAGGATCTGTTTGTGTATTCCCACAGGATGGTGAGTCCCCAATTTGGGTTCCAGAACATTGTGCCTGCTTAGATGTTTGCTATATTCAGTAACACTCTCTCGGGAGAAGTGCTTAATTATTTCCTCCAGGGAAAAAGATCAGCCTTGGTGGTCCGTGTTCCTGGTGTCATGGCTATGCCAGTAAAACACTCGGGAGAGAACCAGCTCATCCTTATAAGACATGGAAGAGATTTTGACATCGGCAGCTATTATACGCTACTAACGGAGGTCATTATTCAAACTACCACACAGTTTCATCCATTTACCTGTGAATTTCATGGCTTCAGTTTTCTTTACAGCTAAATAATATGTTGCTGTGTATATGAACCACATTTTCATTATCTGTTCACCTGTTGATGGACATCCAGGTTGTTCCCATCTCCTGGCTATTGTGAATAGAGCAGCTGTGAGCACAAATGAATAAATATTTCTATAATTGGAAAATGTGCTCTTTAAGAATATGCTCAGGAGTGGTGGTGTAGCTGGATCATATATATGGTGTATCTATCTCTAGATTTGGGGGAGTTCTTCCCCAAACCAAAGACCCAACAAATAAAAAATAAAATATAGTAAAAAAAGTAAACCACAGGCTGACCCCCCTTGTGACCAGAGATGCAAAAAATCTCAGTAAAATGCCTACAAACTAAATTCACAAGCACAGCAAAGAGTTCATCTACCACAATCAAGTGGGATTCCTCCCAGAGATGCAGGCATGGTTCAACATAGATAAAACTCATAGTAAGTGTACTCTACCATGTAAGTATATTGGAGGACAGAACCACAGGATCATCTCATTAGATGCAGAAAAATCTTTGACAGAAATTCCTCTATTTTAGATCATTACCCTATCCTTCCTCAGGCTACCTTAGGTTAAATTTCTGGAGCTTCCTTGCTCCCTGGAAACTTGCTAATGACTCACAAGTGCAACACAACCCAACATACATTCACTAAGTATCCTTTATGAGCAAAACACTGTGTTAGACAACAATATCTGAACCAAAAGATCAATAGATAAGCCTGATCAACTTCATTTTCCCCATTTGTATAATTATTTATTAAACAATTAAATTTCAGATAACATTTTTAACAAATTTCCACTACCAAAAAAAATCTAGCTAAAATTGAGAGCTGTATAAAATGTTAAGAATGACTATGGGATGTGATAACAAAAACCATTATCCAAATATTAAAATAGAGGCCTGGAGGATGCATTAGCACAGTCTACTTATATCTCGGTGAGGTACTCTTCCACTCAGCAATATCACAAGTTCTGTCTCATAGACTGAAAATTAGCGTCATGAAGTTTCAACAAGAGGGCCGTGCCGCAGCTCAGCTCCAAAGCTCATGTTGTTTCTTATAAACCACACAATGCCCAAGAGATGGAGCTCCATCAACAAACCATCGCAGAACAGAGTCAGCTGCTCAAGGCAGAAGTGTATTCAATCCACATCCTGAGAGGGCAGGACAAAGCCATGGAACACCCATTTCACGGGATGTTAAGTGGGGATAGGGAGTAAATTCCATCTACAGTTTTAAAGGAAGACATGATGGAGAAGATGCAATGGCAAATCTCATCAGACACTAGAGAAAGTTTTAAGAGGGGTATTTAATTTCAGGGGCTAAGGCGATGACTCAGTGAAGTGCTTGCCTTGAAAGTGTTAGGAACCAATTTCCAGCCTCAGCACTCAGGTAAAAAGCTGTTTGTGGTATGCGTGCCTATAATCTCAGTCCAGGGAGGCAGAGACAGGAGGAGGCTGTGGACTCACTGGCCAAAACAATCTAGCCGAACTGATGAGCATCAGGTCCACTGAGAGACCCTGTTTCTAAACCCAAGGCGGATGGTCCTTGAGGAGGAACGAGACTTGGGGCACTCTGGATTCCAGAAGCACCTATACACACTGAAATGGTCTACTGTGAAGCTGATAAAAACATTTCCACTCCTGCCCTTCTCACCCAGCACTTTTAGACTATTCTTGAAGAGGAGGGGGGAGGGGAAGAGGGAGAGAAGAGCAGAAGAGGAAGAACCTAGAAACTGGAATTTTTAACACCCCTACACATGTATTCTTGATGTGTAGCAGGTACATGGAGAGCTTTGAGTCTTCAAGTCTTACTCTGCTGGGTCACACTATTTGAAGTCAGTCTTTCAGAGAACCTGGCATTCCAAAGACAAGTGGGAAATTCCAGGCAGCCAAGTCTTACAGTTCAATGAACACTTTTTTTTTTGGTATGGTATAAACCATCCAAAGATACTGAACCTAGAATATAACTGATTCAAGGAATGTCCTCGAATGTCATAGCTCTAAAAGACGTCCCTTCAGTTTCTCTAAAGGAACTACGTTTCTATTACCCAGATATAGATATAACATTTTATTTTGTATTTATAGATTAATGTTTTCTAACAAAGTTAGAAAAGAGAGTTAATTGGATTCGTAGAGAAAACATCAAAAGGGTTTCATCTGTGCCTAGCGACTCTCCTCTCTTTCCATGGAACATCCACTGGCTAGATGGGATAAGGCAATTTTCCATCCGGATTGGCATCAACCCCACCCACCCCTGGAGGAGTCTAGTTATTAAATTATTTTTTAAAGATTCATCTTCCCGAGTCTTTGGAGGCAGTACAGCTGGGAGTCATTAGCCGCAATCAGAGGGCAGCCAACAAAAGGACGACGCTGTGGGTGAACATTGCCTTTCAGTGACAGCCATCTGGGCAGAGGGAATTGGGCTTAAGCTCCGGAGGGTGGGGGGAGTTATGGGGATCTTGTTATATTTGGACTTGACTTCAGACCCTAAGAAAAGATTGCTTCCCTGTGGTTCGCTCTCTGCAGGTGGGAGCAGAAGATAGCAGGAGTAAGCTTACAGACCTCCCCTGGAGCCATGGTGGTCAGAACAGACCAAGAGTCTGAACATAAAAGGCAGACATGAGCTGGCAGAGGGCCTTGCCTATTTAGGACACGGAGTCATCCCTTTTCTTGCAGGGAGCTATCTCCTTCCGCCGCCCCGCCTCTGCTTTTCCCAGAGATAAGTACATCTTTCTTTTGCACACCAGCAAAGAACACAATGCCCATTCTTTATCTTCCACACAGACAGCAGCCACCTGGGACATGCTTCAAAATGAGGGAAACCATCAGACTTCCGTTCTGGAGTCTCTGGCTCTCGGGATGTTGAAAATACAAGCTAATGGGTGAGAATAAGAGTACCCTGTGAGGTCAGGCCTGGGCTCAATCCCGGTTCTGCTTCATCCTGACTGATGCCTCAGAGACCAAGTCAGCTGTGGGCCTCAGCTCCCACAGCTGCAAAGTAAGACTCGGAAGGGAGACCCAGGAAGGTGGCCTGGAGAATTCTTGATGGTGCCTGTGAAGCAACCCAGGAACATAGGTAGCATTCAATAATCAGGACTTATGTTTATGCATATTAGACTACTTCATGTGAAACAAAAAAGTTGGGAAAACTGCCGGGCAGTGGTAGCATACACCTTTAATCCCAGCACTCAGGAGGCAGAGGCAGGTGGCTGATCTCTGAGTTCGAGGCCAACCTGGCCTACAAAGTGAGTTCCAAGATAGCCAGAGTGACACAGAGAAATTCTGTCTCAAAAAAAAAAAAAAAACAGCAACAACAAACAAAAAAAAAGTAGAAAAACTCCCCAATACCCTAATACCTTTCAAGGTTATTTGAAGAAGACACTTAAGAGTTAAAAACGGTTCATGCTTGCTCCTCTAGGTGGGACCAGACACTGCTTATAGACATGTGTGTGTCTGAGTGTCATAGGGTAGACCTCATTTTCTCTACCCATTCAACATAGGCTGATTCTGTGACGCAGCTACAGTGAGTGATGTTGTGGTGCACTCAGATATGACCTATCTCTGGGATGTGTCCATCAGACTTCATGCTAACGATGACAGGCGTGGGGGTGAGAGGGTAACAGGCAAGTCATGAATAAAAAATAGCATTAATGTTTAGAACTTATAAAATATAAATATGTCACTTTATGTATACCCTTGCTGGTGAAGCGAATAGTGCTGTGCAGATGCAGGCATAGCCTACAGTAAACAGTGAGGGTTTTGATGGTGAGTCAGTTCATTAACAACATCTCTGAGAAGCAGATTCAACAAATTAAACTCGGTAGAAGACTTCAGAGATGAAGATTTGAGATGAATCTTATCATTCTTAATCTCAATAAAAACCAGGTAATGAAATACAGAATAATTTAATTGTTCCTGTTTTAGAAATAAGGAGAGCTAATAAAGATTAAGAAACACATGAAACTTTTCCTACCTGAAAGAAATCACGTTCGTCATGGACTTCTTAATTTCCCCAAGCTCCCTCTCTTCCATTCACTAGCCAGACTTTAGAGTCTTTCAGTGCCATTGGCAATAGCCCATAGGATGTTAAAGGAAGGAAAAGATCTCCAGAGGCCAGGGAAGACATTAGAGTAAGAGAGATAGAATGTGCTTTTCAGGCAGACAGACAGACACACATGCATGCATGCACACACACATTAAAGAACAACAGTAAAACACGTTTACTAGTACCAAGGGATGGCAGGGTATCAGGAGTGGTAGGGAGCTGGGACCAGTTAAGGAATGCTATCAAGAAAATGTGGAGGGTAGAGTTGTATAGTGTTTTGTTGATTTGTGTAGAGTTGAGTTTGTAGAATTGTGTTGAAGAACATCTTCAAAGCCACCAAAGCCACCAGGAAGAGTTCTGTGACCCAGAACTTCAGAGAGAGTTAGACAAAAGGTCATGGAAGATGTTTCATCAGGCTATGTGGGGAATAACTATATCAGTAAAGAACAAAGGAGATCAGGGTGCCAGGCAAGTAGAAAAGACCAGATTCCTATCACCAGACTTCAGAGATAGCTTCCAGAAAGTAGGTCTCAAGACACAGGGTCAGAATACAGATAAGAAACCACTTTGCACAGCTTGCATCCTGAAGAGTCTATATTTGGGCCAATCCTGAAGCTGATGAGGTTAAGAAATATTTATGTTAGAAGATTTGCATGTCAAACACTGTTTTCCTCTTCTTGGTTTCAGGGCAGCCAGACAGAAGAAATTGGTTGTAATTAAATATAAAAAGTATCAATTAGCACTGATTCTCCCATCCGCAGAGAGAAATGACCAATTGGGAACGGGTGATCCAATGCTCTCCCAGGCTTCTAGAGGAATCAGAAACCCACCTAATTTCACAAGCAGAATTCCACGTAAATGTTTCCCAGATAGGCAGTTTGCAGACCATAATAGTCTAACCATCTAACACCTACTCAAATCTCCCTAGTGAACTGTGCATTTCAACTAACGCTCTTTTCAGCCCTGGGATTTCTACTTCATTTTATGTCTCATATATCTCTATTGATGCCTCTTTTCTTCAGTCATTGTTTCCTCCACTTCCTGTTTTCTTTCAGCTCCTGGAGCGTCTTTAAAACAGTGTCTTTAAAATCTGTATCTAGTAGGTATGCCATCGGGTCTTCAGTGTTTTCTGGGGTTTGTGCTTGTTTCTGTACTTTGTCTTTGAAGGGTTTTCGTCCATACTTTCCTATATTTTAATTAAATAGCATGGCACCTTGGAAATAAATTCTTCTCACCCACAGTAAGCTCATTGTTTTGTTTTAATTGTTGATTTTTTCTAGACTTTCTCTGTATTGAAAAACAACTTAATTGAAGCCTAAGGTCTTCTCAGGTCTTTTTGATCCTTCATTTTTTTCCCAGGTAAGTGGGCTAAGTGTGTATATAGCTTCTAAAGTGAGAGGGAGAAGGGGATTGTGTTCCTTAAAATAATCTGGAAGTCATGTCAGTGAAGGGTTAGAGACTTGCAACAATGTGGGTAAGTACAATTAGTGATTCCTGCAAGATGCCTTTGAGCTGAACCAGTAATGCCACACAACTGCCTATAAAACAGCCACTGTGCCAAGAGCTGAAACTGAACAGAATTAGTCACAGTTGACCATACAAGCCTTCCATGGGATGTTGCAAGCCTTAGGTAGACATTAGAACTCAAAAACAGTTATATCAGACAAATTCTGCCAGAGAATTGTGGTTTGGGTAGAAAGACAGATGACCAGAGGACTCTACTCTGCCATCTTCCCATAATTCTGTCAAGTTATCTCTTTGTATTATTATTGGTAAGTTTTCCCAATATGAAAACTTATTAAAAGTCTTTACCTTCAAAATGTAGACCCTCCATAGGACAAGAAATGAACTGAAAGATGAACTTTATCTTTTTTATAAAATTTCTCAAGTTCAACTTACTGAAAGGTCTTTGGGATCTGTGTGTTGAGATGAGTTATCAAATCCATACCAATCACCAAACAAAGTCAGAGCAACAAGTGCAATCAAGAAGGTTCAAAATAAAGCAAAGAGGCTCTCTGGGATGCTAATGCCCCATGCTAACTGAAATATGTTGGTCAGCCAGATGTGCCAAAGGATACAGAGGCTGATGCCAGCCAGGATAGTCATTGCTCTACTTTACCCAGTAAGATCACCCATTCATCCTATTCTGGAGAACAGGGCTAAAATATTTCAGGTATTGAAGCACCATGTCGAATAGTGACTTGGCTGCTCCTAATGTATCTTCTCCAAACCCCACTGCCAACTGATTGAAAAGACTCAAGATTCAAAACCCTAATGTGCCTGACACCCCAGGGTGGGTAAGTTGCTATGAACAAAGAACTTTCTGGTTCATCTTCGCCTAGCACCAGGCACAGCTGGAGGGAAAGAAAAGGAAACCCATTTTAAAGCATTTTAAATCTACTCTCTATTCCAGACCGTGAAGCTGCTCAGTTTAGGATCTGAAATATGCTTACTTTAACCCATCTTTGTTGACACAGCCTCAAACTTCAGCAAATACTGAAGCCAGACTCAACCAGAGTTCTTATAAACTTTCATATGTGAGCAAAATCCCCCCTTCGTTCTGCCTAATGTTCATCTGCTGTAATTTCTGCCAAGTTCTAAAAAGGAAATCTCCAAGCATTTTCTATTCTATATTTTACAGTTAAAAAAAGCCAATTGGCCAGCACTTATCCATTTCAAGCACTAGTAAACGTTGCCTCTTCCCTCTCTCAAAAGGCTCTTTTCCCCACTGTCATCATTTGTATTATATTCCACAAGCAGGCCTCCTAACCCACGGGACCTTCTCTGGCTACCAAAGTATTCAGAATTACAGGACTTGCACCTGCAGAAGGAAAACAAGCAGAAGCTGAGCCTCAGGTTGTGGGACAAGGAAGATCTAGTTTTCAAATAGATACGTGTGAGTACACATGCGGAGGCCTGAGATCAACACTGAGTATCTTCAATTGCTCTCCACGTGACATTTTGAGGCAGGATCTCTCACCAATTCTGGAGCTTTCTGATTCTTCTAGACTGGCTGTCCAGAAAGTCTTGGGATTTTTTCTGTCTCCATCTCCCAAAAGCAACAAACTCTTTACCAAATGAGCCATCTACCCCCACTTGCAACTCGCTTCTCTTTCTAGGTCAAATTCTTTCCACCTGTACAAGTCCTATCTAACGCCTGTGGTACCCATTCCATCCAGACTTCCCTGCACCCTCCAGTGTTAAATTCCTTCTTTCTGTCTACACCTTCCTCTTGGAACTTTTCACATCTTTGCAGTATTAGAGTCATTATATACATGGGTACTTTCTCTGTCAGGTATAGAGAGAAACCTCACATGGCTCATATTTCTGTCTCTCCATCATCTCTACTCCCAGACACTGTTTTCCGAAGATTATGCATTTCTTAGGTGAATAAGAAAGCATATAAATTTACTCTGTTATGCTAATCTCTCTTCATATAAAAAATGAGTATATAAAGGGTAGACATATTTGTCAGACAGCCTGAGATCATCTAAGAAAAACAAGAAAGCAAATATTTATTGAGAAACTAACAAGGCCACAGAGAAGTATCAACAAGGAAGCAGGTACTTCGAAATCTTCCGGCTTCCTGATTGAGATCATTAAACTTTTCTATTAGATTTCACACAGTATCGTATTGTGGATTAATAAGGAATTCAGCTTATTGAAACTTCTGTGGCAAACAGTGTGCGTGTGGGTGTGTGGGTGTGTCCGCACGCATGCACGCCCACACACACTCTTCATCTAGCCTTCCACAAGTTGATGATCCATTGTCAGTGTCAATGTGACTGAATTTAGAATCATGTAAGAGACAAATCTCTGGGCATGTTTGTGAGGACATTTCCAGGGGGATTTAGTTGACGTGGAAAGCATCATACTGAACATGGGTGGCATCATTTGACAGGCTGGAATCCTTGAAAGTATAAAGCAGAAAGCAAGGGAAAAACAGATTCCTGACTGTAGAAATGTGACCATCTGTACAGATTGCTACTGCTATCACTTCCCTGCCACGATGGATTGCATCTTCACTCTGTGAGACGAGATGAACCCTTGTTTCCTTCTTTCCTTCATCCCTTCTTTCCTTCCTTCCTTCCTTTTTTCCTTCCTTTCTTCTTTCCTTCCTCCCTCCCTTCTTTCCTGCCTTCCTCCCTTCTTTCCTTCCTTTCTTTTATCCTTCCTTCCTTCCTTCCTCCCTTCTTTCAGTGCTTTTGTCAGATGTTTTTCACAGCAGTGAATCAGCAACTAATACACACATTCATGTTCTAGTGACACCATTCTTGGCATGGTTCCTCTTCTAGGCTTATTCAGAATTCCACAAGAATCACTCTCTTCCTGTAACAGTTGAGACATTGTCAGCCCTCCTGGATAACTCAGACAACCTCTATCTCCTTCTCCCTGGCATCATTTATTATTAAAAGTATTAATGGGAAAGGAAGAAGCCTAAAAACCTAGAAGAAATGTCAGCCTTGGAGTCAGATTTTTAAAAATGTATTTCCATGAGACTCTTGCAAGATTACACATACCTACATAATAACAATGGTTGCTAGGGATATTCTCTGCCTTGTTAGAAAACAAACCCTTTTCATTTTAAAAACTAATTACGACTTCTCAAGTTTCCTTCTGCATATGTAAAAAAGTATCCAAAAAAGAAGTCTGATTGGAGAAGCTGCATTGAAGGTGTAGAGGACCATGACACTCTCACAATCCCAGCCTAGATCTCACAGCCCACGGGACTTTCTGTAACCTGGCCCTCCACCCCCTCACATCCTTGGGCGCCTGACACATGGAAAAGCTCACCCACCTCTCAACACATTGGACATCTTTGCTTTACACATTTCTCAGATCTGATACTCTTTCCCCTTCTCTGCTAAATAAAGTCTTTTGGCATTTTTCTTTAGCAGTTTTCCCTCTGAGTCATGACCAGGAGAGTCATTTGTCCTACAACTGCTCTCACATTCAACTCTGTATGGCACCTGGGTATCATGTTGCCCCTCTGAGACAAGTAGCACCCCAAGGATGAAGATTTGTCCATTTCTTCTCTCCTGAAATTAGCAGGGTATCTGACACATCCTTGTTTGACTCGAGTCTGTCCTCCTGCCCCTGTGGTATAAGATTTCCATCTTGAATGCCTATTCCAGCCACAGATAGGAATTTCCAAAGCTTGCTTTCATGTAGGCAGGGCCATTGAGGCATCTTTACCCACAATGTATGAGCAGAAATGCTGATTGTCACTTTGAGCCCAGTTGCTTAAGCAATGACTGTGGGTTCTCACCCTATCCTTCCTTTCGTACCCACTGGAAGCAGAGGATTCTGAAGTTTGACCACATGATGACAAGAGCCTGAGTCCTTGAGCCACTGTATAGAAGAACACATGCCACTGTGAACTGCCTGTGGCCTGGGCAAGGGGTTAAGCCACTAAAACCTGGGCCCTTTTCTTATAGAAGCTTTATCACAAGTAAGACATATTAGCAATACACATATTATTTAATTCTGTGTAGCAAACATACTCATTCCTGTCCCACTAAGTTCTGGACATAATGTATGGATCATATAGGAGAAAGAAAAGAGACTTGGAGAGGAAGGGAAGAAGGCATATTCAATGAATTACAGTCAGACTACACCTCAGATACAATCTGCTCAGATTCTTACTTTGGGCCAAGCATACTGTGACCAAGTCTATCCATCATGTCACTGTGTCCATCACACCCTCTAGCAGACAGTCAACAAGTATGCGCTAACCTTTAGCAAATGAAATTATGAATACTATGCCAATAAAATAATCCTAAGAAATAAAACCTCTCTAAACCTTGAGATTATGGTATTTTGGTAAGTATAGAATAATCTTTTTTTAGAAAGTAAATTGCTTAAGTAAGACATAGGGCTACATAACACGTGTCAGAATGCTTAGAAGGTGCCAGTGTCCCTGGAATTTCCGTTACCTGGAAGCTTTCTCTTAAAATAAGACTGCAGCAAATAGAGTTCATCACTTATTATTAAAAATCTGAAATTTAATGGGTGGCTCTATATCAGATAAAAGGTGGCATTTTTGCCGGGCATTGGTGGCACACACCTTTAATCCCAGCACTCAGGAGGCAGAGGCAGGTGGATCTCTGTGAGTTCGAGGCCAGCCTGATCTACAGAGTGAGTTCCAGGACAGCCTCCAAAACAATACAGAGAAACCCTGTCTCAGAAAAAAAAAAGGTAGCATTTTCCCCCACTTATTATCTTAATCTTCAAAACTAATTACAGCAAGAATATTTAGAAAAACCTTCATAATGCATTTTTAAAGAGAAAGGGAAAAGATAGAAAAAATCTTTTTTGAAAAATACAACTTCCCTATCAAGTAAAGGGAGAAGAGACCACCTGTGGTGAAGGGGCCAATTTAAGCCACATCCTATAGTCCGATGGTCCAATTATCACAGTATATATATAATGCTAAATTTTCCCTGGTCCTGCTGATCAGACAGCCGCTCACTACTTCTGTTTATCTCTAAGCCATTACCCAGTTGTACAGTAAATCTGCATTTCCAAGATGGTCTAAAATAGCAACCCATGCCGGCTAAATTTGTTTTGGGACATATCAGGCAACAGCTAGAAATTTTTAAATGACCAACTTGCATTCCACCAAGGCACTGAATGAATTGATTAGGAAAAAGCTAAAAATTGAGCAGTATTTTTTGGAGTAGGCTAAGGTTAGTGCTGCCAGGGAAAAATATGTAACTACCAAGAGAACGGCCATCAATTGCAGCTGATTTTCAAACAGGAACAGTGATACAAAAAAAATGGCATTCAGTGAGGAGAGATGACTTATTTTTCCCCCCTAGATGCCCCCTTTCTAGCCAGGCCAGTGATAAAAGTGAAGCATCAGCCACATACTCAGACTCATTGCAGTAAAATCGTGATAGGGGATGGTGGCGCGTTCCACCCGCCGGGGGTTCCTTCTCAGTTGGGGCCACCTTTGATTGGGAGGCCAGTGTGGCAGGCGCACCATGCAAAGGGCTGGCATTCAGTGGGCCGATAGTTGTGATTGATTGGTTTATGACAGAGTGTGTGTGGCTGCCTGTGTGAAGAGGGCTCTCCGGAGAGACAAGCCCAGCTATTGTTTGGCTGCTCTCATGTTAGCGGGTGCCCTGCGGTAACCCTCGTGCTCTGAAATACTCATATTGGTTATTTCAAAGTTGGGTGCAGAATTGTGCTTTCCCGTGTCTGTCACTAATGACTTGCAGCTGTTGCTAATCTGTGCCTCTGATTTCCTTTGATTACTATGTGTATTGATGCCTGTGGTAAATAGGCATCTGCCAGGTGCCAGCACAATCAGGGGAAAAATATAAAAAGTTCCCTGTTTCAAATTCAATGTGACATTGTGCAAGTTGAGAGGCAGCCATTTAACTATTCAGAGGAAACAGCTTCCTGGGGCACCTCCGGCCTCCTGGCCAGGGACATTCCTCCCATTCTCCCCCTCCACCCTCCTCTCCCAATGATGTTTTCTTCAGGATTTTTTTTCCATCAGTCATGAGAAGAGGGTTTCCATACCATGTGACATCAGCAGAAAGAAACATCTAGCTGGGCAATTGTGACCACCCTAAAGAGAAACTTTCTTACCTTTCTCGGTAGATTCAGGCCCTGGGAACTTCACCTGTTCCGAGGTTGCAAATGTCTTCCCCACTAGTACACTAGCCATGTTTTCTCTGGGGAACACAATTTACTCACCGTATTAGCTATATATGTCACATAGTTGTGACAAAAATACCTGGCAAAGGCAACTTAAGGAAGGGAGGGTTTGTTTGGTCTCACAGTTCCAGGTAGACACAGTCCATCACGGCATGGCGGTATGGTGGCAGGGGAGTGAGGCTATGGCATCGTGTCCACAGTCATGATGAAGACAGAGATGGATGCTGGTGCTTAGCTCAGGTTCCCTTTTTGACTCAGTCTGGGTCCCCAGCCCATGGACTGACTGACATTGCCTACAATGCCGGTAGATCTTCCCACCGCACTTATCCTAATCAAGATAATCCCTTCCAGATCTGAACAGAACTTCCTTCCACTTCTAAATCCCATCACGTTGACAATCGAGGTTAACCATCACACTCAGGAGGCACCCTGAGCTTCATCACCTGCAGAAAGATCAGGAGGGAAATCTGCAAGGAAACAAAGCAAGATGGAGATGTTCCAGCAAAGATGCAGAGAGAAACAGCCAAACCCTGGCACCTGCAGGTGGCATGGAAAGATGCCAGTTCCGGAGGTGTGTCTAGGAAAGCCACAGGGAGCAGAGTCTAACATTTCCTACTCTTAACAAAGAAACTGGAGTTCCAAGTGGGCAAAGAGCTTCTGGTGTCTCCAGATGACTTCCATATGATCTCCTCTACCTTCCTCCCCGCCACATCAGGAGTGAGGTCCTGGACAGCAGCAGGCAACGGCTCTCCTCCTTCAACGGAGAGTTAATCTATTGCATAGATATCGGATTCTTCTACTGTACCTCATGGAGACAACACTGACTCTAAACTTCAACAGGCTCACTTTTGTTTCTTGTAAAAAAAAAAAAAGGATCTTTGAATAGATGTCCACTTATTATCTTATCACTACGCATAAGCAGATCGGCTTTAATTGTTGGGGTGAAAGAGTAAGCACCCCAAAGCATAGACTACCAGCTAGTAAGCTAAGAATCGAGAAAATTGGTGCAGTGCCTGTGGTCTCTGTTACGTGCACATTGAACAGACATTTGACTCTTACAGGACTCTGAAAAAAAAATAAGAATCTGCTTGATTTTTTTTAAAGCCCATCAAGAGCAATATAAAACCTCACACCACTTGCAAGAGATCAGAGTCACAACTAGAGAGTCCAGAAATATGGTCACTTTGTATCAAATCATAAGAAAGTGTCCACTCTACATATTTAGTACCTACAACTTAAGAAAAAAAATCACCCAGCAAGATATCCCACCCCAACACTAGACGAGTTCGGTTAAAGCATAAATTTAAAAGACTTCCGTGTCAGAAGAGAGGATAATAAGATGGGAACAAGCATTCCTCAGCCCCTTCATCAAGAGATGCCTCCATCCTGATAGTCATCTGGGTCTTGGATGTAGATGGAAAAACTTTGAATCAGGCAAAGCATGGAATTAAGACTGGAACAATAGCGGTATTCTCAGAAGGAGAGAACACAAACTAAGTGTTCCTTATCTGGGATGTTCAAGATTAGGAGTGCTGTGTATTTCAGACTTTTTTTGCAGATTTTGGAATATTTACATATACATGATATCATAGCTCCATTTGTGAAAGAAAAATTCATTTCTGTTTCATCAACACTCCATGCATCTACCTGAAGATGGCTTCATCCAATATGTCTAGTGTACCTGACATTTGACAGTGACCTGTCCCCTGAGGTCAAGTGTGAGATTTTCTACTTAACACTATCAAGGTTAGTGTTCAAAAAGTTTTGAATTCTGGAGCACTTCAAATTTTAGATTTTCAGATTAAAATTACTTGTTTCTGGTTACTCAGACAGCAAATGGGTCAAAACTATTTCACAACATTACATTTTCCTTAAATATGACAGTAAAACAAATTCCTCAGGACTCAACTGAAAACAAGGAACATTTAGGACAATTATGTTGACTTGTTGAGATGTAGATAATCCTGCCAATAGAACTGATTGAAGATAGACAAAGACAAAGAGACTTGACTCTACCTATATTCCCAAACTTCACAGAGTATACAAAGACACTACCCTACATAAAACAGGTAGATTGATACAGAAAACACATAGGAAAAAGAGTACAGACTCAACCTATCAAACCATCTCCTCCCACATCCACAAAGGAATGCAAGAACACCACCAGGGACAGTGTATGTGATGCACTCCCTTAAACCCATCACTCAAGCGGCAGAGAGAGAGGTAAATGGATCTCTGAGAGCTTGAAATCAGCCTGCTCTATATATTGGGCTCCCAGCCAGCCAGGGTTATGTAGTAAGACCTAGTCTAAATTTAAAAAAAAAATCAAAAAGCAGAGAAACCTCACACTCCCATGTGATGTAGCTTTTCATAATAGCTAGTAATCTAGCATCTAGCTTTAAATTGCTATTAACACATCTGAACACAATGTCTTCCAGATGAACTCACAGAGGGAAATGTCATCCTGGAACTCTGTGTCAAAGGTCTCTATCAAGTGTACTTCCCAGGGTGGAGTTACTGTATATATTATCTATAAAATGAAATACTTAAAAGTCAAGAACTTTGAAAATTGGCAAGTATTGTATACCACCTTTAAAGATTACTAAAGCATAATGTATATGAATCTAGGGAGTCCTACAGCTCAATAAGACTCAACATATTTTAATATAGAATTTTCTAATTATATTTGATATAAAATCCTGTGCTAATACTCAAAGTAGAGACTCAGAGAGATCACTTTACTATGTTTGTTCATTTTTCTATGGAAAATAGAATATTTATCTGAAAATTGTCAAATTTAGGATGACTTCAATGACCGATTATCATTTATTTAATTGGGTCCATAAACTAGTCATGATATTTAACTAATAAACCTTGGTAATAACTGGGATGAGACAAGAGTACAATTCTGTTCAAATCCCATCTGATGGGATAATTTGGGATCTTTATATCTTAATTGCCGATTTTATGTTTTGTGAAATATTTCATTTGTATTAATGAAAGTGAGCACTGTTGTGATTTTTATCCAAAGAATGCTAGCTCAGGAAATTTCCACAAGTGCTTCATAATGACATTCATATTCTCTGCTCTCAACACTCAAATCACTGCAAGTAGACTCAGTGGCTTTAGAGCTAACTCTCCCCGTGGGCTGGAGACATGCTTCAGTGAATAACAGCACACTCTCTTCTTTCCAACCACCAGCACTCACATGGGGGCAGGCAGTTCACACCCACCTATAACTCCAGCTCCAGGGAATATGGAGCCCTCTTCTGGCATCCTCCAGCACCTGTACTTACATGAACACAACCCAAATGATCTTTAAAATCAAATTTTTGAAAGATGGTTTTCCTCCTGAAACGCAAGTCATGGAGTCTGGGGTCTCTGCTTCTTACAGTTAAAGTCAACAAAAGAGAGGAAACGTGGGTGCGTTGCTGAGGGAGGGCATCGTTCTGTCCACACTGTATGAGCAGAGAGCTTGTTCCCCTCACGGCGGGGAACTGAAGGGTTCTTCTTCTGAGTCCCGATCAATGCGCTGACCACCAGTAAGCATTTTTGAGGAAGGGACAGAAAGAGTAAGGCATGACTGGGGAAGCATGAAATGAATTGGGAAGCGAAAAAGACAAATTTAGATTGCTCACAGGACTGCAAAGCCGTGTTAGAAAGATAATGAGGGTTCACTGGAGACTCTTGAGAGAAGTGCCCCGAAGGAGCTTCTCCCCAGGCTTAAGGAACACGAACTGAGTGCTGTTGCCCTTGGAGTGTGCTCCCCCACCCAGCAGCCGCAGAAGCAGCAGCAGCAGCTGCGCCTGGGACACCTCAGAAATGAGCCTGCTCAACCCTCACCCCACACTTGAGGAACTAGAACCTGTGAAAAGGGAGGGGCTTTGGAAATACCTGCTTTACCACGCCCTCCTGGGATTGCTGCTCTGACACCCATGGTCTGATCGTTTTAATCACCCTGGCGACTGATAACAAAAAGTTCATCCAGGTAAAATAATCACATGAAAGTAAAGGACCAAACAACCTGGGGAGCGAAGCAGCTGATTTTATCAAAAGATCAGTGATCTGGGGATGGGGATGTTGCCTTCTTCTCAAATTCCATCTCCACATTTTCCTGACAGGTGACTAATTCTCCCTGTACCTTGCTTTGCCCGTCCAGTTTGTAAGGGAGCTAATGGGATCACAGCTGAACAACTGGTCAGGACTAACTAGATACGGGGATGAGCAACAGCAGAGAATTTTTTTTAAACTCAGGCTTTAAGCCTCAGAGCTGAGCAATTTAAAGACAACTTTAGCAAAGAAACAAATAAGCAACAAGTGGTGTGGTTGAAAGACACGGTGGGTCGGCCTACTAGCATTTACTTACATATATACACCTCAGGCAAGACATAGTTTACTTACATACATCTCAGATCATAGATAATACTTACTTACATACACCTGAGACTACAGAAAACAAGAATTTGTAAAAACCTCTAAATTTTATCTTTTAGTGTAAAAGTATACAAAAAGTACAAATATATAGTAAGGTAAAAAAAAATACTAAGAAAAGAAGTGAGGAGAGGAGAAAAGGAAGCAGGAACAGGGGAGGGAAAATAATGAGGTCCAAAGAAAACACTGAATTTTACAATTCCAATAACCCCAGCACCTGAGACTTGGAATATAATGTTCTGGGTTCCAACCTTGCTACATGATACCAAGCCTGGCTGCTCTCCATGGCCCCTTCATGCCTTCAAAAGCACCTGGGACACTCTTCCAGCTCGAGTTGCAGCCTTGCCCCTGTGGGCACAGCGTAAGGCCTGAGTGCTGACCTTAAGGAAACACTTCCCAAAAGATTTACCTCAAGGATGCTCATCTCCTATCCACCACAGTGGATTCTTTAGCCCCAGCTGGACAGAAACTATAAGGTCTTTTTTTTTTCTTTTTGGTTTTTCAAGACAGGGTTTCTCTGTGGCTTTGGAGGCTGTCCTGGAACTAGTGCTTGTAGACCAGGCTGGTCTCGAACTCACAGAGATCCATCTGCCTCTGCCTCCCGAGTGCTGGGATTAAAGGCATGGGCTGCCACTGCCCGGCCAAAGCTACAAGTTCTTAACTCAAACATGTCACATGAACATCCATGGCAGGGTCCTTGAGAGACTCTCAAATGTCCCTCTGGAATTTCACAAGTCAGACTTTGTTATCTGCATTGCTGTCAACATTGTCAAGGCTCCCCTGGAACAGCTCCTTAAGTTCCAAGCACTCAACGGCCTCTCCGGCCCAAAGTTCCCAACTCTTTCTACAACGCTCCCAACCAACAGGATCAAGTTCATCGCAGCAATATCCCTGGATCCTGAAACCAATGTCTGTCCTAGTTTGCCTTTCTACTGCAGTGATGAACGCCATGACCAAAAGCAACCTGGGCGGAAAGGGAGTGGCTTACAGTCCCGCATCACATCACAGTCCACCATGGAGAGAAGTCAGACAGGAACTTGAGGCAGGAACCAAAGTGGAGACTGTGGAGGGATGGCTTATTCTCCCTGGCTTATTCAGCTTGCTTACTTACACAACCCAGAACCACCTGCCTGGGGTGGTTCTACCCTCAGGGCTGGGTCCTCCCACATCAATCATTAATCAAGAGAATGCCCCACAGGCTTGCCTATAAACCAATCTAATTGAAGACATTTTCTCAATTGAAACTCCCTCTTCCCAGATGACCTTAACTTGGTTCAAACTGACAAACACCAGGCAGCATAGAAAGTCTCCTCCAAGGTCCTGAGCTACTTGTTTCTACCAGGAATATACCAGATCACCTTCCCCTCTTTACATATCTCATAAACATTAAGATAAAAGAATAATGGAAAAAGGGTATTGTTAATCTTATGCTTGAAACAAGCCCACACTGTTTTAAAGTATTAAACAAACCCTTAAACAATGTAACAAAAAAAAAAATCAAGTACAAAGGACAGGATGTAAAGTCTCCCTGTTCACATATAACACTGATACATCCCAAGTTATTACTTAGGAACTATTCTATGCCCAAAGAATATGCCCATGGACCCTGTGTAGTCGTGAAGAAAAATGGGACCACTCAACACGCATGGTATGTGTCATGGTCTGTAGATGAGAGTTTCTGTTCCACCTGGCCACCCTTCAGCCCCAAATAAACACACAGAGGCTTATATTAATTATAAACTGTTTGGCTGGTGGCTCAGGCTTCTTACTGGATAGCTCTCTCTTAATTATTAACCGATAACTATTAATCTATGTATTTCCACACGGCCTTAACTTACCAGAGACTGCTGGGTGCATCCTGTCTTCCCAGTAGCTACATGGCATTTCCCAGCAGCTTCTCTCTACCTTCCTCTCCCCAAAATTCTCCTCATCAGGTAGCCCCGCCTACACTTCCTGCCTGGCTACTGGAGAAACCAGTGTTTTATTCATCAACCAATAAGAGAAACATATATACAGAAGGACATCCCCCATCAATGGCCACATATGGCCAGTAACCTGTGTGCATTACATGTTACTCAGTGACATAGTTCTTTACTGTTGTTGGTAGTTTGGGTAGAGCTGGGTTTTGTTTTGTTTTGTTTGTGTTTTGTTTTGTTTTAAGATGGAGTTTCAGTATATAGACAAAACCAGCTGGAGCTGACTCGTAGCCCAAACTGGCCTCCATCTTGTAGCCATCCTCCTACACTATAAAATACTGTAAGAACCAGTGCTGCGGGAGCCATGGGTGCGTGCCTGCTGCTTCACACTGTTGCAGGGAACTGGCTTTTTCTTACTAAAGAAAGAATTTTCTAGTAACTAGACACAGTAAGGGGAAAGCTACTAGTAAAGCTAGACTCCCAACTGGAAATATCCAGAAAGAGCGATACGAATATCAGTTGAGCTCATGCAGGATGGCTTCTTTATTTTGATGGTGAATATACAAAGGCAAACATCTATGACTTTCAGCTGAGTATCAAGCATGAGCAGTTTGTAATAATAATGTACCACTGCCCTCTAGTGTGTAACCTAAGAAGATAACATCACTGAGACGAAAAAGAAAAGACAAGCAGCTACTAGGTTGTATAGCTGTGTTTTGTTTTCTGAGTCAGGGGTTCGTGTAGCCTAGGCTGGCCCTGAACCCCTGGTCTTTCTGTCTCTACCACCTGCCTCCTCACCTAGACAGGGTTCTGTGATTTCAGCCCTGTGTCACCATGCTCAACCAAAATTATTTTTATCTGCAAGTTCTGTTGCTAACCATTCTCTTCCCAGGTGAAGGAAAGGGGCAAAAAGAGGATAAAGTAGCCCAAACTCTAAGGACTCCAGAGCTTCAGGCTCGGGCACCAGCTGGCACCAGACCTCAGGCCACAAGCATGTTAGACCACACATCGCCTTCCTAACGCTGCGTTCTCATTCTCGGTTCCTTTTCATCCTCCCGGAGCCCCCTTTGTTGCCTGGATCCATGTAACTCCCTGCTCAAGTCCCTTTATCACTATGAGCCCAGGGTATCCTCAATCACAAGTTCAAATCCTTACAACAGTTTAGCTGAAAAGAACAATGGTTAATGAGGCCTCATTGACAACAATAGTGTGTTATCAGCAAGCTAATGACCACTTAGGCCGTGGCAGCGATGCCAGCCTACAATTAGGTCTACAGTGATGTACAAACAAAAAGGGACTCTGCGATAATTAAACATGATCCTTTACTCCAATTGTTCATTGGGGGAAAAAAATAAAACAAATCTTAAATCCCACCAGAGAAAGCCTAAAATTCATACTTGGGAATGCCAGACCATGACCTGCTAGCTGACACATCTAAACATTTCTGAACAAGCATGTAAGCATATTCCTTCAAAACCAGTCTGCATTGAAGGGAGATTTTTTTCATGGCACATAGTATGGTAAATGGGCATTTTACTCCACTTTACTTATTGCTAGGTTCCAAATGAAGGACCCACAAACTGTAGGATGCTCCACTCAGGACTCCGGACAGATTAGGCACAGACCACAACAAACACCAGTTTCCAAACACAAAACAAATGCAAAGAGATCCTCTACTAAGCAAGGCAAAAAGACAAGGTGCCTGAATCTGAATCAGGCAGGAACAGCAACAAATAGCTTTGTAAATGTTAGTTTGAAGTTTGAAGAGGGGAGAAAGGGGGTTGTGTGTTAGAATGACCAGTTGGTGAGCTCCAACTGGATACGTTACTTAAGTTAGTCAAAATAATGAATTCTGATTGTTAGACCGTGATGCGTTGATAGTTGGACATTGGTGGTAAGTCTCAGAAATGAGTCGGCGATCAAATAAGAAAATAGACCTTGGTGGCTAGCTTTAGGAATATACTTTAACAGTTTAGCAAAGGGGAGAAGGGTAAAAAGCAAAACTTTCCAGTACCATGATTGCCACGTTTGGGCCTGTGTCTGCCAAGATCGGATCTGCTGGAGCCCTTCAGCAAAAGCTTTTCCTCTAAACATGCATTATCTACATCAACATTAAAAGTGAATTAAATCTTGACAAAAATCTGTTTAGATATTGAAAAATACTTGAGTAATAAATATTGGAATATGGAGAAACATGAAGTTTTGTTTGTTTCAGTTTTTTGAGACAGGGTTTCTCTGTAACTTTGGAGGCTGTCATGGAACTCACTCTGTAGACCAGACTGTCCTTGAACTCACAGAGATCCGCCTGCCTCTGCCTGTGCTGGGATTAAAGGCGTGTGCCACCACCGCCTGGCATGAAGCATGAAGTTTTATAACTAGATGACAGTAGTGTGCTCTACTGAAAATCAGTATGGTGATACAGAGAGTAAGGCTCGCTAGGGATGAGGTAGAATGCTTGCTGGGAGCAAGTGCCTCAAAGGTATTAGTTTAGCAAAGTTACCAGACAAACCCTGGTCCATGTGGGTTCAGAACCCATAACCTAGGCTAATTTTTTTTAGACCCAGGGACTGGTTCATGGTAAGCAAGCATTCTACCTCATCCCTAGCGAGCCTGTACCTAATGTCTTTAAGAAAGAGGTATCAGTTTGCTCATGGCTGGGACAAAGGGCCACATAAAGGCAATTCGAGGAAGGGGCAGGTGTCCATCATAGCAGGAAATCATGGCAGCAGGAGCCTTGGGTCACACAGAGCCTACATTCAGAAAGCAGAGAGTGGTGAATACTGGGTGTCAGCTTCCACCTTAACTAACCCTGTCTAGAAAATCCTTCAGAGATGTGCCCAGGATGTGTCCCTGAGGTGTCCTCCATCCTGTCCATCTAACAACTAACATATTAACCAACACAGAGGCAAACAGTTTCAGGACTCATTTACTCAATGAGCCCGGCCGACGGGGGTGGGGGATACTGTCCTAATCTGTACTTCTTCACACTTGCAGCTTTGCTGGTTCCTTCTCCTCAGAGTGCCAGGGCATGTCCACATCCAGAGTGCTGCCCTACTGAGAAAGGCATACCTAGTGAGACAGAATCCAGTCAAGAATGTGAGGTGATAACTATCTATCCACCCCGACTTCCATCTTCCCTTGCTCGAGAAAAGACAAACCCCTTTACTGCCGTGTGTTGTAAACATTTACTTATTGTTGGGGGCTGTGTGCCACAGTCCACATATGTGAAGGTCAGAGGACAACTTGCAGGAGGCAGGACTGGGAATCAATCCCCCATGGCATGATAGTTGGAGACGACACTCTGCTGTGGAAATAGCACACAAACGGATGCAGGAGACTAACCCTCAACACCCTGAGGTACAAAGAGGGCAAACACTGGGGCTGTGGAGATAGCTCAGCTAGGAAAATGCTCAACATGAGGACCAGAGTTCAGATCCTCGGGAGTCTTATAAATGCCAACTACTCCAGTACAAACCTGTAATGCCCAAACTGGGAGGGGAGACGGGAGAATCCCTGAGGTTCACCCACGTGGTGAGAGCATCAGGGACAGCGAGAGGCCTTGTTTCAAAAGAGGAAGGTAGATAGGAATCAAGGAAGAAACCCAGCACTGGCCTTTCACCTCCGTATGCATACACATACAGGCACATATGTGCACACACACACACACACCCATACCCACACAAGAAGAGCTATCTATCCACAACTATATACTGCATTCGTATGATCCTGAAACTTTAGGAAGGATATAAAAATACACTGCACGAACCAAAGAAAGAAAGCAGGATGTTTCTAGTGTGTAGTAAGTTGAAATAACCCATCTATCGAGGTCTGCTCAGTACTCAAAATTGCAGTTCACCCCAACACACCCTAGCCTTTCAGACTTGAGGATCCCTGCACTTCGTTGAATAAACCTTTTTACAGCCACAGGTAGGAGGTGAGCAGGTGATTAGTGAGGTCTGTATACTCAGCCCCGGCTTGTTCCACTGGGGTCAATTACACAGCTGGTTACAAGTACGTGTTTGCACCTGTTCAAGCTTTCAAATGTGCTGATCCCATATTAATTAAACTACTCCTTAAAAGCAGGTTAAAAATGAATTAGACCCTGCCATCCTGTGCGGGTCCCAGCCTTCCCTTGGTGGCTCTTCATCTATAAGAGATCATGTATAGAGGGAACGAAACAGTGTTTCTTGGTGATTAGGGAAGGGGGAATCGTGCCCCATCAATTATCACTGCCACCACTTAGTGAAACAGTTCTTAGTACATAGCACATGTTAGTGATTAATTAATAAGGCTTGATTATTGATTAGCTAAGCTACCTATTTAAGAGGTAAAACACACATCCACAACCTAGCTCAAGGCCCACTGAGTGCAACAGAACTATCAACGCTGTAAAACGAAAGGCAGTCTAAGTGACAGCCTACATCTCTTTCAATGAGTTAAGGGACAGCCGTCTATGGCTAACCATACCAATTCTCCAAATGTAACACATCCAAATGACTTGAGTTGTCAGGGAGGTCTGCTGTTTCATCCTCAAAATCTTTGAAAAGGGGAGAAAACTGGCACTATGGCAAATAAATGTGGGAGTTAGTCTGGGTAGGATGGGTGGAAAATTTGGTACCACATACATGTAGGATTCACAGAGCTCGTAAAGTGTTACGAGAAGCTTTTTCCTTGAGAGGGAGCCGTCCCGCCAGCCTGGTTCCAGAGCCGCTTTCCCGCCAGCCTGGTTCTAGAGCCGTATCAGTCCCAAATAAACACACAGGAGGCTATATTAATTATGAAGCTGTTGGCCTTGCTTGTTTCTTACTGGCTAGCTCTGGCTTAAGTAATTACCCCATAATTGTTAATCTAAGTATGTCTCTTACCGGAGAAGTTTCCGGGCTTCCTACCCCAATGGCGTTACATCTCGAACTCTCTTGTATTTCTCCTTCCCAGAATCCTCCTGGACTCCTAGTCCCTCCCACCTAGATTCCTATTGGCTCAACTGTACTTTATTGACAAATAACAGGCAAATAACAGGACTTCCCCAAAAGTAAAGAACACGTGACATGAGTATATAATTTACATGCTTAAATACCACTGTTGCTTTTCTTCAGTATCATCAGCATTGGTCATCGCTTCCCTAACCCTCAAGTGCAATAGCTCCACAGGCTTCGAGGCACTCGCCTCCACACCTCGTCACAGAAACAGAGTCTGATCAATTGGGATCAATTGACCTGGAACCACTTCCATTACCAAGTCTATAGCCATGTGAACAACCCAGCCAAGTAACACAGCCCACACCAACAATTTAGACTGGAACAACAAAAAATGCCACAAAACACAAATCTGTAGTGATATATTGATTTAATAAAGCTTGCCTGGGCATCAGAATGCAAAGCCAACCACACCAGTTAGCTGTAGAAGCTGGGCAGTGGTGGCGCACACCTTTAACCCCAGTACTCAGGAGATAGAGGCAGATGGATCTCTGTGAGTTCAAGGCCCCCCAGGACTACATGAGAGTGAATCAGTCTAAAAGAGAAATAGAACTCACACCTTTGATGCCAGCACTATAGAAGTATGTAAGGAAGAAAAAAGGGGTCTCATGTGAGATTCAGTTTCCAGTCACAGGGAAGACAGGATCTCCATTTCAGCCTTGGTAGAGCTAAGAGCTACTGGCTGGCTGCTTTGCTTCTCTGATCTGCCCCTTAAAACCTAATAATATCTGTCTCTGGGTTTTTATTATTCATGTTACGTAAAGGTTTAAATTAATTAATAACAACACTAAGAGAGTACGGTGGCTAGTTTTAACTATCAGTTTGACATTATCTAGAATCACTCAGGAAGAGTGTCTCAGTAAGGTATTGCTAGATCAGGTTGGTCTGTGGGAAATTGTCCTGATTACTAATGCTAACTGATGTGGGGAAAAGACAGACCATTATGGGTGGTACCATTCCCTAGGCAGAGGGTCTAGAACTGCATTAAGAGTGGAGAAACTGAGCTAAGCAAACAGGCAAGTGAAAATGCTTTTGAATGTAGCTGCTTCAAGATCCTGCCACTGTTACTTCCCCACAATGATAAATTATAATCTGGAATAATGAGCTAAAACAAAGCCTTTCTTCCCTAAGGTGCTTTTTGTCAGGATGTCTTATCACAGTAACAGAAATAAAACTAGGATGGTAACTAATACACCCATTGAGTAAAGAAGTTTGCTTATTATGTACAGTGGTGCACAGCTACCCATGGCAGTAAACGAAGGCCAATCAGCAAGAAAGTGTGGGTCAGAGTGACCAACAGGAAGTTTCTCATTGGGTGTCAGCAATCCTCAAGGGCAGAGAACAGGGAACCAAGCCAATGGAAACCACTTGAAGAGTCAACGGGAGAAAACATCCAGACACAATAGAACAAAGTTCTGTCTTGGCTGCAGCATGGGTAGAACTGAATGATATTAGGTTAGATGAAGTAACCATAGCTCAGAAAGACAAACAGCCAGGGTCTCCATCGTGTGCAGATGCAGAAACTCGATTTCAAGAAAGCAGAGGGCAAAATAGTGATTGCTGAAGCCTGGGAAGGTGCAGAGAGGAAGCAGGGAAGAGGATGGTTAATGAGAGCAGGGGTGAAGCAGGGTGTGAGGATCAGGCCTTCCTTGTAGCACGGGGGAATGACACTGATTGGCAAGCGATAGAATGTTTAAAAATCACTAATATTAAGAATGTTCCTGCCAGGCAGTGGTGGCTCATGTTTTTAATCCCAGCAATCGGGAGGCAGAGGCAGGTAGATCTCTGTGAGTTCGAGGTCAGCCTAGTCTACAAAGTGAATTCTAGGACAGCTAGGACTATTTCACAGAGAACCCCTGTCTCAAAAAAATAAAATAAAATTTGAAAAGAGGTACACTAATGCCACCAGTGTTTAGGGGACCCTGGGGACTGAACTCTAGGTTTCATGCTTGCATGCTAATGGCTTTAGCCACAGAGCAATCTCCCAGCCCTAGATTGCTTCTTTCAAATGATCATTTATTACTAGAAACCCTGAAATAATTGAGAAATCTGGCACACCTATACCTCACCTAAGAAAGGGAAGACCAAATGGAATTGTGACTAATGTTTTGTTTATCATCCCATACCATGTGTCATTCTTCTATTTGGGAGACATTTGAGCAATGTGGTAGCAAAGGCCCTCAGCTTGGCCACACAGAAATAGTTTTTCTTAAAATATTTTGATGAGAACTTTTCAAGGTGCTAAATGACAGGCAAAGGAACCTTGCAGAGATACTCACAATGTCCTGAAAACTGTCCATTGGACCCAGTATGCTCATAGTCCCGGTGACTACTGGGACCCAGCGGTAGGAAATGGTGGTGAAAGAAATCACTGGGACTGTGTTAAATTCAGTGCCCTCCAGGAAAAATCTCAAAGGTGAGGATGGAAACTGGTCTTGAAGTAGCAATGTGCTAACAACTTCTGAAAGGAAGAGAAAGTTGAAATAAGTTTCTCAGGCTTACAAAACTTTCTCAGATTCCAAGAAAATAGAATTGCATAACAAAAGAGAACAGGTGATCAAAGAGGGTGGATCGCTATTGTCTTGCTCCCCACCAATGGATATCCATGGTGCTTTGCAGAGAGAAAAAGGATGCTTAAAGAAAGGAAAGGTAAAGATATGAGTATGCTCTCAAGATCCTTAGAAAATTTACATCATGGGGCAACAAAGAATTGGCTCTGATAACAAAAATGAAGGCTGGAGAGATGAGAAAGGAGCAATAGAATGCTGTCCCAATGGACAAGGTACTGGAATGCCAAGAATTTATCAGACAGTACCAGGATATTCAGTAGATTCAGCCTGTATGTGTGGATTCAGAGGCCAAGGAGAGAGATACAGAGACCAATAACCAGGGTCTAGCTTAGAGTCAAGTCTGTATGAGACAGATGCAGTAAGAATGGAGAAGTGCAGGATGTAGTGAGGATGGGAAGTGCAGGATGCAGTGAGGACGGGAAGTGCAGGATGCAGTGAGGACAGGAAGTGCAGGATGCAGTGAGGATGGGAAGTTCAGGATGCAGTGAGGATGGGGAAGTGTAGGATGCAGTGAGAATGGGAAGTGCAGGATGCAGTGAGGATGGGAAGTTCAGGATGCAGTGAGGATGGGGAAGTGCAGGATGCAGTGAGGATGGGGAAGTGCAGGATGCAGTGAAGATGGGGAAGTGCAGGATGCAGTGAGGATGAGAAATGCAGGATGCAGTGAGGATGGGGAAACTCAGGATGCAGTGAGGATGGGGAAGTGCAGGATGCAGTGAGGATGAGAAGTGCAGGATGCAGTGAGGACAGGAAGTGGGCTACTTAGGGGGTCAGGAACAGCAGGAGTTGTGCAGATTGCACTTCAAAAGTATCTAAGGATATATGAGCTAAGAAAGCAAAGATGGGCACTAAGTGGGGAGGGGAACCAGAGAGCGATGGAGAGGCACAGGCAAGTACAATGGAGGAGGGGAACCAATGAGGACAAGGCACGATGGCGGGTGTGTGTACCAGTGGTAATGAATCCCATTACTCTGTATACAAACCTAAAAAGTAAATCTTTTTTAAAATGACACTGGAACCCTTGGGAAGCACAGTCAAAACTGGCTGCAGGTTGACCTTGTACAAAAGCCATCCCTGGATACAGTAAGGAGGAAAAAGAGAGAGGAAGTAAGAGAGAGGAAAACTCACTAATAGCAGTCAGCAGCATGGGGAAAATAAATGGTCCCTGATTTCTAGAGGGTTTAGAAAATCGGTGATGCCACCTGCCTGTGCTCATTCTCCAACACTGGGTGGTACCAGCTTGAATACCTTGCTCTCCTCCGTATTCCATTAAGAGTTTCTGAGTTTGTTGCTCAAGAAAAGCCCTCTTTGGGCTTGTAGCATTCCTGAAACCAGGAAATTATTTCTTCCAAAAAAAAAAGATAAAGAGAAGCCAAGAATTCAAGCAGATAGCAAAGAATGTTAGATGCCATCTTGTAGGGAAAATACTGGGTTTTCCTACCCACTTTCTAAAACTTTAAAAAGATATGTTTATCACTGTGAGTTCAAGGTCATCCTGTTCTACAAAGCAAGTTCCAGGACAGTCAGAGCTACACTCAGACAAACCTGTCTCAAAAAACATTGTGTGTGTGTGTGTACGTGTGTGTGCATGCACACGCACGTGTGCTCACACACGCCTGTGCACACACTCACATACGGGTGTCAATCTCCACATACAATAATGTTGGCCCACCTAACATTAAGGTCCTCTCAGCCACAACAACATGGCTGTGGAATTAAAGCCTGCAGCACTGAGTTACTGCATAGAGCAACTCCATGTCTACTGCTAAACTGATATTATTCTGTTTTAGGTTCTGCTTCCTCTTCTTAATTTTCTGCAGTGATTGTGTGATCAAAACAACGCATTGTTCTCCAAACAAATTAGTGGTGAAAGAATGCTTTAAAAGGTCTTGGAAATACAAGCATCTTAAATGTCACATACTTAACAAGAGTTGAGTACAGAGAGGAAATCTGTGCCTCTATACCAAAATGGGTATGTAGAAAGATGTCAGATGATCTTTGCTAGCGGAGGAAAATGGGATGAAGAAGAGACAAAGCATCCTTTTTCCGAAATAAGGGTTTCAGTTCAGTTGGATTTCATCTACAGTCTATACCACAGACCCCTGTCCCAGGGAAAGCCCATGCAACCGTTTTCAGGTTACCCCTCCAAAATCCAATATGCAAGAGCAAGCACAGACCCTGCTGCAGTTTTTGTTATTTCCACACTAACTAGATGTCACTGAGGAGTGAAAAGGACAGTCTGACCTGAATGGCAGTGACAGGAAGACTCTAAAAGCCAGCACACTAGTGCTGACAGCTCCATGAAGCGTGGACACCTCTTAGTTAACCTTTCGGAAAGGTCTTCCTCTTTGGAGACAGTGCCGCCTCGCCTTTTAGAATTTCACCACTGAGTGTTGCCTGCAGACACAGCACAAGCTACAAATGTAATGACTTGGAATCTGCTCGCCTTTGAAGTAAGTTCTGCTTCTAAGAGATGCCACAGACCTACCACAGAGTGAGAACACTACACAAAGAGTGTGCAATTGCCAGCTCTGGACACCCCAACACACAAATACAGATCCTACAGCAGCAGAGGTGTGGTGAGCTCTTCACGGACCTCTGCCACCTAAATCCAAGGCTCCTCTCATTCGGACTTGTGTATTCCTGCTCTATCATGATGCCAGTGTATTCGGTAGACGTGGGCACTCTGACCCCAAGGACACAGAAAGGCTTGAAATACAAAGGCAGGAGATACAAAATTGTTTTCTTTTCCAAAGAAATACCCATGTTCAAAGTTAGCCTCATCCCTCAACTAGTCACTCCTTTTTATTTCGCGTGTGTGTGTGTGTGTGTGTGTGTGTGTGTGTGTGTGTGTGTGTGTATTCACACAATGGAACTCACTGGCATCAGAGGACAAGCTGTGGGAGTCAGGTCTCTCCTTCTACCACGTGGCTCCTGAGGATTGAACTCCTGCTGTCAGGATTAGCAGCAAGCACCTTTACCCACAGAGTCATCTCATAGCCTCTTGGCACATTGCCCATTCAATTCATTGTATGTTTTACCACTTCTAAAATTTAAGGGGTCATATGCCTTCAAAGCTCACTTCCACTCCTCATCATTCAAACTATCAAAATATTAGTAAAATTCATAAACCTAGGTAGAAATAAGAATTTTCACTGATGTGAATTTCATTAGTGCATTGATGTCTGATATTAAATCTCTGAAAATGTATTTGAAATTAAGGCATAACCCCTTTTAATGACTAATAATCTTTTTAAGATTTATTTTTATTTTATGTGTATGGGTGTTTTCTACATGTATGTCTGTGTGTGACATGTGTGCAGCACCTAAGAAGACCAAAAGAGAAATCACATACCCTGGAACTGGAGTTACAGACAGTTGGGAGCTGCCATGTGGATACTCAGACCAAACTGGGGTCCTCTGAAAGAGCAGCAAGAACTCTTAAGCACCAGGACATCACTCTAACCCTGTCACTGATAATCTTTATAGATAAAGCATGACTCCCTCTTCAATTTACACTCCTTTACCTATTCACCCAACTTTGTCTCCCCCCACAAACACAAAATCTATTTGTGGTACTCAAATATCCATGCTTTTTAAAAATTATTGATATTTAATTACATACACACACTATTGGCTTTTGGGGGGGTTGTTTGTTCATTTTTGCTTTTATTCTCTGGGAACCCACCACCCAGTTCCCAAATAAATCACACAGGGTCTTACTATTACTTATGAATACCCAGCCTTGGGTTGGCTTGTTTAAATTATCCCCTCTGCCTTTTGGCTCTGGGCTTTTACCTTTCTCTGTTTCTGTATATATTTTCTTTCCTTCTTATTCCGTGGCTTGCTGTGTAGCTGGGTGGCTGACCCCTGATGTCCTCCTCCTTTTCTTGCTCCTCTCTGGTTCCTTCTATGTATTCTCTCCAGATTTCTCATATTTATTCTCCCTGCCTGCCAGCCCACTTATCCTTTCTCCTGCCTCAAGACTGGCCATTCAGCTCTTTATTTGACCAATCAGGTGTTTCAGACAAGCAAAAAAACCACAGCTTCACAGAGTTAAACAAATGCACCATAAAAGAATGCAACATAACTTTACATCATTGAACGAGTATTCCACAGTACAAGTAAATGTAACACATCTTAAAATAATATTCCACAATACACATGTGTGTGAGCACAGAGGCTGGCTTTTAGGCATGAAGCTGAAGATAACTTGGCCTCCTCTTCCTCCTGGGTCCACCTCCAGAGTGCTGGGATTACAGCGTGTGCTGCTACGATAAAAACATAACTCCGACATCAAGTCTAGACTTTCTTCTTCCTTCTTCTCCTTGAAATACAATCACAGTTATCCCAGGACATCCATTCAGGTACTGGTGGAAAAGCTGGGTCCTGTGGAGTATCTACAGAAGCATGTCCTGTTCAGTTTACTTCTGGTGGAAGGCAGTATTCGCAGATGAAAGGACAGATGGAAATTAACTGGGTGCACGTCATTCTGGCTTTAGAGACATTTAACTGCCCACTGTTATAACTATATTGTCATATTGTTAGAACTGCATTGTCCTTAGATGGCCTTACTCACAAATTAGCTATTTATCATCCTCTGATGAGGGTAACTTAAAGGTGGTAAAAAAAGATGCGATGTTTGCTCCATAACCGAGCTGATCCCAAGAAAGATGGTGTTGGAAGCCTGGTAGGTTTGTACCTTCCAACACACAGGACGCTAATGGAAGATGTTTGTGGACAGGACTACTCCGTAAGTCTCTTGAGTTTCTGATGGGAAGTGGCCTCTGGATCCTCTGCTAATGGAGCTCTGTCTGGGGAAGTATTGTCTGCTCATGGGAATGGCTGAACTGCAAAGCTCTGCAAGAACTAGCATTCATGAGAGATACTGGCTGGCTCAGCATCCTCTGCACAGAGGACCTATTTCTGTTCCCAATGGCACCATCTTGTTTTATTTTCCAGAGACACTGCCACATACATGGTAGTCAGACGCCAACTACAACATGACTTGCCACATGCTTGCCTAAACAGGTATCTTTGAGGTCTAAGAAAAACAGAACACAGGACACTTGGTCTTTCTTTAAATTATCTCTAGGGACTGGAGCGAGAGCTCAGCAGTGAAGAACACTGAGGACCTAGGTTCAATTCCCAGCAGCCACATGGCAGCTAACAACCATCTGTAACTCTAGTTCCCGGGGATCTCATATCCTATCCTTTTCTGACCTCCACAGGCACCAGGCACGCACATCCGTTCATGTATGCAAAATAGTCATAAATAAATACATACATAAAATAAATTTAAATAAACACATTAAATAAATAATGTTCTAAAAAGTTACCTCCATCTTACAGGATGAGCTGAAGCCAGTTCAAGCCAACTCGCTTTAAAAACACCAACTTTGGAGCCAGCAAGGTGACCGAGTGGGTAAGTGTGCGTGCTAACAAGTCAAACCTGACAACTCTGGGAACCATGTGCTGAAAGGAGACAGTTGGCTCTTCCGTGTTGTTCTCTAACCCCTGCATATGAACTGTGGCATGTGTACACATGTACACACACACACACACACACACACACACACACTGAATAAATAAATTATTCCAACCTTCAAGGGCTAAGGAAATGTCTCATACAGCACTTGGTGCTTCTCAAATTTGAACTTGCATGACGACCACCCATCCGGAGGATGTTAAAACTGGGACTACAAGCCTCACTCCCAGAACCTGATTCAGGGTCTCTGGGGGATGGAGGGACAGGATCAAAGTCCCCAAGGGCTGCTGGTGCTGCTGCTGACCCCACAGTGAAGGACCCACGGTGTCCTTGGTTGAGCTTCTCTGTCTTACACTGACATGAAGAAATGAATAAATAACCAGCAGCATTTTCATCTCTATCAAGATTATCTCCCAAATGACCCCAGCATCTATTTGATGTCTCACAGCTGCCTACCCGCTGGGTACTTACTATGAACAGCTCAGTTGCTATGGAATTCTATGGGATGGCACTCTGAGAAGCTCAGGTTAGGCTCTTCACTGGTACAAACATTCAAAAATTGGAACCTTTATGGTAAAGGTGCTTTGTAGCCAAGCCGGATGCATCACCAGGGCCCACGTGGTAGGAGGAGAGAACCCACTCCTACTACTGCTCCTCTGATCTCCACCCACATAAAAACACAAACTAATATTCTTGTTTTAATTCAACTTTTTGCTGACTTTTTATCTAAATACAATTTCTGAATTGAAATTCCTTTCCCAAAGCATGTATCAGGTACAGTTGTGGGGAACACCTTTCTTCAAAAGTGATTACATATGTAATGCTGGTCTTCATGCAATGTATCCGACTGTCAGTCAACATGACAACGCTATCAGAAATGGTGTATAATTTGCCTACCAATAATCTACTTATAAACTGGGTAATCTCTTTTTCATATCCGTATTGTGGCCCAACTCTATTCCTCTGTCTTCATCTCTAAATCTCTCCCACTATACCCATGCAAGAAAATCTCTCCTTTCTTTTTTGATTCCATCTAATGGGAGTGATGGATCAGTCGGACTCCATCTGAAACTCACTAGACTACCTGACGGCCTCCAGTACTCCAATCAAACAGCAGGTGGCACCCAAAAACCAATCTATGAGGCCAACTGCACAGGAATGCTTGCAGTCTGTCTTAAGGCAGCCAGTATTTCACAGACAGGGTGGCCTCAGAAATGCAGGAGTGACTGAAAATAAGCTGATACTCTAGCAATATAACCACAGTCAGGCATCTGATTCAACTCCAGGCACAAACCATGTTGCTTCAAGGCAATTTCACAAGCCTCTGACCTTCAGCCACTCATTTTCTTGCTGCTAATGAGAATCAGAATTTCATCTAGCCTCCCCCCACCCTCATGGGACCATGAGGGAGCCAAACGCCATCCTGCATTCAAAAGACTCTGGTAAGCTGTGGCAGGGTATTTGTTAATTGCCATTAGCAAGCATTTCCCCCTGAGATCAGAGAGCATCCGGGAAGGAAGCACTGCTCAGAGACACGAGACCGCTGTCTGAGAATGGACAGGTGCTTCATCTCACTTTCCATCCTCAACTGCACAAGAGAAGGTCAGACATGCTCAGTCTAGGTCCCAAGAATTCGCCCTCCAGGCTCCCTGGTTGGCTGACTATGCCTGCCTCAGTTGCAGCCTTAGGTAGATGTCTCAAGGGATATATTCCCTTTCACCTCAGGAACTCCCAGTAAACAAACCAAAGCAAGAGTCTCCTGACAGCCCAAACTGTCCCCTTCTAATCCTGAGTGCTTTGTGGCAGTCCTAGGAAAGGACCATAAAGAACAGAGTGACACCACCTTGGAAATGCCCACAGGGACACAGGGAAGTTGTGGGTGCTGCCAACCCCGATGACCTGTTGATGGACATAGGAGAGAGGAAGGGAGATGCAATGATCGTCTCAGCTCTTTAGTACTCAACTTCTGGATGTTTTCAAGTGCACAGCACAAATGGTACCTGATACTGAGCAAGACCCATTGTGACTTTCACTTATCTCAGATTCAACCTGGGACCTTAAATATTTGAAAAACCCTGAACTGGGGAAAGAAAGGGAGCTCTGGGAAACAAAGAAATCCAGAGAGTGACCCTTGGTATGTTTGCCTTTGTGTTTTTGTTTTTTGACAGTGTCTTATTCTGTGTTTCAGGCTAGTCTGCAATCACTATATAGTCCATGCTGCCTTCAAACTCAGAATAATACTCCTGCCTTAGCTTCCAGAATGCTAAAATTGCAGATATAAGCCACCACACCCATCTCAAAGCCATGTTCTTGATGCCAGAGTCCCTAACCTCCTGTCTGTGTGGCTGGTATAGAGTGGTTGTACATCTTATTTTGTGGCTTACCACACTCATCAACACTGGTTCCTCCCCTCAGACTGCTCTTCTGGGGTTGCTGTGAAGCTCACTGCTTAGTAGCTGTGCTCTCCTGGGCCAGTAGGCTCAACAGGCATCCTCACTGGGGAGCGCATAAGGCCACTGGAGAGATCTTTTGCTCCAAAACAGTAATATACAGCCAGTCTTTCTCTCTGCCCTGAGAGTGCAAAGTAAAGAAAAGTAACCTGGGATAGAAAAGTACCAATGATAACTCAGTGTGGTGCCTGTCTACATCTGTATTCCCAGCTCTATAGGGGAGAGACACAGGCAGGTGAGTAGTTCAAGGCCAGCCTTAGCTACAAAATCAAGTTTGAGTCTATCCTGTTCTACAGAAGACCCCAAAACAGAATTACAAAGAGCTACTAAGGAGGGCCACCAATTTTTGGAGGGAGCATTTGGAGCAGTCACCCCTCTAAATAATCCTTCAAAATTGGCATGCTTTCAAATGAGAATGGGGAAAGCAGCCATGGCTCTCAGGGCACCCCACTCCCCCACATAGTCCTCCATGTTGTCTCTTATCTGGGAATGACTTCCACAGACATTATCCAAATCAGAAATGAGACATGAAGCTCATCAGGTCATCCTCAAGGACAGCAGAAAGCTTTGCTGTTCAAAGAAAAGTATAGCCAGGGGAGCGGTGTTTGGACCAATGGCAGCATACCTTGCATGCAAATGAAGGGTTATGTTTGCACCAATCATTGTACATCTCTCATGCAAATGAAAATGTGTTTTTTACACAATCACAACAGTCCTCCTAAAAGACACCAGGGAAAGTGCTCCTTCTTTGGCCTTGGTGAAAATGGCTGCAAGGTCCTCCAAGTTCACTGAGGCTTATGAAAGCAAAAAGTTTCCTACAAACTGTGAGAAACAGCCCTCGCTGAAACTGCACCTACAGGAGCCAGTGCAATCAGCCGCAATTGTTGTGCAGTTTCCTAAAGACATACATGAAGTATTCTAAACATCTGGGACTATCATAAGGGTAGTCCTGCTGGCTGTTCTTTCCATTGAAGGCTGCTAGGGGAGAGGGGGGAGTCCAACAGCTGCTGATGGGGGGACCAAGTTGCGCATCTCATAGCAAACATCAGGTGTGTTTACAAAGCGGCCTAAAAATATGATGATTCTAACAGTGTCTGTGCTGTAGGGATATTTCGTATCTACCCAATGCCCCAGGGAAGAGGGGATGGGTGCCCCACATTCTGTCTTGCCATGAGAGATGATCTAGAATTTGGAGAAAATTCAAAGAGTCACCTGGTTATTTACCTCACGACACTGATAGAGGCCAAGTGGAACTATCCCTGTTTGGATGCTCCTGAAGTCTTAGCCTCAAGGCAGCGGCTTCCTTGGTCTCCTGGCTTCCTGTTGAGGAAGCTTTAGTTAATAGATACATCATCATAAAACGCATCCTTGATTGTTCTTTATCTTCCACACTCTTGGGGTGAACCTTAACACGTGAAGCAGCCATGTTTCCATGAGACCACAACGCGAAGAAGTTGGTTTCCTGGCCCGAGTCATCACGCGGCTTCCCCTCTGGGCACCCCAAGCCTGCTCACACTCTGCACAATATGAATCACATGGTTTGTATCGCAATGCTAAAGACAGTAGCTGGTGGGCACTGCTGTCAGGGCTTCACTCTGCTTCTGGAAGTTTTGGAACACAGTTCAGATCCCTGAACAAAACACAACCTGAGTTTTGTTGACTTAAGAGGGTTTGATCCTATCACATTTTCTAGGCTTTGTCTATCATCTCTGGATCTGCTACTGTGTCTGTTAAAGATATGAAACCAAAGCCAATCCTGCCTGTGGAACCATGAGTTCATCAAATCCTCAGCATTTGATAAAATACCATGTGATCTTCAAAGGAAGCCTACTAAAAATAAAACAACATACAGTACATGTTCTAAAGACTTTCCGCTTTGCAGCAGGGACAGTCAACAGCCCTTGCTGGATGGCCTAAAAAGGCCCTGAAATACGCGCAGCGTTTTAGTCAACTCTCAAAAGACAGAAGCCGGTGGACCTTGCCTTCCTTATGCAGGTTTGGACTCATGAAGGCTGGACAGTCCCTGACATCCTTCCTTCTGCAAGTGTGTGTAATTCCATTCTGTCATGCGGATATTCTCATAGATAGTCATATTGATATGACTTAGTTGCCTCCACCCATGCTTATAATATACTGCCCTGGAAAACAAACTACTGTAAGAAACTCACTGTTGCAAAATGGAGTTATCCTTGCTGCAATTTTCCCAGTAGCTGCTTTACTTGGCAGAAGAGCCTTGGAAGCCTAGTGGCCACAGCTATTGCTGAGTCTGTGGGATTCTCTTTTTGCAGCCCAGGCAGTGTCTTGAGAGTACCCCAACAAAGGCCGGCTCTGTGGTTGACTCACAAGGTTCTCACCCTGTTTGAACTCCCACATTGTTTCCCTTGAAACATTATCTACAAAGGTCTAACTACGACCCAGCCCTGTTTATCTTAGATGCGTGTTCCAAATCTTGTTTTTCCTGGTACAGAGGTGGAAAAGTAAAGAAACCACTCATGGTTGCTGCTGCTGTGCGTCTGCCTGAACAAGAAAAAAAAGTCATAGAGGCAAGGGACAAAATAGAAGATGGCACGATCTACTAGTCAGCTTCCCACCAGCACAACAAATGCCTGGACAATTACAGAGATGATGCTAATATCCCCTCGTGAATCTGAATGTTCCATCTCTGAGCAGTGGGCTCTGTTTACTCTGGACTTGGAGGTTTTAAGAGATAGGGTGAAGTGGGAGGTATTTTGTGGGGTGTGGTCTCCTCTCTCATTCACTTCCTGGTAATGAAGTAAATAGTGTTGCCCTGTTGACCAAAGACCTAAGTCTATTACCTCCCAATACCGTCAAGCAGGGGACCAAACTGTAGGGTCTTTTGGGGAATACTTAAAATTCAAACTATGTCACATGGAAAATACTAAACAGGAAAAAATGGAGGGAAAAAAGCATCAATAAAGTAGTGAGTTGGGAAGGAATTGAGACATGACATCCCATATCAGACTAGTCTCAATAGCTGACAGGTCAGTCATGTGGTTTGCGGAGCAGCCTATGTGCTTCTCAAATGCATCTGAGAGGTTTAAGCATGAAGTCATAAATGAGAGCTTCCCTTTCGAGCCTGAGGAAGATGTTAACATCAGCATGACCCTAGAGGAGCTGGAGGACCAAATAATGAACCTGAGTGCTTGGGATACCGCCTCCCTACAGCAAAGCTGGGGGAGGAGACCCTGAGGTGTCCTTGCCCTCTCATGACAGAATTAAAGCCTCCAAATGTTACAGGATCAGCCTTGTCTCCCACCTACCCCACCCCAGTTCATACCTTAAAGCTCGTATCCTGAGCCCCCAGTGTGGTAGTGTTGGAAGTGGGGTTCTGATACAGAGAGAGTCCAGCACTCTCTTAGAAAGGTCATGTGAGCACACAGTGAGACAGCACTTATCTGTGTGCCTAGAGAAGACACCTTAAATGAAGCCTCCACTGTGGACCCCTTGAATCTGAACTTCCCAGACTCCAGAGGCAGGAGTAATACCTTCCATTGCCTTGGCTATTCCATTAAGGCAAACTGAGAAAATCATGACACCAGCAGAGATCCCAGTCCATCAGTGAAGATCTGTATGAGCCCCTTAGGTGGATGCTACAGCCCCTTAGGTGGATGCTGGAGCCTCTTAGGTGGATGCTGGTGTCTCTTGGGTGGATACTGGAGCCTCTTAGTTGGATACTGGAGCCTCTTAGGTGAATGCTAGAGCCCCTTAGGTGGGGGGCTATAGTGCAGGGATGTTTTGAGCTCCAGATTTAATCAGCATCTGTTGTGTTCCTAGGGAGACATGAACCAACAGCTATTTGCCCCCAGAGAAGGCACTGACAATAGACCAAAGATATGATTCCATCCTAACTGGATAAACCAGTAAGTTTATTGAGGTCTCTTAAAGCACCACGGACAACTGTGTCTCTGAAAAGTCCACCCTAGCATGGGTGAGTTCAAAATCCCTAGAGCTCCATGACCAACTTGCCATCAGCTGAACCAGGGAGTCTCCTCTCCCCTGATTCTGTCATTGCTCACATGGGAAGGGATCTGTTAAGTCTAATACAGCAGCACCCTGAACCTTGTAAGTTTGATTTACTTCCTGAGCCTTCTAAGTTTCATCTACTTCATGATTCTTAAGAATGTCCCTCATCTCTCCAAGGAAGAAGTCTTCAGTTCATTAGGAGGAGGGAGCTACTTGACAGCACCACAAAAAAAGTGAAAATAAATACCAAGAGTCCTTATTAAATTGAATTTTCAAGATAAGCAGCCCTTCATCATTCTTCAAATGTTCTCCATGGACAATCCTTCACAGACTACTTGATAGTGAAAGAGAAAGGATAAAGCCTAATCTCAAACGCAATTAACAAATTTATCTGGGAGGTATTAAATTACTTACATAGGAATAAGAAACTCTGCCTATGCTCTGAGACAACAGAGCTAAAACTGTACTGACTTCTGCTATTGTAACCCTGCATGTCCCCTCCCTCTTTTCTAGAAAAGGACATGACCAGTAAGTAGGTTCTGTTTGCTGAAGACAAAATTGTCTTAACCAGAAGCCTGCAAATATCAGCCTCTGTAGAACTTGCTCAGCTTCAGGAAGTCTCTTTGGGGTGAGCATGAGAAAGTGGGGGGGGGGCACACAGACAGGGTTATGACAATGCCTAACCCCATATAAACCATGAAATATTTCTGACTGGGGCTGGATCTCCTAAAGCAAGGACTAAAGGCTGCAGCTGAGTGCTGATCAAAGAGATTTTCTCTCATCTCCGAATGCTGAGAGTTTTTGTTGGAGAAGTCTAAGTTTCTCTGACCTTTCCATCCGTTTGCCCATACCCATGGCAGCACTAACCACATGCTGGCACACACCCTCGCCTGCTTTTTCCATTTCTATTATCTCTGGAGATCTGTTTTAAGCATGTCCCATTTGTTTTCAACCTCCATAAATGCATAGTATAATATTTGTATATAATAGGGAATCCATAAACATTTGATTTGTTGGCCAGTGAAGATGATTAAGTTTTATGGACACATAAGAGTGTGATTTGTTAGTGATCACTTGTGTCACAGGTGGAGTTCTGTGAGAAAAATCTCTACACCCAACCGCACAAAGCAGACATGATTCACTTCTGTGGGTGGGAATGTTTCAGAAGCAGAATCTACTGTGTCACCTTACACTGCAGCAGAGCTGGAGGTTCTAGGAGACTCATCCAGTTTCGCCCCTCATTGAGGAATACTAGAACTGAAAGTCTTCAAGGGTGGGACTCAGGGGCCGACACTGAGATTAATTGTTCTTTTTACAAGAGATTTATTGGGAGAGATGTCAACGCCTAGAAAGGCAGACAACAGCATAGAAAGTGAGGAGCACTGAGGAGAAACCTCACCCATGTGACAGACTTGGGGGAGGTGTTCCTTCTTATTCTTTTCACAATAAGGAGGGGGATGGGAAGGAGTTTGAAAACTCTCTCTCTCTCTCTCTCTCTCTCTCTCTCTCTCTCTCTCTCTCTCTCTCTCAGTCCAAAGTCCTCGGTTGCTGGGGTAACCAGGGAGTACTCAGTTAAAGAATGTCAGGTGATCAATAAACATCTTTCCTCTCTGGCCATAACAGAGGTACACAGGGTAGAGAAAGGCTGGAATCCAGAGAAACAAGTTGCCTTTTTTTTTTTTATCCAAATGACTGTAGTTTGGGGAGTTGTCACAGTTCAACCAAAATGAAGGAGCTTTACAAAATGTCGTGGCCCCAGTTAGCAAGAACCAGGCAGTTTTTATGAAAGAGAGAGAGAGAGAGAGACAGAGACAGAGACAGAGACAGAGACAGAGACAGAGACAGAGACAGAGAGTAACATAGTGTCCTTTTGCCGGAAGGGATTGTGAGAAAGGGGTAAGAGGTTAACAAAATCGGGCATTGGTGGCACACACCTTTAATCCTAGCACTCGGGAGGCAGAGGCAAGGTGGATCTCTGTGAGTTCGAGGCCAGCCTCCAAACAATACAGAGAAACCTTGTCTCGAAAAACCAAAAAAAAAAGAGGTTGACAGAAATCATTTGTCCAAAGCTATAAGCAAATTCCCACCTTGTTACTCACTAAGAGTGCTAACACTGTCCAGCCTATCCGGTCTGGCTGGTTAGGTAGGAATCAAACTAACAAATGACTACAAAAGAAATCAATAGCGCTTACCTCTTAGGCAATGCAAGAGCTGCCTCATGAAACCTTGGAATTTTATATGTAACACTGTGTTAGGTAGGTCTCCCTGTAAACTGTACTGTTACAATAGTAACAACGTTTTCTTCCCACAGCTGTTGGCACCTTCTCCCTTGCCAGAATCGAAGCTTTGATAAGAACAGCCATGTTTGTTTTGCTCAGGCTGCTGTGCAGGCAGGATTCTGGACTGGGAATCATGTATACATCAGCAGAGAGATCAGCCTTAGGGAGTTGCTAGTTTCTCACTGTCTAGGTTCCTTCCTGGTGGTACAGGAATCCTGCCCACTTCCTTAAGTACATCTCCAAGACTGCTAATGCGGCAGAAGACTAGAGACTGAAGAAAGCTACGTTACGATGAGCATATGAAAAAAACCAGCAGGCAAAGGAAAACAAATGCTTGCTCCAGCTGCAGCTGGGGTCTGGGTCCATGTCTGTGGTCCCTGTCACCTCAGGGGCCCATAGGAACCATTTGAGATGAAATTAGAAGGCCATGATGCCCCGGCCCGCCCTTTGCTAGCCAAGGGAAAGCTGGTCTTGCCTCTCACTGGACAGCAAGAGAGCTAGCCTGGCCCTCATGGGAGAGCCCTCCCCTGCCTCCCCCCTCTGCACTGGGGAGAGACGGCCCCACCCCTCACCATGGGTGAGGGAGAACTGCCCCTGATGACAAGGCATAGGAGAACTGACTTCAGCACTTGCCTGAGTCGGGGCAGCCTCAGTGACCTGGGCTGGCCATCTCAGTCCAGGCCCTCAGCCAGGCCTGGGGTTGGCCCATTCTAACATCTACCCCATCCAGGACCTGCTGGAGCTGGTGAAGGGAATGGTACCTGCAGGATCTCCATGACTTGGGACAGTCACAGGGTATCCCAGAGGAGTTTCAGTGAGGATGCAATGAGGATGGTGTACCAGAAATCAGAGGCCTTGAACCAGACAATGACTCACTGCAATGAACATTTGTTAGTAAAGCTGGTTGGACAAAAGGGTATGCTGTGTGACACACTGCTCCCAGTGCCACCAGGGGGAATGAAGAGGGGGGAAAGAAGGACAAGCAGAGAGAGGTGTTTTTTGTTTCATTTTGTTTTGTTCTTATTTTTGTTTGCTTGTTTGCTTGCTTGCTTTGTTTTGATTTTTAAAAATCTTCTTTTGGGGAGGCTGCAGGGATGAGGGGAGGATATGGGGAGACCTGGAGGTGAGCAGAACTGGGATGCATGATGTGAAACTCCCAAAGAATCAATAAAGAAGCTGGGCACATGTCTTTAATCCCAGCACTAAGGAGGCAGAGACAAGCAGATCTCTGTGAGTTCAAGGCCAGCCTGGTCTACAAAGCTACACAGAGAAACAAAAAAGAATCAATAAAGAAGTTAAATTTAAGCCGGGCGTTGGTGGCGCACGCCTTTAATCCCAGCACTCGGGAGGCAGAGGCAGGCGGACCTCTGTGAGTTCGAGGCCAGCCTGGTCTACAAAGTGAGTTCCAAGACAGCCTCCAAAGCTACAGAGAAACCCTGACTCAAAAAAAAAAAAACCAAAAAAAAAAAAAAGAAGTTAAATTAAAAAAAAAAAAGACTAAAAGCCTTGAACCAAGCATGCTCAGAAGAGTCTGCACTATTGAAAGACAAGAGAAGGTGTGCTCCTGAACTATCAGGTAAAGGTTCATCCACTAGTGGTCCAGCAGTTTTTGGACTTTTCTCTAACTAGCTTACTCCCATTCTTGAAGTGCTTTCCTATTCTTCCTCCTCCTCCTCTCCTCCTCCTCTTTTCTTTTTCTTCTTTGATTTTTCATGACAGGGTTTTTCTGTGTAGCCCTGGCTATCCTGGAACTCATACTGTAGACCAGGCTGGCCCCCAACTCACAGAGATCCACTTGCCTGTGCTGAGATTAAAGGTGTGTCCATTCTAACCACATCCTTCATCTCTTTCTTTGCTGTGGGATGCAAGAACCTGGGCAGCTCAGCAGATAGACTAGGATTCAAATCTGTACCTAAAACACGAAGATGTCACCAACACCTTACCTCAAATGATGCCGGGTAGGTACTATTATCTATCATATGTGTCTTTCTGCCCCAGGCACACACCCCACTCCAGGCCACCACCTTTACTACAGTTCACAGGACCACATATGCATCTCTCCCTTTTACTTAGGGTAGGTTTTGTCGAACCAGTTTGCAATGTGATACTCCAGCCTAAGCAGATGAGTGAGTCACAATCACTGTTCAGAAATGCTGGTTTCCAAAAATACATGAAACAGAGACACACGATGGAACATTCTTCGCCATGGCTTGCACACTAAGAAAGATAATCTGATAGGTGAATTTTTTAGTGCTTTCAAGGTCTCTGAAAACATCAGAGTGGAAGGAATGGCACAAGTCAAAACATCATTACAGAGGCCAGATCCCTAAAGCATCCCCCAAACAGAAAGCCTACCACCCTCCTCCACCCGAACAGTGGAATGGCACAGCCCAGCACAATCAGCCACAACCCAATAGCACACATCTGTCTTCATTTGCATGGTGGGAACTGCATGATGGCAAATAGCAAACACAGTGACGTGTCTATCAGAAATGAACATCAGCCAATCAGCACAGGCCTTGCTTAGGTGGCAGGAATTACACTACCAAAAATCGCTGCCACTGTGTCTCATCCTTGTGGCTTATTGCCATAGACAAGTGGTTCTCCTGTTGCTTCAAAGAATAAAGAATAATGTCGGTGTCACACAACAGAACACATGAACAGAGAGAGTTAGCTCTGCAAGGCAATTACTTTTGCAAGCCCCATTAACAAGCACACTAGGCCAAGGCTAGCACAGATGCCGGTGGTGACTATGTCTCATCCCATAGGAGGGAACGCTTTATTATTATCTGACACTATTGGCTTATCAGTGCAAAGGGGAAGGTTTTGGAAATCAGTGCTGGCTGGGCTAAATACATTTGATAAAAAAACAAAAACAAAAACTTTTCTCATATGTTCATGTCCTGCTCTCACCGTATGCACTAACTAAGCCGTTTTCTAACCCTTAAAACAACTCTGGTGCCTGCCCCGTCCCGCTACACATTCCTGTGATCAGAGGATTTCCAGGGTGCCCAGGAAATAAGTGAATGCTAACGAAGGAGCCTATAAACAGCTTCTGCTTTCTTCCCACTTTAGCTACTTAAGTGACAAAGGTCAGGCCTTTGTGTCCTGTGCATTCCTGTGGAAACGACTCCCATGCCCTCTCTTCCACGTCGCAGGAAGAAGCAACCCATTTCTTGCTTCACACTGGCCAGATGCTACACTAAGAAAGCATGTCTGTTCACTTAGATACCCCAGGGCAGAGAGCCAGTCCTCAGGGGCTCTCCACCAAGTAACCTGGGAGCCCTTGCGTGGGGCCGGTTTCTCTAAGACTGTCCAGTCATTTGCTATGTCCCCATCACCACCTGCCACTCTCTGAGCAGATCAGCTCTTTCCTGCCCTCCCCCCTCGTGTCTCCATTTACTTCCCTGTCTTATTTTTATCTTTGCTGCTCCTTGGGTCACCAGTGTCTGTAAGAATTACTTTAGAAGCCGTTCATCTTCCCCTGTAGAATTTGAGCTGTATCCTGTTAGGAAATGCTTTTCACGTGTCTGCCATCCATGCCAGGATGCCTGGCCCATGGTTAACATTCCACACAGACTACTAGAAAGGAATTCCCCTGGATAGGGGAGTTAGCATAAGAGTTCACCCCTCAGAGTCCGAAGGGGTGGTGGTGTGCATTTATCACCCACAAGTGCTGCAGCGGTAGAGGTAAATGTATACAATTAAAGTTATAATTTCATGTATACAGAGTAAGCAGTCTTCACTAAATCTCATGTTCCATTCAATTCCCAGCCACGATTTTTTCCCTGAAGTCCTGGAAAGCAAGCTGAGGCCCTGCAGAAGGGGACAGTGTCTTACAAGTCCATAGTTTCTATGTCCCCTTTCAGGCCTTCCCAGCAACTCACCAATCTGTGTGCGACTCTAAGGAACAAGACTGGAGCCCCTTTTGCAGTGGCTCGGACAATATCCCTGGCCTATGCTTGTTCCCACGGTCAGAACAATGGCAGGCCTCCTGGTTCCCCTACCCAGGATTTGAAGAACGCCCTTGGTGAGGCCCGGACCGCGACAGAGGACAGGACGCTCAGTGGCCTCACAGCAGGATGCCTGGTGTATTTGCATATGGCGACTCTCCTTTCAGAGCCTACCAACAGACAGGAGGCTTTCTCTTTTCCCTTTCAGGCTCACGGTGGCTTTGATGCTTCAGAATACATTACCTGAGTGAGAAGAGCCAAAGGAGACTGTGCAGAGGGAACGGTTTACCTACAAGTGGGTTCCACCCAGTGGATGGGAGCGCTGGGCACACCAGGAGCTCCAAGGCAGGAGCTAAGTCCCATCCCCTCCCCCGAGGGCTCTTCTCTTCTCACACATAGTCAGACCACCAGTTTAAATGGCTTAAACATGACATAGATCCACCCTGACTTGAGCAACCAAGAGAATATGTCACTTCTACGTGGGCTTTCCTTAGACACATTGCTGGATAGCCTAGACTCCATGTATGTTCCCTGGAAAGCAAATATAGGGGTCAAGGTCTGTGAACCCAACATGTGCTCCCCAGGGAAGCCCATGAGTCACTCAAGCTGCAGGCTTTCTCCTGCCCGCCCGGGTGACTCATTCTATCACTCTTTCCTCTTTTCTCTCTCTCCAGCTGTTTGCACAAGGCTCACCGCTTACTGTCCCGCAAACCCCTCACAAATCTAGCTGCATAACTTTCTTCTCAATTTTAAGTCTCATCTCCACGGTGCTCAAAATTCTTCTGTGATGCTCTATTCAGCTTAGAGATAAAAATCAGACTCCCTGGGTGACTTCAGGACCTGTCTGTCCATCCTGACTCCCCTTTCTTCAGCTATGCCAACTTGGACTAAAAGAAAGTTGCTAGGTACCTGTTGTATCTCGAGGACAGACTCACCTGCGTGCCTTCGCACAAAGCAGCCCGAGGAGCCTCCTTAATCTTTCAGGGACATCAACACTATAAAACTGGAACCGTCCCTTCAACACATAAAAAAATTTTTCAAAGGGAAGCCAGTATGAATCAGAGTTGAGGTTTATTCAATCTAGAGAAACACACACACACACACACACACACACACCCAAGAACATGAGTGTGGACTTCTCAAAGAAGAGCTGCCGTTTGTCAAAAGACATCTTTAACTTGGACTTTGAGCACAGGTGTCAAGAGGAGTGTCAGAAAAGGAAGTCTTACCCAGTTGTGGCTGTTATGATAAGTAAGCATGGGGGACCTTGGCAGATTCCATGGCAGACAAGGGTGACCGAGGCAGGGACAAACATGCCAGGCAGACAAAACTTAAGTGAGAAGTTTTATTAGAAAGGGGAGGGAGGTGGAAGGAAAGAGAAAAGAGGTAAAGAGACAGAGAGGACAGAAGAGAAGAGGGAACCAGGAAAAGTCCTGTCTGCCCCAGGGGAACAGTGGGAAAGAGAACATTAAGTGGGTGGGGGTCTTTCTTATAAAAGGTCCCTTGCACCTGCCTGCAGATTACTTAGCCAAGGAACCCTGCGCTGACCAGGGCACTGCCTGAGTGCATTCTGCCAGGTGACAGGAGCAGGCCAACAGGATGCCTGAATCCTTACAGTGGATGTGGGCTTCTTGTTCTATGTGCATACTGTTTTGGTGGCTTTCAAGTTACATCTTAAATAGCTGCTAGGAATATTGTTTCCATTTTCTCTCTCTTTGAGTAGAGTTTCTCCTGAGACTCCTAGAAAATCTGTAGGTTTTCAGCCAGGAAAAAAGACGGGACTTAAGCAAATGTTAAGTGCCAGAATTCTTTAATTTTTTTAAAGTTATTACTATTGTGTTTAGCATAGTGTGTGGGAGGTAGCAGGTCACACAGTGCTCATGGGAAGGAAGTCAGAGGACAATGATTTCTGGGACTCCCGTTAAAGTGGAGGGAGAGAGACAACTCCACAAAGTTGTCTTGTGATCCCTCTCTCCTCCACTTATGGGAGTTCCAGAAGACAAACTCAGGCTACCAGGTTTGCAAGTCAAGTGCCCACCCACTGAGCCATCACATCAGCTTTGTGTTCCAGGACTTAATGCTTGAGCTAGCAAGAAGCTTCAGCCAGGCTCCTGGGTGAGGGGCCTTTTCTTTTCGTGGCTATGAAACCCTCATTTTCCTAACCAGACCCATTGCTCATCTGCCAAGACATTCCTTTCTCTATAATCTGTGTTCTTAGTTAAGAGGTCCAAATGCTTGACTGACTGCTCTGATTTCACCCTGGTCCTTCACCTCCACTAAGAGAGATGTCAATCATTCTCATGTTCCCCACCCTATCTCTCCCAAGCAAGAAAACTTTGTCCTGAGTTAGTTCCACAGGGTGGAGTCTAATAATGAAGGTGACCAAACAGCATGCAAACCAAGAGGAAGTAGGGGCAGAGTAACTTCAGGTGACTGAGTCAAGTCTGCCTGAGGTGCAGTGTTTCCTAGCAGCCTGTATTTCAACCCTGTTTGAAATGGGTTTTCATTTATTTTTAAGTGTGTGTGTGTGTGTGTGTGTGTGTAGTTACCTGCAGAGGTCAGGAAACAGCCCTGGAACTAAAGTTACAGGTTATTGTCAGTCACGTGGCATAGATGCTGAGCACTGAACTCCAGTCCTCTGGAAGAGCTGCAAGCACTTTTAACCAGAGTCAACTCTCAAGTCCTAAACTGGGCTTCCTGATGCAATAGTAAACCTTACTGATGCAGCAGAGTTTAAAATTATTCTCTTTGAAAGAACCAGATTCCCTTAGGACAAATGATTGAGCAATATAGATTTGTATGAACTTAAAGAGCTCAGTAAATAACACACAAGGGGGTTAGGAAGCTTGACTTCTACATGAAAAATTTCCCTTCAGCCTCCTGGGACTCTCACTTCTTTCTTTCTTTCCTTCTTTCTTTCTTTCTTTTAGTAATTTGTTTATTCCTATTTTTTTGCATTGGTATTTTGCCTGTATATATGTCTGTGTTGGGGTGTCAGATCTCAGAGTTATAAATAGTCGGGTGCCACGCAGGTATTGGGAGTTGAACACAGGTTCTCTGGAAGAACAGTTATGGAAGAACAGTTAGTGCTCTTAACCATTGAGCCATCTCTCCAGACCCTAGGGACTCTCATTTCTTATGTGTGATGGTTTGAATGAGTATAGCTTTCATAGACTCATAGATGTCAATGCTTGGTCCCCAATTGGTGGAACTGTTTGGGAAGGATTAGGAGGTGGAGGATTTCTCTCTCTCTCTCTCTCTCTCTCTCTCTCTCTCTCTCTCTCTCTCTCTCTCTCTCTCTCTCTCTCTCTCCCTTGTGGTTATTAATAGCTTTTCTCTGCCGACACAGAAAGCCAGATCAAGCCGAATTGAAAAAGTATAAAACAGGTTCATCTGAGCAAAGCAACTCGTGGGTGGGTTCACCAGTCCCGGAGATCGAGGCCAGAGATGTCATGCACCCACATTAAAGCAGGGAGATTATACAAGCTGTAGGTGAAGGGTGCTGATGTGTTCACCACAAGCCGGGTTTGTGCCTAAGTATGGTCAAAAGCTGAATGCTTTAGGCAGAGGAGGAGATGGATGCAGTAGCTGCCAAGAATGTGGACTTTTTGATGCATTCCCATTGTTTGAAGATTCTCTGAGACGATGAGGTTTGGAGAAAGAGACAGGAATGAGTTTTTAGAATCCTGTAGGGGTGAGCCAGAGGTTCCAACCAAACAGTCTCCAGATGTGAGCTCTCAGCTACAGCCCCAGTAGACATACCTGCCTGCTGCCATACTAACCCTGTCATGATGGTCACGGACTGTAACCCTCTCAATCTGTAAACCCCAAATTAAACAACTTCATTTACAAGTTCCTTGGTCATGTGCTGGATCCCGTGTGGCTTGGGTCCCAGGATCATGAGTAGGGACTGAAAAAAAGGACAGATGAACAGACACACAGACAGTGAAACAGGGATTGGGTGGATTTCTGTAGTGCTATACTGCAATCTGGAACCTCATCATGCTTATTATGTATAGCACAAGGGAAGGAGTTAGCTCATCTTGGTAGGAGGCCTCTGTAGGCAAGCAGTCTCAGGCTATAAAGGTCTAGAAGGAAGCCTCAGCTGCTAGCATTTGCATACACTAACCAATGCTCATAAATGCTCACACTCAGATCCCTGAGGAGAGCTTTGTTACCCTCCTTCAGCCTGGCCCACATGGACAATGACTTTGCCAAATTGTCCCATGGGTCAGTTGGCCTTGAGTCCTCAACAGGCTCATATCCATGTCAAAATAAACATTCACTCAGGACTGTTCCTTATAATCATGGTGTCTTATCACAGTAATAGAAAAGTAACTGAGAAGTTTGTTTTATTCTTCTATCTATAAATTCAGTTTATACCTACCATATCCTTTATTCACTTATGACACAATTGATAATGATAGTTTGGAAAGTCTGTCTGCTTCTTTATATATGTATTTAGTCATTTAAAAATTAATGGACACTTACTATATGTTTGGTTATTGATATCATATGCATAGAAAATGCTGACACATCCAGGCTAGGGTTTGGCAAACGACACATATGAGCAATCTGGCCCCCCTCCTTTTTATATAAATAAAGTTTTATTGGAACACAGCCATGCCCACTGATTTACATACCATCTACATGTGCTTTCACACGACAGCAGCAGCACTGACTACTTCCCACAGAGACCATACGGCCATAAGAGACTAAAATATTTATTATTTGACACTTTATGGAAAAACTTCCCCAGTTTCTGCTGTAGGCAGCTCTCCACAGCTAGAATTTCTGTTTATAATAAGTGTCTCTCTTCTTTCCTGAAGGGAGGGTCAGAAGGGCACTTAACCCATTTATGTAGACACTGTCCCCACATCACAGAGCAGGTCTAGAAAATAAGCATGGGGATGAAGAACAAAAATTAAAGCACAGATGCAAATGCATTTCAAGTTTTAGAATTAATTGATACCACAAGTGAGATTCAGGCCCCTTAAGTGACTGCTAGGAACCGTGTTGATTGATGTGCATGACCCAGTCCAGCTGGTATCGATAAAAAGCCCAAGTGGGACAATGGCACTAATTTTCTTCTCTTCAATCCTTTCCATCCTTTCCTGGGGTGCAGTGTGCTTCTCAGAATACAGCCCTTATTTCAAGAAGCAATATCCCATGGGTACATAAAACCAAGCAGCCCCACTCTGAGGTGGTTCAAGCAAAGGTTAAAATATAGACATTAGATTCCCTATCATAATTTCTCTTTATTCATCTATGCTACACTGCAGGTAAGTTCCTAGTCTGAATAAAATACAATTTATTCAGTTTCTACAGTGTGCTGGTAGTTTCCACAAATCTTTTTATGATACAAGTGGAGTTAATTATTGTATCACGCAATGGAAATGGTACCTACTGCTGAACCCAACAGACACTGTTTTAAATTTTAGCATTTAGAACATGCTCAGCAGAGAAGCATGCATTTTTCTTCCAGAAACTGGAAATTTCCTCATCAGTGTCCTATATCTAAATCTCTGTTCTCCAGAGTTGGTAGAGAATCCAAGATGAAACACTCTATCCAGTTGCAAGTACAGATCTGTAGACGGAAGTATCTGTCCTGCCCGGTCCTGCAACCCTACAGTCCCAAATAAACACACAGAGGCTTATATTAATTATAAACTGTTTGGCCTATTGCTCAGGCTTGTTACCAACAAACTCTTACAACTTCAGTTAACCCATAATTCTTATCTATGTTTAGCCACATGGCTTGGTACCTTTTCTCAGCAAGGCATCCTCATCTTGCTTCCTCTGTGTCTGGCTGGTGATTGCATCTCGACTTTTTCTCTTCCCGGAATTCTCCTAGCTTGGTAGCCCTGACTATACTTCCTGCCTGACTACTGACCAATCAGCATTTTATTAAACCAATATGAGTGACAAATCTTTACAGTGAACAAAGAACATTATCCCACATCACAGATCTATTCTATAACTATAACTTCCTTCCCTTTCTCCTTCATCTTCTATACCCAGGAAAATGAAAAGCAAGCCTGGTAGTTATTTGTTTGATTACCATTGAAAATACTTGGCCGGGCGGTGGTGGCACATGCCTTTAATCCCAGCACTCGGAGGCAGAGGCAGGCGGATCTCTGTGAGTTCGAGGCTGGGCTGGACCGATAGTCTCCGAAACAATACAGAGAAACCCTGTCTCGTTAAAAAAAGAAAGAAAGAAAGAAAGAAAGAAAGAAAGAAAGAAAGAAAGAAAGAAAGAAAGAAAGAAAATATTTGAAAAAAAAGGTAACTTAAGGAGGGAGGTGGGAGGGAGGGATGGAGGTAGGGAGGGAGGAAAGAAGGGCAGGCTTACTTTGGCTCACAGTTGGAAAGTATACAGTCTGTCATTGAGACAGGAGCACGAGGCAACTGGCCATTTTGCAGCTGCACTTGGGAAGCAGGGAGAGTTGAATGCTGGTACTCAGCTGGCTTCCCCTTTTTATTCATCCTGTGAGCCTGGTCCATGGGATGGGTGTAGCTGTAGCATGAATTCTAATTGGTATTAGTAATAAAAACCCAGAGTCAGATATAAGGGTTAATACTGAAGAACAGAGAAGCAGAGTGACCAGCTACTAGAGAGTTCTTACTTCTACCAATGTTCAGACTGAAAAGGCAATCCTATCCTCAGACTGCTTAGACTGTACTGTTCTCAGACTGCACTGCCTCCTCAGACTGACCTGAACTCCTGTCCCCACCCGCCTTAGATTTCTCTGTAGTGTGTTGGAGCCACTTCTACCCAGCCATGAGTTCTGAGAGTTCAGAATTTCTATTGTCTTTTATATACCGCTGGATGGCCTGGGTTGGGTTGGGGAATGGCTCCTATTCTAAATAACAAAAGACATGGACCAGGGTAGGTCTACACCCAAAGATGGCAGTCTTTGATAAACGGCCCCTGCAAAGTGGGGTTAATACAAACCGAACACAAAAGTAGTGCTGGGATTAAAGGCACGCACCAGCTTCTATTACTAACTAGTGTGGCTGTTGGGATTAAAAGCATGTGCTACCACTGCCTGGCTCTATGGCTGACTAGTGAGGCTAGCTTTGCACTCTGATCTTCAGGCAAGCTTTATTTGTTAGATAATAAGCAAACTATCACCACATGTAACCATTGTTAAGGCAGTCTTTCTACCTTAATTCATCTAACTTAGGAGCCCCTCACAGGCATGTCAGAGGCTCATATTCTAAGCGGTTCTACGTCCTGTCAAGTTGACACTTAGTATTGACCATCATCCATGCCCTGATTTGAGTAAGTGCACCCTAACCTCCTAGCACTATATTAAAAGAAAACAAAGGGCATGGAAAGGTAGCCCAATGGGTAGTGCTCTCTTGCCACACAAACAGGAGGACAGGATCCACAGAACCCTCCTAACAGCCCACCTGCAATTCTGTAACTCAGGAAGTAGAGACAGAATGGTAACCTGCATCACCTATGAACTAGAGTAGCCAAAACGATAGCTCGGGGTTCAGTGAAGGACCTGCCTCAATACATGAGGTGGACAGCAATAGAAGTCATTTGACGCCAACCTCCAGCCTCTTATGCACATACACACATGTGCACATGTCCATAAACACATGTACACAAAATACACATACACATGGGCAAAAAGAAAGCAAAAAGTTAAGACATGAAGAGACTGAATTTCTTTTTTAATTTTATAGTAATTTTTGTTCTTTGGAATTATGATTATATAATTTCTCTCCTTTCCTTTCTGCTTTCCAACCCTTCCAATACACCCTCCTTGCTCTCTCTCAGATTCATGGTCTCTTTTTTTCTTTATTTGTGTGTGTATGTAAATAGATACAACCTATTCAGTCTATATAATGTTATGTGTATGTCTGTGATCTCAGGGCTGACCACTTGGTATTGGATAACGAGGGGGGATTTTCCCTGGGGGGAAGACCAGTTTTCCTGCAAAAAAAAATCAGTTTCTTTTTCTTTTCTTTTTTTTCTCCTCTTCTTCTTCTTCTTCTTCTTCTTCTTCTTCTTCTTCTTCTTCTTCTTCTTCTTCTTCTTCTTCTTCTTCTTTGTCCCTTTCATCCCTCAAAAGATTGAGTTTCTATAGAAGGTATTCACATCTCCACTAACTCAATGCACAAGCCCAAGATTTAAGGTTAGTAAAGACTTCTGTCTCTTAACAGACAGGCAGCCACAGGCAGTAGTCACCACTGGTGGAAAGTTGGCCACCAGTACCGGTTCTGGGTGTGTCTGATACATTTGCATCTAATTGGCAAGACAGCTTTAGGACATCCGGAAAATATAGTGTCATACATGGCTCAGATCAAAGCCAAAGTAAGCCTCGCTAGTAGCCATGGGCTTGGACTGCCAAAACCAGGCATGGAGCCCCAGGACCTGTCTTAGACACAGGCAAACACCCGCTAGTTTATTTAGGGAAAACCTCTAAAAACAAAAAACAAACCTTGATTTAACTATGTTGGATCTAAACCTGAAGGAAAAGGAAGAAACAAAACAAACAAACAAACAAGCCCCTCAGAGTAGACAGCTGCAGTGTGGATAGTCAGTGAAAAGACCATTTATGTTCATCCTGTCTCCAAGCAAATAAGAAATTAGTTAATATTCTCTCTGGTCTTCCATGCAGTGAGAGAGCTCAGCTTTTCAGTAAGATTTGGAAATGTCAACTGTACCTGAAAATACAGTCTTAGGAGCAAATGAAATGTATCCTTTTACTCAAAAAAGAAATAAAACAAACAAAAACAAAACCAAACAAAAATAAAACCAAAAGTCATGCTTCCTTCTAATTCCAGTATTATACAAAATAAATAAGTGATTTCACTAAACACTTAGTCTTGTATTTAGCTTCTTAAAAATTATGTATCTTCCCAGAAAAATACCCATATTACTCTTTCGCATGCAATTTTAGTCAACAGCTTTCTCAAAGAAAAAAGCTTCTTCATAGGTCTGTGTATGTGTGTGTGTGTGTGTGTGTGTGTGTGTGTGTGTGTATGTGTGTTTTCTAGGATAAAGATTCCCTTATTAAATCTGTTCAATGAAAGAACACAACTAGTCCCTAAAAAATGGTTTGCTATATAGGTCTGTCATCATTACTGTATAATTCGAGCCAGGTAGAGCCAGTGGCCCATGCTACAGGACAGTCCCACCACCACCACCACCACCCCACCCTCCCTCCATGCTCCCCTCACCAATAATTGCTACTTTTACTTTGTATGTTCCTTAGAATGTTTTCTATGCACAACTAGAATGATACAACCCAAACTCTCAAGGAATCCTAATATGAAAAAAATTTTTTAAAGGAGACAGTGGAAGCATCCAGACACAGACATCATTCCTGCCCTTGAGTATTTATAGAGCATCTCTCTTGTGACAGGTGCTATGTCAAACATGAGAAGCAACACGTTAACAAGGTACTTATAGAGCCATAACCAAGGTTCAGAAGTCAGCCTTGCATTTACCATAACGTCATCAAAACTCATCATAAAAAAACGACAGTGACATGTATACCTTACCAGTGAATGCTAATATTGCTCTAAAAGGTGACACTAAAGTACCACACACAACATCTAAATGCCACCTCTTACTGTTCTATAATCGCTGCTGCGGGAAAATATGATTATATCATGAGTATAAAGAATTCAGGTTAAGTATCACCCCTGAAAGAGCATGGAAACATTGGAATCTGAACAGAGCGTCCCTGCTCCTAAGACTGGTGTACAGTTAACATTTCCAAACTAAGACCTGGCACACAAACCTCTTGCTAAACATACACACATCACCAGTGGATTCTACTATGGTAGGGGACCCGAGAGTCAAGGGAAAGAAATAAACAAGAAACAAAGCTACGTGCTGTCAACGTCCTTGAATGTACCTACCCCTCCATCACTTCTCTCTGCAGCCCCCTCCCTTCCCCCTCCCCATTTTAATGCACTGCCTAGTAGTTCAAAATACCCAATCAAATTCTACATTACCAGATATGGGAGACAAAGAAGCCCAAACTGTATGAAAGCCTCAACCCTGGAGTGTTTGAGGGTCTAGCTTATGGATACCATTTGGGGGTCTAGCCTCTGGATACCAATCCCTTGAAGCTTAAATGCATTCTCAAAGGAATGCCTGGGTACCCTGTTCTCTGTCTGAGTGACCCATAATAGTTCAGTCACTGGAAGAAACCCAAGAGGAGGAAGTCTTGGCTCGTGTCCACTGAGGTCCTGCCAGCCTCAGCTGAGGGACATTTTCAGGATGTGTGTCCATCATTGGTCATCTATGATCGTGCCTCTCAGTTGGCACAGACCTTACAGTGTCTATGTTACTGCTGCCATCTTCCCACCACCCCCAAAGCATCAATGTCTTGTCTTGTCCCATATATTCCTAGAATGACCCTTTTCAGTCAAATTGCCAACAGCAGGTTCTGAACTGCCTTTTCATTTTTTATTTTTTTAGATTTATTTATTTGCTATATATACAGTGTCCTGCCTGCATGTTTGCCTGCACACCAGAAGAGGGCACCAGATCTCATTATAGATAGTTGTGAGCCACCATGTAATTGCTAGGAATTGAACTCAGGACCTATGGAAGAGCAGGCAGTGCTCTTAACCTCTGAGCCATCTCTCCAGCCCCCTTGTTTTTATTTTTTAGCAGGGTATCAAATGCCTGAGGCTGGCCTCAGGTTTGCTCTTCATCTGAGGGTGATTTTGACCTTCAGATCTTCCTGCCTCTGCCTGCCGCCTGCTGGCATCGTAGCATTGAGATGTCATATGTGGCAGCAGTGGCCACAGTCAGGTTGTCATATGTGCTAAGCAAGCACTCTGTCATTGAGCTATGTCCTAAGCCCCTGGACTGCCATCTCTGACTGTAATCTCCCACGTCATAAGGAAGCTTTCAACACTCAAGTGACTCCACGGGACCCACAGTACCTGCTCAAATTGCTGAAACCAAGGTTCAGAAAGCCAGTAGAACCACAAGGCCTGTGACCCAACAGGAATTCTGAACTATCTCAATTGTGGGAACTTTGTCTGAAATCAGTATCATGCCAGGCATCTATCTCACTGAGAATGTACTCCAGTTTATCACCTATATCTAAAGAGTTACAACCAGTTCTGCAGGATTAAAAAAAACAACAACAACTACAACTCCCACCAAGGAAGAATCTTGGGCTTCTTGAACTGGTAAGATGACTCAGGGTCAGCTGGTAAGATAGTTCAATACACTTGCACAGTGCTCCTCTGCCTCAACTCGAAGGAGGAGAAGGAAAAAGAAGAAGGAAGGGAGGGAGGGACGAACAGATGGAGGGAAGGAAGGAGAACAAGAGGAAGGAGGAGGAGGGAGGTGGAGGAGGAGGAGGAAGAGGAAGAGGAGGAGGAGGAAAGACAAAACACCTAATGAGAACGGAGGGACCAGAGCCACAGAGAAGGACCGGGTGAGAGAAGATAAGCCAACCAGGGCACGCTGAGACATCCATTAGAAAACCAGCAGCTCTTACTGATCTATCAAGACAGAGACATGGCACTGAGAAATCCAGACCAGTTTCTGAAGTTTATTCCTCGGGCAAAGTATTGGAATGGAAATGTCAAAAGCTTTCTGAGCAAATATTGAGATAAAGAAAACCAACAGACTGAGCGTAACTAAAGAGATGAACATGCAGTTCGTGCTTGAAAGAAAAAGTCACTGTGCTCAGGAGAACTGAGGCAAAGAAAGCAGAGGCTGGGCATGGAAACGCCGGGGAGGGGCTGCAGCGAGAAAGAGGATAACTTGACAGACTCCGGAGCCTGAACAACAGAGAGCAAGAGCCGGATCTGAAATTAGGAATTTGCTGAAGTTCCACAGATGGAAAAACCAAGCACAACTGTCTGTCTGTCCTTCTCAATCAACCCACTTCCACCAGCAGAAGCCGAAAACAAGCACTTACTTAACCCTAGGCCAATGTTTCTCAACCTGTGGGTCCTGTCCCCTCTGGGGGCCACATATCAGACATCCTGCATATCGGATATTTACATTATGATTCATAACAGTACAAAATTATAGTTATGAAGCAGCAACAAAATAATCATATAGTTGAGGGTCGCTATAGCATGAGAACTTTGCTATAGACAAACATAAGCCAATATTCCTGGACTGGAGAGATGGCTCAGATCCTAAGAACACTTGCTGTTCTCCCAAAGGTCTTGAATTCAGTTCCTAGTACCCATGCTGGTGGCTCCCAACAAACCACCTGTAATTCTAGCACAAGGAGATCCAACAGCCTCTTCTGGACTCTGTGGGTTCCTGCACCCAGGTGCACATATACACAGATGTATGCACATACATATAAATTAATTTAAAAAACAGTAACCTTTAAATGGAAGTCAGTAGGATATCTAATGAAAACAGGGACAATGAGCATGAATGTTGCCATCCTGTAGAAAACTCCTTAACTGTGGCTCTCATAGGATGGCAATGTAAGAATCCATTGGTGCATGGTCCATCAGAAACACACCAGTTAACAAAACTCAGCCAAGTGCACAAAGCCCTCAATCTTTCACTCCTTCATGCTGAAGAGAGATTTGAGAGGAGCTGGGGCATAATAGAATCAGACCACGAAGAACACTTTAAAAGCAGAAGTCTGGCCATTAGCTAGAAAGATGAAAATAGAAAAGAGAATCAGAAAATAACAAAATGCTTCTCGAGGCTCAGAACATGATCACTACAGCAGATGGTCACACGGAAGGCTGAAAGGTGACAGCAGAGGACAGCTCTTATAGAGAGGAACTGAGAAAGAGTTGCAAAATAGGAGAGACACCAGGCAGGGTGGCCATGCCGAGAGTCACAAGCTCTCAGGAGGCAGAGGCAGAAGTGACATAAGTCACAAGTCAGCATGGGCTACAGAGTGATAGCGCGTCTCATAACGAATTAAGCAATATTTAACGAAAGTTTTGAAAAAGAAATGTAGGCAAAGGAATAGTAGAGAACTTCCAGGACTTAAAAGAAGATCCCTTCAAATGGAAAAATTTACCAACTACTGAAGATGGTAAGGGGCTGGGAAGGGGGTTCAGTTGATGGAGTACTTATCTACCATTCACAGAGCCTGGGTTCTACCTCACAGACGTCATGAACCAGGTGTGGTGGCACAAGCCTGTAACCTCAGCACTCAGGAGGTAGAGAGAGGCAGGAGGATCACAAGTTCAAGGCCATCCTTGGCTACACACAGAATTCGAGGCCAACCCGGGCTCCATGAGACCCTGTCCTAAAAATAAATAAATAGATAAAACTTAATCTCCTAAGCATACTGTTGAGACAGTCACCACTAGGTTAACTCAAAACCCAAACGGAGGAAAACAAGTTGTCTGGGAGGCATAGACTAAGAAAGAAGCTTAGAAGATTTTGCTTTGATAAGAGTTTTCTATGAAATGAATGAAGCTTGACATAGAAAAGCAAAGTCTTATTATTTTAATTATATAATCCCATTTCATCTTCAAAATCTATATTGGCAAACTATACTGGCAGAGTGTTATAATATGGCAGCTATTCTGATTAAAGCTTAAAAGCATATAAAGGAAGCCAGGCGTGGTGGCAAATACCTGTAATCCACCATCCAGGCACGGTGGCACATACCTATAACCCCCCATCCAGGTGTAGTGACACATACCTATAACCCACCATCCAGGCATGGTAGCACATACTTGGAGCCCATCATTCAAAAGCCTGAATAAGGGAGTTTCGATGGGTCTAAGGCTTACTGGGGCTATAGTGGAGACTATTTCAAGAAGAAAGAAGAAAAAGAAAGATAAAGCAAAGAACTAAGGGGAATTTCATACTTTCTCCCTATAGAAGGAAACAAACAGGATACAACAATTGTATAATAGAGTTAATAAGCAAGATTTGATTTTTCATGTGCCAAACTTTACCTTCTTCAGAGAAAACACTTAGATATGGAATATTTTCATTTTTTTCCACAAAAGGATTTAATGACTCCCCAAAAGCAGAGAGCATAGAAAAATGTGTTTAATGAAACAAACAAGATTAGAAATACGTTGTATCTCTCCTTTTTTAGAAGTGTCGATGGTGACTGGGCCTCACACATGCTATGCAAGCAGTCACAGAGCTATAGCACTAGGCCCTCACTTGTTTTTGCCATGTTTATAAAGGATTTTATGTATATAAGTGTTTTGAAATCGTGCATGCATGTGTACCTCGTACATGCCTAGTGCCCACAGGAGAGCCTCAGATTCCCTAGAACTGGAGTTATGGATGGTTCTGAGCCACTGTGCAGGTACTGGGAATTGAACCTGAGTCCTCTGCAAGAACAACCAGTGCTTTTAACCACTGAGCCATCTTTCCAGTCCTGATTTGTCATATTTTTAAGGAAAAAGAAAAGGTGTGTATGTGTGTGTAAATCTAAACCTGCCTGAACAAAACCATCACTGAACTAGAGTAGAAATTAGCATGATGCATATTACTGTCCAAGTATCAGCAATTTAGCTCCTTCATTCATTAACTCTTCAGATTTTGTTGGAGACTCCCAGAGCTGATGACATTGTGTTAAATGATGTTTTGATTAAACAAAAAAGAATGAGGTGATGTTCTCTACTAAGAACAAATGGCAATTGAAAAAGCCTTTAAAAGGAGTTAAAATTACTAGAGATTAAAACTAAGGGCTGGGGAGATGGTTCAGTGGGTAAAGTACTTGCCATGTGTCTTAGCCAGGACAACTATGCTTTGATGGGTCACCATGGGCAAAAGCCATTTGGGGAGGAAAGGGTTATTGGCTTACACTTCTACATCACAGTCCATTGATGGAAGCCAAGAAAGGAACTCAAACCCAGCTTGCAGGAGGGGAGTAGATACAGTGCATGGAGGAGTGCTGCTTACTGGCTTGCTCCTCATGACCTACTCAGCCTGCTTCATTTTTTATAGAACCCAGGACTACTACCTCAGGAGTGTTCCCACCCACAACAGAGTGGGCCCGCCCCCATCAATCACTGCAGGCTTGCCTACAGCAGGATCTTACAGAGGCATCTCCTCAGTTGAGGCTCCCTCCTCTCAGGTGACGTTAACTTGTGTCAGAGTTGATATAAAACTATCCAGGTCACCATGAAGGTGTGAGGACCTGCATTTGGCTCCCCAGAACCGATGTAAAGCCTGACAAGTCCTGCATGTCTGTGATTCCAGGGCTCTGGAGGGTAAAATGTGGGGTGGAGAGAGGAGACACCCCAGTGACAGCTAGTTAGTCCATTATACAGAAACACACAAGAGAAACCAACAAGGAGGAAAGCTGGGCTGACCTATGCCCTCCACTCTCCTCCCCACGCGCCCGTCTGGGGGTGGTGAGAAGTGAGTTTGTATGTGTGTGTGTTTAAATATTAAAATTAAATGAATAAGCAAAGTAACACCCACTTATACTCCCAGCACTGAAGCAGGAGAACTACAACATTGAGGCCAGCCTGGGCTCTGTACAGTTCTTATCTAAAAAAAAATAATAATAATAAATACATACAGTAAAATGTTCTTAAACCCAAGAGCTCATTGTCTGAAAAGACAAACAATGAAAAACTGAAGTATCTGGCTGTTAGGAAATGACTTCCAGGAAACCAGATAAAACAGGCTCAAATTCAGAGATTTTTTTCCTAGAACAAAATACATGACTCAATTCTTTAAAACTTCACCTTGGATACAAAAGAGTGTTGGCAGAATAATGAAGAGACAGTTTCTGATACCAACATCTCCAGAACAGCTCAGGAGAACAGCCGGTTTAAACAGAGGACATGACCTCTACAAGGTGAGGTTAAGGACACCGGTTTTTATTGTAGGCATGAGGGGCGCACAGCCAGAGACATCTGGAAGAGCCGGAGCTGGGAGAGAAAGCCATAGACAGAGCCTGAACTTGGTCATGGGGAGGATGTGGGGGGAGGGGAACAGAGTGTGGGCAAAGGAGACCGACAGGCAGGGACAGGGAGGGCGGGGGGCACGACACAATGACACATAAATGAGAGAGCGCAGAGATGATAGATGAAATAGTAGGGTTATAAAGGAATGGCGTGGGGGAGGCCCAGGCGGTGGAGACGCTTTGGGTAGGGGCGGTGTGAGAAGAGCTGAGGAGAGCCAGGATGCACCATGGACTCTGTAACAGGTGCTTGTGACAGGAGGGAACCCGGCGGCCAGGAATAGCACCACCGGTAGCCTTTGTCCCATCTGACAAGGATGAAGAAATGGCACCAGGATTTGGGGGCATGGAGTTTCCTTGGGACCCGACCCCACCTGCATAGTCCTTGAAGCTTGGCTTCCCCTCCCTGAAGGTCAGTCAGGAAGCTTTCCTTCCTTCTGGCAGGGTCACACCTCACATGTGAGCCATGCAAATTCCTGGTCCTCACAAGCAGCTTCTCCTTTCTTTGCCCCGCCTCCTCAAATGACTAGTGATGAACACTAAGCCATTGTGGACACAGTAAGATGGTGTGCTGATCGCTCCTTCCAGATCCTGCTAAGCAGGGTACCAACAGCTGCCGTCACACGCACAAATGTGTTCCCTGGGCAGAGGGCTGAAGAAAGCTCTTAGCTAATCCGTGGCAACCGGATTATTATGGGGTATCACTACATGCTTCAGTTCTCTGTGAAGATGGAAGGACACAGCAACTGTTTGCCTCATGAGCAGACAGACAGACGGACAGCCCTGGGGAAAGACATCTTCAAAAGAAATTCCTTTCCAAGTAAATGAAAGCAACATAGCCATTTAACTTCCTGAAAACATTTCCGGAATGCAGCCCCATCTTCAATGTTTGTTGAGCTGGCTCTGTACCTCAGTGAGAAGGGCTTTCTCCCAAAAGAGTGGCTGGCTGGGTGGAAACCATTTCTTAAGACAAATGAATTCATAAACGGGAGAGCCTCTCCTCTACTTTCCCTAAGAACGAACTAAAATAGCAAACCAAGTAGGAATCCAGCTCCCTCTGCTTGCGTGCATGCATGTAGCCAGGCGGTTCTTTGTCAGGAGCAGTGGGCCAGCCTATGTATTCCCTGCTTTGTTCCAGAGATGATCTCAGGGTGAGGCCCGTACGCCTCCATTACAAAGCCCGCTCTAAACTGCCTCTGGAGAAGGGCGGTAGCAATCTCGCGTGCTCGGAAGCTTTAAGAATGGATACAGTAAAGTGCTCAAGGCAGAAAGCAGTATTACAGGGCTGTGGGGGGTAGCTCAGTGTAAAGGGGCTTGCTGCCAAAGCAGGGAGAACAGAGTTCAGATCCCAGCATCACATAACAGCTGGGCTTGTCAGAACACACCTGTAACCCCAGCGCTGACTAGGGGAGGGGAACAGGACAGAGAGGTTCCCGGGACTCACTGTACAGCAAGTCTAGCCAAGATGGTGGGTTGGACGAGTCACGAGAGATACAGTGGAAAGAAAAGGAAGAAAGGCAAAATCAACCTCTGACCTCCGTATGACATACGGACAAGTATACCCACATATGGTTCAATCATACATATTCCCGTCACACACACATACACTCTCTCTCCCCATCTCTCTCTCTCTCTCTCTGTCTCTCCCTCTCTCTGGGGAAGGGTGGAAGGAAGGAGAGGAGAAAAATATGATGAAAAACTTTTTTTTTCTGAAATAGGATTTCTCTGTGTAGCTGGTTGTGTTGTAACTCACTCTGTAGACCGGTCTGGACTTGAGCTCACAGAGATCCGCCTGCCTCTGCCTCCTGAGTGCTGTGATTAAAGGTGTGCCCAGCTTTAATGAAAAGGTTTTGAACCACTGGTTCTGTTGATGACATAGTCGCACAAATGTCAAAATGCTGTTGATTGTGTTATATCTTCTTTTACTTAGGCGATCTCTCTATCTACCGCTATCTTCATGGGCAGACGCCTGGACTATTGCGGTAGTACCCTATACCCTAACCCACTATGCTATTCCCAGCTTCCTTCCTAACAATGCAGGTGTACACTTCTGACAGTTCTGACACACTGCTGTCAGCATAACCTGCTAAGATGTGGCTTTCACATTACCAACCATCAACGTTAGCACCCTCAGCCAGTCCCCCGATGCAACGCTCTGGCGTCCAAGCATGTCTCTCTGCTTCCTCTTCACATTCTCCTCTGCCCTGTGGTTGCTTTGCTTCAGTGCCTCTCTGGTCAATGGCGCCATTTCCTGAGCCGCGTTTGTTGTCCTCCTGACCGCTGTCCGCAGCACCTTTGCTGTCCACAGTGCTAACGGTCCTTCAGGGCTGATCCAGGACCACATCTGCACTTCTCTAATGGGAACACTTCAGTCAGGTCCCCTGTGCTCAGCACCAGGGCCACCTACCTATGCATTCACACAGCATGAGTCAGTACGGTTATCCCATCTCTCTTTAGATCAGCGTATTGTTTCTCCTATGCCAATCTAAGCCACTGCTGGCTCAGGGGGCAAAGGTTGCTTGCTGCAAACGCCTAAGGAATCAAGTTCAGTTCCCAAAACCCACATTCACTTGGGAAAAGAGAATGGACTCTGCACAGTCGACCTCTCGCTTCCATATGGATGCTGTGGTGCAGGCAACCACACACATAAACCACACAAGTGTACACACAGTAACGGCAGAGATAAACCACAAAAAAAAAGAGGGAGAAGGAGGAGAAGGAGGAGAGGGAGAGGGAGGAGAAGGAGGAGAGGGAGAGGGAGAGGGACGAGAAGGAGAAGGAGACCATCTAAGCAAACAAACCAGTACAATTTTAAAATGAAGCAGGAGCTGTCAAATGCATGTCGAGCCCTCAAAAGTTATTTTGAACAACACTTCCCAGGTCATCTGTTCTTCTAGAGGTGAGTTTGAATTCTTGTTCCAGCGATGAACATTTGTGTGACGAGGCTAAGAATGACTCTGGATTGCAAATGAGGAACAGGAGGAAAGCGCAGCCATCTCCCCTCCCATCTTTATTGATGCAACTGATATTTATTTCTGATTTCATCAACCTGGATGACAGAAATGAACTCTGAAGCTTTTCTTCCAAGTCTTAGGCTCCTTTGGTTATTGGATGTTTGTGGCGTCAGATGTAAATGCTGGGAATGCAGTTTAGTATGAATGGTCTCAAAATTAGAGGCCTAAATGGAGCTGTCCACAGCAAGAGCTGCTTATTAGGCTTTCAAACAATGTAAGGAATAAAAGCATGTTTTCATTCAAAATCAAAAATGTCTTTGAAAATATTTTGAGGGTTTAACTGACTTTTTAATCTTAATTTACTGGTTTTGAAAGCCAGAGTAATTTTGTCTTCTGCTTTCAAAGGTGAAATTTACTACGTGAGCCTGAAAAAAATGTCTTTGTGTCCGAGTAGATGTGCCTATCCATACCTTTCTCTCCCCTTCTCTTCTACTCCAGCTACAGGAGCTCCAAAACCTCTTCTGGCTTCTGCAGGCAATGGGCACATATGTGGTTCCCATACATACATGAAGGTAAACACCCAAACACACAAAATTAAAATAGAACTTAAAACTTTAAACTAATGCTGGGCACACCTTTAATCTCAGCACTCAGGAGGCAGAGACAGACAGATCTCTGTGACTTCTAAAACAGCCCAGGACTACACAGAGAAACTCTGTCTCTAAACAAATGAACAAAGCCCCCCAACTTTTAAACACTAGTGAGAGACGCCAGGGTGGGTCCCGTGGAATGTGAACTGAGGGTGTGGCCGTTCCACTTATCTGTTAGATGCCTCCTTTGTGGCATGCCACTTACCCCACAGTCCCATCTTCATTCTGTAAAGTTGGGCATGTTGATAACCTCGTTCTGAAATAATAGGAAGAGTAAAAGAAAATGTTTCAAAGGCACCATGTAGGGCTGGGGACTAGTGTCTTAGTCAATGTTCTATTGCTGTGAAGAGACACCACCACCACAGGGGTTCTTATAAAGGAGAACATTTAATTGAGGTGTTGGCATTGTCATCACGGCGAGACACGGTGGCATGCAGACAGACATGGTACTGGAGAAATAGCTGAGAATTTTACAGGCAATAATAGTAAGTTGATTGAGACAATGGAAGCATAGGAACCCTCAAAGCCTGCTCCCACGGTGATACACTTCCTCCAGCAAGGCCATACCCACTCCAACAAAGCCACGCCTCCTAATAGTGCCACTCCCTGTGAGATTATGGGGGTCAATTACATTCAAACCGCCATAGCGGTAAAGTGCTTGTCTGGCTGGCATTTAGGAAGCCTTGAGCTCAAGCTCCAGCACTGTTTAAACTGGGGATAGCACTGCTTGCCTGTGATCTTAGCACACAGAAGACTGAGGCTGGAGGATGATTGTGAGTTCAAGGGTCATCCTGGGCTAGATGAGAGCCTGTCTCCAAACAAATAACATCAACAAAACACCAATTCCAAACAGAAAGTCACCATAAAAATGCAAGTGTTTGTTTTGTTTGTTTGCTTTGTTTTTGCTTTTGTTTGTTTGCTTGGCCTTTGGTTATTTGAAATAGTGTTTTTCTGTGTATTTCAGAACACAAATCACCTCCATGAAACCAACTCCAATGCAAAAACAAAGAACCTTTATTTTCGAGTTAACTTGGGTCCCTCTGTCTGCCTGAAACAACAATGGCAGCAATGACACAGCAGCACAACAACAGTGACAAGAGCCGAACAGGAACGACCCAGACCAGGGAGGGAAGGGGATTTTTACAGAGGGGAAGATTTGGGGGATTCCAAGCTTGCAGGCTTGGGATTGGCTGTCCCCATGGGGGAATTCCAAGACTGCAGGCTTGGGATTGGCTGCCCCCATGGGCTAAGGTCTAGAAAAGGTCAAAGTAGGTTCTAGGTCAGGGGTTACTACTTCCCTAGGCTGAAAGTCTATGGGGAATCATGCCTCTAGATTAGTGGTTACTACTTCACTGCCCCCCCCAAAGGTTACCCCCCCCCCCTTACTACTCAAGGATTGGTCAGTTTTCCCTGCTCAGAGATGGTTTGGTTTTGTGTCAGGGGCAGAAATGGCTCCGATTTCAAGGTCAAACTGCATTTATTTCTATGGTTCTTTTTGACTTTTAGGCTCCAATTTTAGAGGAAGATTCTAGGAGCAGGGTGTGTTTCAGATTAGGGTATTTTTCCCTGGCTCCAGATTTAGGGATAAAGTGTCTTTTTCACTGGCTCAGGTCCCAAATCTGGGGTATGTTTCTTTCACTGGGTTGGAGCTCAGAGCCAAGCTGTTCAGGGTCTGTGTAGGGGCTGCAGTTCAGGAATCTTCTGGGTCCTGGGTCTCTCACTGTGTAACATTGTCCTGGAACTAACTCACTTTGTAGACAAGGCTGGCCTGGAACTCACAGAGATCTGTCTGTCTCTGAGAGTGCTACTACACCAGACCTTGTTTTGTTTTTTAATGTAACTTTCCCTAGCAAAAATCATAGGTTTGAGTTAATTTGCTTACCTAACATGCATGAAGCCCTGGGTTTAGTTCCCAGTATTGCATAAGCTGGACATGGTGGTGAACACCTTGCAATGCTTCCTAGCACCTGGGAGATGGAAGCAGGAGGATCAGAATCAAGGCCATCTTTGTCCACTGAGCAAATCTGAGGGTAGCTTGGCTACGAGATTAAAAAAAAAAGCTACTGTATCGGAAAAAAAAATTAGGATGATTTAAAACAAGTATTTTTTTTCTCTTTAGCTGTCTATCATATTGTAACTGAACAGAACATTGTTTTATTTGGGAAATATTTATGAAAAGTGGCATACAGGAGCATTTCTTTTTAAACTATAAAGACAATACTTGTTCAAAGAGGTTCTACCTGCTCACAAACAGAACTGCCAACTTCATCTAGGTGACTCCTTTTAGAACCATGTCTGGCTGTTGTGTGACAAAATTTTTTTCTGGGGAGATGCAACGTTCACATCTACTCACCCCAGATAGAGAACCGCCAACAGAACAAAGTACAGATAACCAGCGAAGTCCAACTTGGTGAGCCAGTGAATTTTATTGGGTTTACTTACAGAAACAGAAATGACTCAAAGACAGTTGCATCACCAAAGCCCACCCCAGCATGGGTGACAGCTTTTAGAGCTAGGAACATTGTACAGCCTGCAGGCCACTCCGCAGGTTGGAGAGTGTCCTTCCCAGGTGCCTCCATTGGTTTAACCCTCTTCCAGGCAGCTCAGCTGGTTTTTCCTTCTTCCAGGAAGCTGGTCTAGGCTTAGCAGCTCTGTTCCGCTAGTGTCAGACGGACTCTCTGGTTTGATTGCCTACTTCTTGCAAGGAGGGGCCTAGTGATTCTGGTCAGTTTCAGGGACTTCCTGGAGCTACCTTGAGTTGTTTACCTTCCTGCTCGAGGAACTTCTCTATACATTGGAATTCTTCAATCTTGGAGAAAACTGTTACAAATCTCTCTACCCCTTCCTTCATCGCTCACATTCTTTCTGCCCCTTCCTCCACAGAGATCACCAAGCCTTGGAGGGGGAGTAACTGTATAGATGTTCATCTACCTCTAAGAAACAGTTGCTTGTTCAGGAGATTCACCAGTCACTCTGAGTTGAGGTTGACAGCTGTGATCTATGGCCTATGAGTGTAAAAATAAACGTTTAGAGGGCAGTTTGACAGGCTCATCACACCCACATAGTAAAAACCATAGAAGTTACTTCCCACCGCAACCTGTGACCTCCCCAGCCATGAGCTTTTGTCCTGGCTTACAGTCCTAGAGATGAATTCCCTCTTGTGGAGCAGGCCTTAAACCCAGTCTGAAGGCTTTTGGTCTTACCCAAGATGGCCGAGCCAGCTCTTGCACAGCAGGCACATGTTGTCTAGCATGCTGCTGTTTCAGAATGCAGGCTCCATAGTCAAGCAGGGATGCTGGTGACAGTTCCCCATCAGCAGTCTGCATAACCCTTTCTGGCACCACCATCGCAGAGAGGTTCCATAGTGGCTGAGATGTTATCCTGTGGTCATGTGTGTAGCCTTTCTGGGTTGGATGGTTTACTTGTTGGTTAGTGTGGAGATGAGATATACACTGGACAGCAGCCTGCACTGAGCTATACCCCAGTCTTCTTCAAGGACGCCTTACAGAGCTTAACCACCACCAAAGGTAGATATCAGAGGAGGCAGATTTCTAGCTCCACCTAAAAACAAAACTGGCCACTGCAGCCAATTCTCCCAGCTAGCTCTCCCAAACCCCTTGCATCTTACAGAAACACCTGTCAGCCGTGACAGCCTGGATATTCTAGGGTTGTACTTTCCCAGACTTCTTGCAGCAAAGACTGGACATGTGATGTGATTCCAACCAATGGGAAGGTAAAAAGAGACCCATCGCAGGGCTTTCTAGGACAAGACCTGGTCCCCATTACCATTCACTGGTCTATCTCTGACAGCAGGCATGTGAAGCTATGACACAGGGATCTCTGATTGCCTGCTTAAGCAGCTTCCCTTGCAGGATGGAATGTTTCGATCTCAGAGGACACCGTTACACAACACTGGCTCAGCGTTCACCCGCCGCCAAACAGTGACATGTACACACGCCATTGTGGCTCTACTCCTCTTGCCTCCCTCACAAACACCACTTAGAAGAGCGCTGGCATTGAGGATTCCACCCAGTCCTCCTGACCTAACCAAATGACACATCTAATGGACAGTTGTCTCCAGCCCACACCAGCAGTCAAGAGTAGAACTAGGCTGGAACTGAAACCTTCTCTGCAAACAGAGCTATTAGTCCCAATCCAACATCTCCTGGATTGGCAAAGGGCAGGAAAGGCAAATAGATTGTGACACCATATTTTCCAGCCCTCTTCCAGTGCTCATTCACGTGCCCCTGGTATGTCAAAGTCCCAGCGCCAAGCTGGAACTTGGAACAAACCAGTCTGAAGCCGATTAGGGGTCTGGGTGAACTTTAAAAATTCGTTTGCTCTTGAACAAATTGACTTGGGTTCAAAATGTAAGTCCATGCTAATCAATGATCAATTTTATAACTCACCTCAAGGAAAGCTAGTGTCTATTTGAATGTGTTCAGTAGTATTCATGTCAGCCACCCAGGTACTCCCATCACAAAAGGAGATATATCATGGCAGGCCAATACAGAGCTGGAAGACAGACTTAGTTTCTTCATCAAGTGCCTGGTCTGACATTAATTAGCATACAAAGAAACCAAAAGGGGCACAGAGTGGCTTCATGGTACTTGGGAAAGTATTGTCTTTGTTTCTTTGGGTGAAAGGAAATATAATCAAACTGCTCCTAAGGTCACTGATGGGAAAGTTGGACAGGAGAAGTGTGCCCTCTACAAATGGGCCAAAGAATGTCACCAAAACAGGCCTATGACCATGACCATTGAGAGAATAATCAGAAAAACAACTAGCTGATCCCAAAGCTGCCTTTCCAGAACTAGTGAGAGATTTCCAGGCAGGCAGAGTGCAGCTACTGCTGTGCTTTGGAAGGCTAGAGGAGAGTAGTATCTGGTGAGTTTGTTTGACGATATTCATCTGTGTCCCATCCATGCCAAGAGAGCCACCATCATGCCCAAAACCATCAGTTGGCTCACCAGGTATGAAGAGATAGAGAGATAGATAGATAGATAGATAGATAGATAGATAGATAGAGAGAGAGAAAGAGAGAGAGAGAGAGAGAGAGAGAGAGAGAGAGAGAGAGAGAACCTATGTGAAGGCAGTTTTCACAGCATTTGGTAGCAAGTTCTATTAAGATACTTGTAATTTGTGGCTTTTTGGTAAGAAATTTCTTTATATTTTTATTATATACAGTGTTCTGCATGTATGCCTGCAGGTCTGAAGAGGGCACTAGATTTCATTACAGATGGTTGTAAGCCATTATGTGGTTGCTGGGAATTGAATTCAGGACCTCTGGAAGACCTCTTAGTGTTGTTCTTGACCACTGAACAATCTCTCCAGCCCTAGTGATTTTTTTATAATAGGATGTGTTTGAATTTAAGTCAGTCCAACTTCCACTCAGGATGAGTGTTGAAAAGTGATGTCACTCTGGCTCAGGACTGACAAGCTGCTATACGCAGAAGGGGGGAAGAATAGTTCTTGCTTCTCCCAATTCATGGCTGTGTGTGTTGGTAAGTTGGTGGGTAGATATTCAGGTACTAGAATTGATAAACAATGTGCAGGATCCTATTGTAATAAACTGCTGATAGCTTGGGGAACAAAGGCAAAAATGAGAATCAATATAGCACTGTTAAAATTGAAAACCATTAAGGCAGAAAATGAAATACAAAGTACAATTTCATATACATCAGAAAACTATTCTGTAGGTTCATTAGAAGCTCGGTTCTAGTATCTGAAACTGTTAAGTTGGTTCACGTAATAACCGGCCACACACTCACTGAAGCACAAGTTGGTAATGATTCCAGGAGAGGATCTGGATCTGTGTTAACTATCTCTCTGAGTCTGGCATGTATACACATGTGTGCATGGAAAGGGAACTGCGGAAATGTGCTTGTAGAAAGAAGCAGGTAATCTGTGTCTGAAGTATGTGACCTTGGTGAATGTTGTGTTCTGACATTAGCAAGTGACCTTGTTATTTCTGTAGCAAATCACCCTCCATCACCTGTCCTTCTCCAGGCAAGTCTCAGGGATAATGGGATGGGGGATGGGCTTGATTTCATGAGTACCACTTACTATGGGAATGTTACCACACACAGAAACTTTAACTATGATAACTTCATATATATGTATGTGTGTGTACATATCTATAAACAAATATATAAAACTATACCTCCATTGATAGTGTGTACACACACACATATATAAAATCAGGTATGTTAGGGCACTATAATCCTTTGAGGAAGGCTTGCACTCTTTTTCGGGTTGCCATTCAATATCTGACCCTTGGGTTGACAAGGACATTACTTGCCCATTGTTTTCTCTGAGAAATGGATATGAATCTTCTCCTGTGAAGATTCCCCAAATTCTTTAAATAACTTACATAAAAATATAAAAAGTTGTAATTCCCTAAAGTTATGATAATTATAAGAAATGCATTTCTTTCTCATAATCCAGATCTGGACATGCTCTTTAGGGCCTAAAGATAAAATAGATTTATTATCTAACAAGTGAAAATAATTGAATTGCAGGAAAACCTAATCATAATTCTCCAGATTCACTAGATGCATAATTTACATTGCAACAAGTTTGCTGGCTAGGGCACTGATTAAACTCGCTGCTTTATGAAATGGTTCATTCAATATTTCTTTGGGAATGCAAATTGAAGCTTAGAAAATAGCAAGCATACTTTGAAAATTCACTAATGTTGGCATTCTAGGAGATGATTAAGAAAATTAAAAAGCTATAACCCCAAATGTTTTACATGATCTTACTCCCCCCCCCACAGACTGAGTTATTACAAAGTGAAATTTAAAATAGTCAGTTGGTTGTAAATGTCAGGTAACACTGAAAGGAGAATATAACATTAGCAAATAGGCGACACTAGTTCAATAAAGGAAATCTCCAGCCCTGCAAAGACACAAGGCCTAGCTGTTAACCAACTTCTGGCATTCAACCTTATGGGAATCCTGCCCTGAATACTAATCAAATGGAAATGGCCATAAGCAAATACTCTCATGTAATTCCTTTCTTTAAATTCATAACAAGGAAACCTTCTAAGAGGTTTTCAGAAGGTTAGAACTGACCTTGGCTTTCAGTCTAATCCTCATTTTTACCCAACCCTACTTTGATACAAAGCAATGGTTTGTGGTGTGTTTGTTAGGATGGTTAAAGATATATTATTGTGGATTGCTTCTCTGGGTGGTGTCAACCCCTGTGTACTGCTGATGTGAACTTCCCCACACAGCATGATGGAGTCTGTATTGAGTGACTTCCCCTTTTTCTTCAAGAAACACAACACCAAGAATCATTACCTAGACATACATTTTGGTTGCTTTTGTAAATTGCAAGCCTCGAATTTCATAGCAATTTAGTTGGTTCTTAGCAAAAAAGACAAAACATTGTGCAGGACAAAGACTAACACTTTTGGTTTCCTGCTCACATTTATTGGGGCTAAAGAGACTAAAACAGTCAATTTTCTTCCCAAATAATTGAAAAAATATATATAATACAGCAGCAATTTAAGTAAGCACATGACAAAACTTACTGGATCATGAACCAACATGAGATGCGATAGCCTGTAGATATCAGTTGAGACAGCTTTACACAATGCCCTTCATCTAAGGCATGTGGGAACCGGCTCTCACAGCTGTACATGTGTACAGTTTCACATACATAAAGGCATCTATTCATGGACAGAGAGATATGTCCTTTAGGCGCACTGGGCACAGAAGGATAAAACAGCACAAACTTAGTTACTGAGTAATTTTAAAGAGGAAACTTGGCTTCCAGGAAACAGTCGTGGACATCCAAAAATCAATGGGGATTTTCCACTTGAATGAAGAGAACTATTTTGTGATGCAAACTACAATAAAATTCACGCGGAATTATTTGCTTTCCAAAGGCCACTTTCAAAGTACAGATTTCAAATCCAGAGCAAATCCTCACAGCATGAACAAACAGGACAGTGGCACTGGCTTCTGCACGGCATCCCACCTGTCATCTCTAGTGGATTCTAGCAGGGGAAACCCCAGAAGTGGCCAGGTCTGGATAATGGACCATTGCACCCAGTGAGATTTCTGGAAGTTGCAAACCTGGTGAGCTTTGAAACCTATTTCAAATGGACTAGAAAATTTTTGCCACAGACAAACACTTTTTATAAGAATCTTCCCAAAGGATGGGGAGGAGGCTGAGGGACAGAGGAAGCAAACTCCCCAGAGGACAACTCAGAGTGAAAACACTAGCCTCCCCCACCACGGCTGCCACCTCGTGTCTTTGTAGGCAAAGACGAGTTAAGCTAGCGTTGTGCCCTGGGATGTGCCAGAGATACACACACTTGGGTTCTAGCTACCAAATTCTCGAGTAGGTTCGAACATGCCACATAAGGAAGAAGACACTATTATTCAGGCACTTTGCAACATTGAAAAAAAAATCCAGTTAGGTAAAATCAGTTTGACAAACAAACCCCCTCCCAGTCAAAAACAAAAACAAAAATAAAATCAAAACTAATGCTTTTATAAAAATCCCTGGAAGGCAATTTCCCTCAATTTCCCCAGGGGAATAGCACAGACTTTCTTTTCCACCTTTACTCCAAACCCACCAGCTCTTACTTCTGAGACAGCAGCAGTTCCGGTTACGTGAAGTCTGCCCCAGTTAGAGCCATGCTCAGAGAATCTGCTAATGGTGGCTACTGTTGTCGTTGCTGACACTCTTGATACAAAAATCCAAATTCAGTTGCATTCCTGTCATGCCCTGAGCTGTAACAAAGGCCACTCACCTCAAGGGAGGCAGTTGGCTATGTCTGTGCAAGTTAACCACTCAGAGAGACATACACTTATATTTGGACTAATATGAAATATGTTTTCAGAAGAGAGTTTTTGTTTTTTTCTCAAGTGCTTACACATTCAATGCAAAACAGAGCTAATTTATGTGGAGACATTTCTAATAAATGATTCAAATGATTTGAGCTGGTTGCCATTCCAAAGTTTTCCAGAGTTCTATATTTTATACAAACTGGTGAATAAAAAAGTACACAGCCAATGAATGTACTGTACATATACATCAGCTATTAATATATGTGGTTGAATTAAAGATCCTTGAATATATACATCCCCACTTAGGGTACATCCCACTGCAGAGGCAAGGCAACAGTCTTTGATAAGAGATCCAGGATAGCAGCAGTTTAACAATCTAGTCACCAAGTTACCGTGGAAAACAGAATAGGCCCTGAATAGTCTCCCTGCCTTGAGGAGAAGTCTCCATTAACACAGAACACATACTGTTCTTATGAAGCACCAGGCTGCATTGCTAATGGCAACTGTATAATCCTGTCACTAGAGAAAATATGTTCATCTTTTTAAAATATGTCTGCTGACTAATGGTCTAATGGTCAGGGTGAGTCACACTGAGGTGACACAAACCCAAACTACTGAAGACACATGAAATATTTCCATTTGATCTCTTGTTGTCATTTTATCAGTTTCTTGAGGACATAGAAAGTGCTCAGATTGTCTGAACAGCTCCCAGGAGAGTGATACTAAATTAGGTTAAGCAAAGAGCTGCTCTAAATTGTATCTGAAAGTATGTAAATAACCTGATTATCACTTTACAGACAGCATAAAATTGCACTAGGCATTGTCTTAAAAGATTTGTTTTTGAATCTACCCTCCTGGGTGAGTTATAAACTTAAAACAAAAATTCACACATGTACTAAGCAAAAAACAATTACCTTTTATGCTGACAGATAAATCATTTAGTCATAGAAAGGGACAAAGTCTTTTATCTAATCTTACTTTGTGTCATCTGTTGGACACCTCCATGCATGCCTGGGGAAGTCTCATGGATTCTGGATGGATGGACGGATGGACAAACTATAATGTGTACTGCTAATGTACACTTAGGGCCCAAGAAAGGACCCCGCTATCTTCCACAAGGGCTTTGAAGATGGCCTACCCACATCCCATATGAAACACTTTTATAGACCACAGCTACAGGCTGTGAGTGGTGCACTGGTTACTTTAGAAGAATAATATCTGCCAAACAACAGACACTAAATTAGGCCATGTTGTTTTACATGTTACAACCTTTTCCTGGGAAGGGACAATTCCCTCTGAACAGCAGTTTCTCCTGCCTGAAGATGAAATTACACAGGAAGACAGCTATTACGCTTCTGCCAAGTCACTGTGGGAACACTGAAGACGTGCTCGCAGTAGCTGGCACAGACACGCCAGCCAGTGCATCGACTCCTGAGATAAGCAGCCAGCTCTACTGCTCATAGAACTTCTGACTATGCTAGTCTTGTCCTTCCCCTCTGACTCTTGGTTTCTGGCATGTGACTCGTGGCAGTGGAATCAACACAGACTTTTGCTCGGCTTGCAATGCTGCCAAGCACAGCAATGCTATTAGTACACTGAATATTCACCCAGGCTCTTTAAGTTTGGATGGAAGCTGAGCAGCCTGGTGGGATCCTTTGGATGGCAAGACGGTGATGTGTTAAGTTTCCCAGGCAATGGCGAAGCTCCCGGCCTGCTCCACAGACACAGTCCAGACTGTGGGGCTGCATCTCGATACACCGGAACACTGGCACCCAGGATTTGGCCTTTTCTAACACCGAATGCTATCAGGCAAGTTCAGGGTCTGGACACAGAGGCACTTCCAAAGTTTGGCAAGGAGAAGGAGGCAAGGTCACTAAGTGGGGCTTTATCGATGCGCTGTCTCATATAACCCAGATGTCTGTGCAGGTAACTAAGTTGTGGATGGATCATGCTTTTTCTTCTTGCCTCGACAGGACTTGCAGACACAGCAGATTATACATGGAGAGGCCAGGAGTAGCAAGGGCGAAGTCACCAAGGCAATAACGCCTAATCCCACAAGGATCCCTACCACCTGGGAATTGAAGAGAAAACCCCATTTCAGAAGTTACATCATCTTAGATGTGTACATGCCTCCAAGTGTAATGGCCTTTGTGGTGTGAATGCGTGTGTCTCCCCCTTCCAAGTCCCCAAGTTGAAACCTTAACCCTCCGTGTGATGGCACTTGGAGAGGGGAGCCCTAGCTGCGACTCTGGAGCCTTGATGATACCAGGGAGCTCAAAAGCTCTCCTCCACTCTCAGCTTTCCACCATAGGAGGACACAGGAATAAAACTGTCATCTATGAACAGGAGGAGAACTGTGAGTGTCACTCCTCATTGCTCACATGTCCAGATCTGGAATCATCTAGAGACACACCTCTGGATGCGTCTGTGTGGGCATGTTCAGTCAGGGCTAACTGGGAAGGGAAGATGTGTGATGCCATCCCATGGGCTGGGCATTGGGTTGAATAGCAAACAATAAAAAGAAGAAAGCCTGATGAACACTCATACTCCCCTCTCCCCGATTCCCGTTCTGCTGAGAGATAAGGAGACCCAGCCTCAGGTTCCGACGGCATTAACTCTGCCATGTCTTCCCCACCACGATGGATCCTATGGCCTCAAACCATGAGCCAAATTGAACTCCTGCCCCTTTAAGTCCTGAGACAAGTACCTAATATAAGGACTCTCAGTAGAACCTGCCCACACTGATACCCGAAGCTCAGACTTGCAGCATCCACAACTAGGAAGAAGCCACCTTTGTTGTTCCAGTCACCCAGTCTATAACAGTCTGTTAGATGAATGACTAGGATGCTGTCTCAGGCACATTCAGCAATGTTCTAAATGGACACAAACTACAAAGCCACAAAGGACTAAACTGAGGGTGAGAACAAACAAAAGGCTAACTCAAGCTTAACCGTTAACTCCAAACCCTGAACTGTGGGTGTTGGCTTGTTCTCTATCGGGGCTTCTCCAACAGTCTCACAGGGACATTAATAATGCTTGTTAGGATATGAGCATTGGTTTCCTCAAAGGGAGCATAGCCTTTGATAAATACAAAACACTATTAAAAAACAAACCACAACTCCCTTTGAACCTGCCACATAAACACACAATGACATGTACGGAGGGATCCGAGGCCCGGCAGGAGCCCCATAGTATTGGGGAACTCTCCTTTGATGACTGGTGTGCTCTAACTGCTTGGAGGAAACTCCTCCCATGTTTTGCTAGAGCAAAGAACATGGGTATTCACTTGGCTGCTTCACTCTAGTGCTCAGTTCTCTGGTGCCTCTGTCCCTCAACAATTGCACTCTTGAATTAGCTTCTGGTGGCTGCTCCACTGTTCTCTCTCTCCTCGTACCAGAACCTCCCAAGAGGGCATGGGAAAGCAAGGAAGCCACCCTAAGTCCAATGCATCTCATGTTCCCCTAAAGAGGCGAGAGGGTACCTGTGTTCGGTTCCACATTACCGATGCTCTGGAGTGGCCCAGCTTATTCCTGCACGGCCCTTTGTCATAATGCCGGAGGAAAATGTCATTCTGAAACACAAAGGGAGGAGTTTCAGTAAGCAAACAATGTGGAGTGGAGAGGTGGTCACCTAACGATACGAATAACGTCCCCTAGGAATCCCAAGCCTGTCCTCTTCAGCATGGCTTGCAGCTCTGTAAATCACCAAGGAGACAAATCATAATGAACTCTTGGCTGAGGCAACAGAAAAAGGAATGACCTGATCAACCATCTCTGACAGGTAAATGATGGTGAGCTCTAGCAGAGGTTTGCCATGGACCATGAGAACCACAAGCCAGGAGCATACCTGATGTGAGAAATGCCACCAACTCACAGCTGATGGAGAAGGGAAGCCAGTCATGAGATGCTGAGAAAGTAATGAACGAAATAAGGAAACAGGGAAACAGGAACTTGATGAGGGAAAGGCTGCTGAGGAGAAAGAAGATGATGGCATTGCCAAGAGAAATAACTCAGAAATGGATTTGTGGGGAGCGTAAAGATGAACTACAGTTTGGACATGCTGAACCTGACATCCAAGCATCCAAAGGCAGCCCATTACTTACACCTGCTCTTTGAAGGAAAGATTTGGGCATTACTATACAAAAAAATGGGGGGAGGATCACAGAACTCAAGGAGATTATCTAGAAGGACAGCGGCCTGAGAACAAATGTGTTCAGAGAAGACCCTCATGAATAGGTGAGGAGTCTTGAAAGAAAACTAAAGAAACTGAGGTACAGCCAGAGAGGCAAGGTCAAAAAAGATAGAGGAGATGGCAACTGGCTAAGATGTCAACTGGAGCAGAGAACCTGGGAAAGCTAAGGACGTTGAACTTGACCAGTAAGAAAGAAATCATGCGAAACCTTGGAAAGAATACGGTCCGTGTGTGGCCGCATGGCCACGTGCATGTCTCCTGCTGACTGGAGAGGAAGGCAGGTGTCAGCAGCAAGAGGTGACTGGGCTCTCTGGAAGCTCAGCTTCTGAACAGAAAGAATTGACTGTCAGTCTGAGGAGGCTGGCTCCTCCCCAAACGGTAAAGGATTAGAAGCTGAGGTCACATCAAAGAGAAAAGAGAACTGAAGGTGACAAGTCCATGAGGCTCCGTCTCAGCCTCTGACACGGCAAGGGTAAAGATGTCTGGTGGCTGTCTCAGACTTGGGCTCCAGAAAAGCCTCCTTCGTGGCAGGCTCTCAACTTTCCCACAAACACATCAACACCCACTGAGTGGCACAGAATACCACCCTGCAGAAATGCCCTCATCTAAAGCAGAGGAAGTGAGGTGACAAGGCACAGTGACAGAAAAGCGTGCTTTAACATCTGAAGTCTGTGTGTTCATCAGACATTCTACATCTGACCCATTTCACCTCGAGGGCCCACACAGCACAAGGCTCTGGACAGAGTGTTCTCCACAACACCATTCTCCAGACCTACTCCAACCAAAGGATGGAGGTCTGGTGCGCACACTGAGTCACTTACGTTCTTCCCTCCTGAAGAGAAGCACATGGACTCAGCTGCCTGGTGGATAGAAACCCAGCTTCTGGTCTGGGGACACCAAGGAGAAAACCCTAGGATCTCTTTTGAATGTGCAAATCGTGTAAAATACCACACGCTCTTGCCATCTAAAGGACTATGTTGCAAAGTTATTCAAAGTGGAAACCATGTGTGTGCTGTTTAAATTCTTTCCACATCCACCCGCAGCTCATCAATCTACTGCACTTCCTTTAAAAAGTCCCAGCTCACAGAGATGTTTCCTCACGATGTCCTCAACAGTTTACCTAACTTTCAGCTGATGCGCCAGTAGGCATTCCATTAATGACACCTTTTTTCCGGTGCTACTTAGGATACTCCAGCACCAAACAAACTGCTAGTTGAATGAAACCCAACTATACAGCAAAAGCAAGAGCCAATGAAAAGACAGCAGCATAAGTGTGTACTGTCTTATGTCACTTGATACAAGCTAGTTATCAGAGGAGGGAGTTCCAATTGGGAAAATGTCTCTACAAGATTGGGCTGTAGGCAAGTCTGTGGGACATTTTCTTAATTAGTGATTGATGGGGAAGGACCCATTGTGGGCAGTTCTTCTCTTGGGTTGTCCTGGGCTCTTTATGAAAGCAGGCTGAACAAGTCATGAGGAGCAAGTCAGTAAGCAGCATCCCTCCATGGCTTCTGCATCAGCTCCTGCCTCCAGGTCCCTGCCCTGCTTGACTTCCTGTCCTGACTTCGTCTGATGATGAACTATGATGTGGAAGAGTAATCAAATAAACCCTTTCCTTTACAAGTTTCTTTGGTCATGGTGTTTCATCATAGCAATAGTGATCCTAACTAAGATATGTGTGACTGTGGTCTGACCCCAATATGGACACCTATTACAGCTTCAAATTGCTCTCACAGGAGTATCCATAAGCAGTTTGCACCACCCCAAACTTTAAAAGATTGGGATGAAGCCCACCCTTCTCAGTCACCCTTCCCACAGCTGAGGTCACTGCTCACCATGGCACACTGACATACAAAGCACAGGGATGAGGGACAGCAGCTTCTCTGATTGCAGGAGGCAAAACGCCCCTCCAAGATGCTCATGGCTGCGGTCTCCAGTGACCATGTCTGCATGTATGACTATGTGAAGGACCTTGGCCTGGTGGGGGATTGTCCTCTGTGATACTAACATGTCTGATCTCATTTCACGGGAGAGGAAATCCTTCCTGCCTGTGATCAGTGGGAATGAGAACCATGAAGGGGTCAGAAAGAGGCGATGCTGTTGCCTTTGGAGATACAGAAAAGGGATCAAGTCTAGCAATGCAAGCAACCCTATCTCTACAAGATAGAAAAGCAGAGAACGGGATTCTCAGCTAGAGTCTGCCGACAGTGTTGCAGGCTTGTCAGTAACATCCCCCCAGTTACACTGAGATACATATTACACTTCTAATGCGCAGACATAATTCCATGTTGTTTTAAGCCGCAGAGCTTGCGATCATTTGTTACAACGGTAAAATAAAACAAATGCACTATTTATATGACATTTACATGATATTTACATGGTAGACATAATTTCCTCCAAAGCATGAAACGCCTTTAAAACAAAGGATGTCTTGAAAGCGAGAGTGGCATACCTAAGGTAATGCCAAGAGATTTCATGGTGTCTGAAGCAGCAGTGGGGCTGGGGAGGTGACTCGGCCACACGGTGCTTGCCTAGCATGCACAATGACTGGGTCCAGGGCCCAGCGCCAAGGAACAAATGAGAACCAAGGAAACGAGGACGCAAGAAGCAAAAAGCAGGAGGAGGAGCCGGGCGTTGGTGGCGCACACCTTTAATCCCAGCACTCGGGAGACAGAGGCAGGCAGATCTCTGTGAGTTCGAGACCAGCCTGGACTACCAAGCGAGTTCCAGGACAGCCTCCAAAACCACAGAGAAACCCTGTCTCGAAAAACAAAAAAAAAAAACAAAAAACAAAAACAAACAAACAAAAAATAAAAACAAAAAGCAGGAGGAGGGAAGAAGAGAGACTGGCAAGACAAGAAGGAACAACAGAAGGCATCAGGCTTAGGAAATCTCTCTGAGAAAAGCGAGGGAGGGCAGCTGCAGGGCTCTGACTGCGGCATACAGCCCAGGGCCGAGGAGCAGCCTCTCTGGGAGAACTCACGTCCAGGCTCTGCAGGCAGTACCAGCAAAACGTGTGCTTGCAATTCTTGCACATCATCTGGGCGCAGCCTTCATTGCGCTCAATGTAAATGCGGCAAACCGGGCATTGCTTAATGGGGGCGTCGGCCTCCATCCCAAAGAGGGCCCTAAAACAAAACAGAAGTAAAGGCGTTCAGTCAGCCGTCAGGGCCACTAGCTGATGGTTAATACAATACACTCTGTTTGCTGTGCTTAGTTCACTTCCAAAGGAAGGGGTGGAAGGAAAAACGGGAGACATGGATTATTAGTTGTTCAGATAGCTCAATAAGAAAAAATTTATTTATTTTGGCTCCTAATGAATTATATAATTACACTTTCCACAGCTGGCTGACTTTATTGCTTTGCCAAGTTAATACTTCATCACTGGATCACACATTCTCTGAATGAGAAGCACACAGAGGGAGTCAGCCTGTGAGAAGCAGGAATCAGTCTCTATAACTACCCGCCCATTAAATGAGGGAGAAGGGTGAGATTCAGTTAGCAAAGCTCACAGAGATGCCGACTATTCTCATAAAGGCCTCCTCCAAGCTGATGAATAGGTCAGTGTGTGAGAGCACAGCAGGAAGGGACACAGGACTAAGCGGTTCCAGTTGAGTGAGGAGGGAATCAGAACATTCCATCCCTCTCCACTGACTGTGTTCAAAATTCACAAAATGTTGCAAACCTATAGTCAGATGTGGTGCTGGGAATAACATAGTGGAGACAGTATTTCTATTTTAATATTCTCCTTTTGACTGGTGGAATGGCTCAGCAGGTAAAGGAGCTAATCCTGATACTGGAGTTCATGGGATCCATGTAGTGCAAGGAGAAAAAAAAAACTCTCACAAGTTGTTCTCTGACCTCCACATATGACATAGGTCCACACATGTACACGTACACACACACACACACACACACACACACAGGAGTAAATGTAATAAAAACTTTAATACTCCCTTTTCCCAATGGGGATACATACTTATAAGAGGCTGAGTGTCTTATATGAAGCCACCTGGATGCCACAAACAGTGTCAGAACTCAAGTTACCCCTCTCCTCACCCCTTTACATTAATGGATGGGGTGGGAGGGAAGCTAACTACTATGCTTTCAATCTGATGGGGATGGCACATAGCATTTCATGTATCAGAGTTCTCTTTCTTCTGTGTTTGGTCTGACATTCAAGCATAGCACCAAAGCCAGGCAGTGCTGACTATTCCTGAAGACAGGTTCTGCATAGTCTGAGGGCACTGAATGAGTAAGTGGCCAGGAACACTGGTGTTTTGTTCTTGCCCGTGCAGAACAGCCTTAGCCTCAAGCGAAGCATGGGATCCAACACAAAGGTCTCTCGCTCTGCTTCTGTCTGCTGCTATAAAAACCCAGGCACTCTCGGGTTGAATTGCTTCTCAAAATAAATCTCAGGCCTGGCACCACCTTTCTTAGCATAAAGCATTAAGAACAACTCTCTCTTCCCATGTTTTCTAATCACTTAGGAAGACAGTCTGCCTGTCTGTGTGCTCTGTAGGACCGGCATATCCCACGAGCTGGCCATTTAATCAGGTAAGATCATCTCTCTGTTCTTTTGTAACTAGGAAGAGTAGGTTATACCAGTGATGGGTAAACATGGTTTTGTACAAGCCCTGACTTTTTGCTGAAACCTATGGAGCAAGGAGCCCCTCCACCCAATGGGAGTGAACTCAAACGAACTTAACATGACCTGGAAGGTTCCCCTAGGATAAAGAGCTAGAATCCCTTTAGACATACTATTCTAGTTAGTGTCTGTTACCACCTTACTAATTCTTCTCAGGATATTTCTACAGTAAATGCCTAAGAGCAACCATGTTCTAACTCCTTCCCAAAGGCGCTAGTGTAGGGTTTGAGAAAAACATCCCAAAGACACCTCATCCCTTACCCATGCTCTGGCACGATAGACTGTTCTCTACAGGCAGCCTCCCCGTGCCAAGCATCCTTGCAACATGAGCAGAATTTCAGATGGCAAGAAGGGCACTCCACCATCACAGGCTTTCCCGGGTCGCCTGCTGCAACATGGCACACTGTCTGGCAGTCTGCAACAGGACACCATGTTCGGAGAGGATCCATGTGAACCTCTGAAACATAAAGAAGGAAATGGTGATGGGCTTTCTCTGATCCAAGCATTCAGCTTTCTCCCCTTCATTCATCTATTTCATAGAACAGCATGTGTAGCATAGTATCAGTAGAAGAGGGCCACTGTTACAGAGAGGTCCCACTAGTGGCTGAGATGTTATCCCGTTGCCACGTTGGTACTTTTTCCATTAGAAGTCGTGTTTGGGCATTTCTGGGTTGGATGGCTTGCTTGTTGGTTAGTGCGGGGATGAGGCATGCAGGACAGCAGCCTGCACTGAGCTATACCCAAGCCTTCTTCAAAGATGCCTTACAGAGCTTAACTGCGACCAAATGTAGATATCAGGAGACAAATTTCTAGCTCTACCTAAAAACAAAACTGGCCACTCTCGTCAATTTTCCAAGCTAACTCTCCCAATCCCCTTGCATCTTATGGAAACACCTGTCTGCCATGACAGTCTGGGTATTCTAGAGTTGTACTTTTCCAGACTTCTTGCAGCAAAGACTGGACATGTGATGTGATTCCAACCAATGAGAAGGTAAAATGAGACCCATCACAGGACTTCTAGGACAAGACCTGGTCCCCAGTACCATTCATCAGCCTGCCTCTGGCCATAGGCATGTGAAGTTATGACGTTGGGACAAGCATAGGTATCTGGGGACTCTGAGGAAAAGATGGTTTAAGAAATTCGAGCTGCTGAATCAATCAAAGGCATCACTGCCCGTCTAAGGATTTCCTGTATACGAAGCAGGAAGATGTCGTTGTTCAAGCCATTCTCAGACATTCCATTCTTTGTAGCTGAAAGAATATTAACTTATAAGGCTACTTCTAGTAAAGGTGAGTAAATAATCATACTAAAGGACTTTTTCTCCCACAGGGCAGATTTCACTGAGAGAACTATAGGACCATGTCTGAGATGGCCTTGGAAGTTTATCCTATACCTGTAGTTTTATATATATATGTACAGCACATGGAAATTATACAAGTAAGTAGAAACAAATCAACACACATTGTTCTATAGAAATCTTGTGCATCATAACACAAATTCATGTACTTTTAAAAAGGTTAATGTATTCTGTCAGAAATAAAGGAGTTTTATATAGTTGAGCATTGTTTATATTTTTAAAATGTAGGGAAAATGTATAAAATAACAGTAAATGATTTAATGAAAAGACTAAATTAGGAAATAGTATAAATGATCAGTATTTATAGAACTATGCATATAGAGATGTATCTCAACTGCTTCCAGAATACCCTTGAAGGTAACAGCTTTCCCTGAGGTGAGGGTCAACAGTCAGGTAAAAAGGCACAGATTTCCTTTATTGTGAATGTGAATTTTTAAAAGTCCCACTTATTTATTGTGTTTTGTGATTGTGTCCACGGCACGGTGTACGTGATGTCAGAGGACAGCTTGTAGGAACTGGCCCTTTCCTTTGGCCGTGAGAGACCCAGGGACTGAACACAAGTTTCCAGGCATGGTGGGAAGGGCCTCTACCCACTGAGCCACCTCACTGGCCCATGTGACTTTTTTAAGGCACACATACCACTTGGGTACATTTTTTAAATTGTTTTTTTCTAAAGCTATTTTCTGAAGTCAGGCATAGTGACTCCCACTTGTAACCCCAGAACTCAGGAGGGAGGTGTCACTCAGAAGGACAACAGTAATGTTTCCTGGTATCAAGACCAGTTGTTACACCTTCTAGAACTCTGTTCTTGATGGCTCTCACCCATTTTACTTCCTATGTCATCCTACCTATTGTATCTTCCTGAATGTTCTGAAGTAAAGGGTTTGCTGAAAGCACCTTAATAAACTGCCCTCCCCAAGTCACCATCAAAATCCCTCTGGGTGCAGTCCCAAGGGCCCCTGGATTGTCTTCTACCTGACATATCACCTTCCATGTCCAGTGGTTTGGGCTCTGTCTTCTCCCTTTCTGGCCACTGCTCTCCTTTCTCTTGTGTCAATAATACTGCTCCTGACTAGCATCCCCAAATACTGCCCACAATCCTGACTAGCATCCCTGGATACTGCCCACAATCCTGACTAGCATCCCTGAATACTGCCCATGCTCCTGACTAGCACCCCCAGATACTGACTACAATCCTGACTTGCATCCCCAGATACTGACTACAATCCTGACTAGCATCCCCAGATACTGACTACAATCCTGACTAGCATCCCTGGATACTGCCCACAATCCTGACTAGCATCCCTGAATACTGCCCATGCTCCTGACTAGCACCCCCAGATACTGCCCACAATCCTGACTAGCATCCCCGGATACTGCCCACAATCCTGACTAGCATCCCCGGATACTGCCCACAATCCTAACTAGCATCCCTGGATACTACCCATGCTCCTGACTAGCATCCCTGGATACTGCCCACAATCCTGACTAGCATCCCCGGATACTGCCCACAATCCTGACTAGCATCCCTGGATATTGCCCATGCTCCTGACTAGCATCCCTGGATGCTGTCCACAATCCTGACTAGCATCTGTGCCCTACTCCAAGACTTCACCCACTTTCTACTTATTTATGTCATACCTGAGGCTCAACTCTTACTTTAATTTGACTTTGAGGAATTGCCCCTCATCATTAAAAAACTAAAAATTAGGCATGTCTACTTTTCACTCTTAATTCAACAAATGAGTGATTTCAAGTACTTGTTAGGGACTTGGGCATATGAAATGCAAAAAAATTTAATATTTCTGTGCTCAGAAATCTCACAGTATGAAGATCACTGTATGGAAGGAGAGAGAGAGAGAGAGATTTAAAACAACATAACACCTAAGAAACAAAAACCTAGCAATGCAAATGGGAGTGTATCTCCAAGAAAACAAAAATGAAATTATTAAGAAACACCTGTGAGCTGTGCTTGGGGATGGAGATAAGGGAACTTAATGGCTACTTACAGAAAGCCCTTTATGCTTTCTTTCTTGTCCACACATTCATAATAAAATTTCCTGTTTTAATTAAGTCTAGCATCAGAAGGCAAAAGTGGTTTCTTCTAATCACAGACAAAGCAGATAACACACGCTGAGATGAAACATGGGAGGGTTAAGCCAGAAAGGGTTACATAAACACAGATTTTTGAAAAAGAAGTCTCTTACGTGGCAAGGGTGCAGCCAGGCTGCAGACAGAGACGCAAGGGGAAAAGTCTCTATCCAGATGTTAGAATTAAGCTGCTGTACCTAAAGGAAGCATTTGTGATGACAGGACACATCCTGATGGGCCCTGGCAGCTCCCAAGCCAAATGCATCTCTCCCCAGATCCAAGGTGAGTGGTACCATGCAGGCAGATTGAACTCAGCCACGACAAAGTGGCAAGAATTACCAGCTAGAGGGCCACTGAACAGAGGCTAAGCTGAGATAAACACATCAGTACACAAAACCTGTCATTCAGCACAGAAAACCATGGAGCCCCGAGTAGGAAAATGAAGAGCAGAACTTGCATAGCATAAAGGAAGAGAAGCCGGAACCGCCAACAGTGCAGCTTGTGGCCAGTGGTTTCTACTTCCTGATCATCCTTGACACAGACAGACACATACACCTGTAATAAAACCCACACGCGTACACAGCTTTCAGGTGGTTTTTGTTTTTATATGCTAAACATGGCATTCATTAACTCCTTGCTGCACATCCTCCTTGGCTCTTCAACCTCAGTAAAGTAGTGAGTGGGTCCCTTACCCTGGAGTACAGGCTGTTTCTACCACTTAGGATGGAAGTACATCAAAGGCAGGTGCTTCTGGAACCCCCTACAGGGTTTCAAGCACCTCTCCTGCTCTTAATCAGAGGGGTTCACTCTGGGCATTCTGGTTGACCTCAGCAGTCCAAAATCTTTCCTCTTCTACACACAGGGTCAGAAGAAAGAGAAGATGAGATACCTGTGAATGCAGTCACCATGTGAGCTCCCATCTATCACTCAGCATGACTACTTAGGTGAAGGTGACGTGATTAAAGCCCGGAGGGGAGAATGTCCGTCCACACATCAGGGCACCTAGGGAACCAGATAGCATCATTTGTGCCTAAAAGGTCTGCTTGGAGGGACACTGTTTCCACACAGACTTGAACAGGTCCTAAGAAGCTTCTAAGTACTGTCCTTGTCATTTACTCTGCTTATCATTTCTCTAAACCATTAAAAGTAACATTAATGAATAACCTGGTAGAAAGAGACAAATCAAGTCACACTCCTGAAAGTCCTCCCACTTCTGCTTCTGCGCTACCATCAGGGAGCTAAGTAAAGTATGGGTTAGGGAAGAGTGGGCCATCAAAGGAGGAAGTGGCTCAGCGACACAGAAATGGGACTAAGGGAGTTTTATCTCTTGCGATCCAACAGCCATGCCCAGGACTGCTACAGATGCACGTGAAAAACACTTTTGAGTGGAGAGAAAGAAGTGTCTTGGTGCCTCTGGGTTGAAAAGCACAAAGTCCATTTAAGTACAAGGCTCCTCTCTCTAGACTCCAGTTTCTCAGGGTGAAGACCATAGTGCAGAAGCACGTTTCCTGCTCTTTCCATGGCCTATTACTAATTTGGTTAGAATTGCTAGTTGGGCAGCGGAGGCTCACACCTTTAATCCCAGCACTCAGGGGGCAGAGGCGGGTGGACCTCTGTAAGTTTGAGACCAGGCTGGTCTATAGAGAGAGATCCAGGACAGGCTCCAAAGCTCCACAGAGCAACCCTGTCTCAAAACAACAACAAAAAAAGGCTTACTAGAGGTAAACTTTTGAGAGGGTTCCTGCTCTCATAGTTATTCATAGCTGTACATTTTTAACAATCACATGCAGGAACCTTTGGTTGGAATCATGAAGAAGCTGCAAAACTGCAAGTGGGTTTGATCTGTTTCTGAAGTTTACCTGGATGATGCATAAGTAAAGGCTTCCCCACCCAAGAAATCATCAGCCACACTTTACAAAATCAGAAGACAACCCAGAGTGGAAGGTGACTGAAGTCAGCTAGGAACCAAATGCTCAAGAACATGGAGTGTCACCCCTTAGGAGAGCAACTGTTTAACACAACACTTTCCGGCATTGAAGTGAGATGATGAAGATTAAAGTCCCACTCCATAACACACTAAACACACTGACTGCACACAGCATGCTCTCCACAGTCGAAAGTCAAATTCTTCAGCCCTCCCTTTTTTTTTTTTAAAGTTTTTAGAGACAGGGTTTCTCTGTAGTGTTTTGGAGGCTGTCCTGGAGCTCACTCTGTAGACCAGGCTGGTCTCGAACTCACAGAGATCCACCTGCCTCTGCCTCCCAAGTGCTGGGATTAAAGGAGTGCGCCACCAATGCCCAGCTAGCCCCACCCCCTTCTTGATTTTGAATAACATTGAGTTCTTTGAAAGAAAACCTACAAATGTGTGCTTCTTATTGTGATGCTTTTCATGTAAGGGGTTGGGAAATCAATCTAATGAGTTATAAGTGCGTACATGCGTGCATGAATGAGTACATGCATTCCAGGTACAGATACCAAAACCCTGAGAGTCCTTTACATAAAATGGCACAGTATTTGCACACTTTCAATCATCCCCAGCTTCCTTAAAACACTGACAACACTGTAAATGCTATATGGATACTTGTTATATTATTTAGGGAATAATGAAAATAGGTATATATATTCAGCACCAAAGCAGTTTTTTTTTTACAGATTTGTTTATTTATTATGTACACAGTGTTCTGTCTGCATGTATGCCTGCATGCCAGAAGAGGGCATCAGATCTCATTACAGATGGTTGTGAGCCACCATGTTGTTTCTGGGAATTGAACCCAGGTCCTCTGGAAGAGCAGTCAATGCCCTTAACCTCTGAGCCATCTCTCCAGCCCCAGAAGCAATATATATATTTGATCCAAGGTTGGCTAAACCTGTGGTTGCAAGAACCACACATGTGAGACTGATCATAAGATGCATTTCTTATCCCAGGTTACTGATAATCAATAAAACACAGTAGCCTCCACAAGGCAGGCTCTGTCATCATGTAAGTGACTTATACGTGTGTGAAACTGGAAGTCTCTTTTGTAAAACTCATGTGCAATACTTCCAAAGACACTTTACATGAACTCCCTCCCTTGGCTTCTTCCAATCTGAGGCACCCGATTTCCCCTCTCATCCTCGTGGTGGACCTTCCCGCTCCTTTCACCTGTGAGGAAGGAGCACGTGAGGAAACAGCTGCGCACATCAGTCTGCAAGCCTGCGTGTGGTGTGACTGAGCCTGCCTCTGGCAACCCAGGACAGGAAACACATTTTAGAGTCAGCCTTCCACCCTGCAGGCTCTGCTTGCATAGATTCATCCATCCAGCATCCTGCAGTGCGCGCTACTACTCGTGGCCTCAAGAATTTCATGTGTATAATTGTACCCATTCCTCTCCTACATCAATCCCTCTTCTTCAAACTTAAATCCACATGCAAGACGGTTCATCAGGCAAAGGCATTTGCTGTGCAGCACAGGCCTGAAGACCTGATTTTCATTCCTGGAACCCACGCACAACTCCACAAAGTTGACCAACTCCAAGGAGAGACCAACTCCACAAAGTTTTCCTCTGATTTCCATACATGCTTTGGCATATATGTCTCTCCCCTTACATTACGCACATACAACATGATAATAATAAATATGTAAATTCAAAAGACATGCAAACAGGAGGGAGATGTGGGAGAAAGGGGGCCCAGTGGAGATATAGTTAAGAGAGGACAATGGGGGATGTGATCAAAGTTCATTATATAAATTATGAAATCATGAATGAGTAAAATTTTTTTAAGTTCATGAACCTAGAATATAAGAATCTAAACAAGCTGGGCATTGATGGCGCATGCCTTTAATCCCAGCACTTGGGAGGCTGAGGCAGGCGGATCTCCATAAGTTCAAGGCCATCCTGGTCTACAAAGCGAGTTCCAGAACAGCCACTGCTATTATACAGAGAAACCCTGCCTTGAAAAAACATTTAAAAAAAATTAAACAAAAGCAATATACCCCAATGGTGACCTCAAAACTTTATGGCGAGCATGACACAGTGTACATGAAGGTGATTTAAAAGTGATTAATTGTGACATACTTCATCAGAGAGGCAAATTCACAGACTTTGAACTTCAATTTACTTCTGCAGAGGAGATCTGGTGACTGAAGTAAAGACCCATGGCTATTTATCTTAAGACTGCTTGTTCGTGCAGCTGTACAAAGCAAGAGAAGCTATTTCAAACTTCTCTACTTTTGTATTCTGACAATTATTAGGAAATCGAAACAGCCTGGGGAATGAAAACTGCCACGAGATCTAAGAACTATATCTGACCCACACGACTATTCTCAGTTTTCAAAACCTGAATCCAGTCAAGCTCAGCATTGGGGGAGGGGTGAAAGGGGAAGAGAAAAGCAAAACAAAACTGAATCTTCAACCTTTGTTTTTCCTACATGACAACCAGCTGCATTTGACACACGCCATCTGCAATTTGTTTTCATTCTGCTGTGTACTTTCTCAACCAGCCAGAGTGGTTTTCCTGTCATCCTCTGACATTGTGAGCCTCCTCTAAAAGAGATACCGCAGGAATTTTTATTATTGTGGGAAATACCACACACCCAATTTAATTTAATTATCAGCTGAAATAAATCAAGCTGTATTAATTTCTATGACCCAATGCATTTTTAATTATGCTAAAGTTAATTTGCCTTTGATATCTCAAAGAAGAGGGGTCCTCTGCAGACAGTTAAAATGCCATTAAACTAAAGTAATCAGAATTAACATCTGCTACAGTCAATATGGTCCATGTAGACAGGGTAGCCACCATCAAACAGACTACTCTCAAGAGAGTTCGAAAGACTCAAAGATTTTTAAATTTGGAATTACATCTAAAATCATTTGTTCTAACACTATTACAAGACCCACAAGAGTTTGCATAACTCAATTTTGGTGAGCTTCTGATGGGCCCCTAAGTTACAGATGGCTATCCAAAAGAAATCACAGTATTAAATCAATGTTAATTGCTGCTACCTCCACGTGACTCTTTTCTCTTTAATATAGCTATGTTGGACATCCCACCACTGTGAGTCATGATCTCTTGGAAGATGGTTAGAGAAAGTAGAATCTGTACCTAAAATAAGGGAAAACTATACTAAAGAACTTATCTATACAATATGGCATACTGTACAGAGTGTCAAGCTTCTAAATGACACTCTAGAACATAGGAAACTAAGGATGTAAACCCTCAGTAAAAGATATAAGTTAAGATGAAGAGAAAACAAGTGATTCTGTTGTATTCTACTGAAAGAAGTGGCTGTTGAGGTACAGGAATCATGAAGCTGAAGAGAAAGTGTGCCTGTCAAGAAGGTTAGGAAGGATACAGCAGATAAACATTGTCTAAAAAGATGGACTCATGACTCATGCTTGAAGAAGTGTCCAGAACTATAAAACATTATAGAATTTAAGGGTTTTTTTATAGAAAAACCTCAATTTCTTGAGCTTGTCCTACAGTAGGACACCTACCTAGACTTTGAAGGCAGAGAAAAATAAATTGTATGTATAAATAAAACTGTTTGATTGATTTATCATGGATGAAAGTAGAGGCATGCAACACCATCTACAGAAGATACCCTGGTTGCAAAGCCTGCCTAATTTTTTGTAATTAGGAAGAACACACTACCACATGTCAAGAAGGTGTAAGTCAATCACAAGAAAAGTTGAACACTAGAGGACTCAAAAAGTTCCACAAAGCAAAACACCACCTGGGGACAGAGCATGAAAATGTCTGTTGATTTTTTTTCACATGTACCTCACTCACAAGGTTATCAACCCCACTTGGATGCAAAGACCTTTTTGTCCAGCTAGCTAAAAACTGTTCTATTTCCATTAACAATGTGTTAATCATTACACCTACAGCAATAAGAAGATGTTCCCTAAGGGCTGTTATGATGATCTCATTTAGAGAAAAGGGACACTAGAAGAATAGTGTGTAATGTAAAGTTGATTAGTTCTTATTACCAACAACTGCTGACATTTTGAACAACAAGACAAGGCAACAGTCATAGGACATGACTTATGGATATTAATATTCATCATTGAGAACCACAGAAAGTTTTAACTTCGGGAGCCATTAGCATTTGTCTAATGTTATTATATGTAAACAATTAGAAGTAAGCTTGCTGCTGAGGGCTAGGTAGTGCAGTTGTTAGGAAGGATGATGGTAGGGAGAAGGAATGCTATTATGTAGGTCACAAAATATCTCTTGATATCAGCTTGATATATCAGCCTTATGAGTTTAATTGGGTGATCCACCCATGACAGAACAAAAATAGCCCAGAACTCATAGACCATGGGACCACGAGAGACTGTAGTTGAGGAAAGTGACCGGTCCAGACCAAGACACTGGCCCTCAGAAGCTTTGTTCATATTAGGTTAGGGTTGGGAATCTACTGAGTGAAACTATACTAAGCCTATGCAGGGAACATTTTCCTCTGGTTTCTCAAATGCTAAAAAGATAGAATGGTTTAAGGGTGGCAGGAGGGAACAGACTCCTTGAAAGGATCTGCTAGAGCCAACAGGAATAAAAACATTCACCCTACAGATAGACGGGCTCTGTAAGGAAAAAGGCTATGGAAATTGCTCCAAGAACAAAGTAAGAACGTATCAGCCCAGCACTTTGTAAATGCTATTAGAATAACACACATCTAGATTCTTAGGTATGGTCGTGACTACAAAAGTAGTACCAAAAGGATGGGCAATGGATAGTTTGTCATGAAGACCAATAACAATGTTTTGGCAGGTTAATGTTTCAGGATGATCGTCAAGAGTGAGAAAAATGGTGATAAAATTCTATTTTGAGAGTTATTTTCCTTCGCATTATTATTATGAAACCATCTTACTTTTGCAATGCCTTTCTGGACACAGCCCAAATTAAAAATATAAAGTAACCAACCTAATGAAAAGTCCATTTCCTGCTAATCTGCATTTTTTCTTTTTGTTTGTTTGCTTTTCTTCTCCCCTAGCTGTGGCTGGGAAAGTTGAAAATGCACACGGCAATTACTGTTTCACACCTTTGTAATCCCCTTGTGGTTCTGAGGACAGCCCACAGCTGCTGTCACCTTGCATTCGAACTCCTATAAAGATGACCTGTGTAAAAACCACGTTCACCACTGCAATAAACAGAAGAAGGTGTACCTCGTTCAAACTTTAACCGCTGATAAAGTTGATACTCAGCCACGGGCACCAGACAGGCAATCTGAAATCAGAGACATTGAGAGAGATGAGATTTCGGTCAGCAGAGGGTCCCACATCACCAGCGCTTTCTGATGTCTTTCTTTGACTCTGCCTCCGTACCCTCTCTCCCAGGGGTCTGGAAACCATTGTCTCTACTTGTTCATGCAACAGCACGTGCAGCAATTTGCAGAACACCCCACTCCTCTTGCCATGGCTAGGCATCTGCCCGGGCCATGAGTGACAAAACTCCCTGGTTGCCCCCACTCCTTGGTCAGCAGCTACTAACCAAGTTTTGGTATTTGGGGCTCACATTGTGTACAGGCATGGAAGAAACTCTTCCCTTCTCTACACTCCCTGAAAAAGAAACTTTCAAAAGACCCTAGCTGTAGCTTTGGATCTTTAAAACTAAGGTCAAGTAGACATTGCCTCAATAATTATGCAAACTTTGTACATAGAAATAGTACACTCTTGCTGGGTGGTGGTGGTGCATACCTTTAATCCCAGCACTCAGGAGGCAAAGGCAGGCAGATCTCTGTGAGTTTGAGGCCAGCCTGGTCTACCAAGCAAGTTCCAGGACAGGTTCCAAAGCTACAGAGAAACCCTGTCTCTGGGGGGAAAAGGAGAAGAAAAAAGAAAAAAAAAGGTACACCGTGAATGACACAAACTTTTCTACTGGCCAAATTCTCTTCACTTATACCACACTGACATTATTGTACAATGGCAACAAGAGAATGTCTTATGACATTACTTGTGACTAGAATCCCATCTCCACTTTGGATAGCAGAATGAACCAATGGTTTCCTAGTAAACAACAATGATTCATAATAACAGAGACACTTCACCTTAAACATCTTTAAATTGTATTTCAAGGGAGGAAAAGCTAACTGCTCTTATAAACTAGAATTCTAAAAATATTAGTTACATTGACAGCAATATATAACTAGGTTGATGCCGCCAAATTACAAATGAGAAATAGAACCATTTCAGATCAGCCTCCCAAAAATTCAACAACTTAATATGGGCCCCTAATCTTAGCCTTGGTAATTATAGCATTAAACTATTAAGCTACTATATGTGCACACTGTTATATACATTATGCATGTATGAACTATAGATATGATTTTGTTTCAAAATACACTTAAATAAAAACATTTTTGCAATTGACAAAACAAAGCCTGCTTTGAGAAAGCTACAGTAAGATGATGTAAATAGAATTGTGTTTAGTAAATGCAGAATATTTTAAAAGAATATTCAAAATATAACTATGTACCTCAAAAGTAGTCTCAATATGTTTTTTACACAATCAGACCAAGTTAACAAAATGAATTAAAGACCACAAAATAAGCAAGTTCAGTCTTTTGCATACCTAACTCAGTATGATAAATTCAATTTGTTATGAAAAACATTCCCTTCAAACTTGCTTTTACCAAATTGGGGGTGGGGTGTTTTCATCTGGTACCTTAAAGAAAAGTCCCTTAGCAAAGCCTGTGAGAAAAATAGGGCCAATTTCATGGTACATGCTGAAGTTATATTCGTCCATTTGCTACAGTACCACACAAAAAGCTCCCCTGAAAGTCAAAGGTATCATGAATAAATTCAGAGTTGAAGAAAGTCCAGGCAACAGACACTACAAAATGGAGCTTGACTTTGTCACTGGTCACTATGTATGCAGAGCAAATGATCCAATGCTACTTCAACTTTGGGCCCAAGTTGACTGGGGGTAGGCATCATCTGGGCCCAAAGTGGTATTCTATTACCCTATTTTTACCCTCCTCTTCTCCAGTGCTACTGAGATCACTGATTCTATGCAACAGTCCTGAGGCCTCCTTACCCTCAACTACAATGTTTTGTGGACAGATGGAAACCTTTAAACCCATCAAAGGAAGCGCCTAATAAAGCTGGTTTTATAATATATAATAGCTAAGCCACATAATATTTATGGGAGACAAGCAAATAGGAAAGTATTTTAGAAACAGGTCATATGTTAATGAGAAAAATGACAGAAAGTGACACAGTAAAAACTACTAACAATAGGGTTGGATGTTTATTTTAAATCAGAAAGGCAGATTTCATCTGACCAATACTTTGTGGCCAACAGGAAAGGCATAAATCTCCAACACTTTGTGTGTTGACCTAGATTACTTTTCCCATTTATTATTTCATAAAGTCAAATATTTATTTAGAATCAGGCTTTGACAAAGTAAGTCGACTTTCCCACTGAAGTTTGCAGTCACGGAGAGGTATTAGTGCTCACTCTGACCCTTCTGGACTACAGATAAAGCCCAGAGCACAGACATTTCTCTAAGCTCTGCCCTTCAGGCTTGTATCTTTTCAGTATGCTAGCCGACATAAGCACTTGGCAGGACATATGGGCTATGCCCAAGATGTGCTCAAGAGTGAAATCACTCAGAAGACAATACACACATCTAAGAGTCAAAATGAGTTACTCCTTGATATTTGTCGCCTCTTACATTTTGTGAATTAAAACCAATGTCTTAAAGTGTTTTGTCACAGTGAGGATTTTAGATGAGAGAGAGATGGATGGACCTGGTTTAAAGCACACACACACACACACACACACACACTATCCAAAGTATTAATTCTTGGCCACACTGTCATTTGAGAGCTAAGTTACAATTGTTTAAAGCTTCCATTAGGACAATTATAAAATTTAAATAATTCTGTTAGGTTCTATAAGGCTACAGGTGAAAGGGTCGCCACAGGTGTTTGAGGATGCTCACAAGAGCCCAAAAGCTGTCAGGCAACTAGAATGAATCCCAGGAGACAATAAATGAGATTATAAAGAGCCATCTTACGTCTACCTCTATCCTCTTTCTTTCCCCAACAGAGATATTCAAAATTGTCCAGAGTCACACTGTAATGCTCGTTTGAAACTTTTTATTCCCAAATAAATTTCAGACTTATAACATGTCGTAAAGGTGGAATAAAGACTTCCCAAGTGCTACTCTCTCGACATCTCCTAAAGAGAACCTTATATAAAAACCATCATTAATTATTTAAAGAATACCATTTAAATTGGTATAATACAACTAAATGATTGCCAGGACTTATTAAAATTTCACACATTCTCCCACTAATGTCCTTTTCCAGTCTGGTACCCAATCAAAGCTACAGCCTGCATCTAGCTTCAGTGTCTCCTGTGGCCGTTTTTTAGTTTATCTTTTCCCCTCCTGCTCTCCACATGTTTGAAGTACGAAGACCATCTATCCACAAATGCTGTTCTTCACCTGTGGCTGTCCTGATGCCTTCTTGGGATTAGATTTAGGTTGTGATCATATGTGACTTGAGGACCATCAGGAGGCACGTAGGGACCACAATACTAGTGATGCTAACACCTTCATTTGATTAAGGGAATCAATGCCAGATTTCTCTGTCCTTTGTAATTTGCACATATCTTGCAGGAGGGTTTTAAGTCAGGGTCATTTTTTAAGTCTGTCTGTCACATGTGAATGGATGCCTACAGAAGGGGGAGATGGAGTTAAGAGTTTGTTGTAAGCCATTCAACCTGGATACTGGGAACCAAACCTGGGTCCTACGGAAGATCAGGAAATGTGTTTAAGCATTAAGGCATCTCTCCAGGCACTTAATTAATGATATTTAAGATAGAGAATGCCCTTTCAATAATTAGGAGACACTCGAGATGGAGACGAAGACACAGAAGACTGTATACACATACAGACACACGTCAGAGATGCAGACAAAGAGAGAGGAAAGGACACATGTGTAATCACCTTCACTAGTTCAGGGCATTATCTGAACAGGTTTTGTGTGAGGAGTTTTAACTGAATTTAAAAGCACACAAGTCGTGCGTTGGTGGAACACGCCTTTAATCCCAGAACTCAGGAGGCAGAGGCAGGCAGATGTCTTGTGAGTTCAAGACCAGCCTGGTCTATAAGTTCCAGGACAGCCTCCAAAACAATACAGAAAAACCCTGTCTCAAAGAAACAAAACAAAAAAAAGCACACAAACACTAGTCCTAGGTGGTCACGCTGTGACTGTGAGGAGGTGGTAAAATGTTTACCCATTTTATACTATACCAATTAAAAATAAGTTTACCTTAGGCTAGGCCAATGGCTCAGTGGATAAAACCACTTGCCCTGAAAGTCTGGTAGCATGTGTTCCATTCCCAGAACCCTCTGTGGAAGGGAAGAACTGTGTGTGACCTCTACATACGTGTGACCCTACATATATCACAGGCACCTTAATAATAAATATAAGTAAATAATTCTACTGTAGCTGTTCCTTTCTTCCCTTACTTACATATTCACTTTAAACCTCTGTAGACACATGGACAATGGATACTATGTCATTCACTGAGCTTCTCTTTTAGCAGGCATCTGTATTTAAGGAAAGTTCTGGGTGTCTTCTGAAGCATGGAGAGATGCTGCTGCAGCTGGAAAGGAGGCTCAGCAGCTAAAAGCACCCGCTGTCCTTGCAGAGGATCTGGGTGTGGTTCCCAGCATGCTCATGGATGCCCACAACCATCTATGACTCCAGCTCCAGAGCATCCAACACCCTCTTCTAAGTGCCATGGACACCAGGCATGCACGTGGCACACACACAGACAAGTAGACACAACACTTACATACATAAAACGTGAATGTACAGCTCTAATCTCTTGTTTGCTGGTAAGAATGAACCCAGGGATGCTTACTAACTTACGCAGCTGCATTTGTGCTAAGTCTTTTCTATTTCATCCAAAGCGCAGCAGAATCAGGAAGCCAGAGTGCCTGCCTATGGGGAGCCAGGACAACTACACTCATGGTATCCAGGACAGTTACATGCATGGGAGCCAGGACAACTACACACATGGGAGCCAGGACAACTACACACATGGGAGCTAGGACAGCTGCACACATGAGAACCAAGACAGCTGCATACATGAGAGTCTACACACATGGGAGCCAGGACAGCTATGAACACGGGAACCAGGACAGTTACACGCTGGGCATCTCCAACAGCCACAGCTGTTTTAAAATCAGCTTTTTAAAACAATCACTGTTTGCTAGTATGGAAGCAAGCACCCCACCCACATTAACACTAACCCATAAAAAATAAAAGGAAAGAGAGGGGAGAGAAGAGGGAGCCCACCCATCACAAATACTTATGCAGAAAGCTATAGGTGACCCCAGAAGACATCTGGGTCATGCAGCATATATTCTTTTGAATGAGAACACAAAAATGTCATAGCTAATTCTAAGTTAAGGACAGATTTCAAGAAGTACTGCCTACTAGTTTATAAAGTCTGGCCATTAGGAAGAAAAAGTCAAGATGTTATTCAGGTTTGGCCCTTTCTTTTTTTCTTTTCTTTTCTTCCCCCCAACCCCCCCATACAGGGTTTCTCTGTATTGTTTTGGAGTCTGTCCTGGAACTTGCTCTGTAGACCAGGCTGGTCTTGAACTCACAGAGATCCTCCTGCCTCTGCCTTCCAAATGCTGGATTAAAGGCGTGCGCCACCACCTTCCGGCTCAGGTTTGGCCCTTTCAATCAGCTGCTTAAAAATAAAGTAAAGGACACAGGTTGAACAGTAAACTACAACAGATGAATGCCACTGGCCATGAATAGACTGCCACGACCCATCAAGCAAGATCTGGGTCATTCGTGAGGTGCTGTCACTTGCAAACGTGGAGGCAGGAAAGATCACTTGTACACAGCTAACACAGAAACTATCAAAGCCTTCTGTCTCAACCCCCAAACACAAGTGGCCCCTTCTACCAGCAGAAAGGAATGCGCTAAACACTAAACACCAAACCCTAAATGGAAAGAGCCAGAGGGCATCACAGCAGGAGGGGGCGGGGAGGAAAGGCTCATCCTGGAACCCAAATCACTGCTTACAATTGTCCCGCTGCACACCTAGGGGTTAAAAGACACACTTGTGTGTACAGCTGAGATAGATTCAGCTAAACGGCTGCCTAGTGTTCCTGTGTAGCTTTTAAAGGATCTCAGAGATTTTATCTTTCACTTACTTGGGGCTTTAAATACATCTCAAAATGAAAATTTAAATGTGTTCAAAAAGTAAATTTCAGCTGGGAACCTCAAAAATATCTCTTCACTCTGGTTTGGCAGATGCCTTTGTCCCCTCCCGCCTCCAAATGTAGCTTGCTTTTCTCCAGCCCGCACACATCACGATGGATGGTTATTAGAAACACAGTCAGTCCCTTCCCATTTGTACCCCGCCGCCGCCACAGTCAGGGGAACAGTCTCACTAGCCAGGGCATCTTCATCCTTCCATCCTTGCTCCCAACCGCGGGAGGAGAGGCTGTTAAAGGGGCAAGGGCAGCCGTGAAGAACGTTTGCTTCCTATCGTTCCAGCTGCCTCTCCCAAAGCCACCTTAAATAAACACTTCCCCGAGGAAAAACGGTTTTGCACATGTAACCTCAGATGTCCTTAGCCCTCCTCCTTTTCCCCATGCCTCTGGGTTCTACACTCTAAATCCCTTCCTACAGAAGTTCTGAGCCCCTGCTCCTGGCAAGGCCAACTGTACCCACCCTTCCTCTGGTGCATGCTGGGAGTAAAAGGCAGGCTGGTTGTTCTAGGGCCCCAGGACTTGGAAAGAGGCCTGGTGCCTGAGAGGTGGGTGAGAGGCGCGTTTCTGCTTCCCCTGCCAGCCGCCAGTCGGGAAAAGCCCAGTTTCTTTGGCCGTGCAGTGACAGGTACTGTTCAAATGGTTTTATGTGCTTGTCACACAGCACAGACGAAACACGGCAGGCTCTCCCAGCAGGGGCATGCTCCTTCTCCAAGGCTGCAGGGAACTGCTGGGATGATTAAACATCGCCTTTCAATACAGAGCTTCATTTAAGGTAATGATGACAGAAACAACAGTCTGCATCCTGTGTTCATAATTCCACGTTGGACAGGATCCTGGTTCCGGTACATGGGAAAACCCTGCGGAGCACTGGGTGAAAGTACCAGGTGATGCAATGGAGGAAAACATGACTTTCCCCGGCTCCCAGAAAGGTCACCTCTAAGCCACGAGTCCCTGTCAATCACCAGCCTCTGGGACAATGAAAGGGAAGCTGCCATGTTCTCCTGTCTCCTGTGTAAGCAGACGGGGCTTGGACCGGGCATTAAAATGCTTTTCTAATGAGGCTCTTCTTGACAGATAAACACAAAGAGGCAGAGCCGCAGCTGAGCCCATTTAGAGGCTTCAGGAAGACTGACAGGGAGCCCTGCCAAGCCAGCAAGCCGGACCTGCACAGGACAGCGCACACACAAAGAGCTTAAGCAGCTGTAGCCAGAGTTATTTCTAACAAGTATATTAATGTGTTACCTGTCTGACTAAATGTCGTCCTCGAGTGCAAGGAGGAAGACAGTCATGGCGGAGTCCAGTCATAGGAATGGGCCCCACTGTGACAGAGGCACACCCGCAGACTATAGGCCACGTAGTAGCATAGGGATCACACAGAATGAAACCACCACATTAGGAAGGGGGCGGCACAGGCCCGGTTCACCTGTGTGTGCTATTACTTTTAAAGGGAGAATGAATCCCAAAATAACAGACAAAAGCTAATCAGATCTCCAATATAATCTCGGCTCAGGTCAAAGTTCCAGATGAGAACCACCCCCACTGCCATTACGGTTTTAGCACTGGAGACTGCCAAGTCTAGCAGGTGGGTTAAGAACTTGACTACTATAAGCTGAATCCTCATCATTAGCTGGGCTCTCTGTAAAGCCAGTGAGAATAGAAATGGCCCACAAACTCCCTGGCGAGTCTTACTGTTCACCTAATGAGAAAAAGACGTGGTAAATTTTAAATTAGTTTAGTACGGAATAGTTTTGTTCTGTTTTCCCAAGTATACTTTGAAATTTTTATGAATTTTGAGAAATATTATGGGTTTGTTTGGTTTTAATATAGCCTTAAAGTAAAATTGCTTTGGGGTGAAACACTAAATACAGCTAGTAGCAGCTAGAAAGGAGAGAGAATGTGTACCGGGAAAGAATGGGCAGAATGTACCAGGAAATGGGTATGGAAGGGCAGTCAGAAAACTTAAGGTCTGCTCTGTGAAAGGCTCAACTCCCCACGTGTCCGAACACACTGGCCCTCACCGTCAGCATCCAAGGTGTCAATGAGGTGCTGCCATGTAAAGTCCGGGGTACCACCAGGGTGCAACTAGGCTTTCTGCAGTGACGGACATTCTCTGCTCTCAGCTGTCAATCATGTAGCCATCATGATTAACCATGAATGGCTATGAACACTTCAAAGCAATTAAGTGACACACCAGAAAGATTAAGTTTCTTTTATAGACTTTTAATTAAGCTACAATTAAATTTCCACATCTGATTGGCAACTGCCAGACTGGGTCTAGATTAATTTCATAAGCTTTGTTTGAAACCTCACCAAACTGTTCATTTATATTTAATAGATTTTCCATATAGGAATTAAACAAAATTTCTCCCAAACACAGCCTACCCCACATCTCTTGCATTTCACTTTTTTTGTTTTGTTGCTTGGTTTTTCAAGACAAGGTTTCTTTGTAGCTTTGGAGCCTGTTCTGGAACTCTGTAGACCAGGCTGGCCTCAAACTCAAATAGATCCGCCTGCCTCTGCTTCCCAAGTGCCGAGATGAGAGGTGTGAGCCACCACAGGCATTCCACTTTTATAACTGTCTGACTCATTGCAAGCTCTCTGCTAGGTCAGACACTCCTCCAGCATGGTGCAGGATGCCTTGGTCTCCACTCTGTCCCTGCACCTTGTGCTCTCTGTATGTATCCTTGAACCAGGTAAGACATCAGAGAAATGAGGCAGAGAGGACAGTGCCAAGATGGATGCTCTCAGGTACTTGGACTCTTTTTAAAAGTGATTCAGCTCCGTAACACCAGTGAGCAGTGCGGTAGGCAGCCAGTCTCTCATACTTTAGTCTCTCATACTTTAGTCTCTCGTACTTTAGTCTCTCGTACTTTAGTCTCTCGTACTTTAGTCTCTCATACTTTAGTCTCTCATACTTTAGTCTCTCATACTTTAGTCTCTCATACTTTAGTCTCTCATACTTTAGTCTCTTGTACTTAGCAGTGATTCTTGGGGCAGGATGTACATGTTCAATACTTTTAACAAAACTTTGGCTTCAATATTTTCTTAAAATGAGTCAATTCTACATCATTAGGTACTCCTTTATGCTTCCTTTTAAGACTCTTCTTAAAAAATTATCTCACATATACCAATGTTCATAAACTGCATACAGGACAGACTGAGTCAGGGTGGGAGTATATATACCACTTTCTCCCGGCTTTTCTAACAAATGAAAAGATATGTGTAGGGAGAGATCTTTGATACCTGTGCCAAGGACCATGCCCGCTTTGGGCATGTCTACAGGCGCATACGGACATGGGAATAAAAGGCTGTGCAGGGGAGCCTCACACTCTCTTACGGGCTTCCGGTGATCCGGTCTTGGAAAGCTGCTGACTCACCTGGGTGGCCAGTTTCTCTTGTAAATACCTTCCACAATAAATAGTTAGCTATATCCTCTTCAAGCATGTGATTTATTTTACAGTGGCAGATGTGAAAAAAAATGTGTATTTAGAAAGATATATATCTATACGTACACAGATATCTCCCTATATACACATTTACATCTACTCTCACACTGCTGAGCCCCTAATTCTCAAGCTTTTGCTGTACTTTTGGTCTACCTACTTTAGGAGTGAACCCCACAAAGCTATCCGTCCATCAGGGCGGGGACAAAGTAGAGATAAAAGGAAATGAAAGGAAAAGGGGCTTCCCTTTTTTCTCCTGGAAGCCAGGCACGCTTCTAACTCCTGGTCTGTGCGACTCTCTCTCTCTCTCTCTCTCTGGTAAATAAATATATTGTTTTCCATATATAACATCGAATATCGTTATAACCTACTTTGTGGTGGTCAAGAGAACTGGATGAGAAGTCTAGTTCTTTCTAGATAAGTTCCTTGAGAGGTAAGTCACTTACAGCCTCTGGACTTGAGTTTCTGTAGCTAAAGAAGACACCCAACTTCACGAGGCTTGTGGGAAGGGTTAGCTAGTACACAGGCCAGAGAAGCAACAGGAAGATATTAAACAGGTGCCCGGGGCTCATTGAATGGACAGTTGATTTCATCAGTTTCTTGGGAGCACTTTTGGAGGATTGCACATTCTCTTACACAAGACTTCATTATATTCAGGCGAACAGAGCCTGAAGGTCCAGAGGAAGATTTCAGGCCAGCCAATGGGGGTGGGGAGTCAAACAAACAAAAGAATGAGATAAACTGCAACCTGGAGAGATAGGGAAACTTGCTCCAAGAGGAAAGACCTACCTGATGCCCGAGGCAGCCCCACTGAGGCCTCTCTCCTCGCTCTTTGGAAATGTTTCAACCTCGGGCCACCTCTGCAGAAGGCTACATTATGAAATAAGCAAACTCCTATACACCTGTGATCATTTATATATTGCATAACACCCTCACTTATGGTCTATATATCATCAGAGTTTTCAGGCTTATGAGACCATTCGCTGAGCATCCTCCAAGCCTCGCCCTTGGTAAGTTTGATTTCTAGCATCTTCGCCTGTTTTAAGAGCTTCTACAATGCATGAGATGGCATACATAAACAGAATGGAGATAAACGGCCGTGCTCACAGCTTGTATAAAAGATTCCAGCTCCGTATGGCAATAAAACACTCCTTTAAAAAGTTAACCTCTGTATTTTGTCGCTAACTCCCTAGTAGGCAATACTTAAGAGTCAGGATGCTAAGACATAATTCAGCAGGGCAGAAGGGAAGGCCACAGCGAGCATGCATACCTCCGCTTCCTGCAGGGTCCCGTGGTTTATGCACACCATGTCAGGACAAGTGATGGGAGACCCACACCCTTCTCGGATTGAAAGCATCATATACTGTCGCAGGCACTAGAAGAAGAAGAGAGAAAAGCAGATATTTCAAACGTCATATCCACTACAGTAGCGCAAAGGTTACATAAGAGAACATCCACAGCGTCTTCCTAAATTGGCTGTCCTGGGCTTTCTGTACTCAGGAAACATAAGTTATCACAAGTGTGGGTACTAAAGAGCCATCACTTTGGAAAGAATGCAGAGCCAGGCGATTAATTACAGATGACTTCATTTTAAGCGTTTATTCAAGTCAGACTCCCACGTGCTCGCTCGGTTTGTCAGCCATATACTGGGGAAGGAAGACGCGTTTTCAAATTCACAGCAAAGGCCTCCATGTTTTCTCCCTTTTCAAACCTGATTTGCTTTCCCAATTCTGGTTTGTTTGTTTGTCTTAATTTTTGGATGTATTATTTTATTTTATGTGTATGAGTGTTTTTCCTACCTATGTGTCTGTGCGCCATCTGTGTCACAGAAGTCACAAGGGGACCATCCCCCCCCCCATTTCTCTAGCAGCTCCAATTCTGTTTTTAGTCTAGTGGACCTCTCTTATAAGTTTACCTGAAAGTAGAATGGACCTCACTCTGGGGTCCTGGAACTAAGCTACCCAAACAGAATCAAAACACTGGTAAGGACTGAGTTATTTATAGAAACGAGTCAAGGCTCCCTGCTGGCCACTGATAGCAAAGACAGCTTGAAGGACGAGGCCATCCCAAAGACAGGAGCCTTACTGGATGCCATGTTGAGGAGGATTTTATTGTGTTTTGTTTTCTTTTGTTTTGTTTCTGAACATAGGGTTTCACTATGTAGCCCAGGCTGAACTAGAACTTTTAATCCACCTGTGTCAGCCTTCCAAACTGCATGCCCCACCAGGTCCTCCTTGAGGAGCTTTGGATAGAAAAATTAAAGAGTCACCGGGAAACCTGGGGAAGAAGAAATTCTCCCAAGAGGAGATGACAAGGGACACTCTCCACAGACTTGGTACTTATTGATTATTGCACCTGGACCTTGGGCAATGGGTAGAGAGAGTGTAGGAAAGGGGTAGGTCATACCATGTAGACCTCCAATGCCCTCTTTATCCTCCTGACTCAAATACACATGCCCAAAGGGAAAAGAAGGCAGACGCAAGATGAGTTCCACATGCACAGGTGTGACCAAATTGACTTTGAAAATATTCAGAACAAAGTGTTATGGCGTTGCTGGCACACATGGTGTAGTTCGGTCTTCAGGGGTCATACACACACACACACACACACACACACACACACACACATTTCTTGCTTGTCATTATTTTCTTATCAACTACTCTCATAAACTATAGGTGATTTAAGTCACATAATAAGTTATGTATAGATTATACACCAATACTATGCAAACTACTTTACACATTAGGCATTTGCAAGATTGCAGGTTTGGGTATCTTGGAAGGAATATTTGAACTACTTCCCAGCAGACACCAACGGACTACTACGGCTCCACCAAATAAAACTGAAAAAATCCAAGATCTGGCTCTTCAATTTCTACTAATTCCTAATTAGTGAGCCTTCATTTATCTATTTTCATGACCATAAAAAAAAGAAGTCAAGCTCAAATATTTGAGGAGTATGCCCAAATACAATCTAGTTAACTTACAAAATGATTATTTATAGCTGAGAGTCTTTAAAATTTTTACACATATGTATCAACCCTATGCTTTGAAAGCAGGGCCAGCTGGGCATGGTGGCGCACAACTTTAATCCCAGCACTTGGGAGGCAGAGGCAGGCGGATCTCTGTGAGATCAAGGCCAGCATAGTCTACAGAGTGAGTTTCAGGAGAGCCAGGGCTACACAGAGAAACCCTGTCTTATAAAAGACAAAAAAAACAAAGAATCAGTGCTGTGCAGCATTACATAAACCATTAAATCAAAGTCTGTGGTCAGAATTCAGCACAGAATCATGAAATCTATGACTTTTCCTGACCTCTGAAAAATTAATTTTCTTCACGTGAAGATGAAACCCAAGCATCACTGTTATATTTCATTCAAAATTGTGTATTTTTCTAATTGAAATGACTAACAAATCAGTAAGTGTGGGCAACAATGCAATCCAGATGTGTGTCTCTTCGAGGAGTTAGAAGTCCCCTTCTACAAGGAAATTTCTTCCATCACAGCAAAACCCAGAAACTAGCTTAAATATCCATCACAGCCTATTCAAATAAATTTTTCAAAATCATGAAAAGGATTTTCAAGTGATAGTTAAATGACATGAGAACATGCCTTTGACAAAGTATAAAATAGGGAATGGGTATTGGGGAGTGGACATCTACTCCAATCACTTTTATCCTACAAATGACCTCATTATAGATACTAAATATTAACTTTTACTTTCTTGTTCAAGAAATGGTCGACAGTTCCGCTCTAAGATTTACGGTGGCAACCAGGGTCAGTTCCAGGGGCAGTGATCTGTAGGAGAAAGCAGTATCAAGGCAGTAAGGGAATGATCTCCTACAGGCAAAATTCTAGAGGAACTGTACAAACTGTACACTGGATCACACAAGGGCTGTCATCCCAAGGAACCCTGCGAAGGGCTGCCTACCACTCTGCTTCTAGAGACTTCCCTGTCTCCCATCAGCCACAGGGTTCCAATATTATTGCCTTTATCCTGTCCTGCCAGCTGCCACTGAGAAACTGAGGTAAACAGGCTCTAAAAATATGTGTTGTCCAGGCTCAAGGGGAAAGTGTGTGAAGAAAAAGTGATACTGTGGGGTAAGCTTCAGAGCATAGCAACATAGCAGCTGAGGGTTACATCTGCTGGCAGAGGCACATGACTCCACCTAGGGCCCAGATGCTTGCCCTCATTATTTGTTTTAACTAGGGAAGATAATAGTCCGTCTAGTCTAGTTATAGGGTCATCTGTACACAGAGAGAGACAGAGACAGAGACACAGAGACAGAGAGACAGATAGAGATAGAGACACAGAGAGAGAGAGACAGATACACATCCTTAAAACGAGGCCTTTGTAAGTTTCTGAATTGCTTCATCTTAGACCAGTCCACCCTTTGGAATTCTGACATCTCCTTTCCAGACACTCTCCAAGGAACCGGTTAAACCACCTGGGGCAGAGAAGCTGCCCAGACAGAAAAGGTGTGTGAGCCAGAACATTCCGCCAGCCTGGAGACACACTTCTCCTCAGGACTCTCAGAGGGTACAGAGAAAGCTTAATGTTATGTAGTAACTAAAGAGCTATCACTCAAGTTTAATAGGCAAAAATAATTACCTAAACTTACATTGAAAATTTGTACAGTTGAACCATCAAGGTTCCCCCGCTGGCTTATAGTAGATGCTCCATTTGCTAACGCCAGGTCCACACATGTTTTGTAAACCATAATACACCAACTAATGAATTTAGAAGATTTCCACACAAGCATTCCCATGTCTCCAGAAACTACAGTGTGCTGTGATTTTTGGAGCAAGGTCGGAGCTGTATGCAAGGACCACAGGTGTTGAGTCCTTTTGTTCTGAGACTCGTGTTTGAGATGCAGATGCATTAGTGTAGGTGGTTAAGCAGCTTCGAGCTCAGGCACATGACACGCCATCAGTGTGGGCATGCATTTCACCCAAAAGCAGGGGAAGAACAGTTAGTCCCAGTCACTGCTCCTCATAGCATTTTTCAAGTGCCTGTGTTCATGGTTTCCATTAGCCTTCACTGAAAGATACCATCTCAAACCCTCTCTTCATCACTTGGGCTGGCTAAAGAAGCACAAAGCAATCGAAAACATTTTACAAGAACTAAACAAGTCAAGCTCAGGTAAACAATTAATAATTCTGGGGAAAAAAAAAACAAACTAGCACCTAGCTTATACAGAAAGGGAAACACACAAAGCTACCACCATTTGCTACGTTTAACAATCGCATGTCATTAAACTTGAGCAGTGTTCAGATCTTGCAGTTTTCCGTATGACTGACAAAGTCTAAAGGGGATGTTTCAAAAACATTTCAAAAGCCCAGATGACTAATGAAGGGGAGAACTGGTCCTTTTGTGTAGCAATCTTTCACTTAAATGGCTTGAAGGAGCATAGACAAATACTTGAAGACCGAAAGGGTCATAAATAAAACCAAGACTCCTTGTCTCACTCGCTCCACAGCCCACAAGGATTCCGATGTGATGTAGTCAAGCATTCAACCACCAAACACATGGTGAGCCAGGTGATTCGTATTGTTCCTTCCAATTCAGTCTATGACTTAGGTCAATGGAATTTTTCAAGAAAGGGGTTTTTTTTTTTCAAAGTTGTTGTTCACACTATGTCAAAGGACATGGTGTTCTCATCTATCTTAGAGACATGGCAAAAAAGCTTGCAATGAATCCATCTAAGAACAAGCTATGGGCATAGACAATACAGTCATAGGTAGATAATAGGTAGCTGGATAGATGACAGATAATTGATAGGTGATAGATAGATAATTGATAGGTGATAGATTACTGATAGATGATTAATCAGTTATAGATGATAGGCAGATGATAGGTGGACAGATAGATAATAGATAGATGATAGACAGATAGGGGATATATAGATGATCGATAGACTGATTGATGGCTGATAGGGGATATATAGAGGACTGACAGACAGACCAATTGATGGGTGATAGATTTCTGGTTTTGTGTGTCCTTTACTAAAATGCTTGTTTCACCCAGAGCTTCCATCTGTACCTTGTCAGAAAGCTCTTCCCAGCTAAGTCCAATTCCCTACCTCTATGGGTCTCTTTACACAGTGTATTTCTGGTCACTTGACAAGTATTGAATGTTCCAATCAAGTGTCTTTCCATTTATTTAGTCTCTCTTACCAATAATGTGTATCTTTCAGAGTATCCATTTTACATATTTTCATTAAATCTATTCCTCGGTCTTTCATTCTTTTTTAAATTATTATAAATGGAATTATTTTTCCACAGTCCCACTGTGGACTTTTGTACACTGTCCTTGTCTTCCGTCACCTCACTAAACTGATACCTGGGATTTTAAATCTGGAGTGATGGCAATGTGCAGCCATGTCTGAGGATGTACTCTACACTACCCACACCCACCCCAGTGTTACTTTGGGAGACACAGTTATGTCTTTCATTACTGCTGTATCACTAAGTGATGTTGACTGAAATGAGCCTCAGAGAGATGAATCTTCTCCATCAATATCCACAATGAAAATAGTCTGCAACTAGTTCCAGGTGAAGGACTGAAGGAAACTTAACGAGGAAATTATATTAACCATATTTAAATACCTTTCCTTTAGGGAATCTTTAAATGCTTTAAAATGGTTCTGCTGCTCTTTTCTGGAAAGGGTACAAAGCTCTGCTCCGAAAGTCTGAGAAGAGTCATTCAATATGGGGGATTAAGTCTGGGCTCCAGTCAAAAGAGCCTCCAGTCCCACCAACAGAGAGCAATCAAACACTTCTATCTTTATCTCAAGTGATCAGACACCCAAATTAAGACATTTGGTGACATGAATAACTGTGAGGAGAAATTCGATGAAAAAGCTGCAGTCTGGTCCAGTCATCAGGACAAAGCAGTAAGATATAGAAACTGGAAGGACATTCCCCCCAGAGCAGTAAACAGGGTCTCGGCAGAGACTTCTGCTTCCAACAGAAGGAACTCAAGAACTCTCCCAGGGACCTTGGGGGCTTTTCCTTTTGCCCTATCTGGGCTTCCTTTGATACCAAATCCTACTCTGTTCCAAAAGAGACCCATCTGGCCCAGCCGCTACCTATGACACAGTAAACCCAGGAAAGCCACCCACGGCTCAAGAAGAAAGAAAACAAAAAGGCTTGCCAAGTTTACATCCTTCCATTTCCTCCAAAGAATCATCGCCCTCCAAGCCACAGACCTCAGCTGGCACCGGGGCTCCCGCGCAGACTGGCACGGGCAGTGAGATAAGCATTCTGCGATTCCACACTGGTAGGCTGCACTCATCCTGTCTCCTTCTCCTCCCTGCTCCTGTCAGAGTCCCGACCTAAACTCTTAACACAGCACCTCTCATCCTCTCAGATGTGAATACAGACTCAGGTATAGGAAGGGAAATGAAACTCAAATCGATAGAGGGTCAGAAAAATCTCTGGCCATGGTGGAGAGTTTTGGAGATTATTTAAATAGGACTGTGCAAACACAGTGAGCACAGCCTTCTAGGGAATTCGGCGCTGAGTGTTCAAGTCATGTAGCGAACATAAAGAATAGTGAGGTAAATGTAATGAGGTAAAAGGCGACAGTGTGTGTGAATCTCCTGTGATTTGAAGGGGTGGGGCCCCTTCAAAACTCACGTCGAATTCAACCCCCAGTGCCACAGGATTGCAGCCACTGATTTTTGGGACTCAACTAAGTCTCCTGGCTCTTAGAATTCTTTTCAGCATTATTATGAGGTTGAATGACTTCAAAGGGGACTCTGGAGCCCTGTTCTCTTCCTCTTTTGTTTGTTGCTGTCCTGGCCAAGAGGTGAGTGGCTTCCTCTGTCAAGTACCTCTGCCATAATGGACTGACTTAACCACAGGCGGAAAGCACCAGAACCAGCTGAGGGCCTATGCAGCCCTTCTCGTGAGAGCCTAGGTTGTCTCAGGCATTCAGTGTGGTGATGGGGAGTTGACAAGGGTAATATGGAAAACCCTCACCGCTCTCTCGCAGAAACTCAAACTGGTATTATCCCATTTCAAGTGAGCCACATGAATAATTTAGCGTCAATTCTCATGACTAATAATTACAGAATTTGAGGTTTAAACCAATATCTAAGTGGGTCTCAGTCCTTCTATGTTTTCCCACTATATTGCCTGATTTCTCAGTTGTTAGAACAAAAAGATGAGAAAATACTAGAATCTCTACCACTTGAAAAACAGCACTTTGGGGCCTGGGAAGATGGCTAAATGGCTAAGAGCACTTGCTGCTCTTCCAGAGGATCCAAGTTCAGGTCCCAGCACCCACACTGGATAGTTCAAAATTGCCTGTACTCTAGCTCTGAGAGATTAGACATCATCATCTTGCCTTGGCAAGTACCCACATACATGTCTCACACACACATGCACCCATATACATGTCACACACATATGAACATACATACACACACACACACACACACACACACTAATACAAAATAAGTAAAACTAAGAAATTTTCAAAGAAAACAGTTTTTTTCTTTCTGATGATTATCAAGTGCCACCAAGATAGCCTAGTAGGTACACCAAGTGCCACTAAGAATGATGACCCACGTGACAGAAGAAAAGAACTAACTCACACAAGTTGTCCTCTAACCTCTGCATGTGTACCAGGGCATGTGCTGTTCCCCACAAAATAAATAAACACAACATAATGAAGTGATACTACCAATATAATAAAACAGAGGAGTACTGAAGATTAGGCACGGGTCATATAAAACAGTCTGCCACTAACACAGCAGCCAGGACAAGCAGGCCCTGCAACCATAAAGTTTTCCAGTTGTGGGAACAAACAGCTTCTGCTCTCTGCAATCATCTACAATCCACTCATAGCAAACAGGAAATAGCTGGAAACTGAGCTATGCCTGGGAACACCAGCAAGCAATGCTACTGAGCTAGGTGAGTGGAAGGAGCTGGGGAGGCAGCCTAAGGCCAAGGCCTGGGCTTCAGCATTGAGTTTCCTCAACACCAGCTAATGTGCCCGGTGGCCGGGAGCTCTCCAGCAGACCTCTCCACCTCTCAGACTTGCTCTGCTCAAGGAGCTTGCCTGAAGTCACACTGTTGACAACTGAGTTCCATGGCCATCACTGTGCTGAGATTACATGTTCACTCTCTGCTCTCTAGAAAACCTGGATTATTTTCTTTAATGAGTTACTCCTTGTACTGCTTTATACCAAGTTGTCCAAACAGACTATCAGGAACCAGTTGTCCAATTTGCAATAAAAGGAACCACAGGTAGGTCATAGTGAGCCTCTACCCATTATCTAACAATGAAACTCTAGAGAGCTGGTTGTGGATGAGACCATATTATTATGTGCTTTTTTAATTAATTTTTTAAATTTAATTATTGTGTACCTTTATAGAACTAGTTCTTGTTCCATCCAAACAACATTACAATCCAGGAATAAAAGTTATGGATCTAGGGGGGTGGAGAGGAATCTCAGAGGTTAAGATCACTGGCTGTTCTTTCAAAGTACCTGGGTTCAATTCCTAGCACCCACACAGTAGCTCACAACTACCTGTAACTCCTGTTTCAGGGGATCTGATGCCCTCTTCTAACCTCCACAGGGACAGACACATACTTGGTAAACAGACGTACATGCACGGCAAAGCATTCATACAATAAAAATTTTAAAAGATACAAAAAAGACTATGGGTCTAAAGCAAGTAACCTAATCATGCTGGTTTCCTTATCTGTAGACTGCTGGGTAGAAATGAAAAAATAAACAAAGCAAAACTAGCAACCATGAGCAGCACACAACACATGGCAGATATCAAATGACTTTGCTTTTTAATCTTTCCTTGATTCCACTTTACAGATGAATAAGCTAAAGGAGAGTCAACATTGTAAATCCATATAGTAAGTAACCCACATGCTTTTCAGATGGTCAAACCCCAAAGACCCAGATTGGTGCTGGAGGAGACTTAGTGCCTTCGGTTAACACAACCATTTAGTCCCATGGAAACCGGATGATGATTTTTTTCTCACCTGATTTGGAAGGGAGTGGTTACATATCTAGAATTCGCCATGTGAGTATACACAGCCAATCCTTTATCCTTGGCTGAAATGCTAAAAAGAAAAGCTGGACTTCTGGCTTCAATTTACCTAACTCATTCAAATATCCTTTTGCATTTGGTCACATCTTATCACTACACATGACAAAGCACCTTCCACTGCTTAGAAACACTATTACTGCCTTATTCTTTCACTGTTAATACTTCCTTTCTATCACCATTTTAGATTATAGTCCACTTTTTAAAACGTGATAATACTGTGTGTAAAATCAGACAAGACTGCCCTGACACAGGGCCACTGTAGACTTTCTGAAGGGTAGATTCAAAAGGTTAGTTCATTTTGCTACAACTGACTTCCTCTTGAGGAGGCAGTGTGCACACATGGACTAGAGAGGGTGAAAAGTTTGAAAAGACCCAGAGTGTCACAACATAGCCTATCACTATTTTAGGAAGGTCATCTGGCCTTGACTCAAAAGGTACATAACTTTCAAATCTCCTTCTAGAACTTTCTATATCTGTAAGTTCAAGAATTTCCATCTGCGGCTGGGTGGTGGTAGCACATGCCTTTAATCCCAGCACTCGGGAAGCAGAGGCAGGTGGATCTCTGTGAGTTTGAGACCAGCCTGGTCTACAAGAGCTAGAGTTCCAGGACAGCCTCCAAAGCCAAAGAGACACCACACCCTGTCTCGAAAAAAAACAAAAACAAAAAAAGAATTTCCATCTGCAATAGTAGAAACTTATAATTCTAAAATCCATTACTATAGGAGGTGCCTAGTTAAGCAAATTATTCATTTATTATATATCTGATGTGTGTGTGAGTGTGGGCATGGTCATGCCATGGAGGTCAGATGACAGCTTTCGGTTTCAGGATCCAGTCATCTCTTCCCAACTTTATGCGGGGTAAGGAGATCACACTCAGGTCATCCGGCTCATGAGAAAAGTGTATTTACCTGCTGAGTCACCTCGATGGCACTGAGTCTTTTTTTTTTTCTTCTTCATTGTGACACAGCCACACCATAGGACACTGTGCAACACTTTGTTGTAGGTAGGTCTATATATTCTTATATGGAAACATCCCCAGTATACTAAATTATATGTGTAAAACTCAAGCTAAGTGGTATATGCAGATAACACACCCATATCTGTGCATATAAGTTTATATACTAGAGAAGATCCCACAAGGAATATAGAGGAATTATTGATATACCAAACAGTTTTTTATTTCCTTTTATCTTTCATTTAGTACCAGCATATCACGACTATAATTAGAAGTTAGCCTCTCTAATGTGAAGGGAGCGTGAGGAAAACAGGGCAGGAGGAAGAGAGGGAAGTAACTGAGGTCCTGTGTTATTCCTAGTCAGCTGCCCAGTCTCACACGTGTACTAAAAGCTTTACACTGATCTGGAGTCTCTGGTACTGAAAGCCATTCTGAGTCCGCAGTGAAGGAAGGCGAGTGTTCATCCGGGCAGCCTCTCCCGAGGTCTCTGCTGTCAAGGCCCTCCTATGCCTGCTTACTTCCTGGCTGCATAAAAAGATCAGCAGAGAAGCCAATATCTGCGCGTCCTGTCCCTAAATCACTACAGAGTCTGCAGAAGTAGTTGGAATTACCTGGAGTCTGGCAGCAATACAGAGGACCTGCCTGTCTCAAATACTTTCAGAAACTGGCAACTAGGCAAAGGATTTGCTTGAAATGGCTGAGTAGGCCTCAGAACATGGATGCGCAGATCCGAAAATACCATTACTTCAGTGAGATCATATCAGCATCATGATCTTGACAGTGGGATATTCTTTAAAGCCAGACTGGAGTCACAATAAGGACAAACGGTGGGTTGAGTGAGGAGTGGAGTTCCTCGACCAGGTGCTAACCTCACTAAGCGTCAAACTGATGGAATAAGAAAGGAAGGAAAGTGGGGTGCTCTAGTAGAAAACCATGGAAATGCCAGCTGACTCCTGCTAAGAGGCAGGAGCGAGTGATCTGCATAGACTCTATGTGACATGAATGAAGGGACCTGGTTGGTAGCACAGAGGCCATAATTCAAACGGGGACACAAGTGTTCTCATGTTGGTGACTTGGTAAGAAGAGCTAACACTTACACACTCTGACATCAAATTATCCTGGCGGGTAACCAAGAGGAGAAAGTGGGGACATACAGACAGCCTATATACCCCAGAGCACAAAGTTGGGGTCTGTCATACCCCAGAAGCTGAGCTCCGCCCTCCTCCCAGCCTGCTGCCCTTCCTTGCCCTCCTCTAGTCTGCTCACTTTCCACCGTCTTCCACCCTACTCCAAGCCGCCCTTCTCACAAACAGCCCCAGCAGCTCCATCTTCCCCTTGGAACCGTCCACATGACCTCAATCTAGTTTCTGCCCGCCTCTCCAGGCTCATGCCCAAGCACAGGCCCACTGCCAATCGGACATTCCAGAATGAGCTTTCTCTTCAGTTTCTTTGTAGCCAACTTGTACCCTACTCTTCCCTTAAATTGTGCCCTCAGACAAGGCTGAAACTCCTTCTTGGGGCACGCAAGACCCCACCAACACCATCAGCGAGCAATCTCCTACATTATCTTTCAGTCTCTGCCCCCCAGAAAACTTTCGCTGTCCTCTTCCTTGTGATTTGGCTGGGCCTCCACATGTGCCCACACCCTGCCTCTTCATCTGAGGGTCCGCTCCCCAAAGAAGCGTGATGACCTCTGATATTCACCTTTCACACTCAAGCACTGCACCATGGCAACAGCAGCAGATGGGTAGAATCCGGGCTAAGATGGGAATAGGCCCAGGAAAAATAGGAAAGGGGCATTTTTTCAAAGGATCAATAAATGAACTTCTGTGGCTTGGTGAAACGTTCTGTACAAGCCTCTCCAACTGTGGTTTTCATGTCTGGACTGCTGTTACACTCTGAAATGTGATGTGAAGAGTTAAACACGAGTAAAACTATGCTTCGAAGAACTTGAAAGTTGAGTCGGGAGGGAGATGGGGAGGATCTGGGAGGATGTGGAGGATGGTACAGAATATGATCAAAACATATTGCATGAAAATTTTAATAACTTTTAAAGTACTTTAAAGTATGCTTTGGAATAAAACAGCAAGCTGCTGAGCGGCCATTTCTATCCACCAACCTACCACCTTTCTGTAATCTTCTTGTGAAAAAGAACTACAACTTTATCCACATCATAGCTTGACCTCCTGCCTCCAGTTTTCTCAGGCAGAGGAAAACCTGAAGTGCTTGTTCAGCTCCCGATCAAGTCAAGATGCTGCAGATTGGATACTTGTTTCAAAAGAACTGGGGTGGAGAGGATGAAATACTATTTGTTAATTACACATACCAAGAAGGCAAGTCCCATTTCAAGAGTTTCACCCATGGAAACAAAGTGTATCTGTCAGTTTCTATAAAATTATGTGGCTACACTAATAAAGCAATAAAGAATGTCTAAATTATCATGAGTTGTTAATCCAGACAATAGAAGGGGAGGGGAGGTTATGTTAGGATTGTGAGTTGCTCACCTAAAAAGAAGCATAGAAAACACGGTTCCAGGTTATGGAACTTAGGGGCTCTCATGAGAAGAAGAATTTCAAGACTCTGTCTTCAACTGGGTTGCCTAGAAATGGGCTCTCATGGGCAGGGGAGACGGTTCAGGGGACAAAGTGCTTGCTGACCTGAGTTTGGGTCTCCAGACGCCACGTGAAAACCAAGTAGGTGAGGTGTCCACCTGCAATCCCAGCACTCAGGAAACAGAGACAAGAGCTCCCCAGGACAAACTAGCTACTGGTGAGTTCTCAGCTCAGCAAGAGAACTTGCCTGGATAACTAAAGTGGAGGGTGACTGAGAAAGACACACATGCACTCTTACACATGTACCCCTACACATATAAAACATGTATACACATCACACATATACACATGGAGAGAAAGGAAAGAGATGGGGGCACAGAAGGGGTTCTAGGATATAGAAGATTTATGGAATGACCTTCCCCAAAATGCTATTCATAAAGAAGACAGCAAGAAAGAGACCCCAATACACAGCACATCTGGAGCCACTGGAAATCAGGGAGTCCTGACATCCAGAAAGGAGCTTTAGAGACTGGAACAGCCTTTCACACTTGTGAGGAGTGGAAGAAGCATGAATGAATGTGCAAGGAACAGATGACATCCTGAGTGAGTGCGTACTATTGACATGAGCACATCTGCATCAAGGACGCCGATGTCTCAGACCCACTGGAATGGCAAAGCCTTCCCTGGGTCAGGCTCAGGGAACTGGCAATGCCTTCGCTGGTCAGCATGTGGATGCTGACAGTGTGTACACAAACAGCCATCATAGTCCCCGCCATCAGAATGACTGCAGCCTGAGACTGCGCCCCTCCAGAGACCTCCAACCAAGACTAGAGAACCCACCCTCCTATGCTGTACACAATACACATGCTGAGGTTCCCAGTTGAGTAGTAGCATGTACTCCATCAGAGTAAGCACAGCCCACCTGACCCTGGCTTTTCTGTACATGTGTCTGTTTTTCTTTTTTCAATCCCTCCCCATCCTGGACAGGTTTCTAGGGCCAAGCCATTCAGGATGAGGCATACACCTATTGCCTATTAAACCAAGACAGCAATATATTTCTGGAATTGTTCCCTGGGCCATGGAAGATGGAGCACAGGCTTGAAGAGGGATTTGCTTCCTCCTCTCACCTATAATCAGGGGTCTAAAGGTGAAAGACAAACTCTATCAGAGCAGAACCCAAAGCTTAATGAGGCAGCAGCCTCAGCAAAATGCTATCTCTCACAGAATGATCTGGCAAGGTAGGAGTCTCAGTTTAAAGGAATTTAAGAAAATTAAGCCTGGTGTCATGGCACACTCCAATAAGTCTAGCATTTAGGAGGATCACAAGTTTGAGACCATCCTAATTTGCCTGATGAGATCCTGTTTTTTGTTTTTGTTTTTTGCTTTTTTTGCAGGGGGTTGTTTGTTTTAAATAAAAATAGAGAAGAGAGGGAAAGAGAAAAGAAATTATGAGAAAAAATCTTATTAATTGCTGCTACACAGTAAGAAACCAAACCAACCCACCACCCAGGAAGGATGTGGAGATATGAATGAAATCAGAGAGCTACTGGTGGGATTATGAGCAGAGCTAGACCCCAGTCATCATCAGAAGCTGATCCAGGAGGGCTCGCTACCAAGGAATGGCACTGAAGAGAGATAGTGCAGTGATTTAATCCAGGACACAAAGGACCTTCCTTCATTCAAATAACAGAAAGCCAATGAGTAGAGGTCATGTTCAACCACTAAAAGTCGAATTAGATTCCAAGCAGTTTTGTTTTTTAGTTTGTAGAATTGGTACTTACAGATAATTTTTATTCAGAAAACAGATTTCAATCACTATAGGTGAAACACTTCAAATTAGTTTAGCTGAATAGACAGCACATTCATCCCAGGCTTAAAAGTTTTCCAGCTAAATAGAACTAAAGTCTGTAGAAGCACACTGCTAGCTAGCAGTTGCCCAGGTCTGCAGTAAGTGCTTTATCTAGGTGATCTATACATTCGTCATGGTCTTCTGAGTTGACTTTTTATTGCTCTTGTATGATCAAAGAGAAGCATGAAGGTGTGTATGGCTCTGAGACATAACCAACCCTTCTAAGCCTCCCATCATTTCTGGCTTGGATTATCCTGTTTGCACTCCATGCCTGTTACGTTCACAATACCTAACAGTGACTATTCAAGGAGGAAGTGTACATATGGGCTTACAGTTCTAGAAGTTCTTGTGCATCATAGGTAAGAGAGGCATGGGAACAGAAGCAGCTTAGTCCGTGGCAGCTTGCTCACATAGTGACAGTCAAGAAACAGCTAGGCTGCAGCCAGGAGGTTAGGCAAAGTATGTCACCCCCTTTCTTCAGAAAGCACTCTTTCTGCCTCTCTGTCTGTCTGTCTCTGCCTCTGCCTCTGTCTCTCTGTCTCTCTGTCTCTGTCTCTGTCTCTGTCTCTCTCTCTCTCGCTCCCATTCCTCCCTCTCTTTGAGACACTGGGCACTGATCTTTACCTGTCCTCTCATTGGGACTACCTCATACACACACACAAACACACACACACACACACACACACACCATGTGAGTCTGCACATATATGTGCATGCATAAATGTTAATCATTCACATTAGCCTCCTTCTGCATCAGGACCCACCAAGCACACTCTCAGCCTTAGACCTCTATACTGGTTGCCTCCTCTTCTATGTATTTTGATGACTTGCACCTCCTTTCTTTTGGGTTTCCACTCCGATAACACCCTACCAGTGAGACTTTACCTAGAATAATGTAGAACCCTGTCCCATAGCACTCACTAGCTCCCCTGTCCTCCTTTGTGCTTTGAGTTTGCATATTATCTGACTTCAATATTTGCACAGTATTTTTTTTACCATGAACTAAAACTTGGCCTATTTGAAAATCAGGCTTTCATACAATTGTTCACCATTATAGTCTAACCATGTCAGAATTATTCCTGATACAGTAAATACTTGTTAAATTAAATCTGGGCAAGACTTGACACCCATTCTTTTCAGTGACAAACTACACAGGCTTCCAGGAAAAGGACTTCTTCCTTGGGGTGAGGGACCCAACAACCTAAGGGACCTTCCAATCCTAGAACAGTAAGGCTATAGCAAAGTCATTAGGCCCCTGGGAACCTGGTTTTCGGTTGCTTCTCTTCCTCTCTTGACATTATTTACTACTTGCCTTGAATAAGTGAGCAGTGAGCACAGGGATGGGATGAGATCATGGGTCCAGGAAGCCAGCACCATCTTGAGTCATCTTTAACCTATTTCTCATGCTGTTACTATTCATTCTTAGCCCTCAGATGCCACTGGCCTGGCAGGAGCTCAGCTGTCAGGAGGAAAACAACATCAAAACTGGCATTGTAAGCCAGTGATTTAACTGGTGGATACAAAAGCCATCACATAACCATTAAAACAGATAGAAACAGAGAGTGCACTAAGGTCATTTTACAAGACAAAGTTAAAGTCATTTGATTGATAATTGACTGCTCAAAAGCTAAGCCAGGGAAAAGCATAAATCCAGCCTTGTAACTTCATATGTTCTAGACTCAGATGCTACAGAATAATAAAGTGGCAGGATATATTTGTCCATCCGATCAATCAAAAATACAGGAATAAGGACAGGGGGACAATTTCAAAGCTTCAGGAAAAAGCTGCAGGGTATGTGAGGAAGACCAATAGAAAAAGGCTCTGTGACGTCACCCTGAATAAACTGCCTCCGTGTTTCCAGCAGGTCCCATGAGTTCTGGGTAAAATTTGCTTCAAATGACTGTGCCCTTTCACCGCCAAAAGCCAAAACAAAACAAGAAGCAAACAGAAAACCTGCAGACTAGCAAATAATGACAGCTGGAGAAAATTCCATCTGAATCATTTGGTCTGCCAAAGGTATGATCATTGGTCCACCTTAAAGTTACCATTTCAACCTTACAATCATTTTTAGAGTTACTGTAAACAAAGTAAATATTGTGGTTTTATAATCTTTCTGAAACTAGCGTTTGCTTTGCAAACATCTGTGTCTTGTATCTATTCTGTAGAGTTACACTATAACACTGTAATGAGATACTAGTTTGTTTGATATGAGAAAAGTATCTCTAGGGTACTTATTTGCTAGCCTGGTGGCCTAATCTTTTTTTAAAGGTTTAAACTTTTTTCTCTTAAATCTTTAAAATGGGTCTTAGCAAATAAAGTTGCAGTTAGGTGGGATGGGCAGAGGGAAAACTAGTCTTGAGTATCTTTGGATTAAAACACGAGACTAAGCTTTGTTTTTATTTTTCCTCATTAAAATAACTTATTGATGTTTTACTTTCCTGTCACTGTCATTGAAAAAAAAAGTTTGTTTTGTTTTGTTTGGCTTTGTTGGTGACTCCCAATCTACTTTTGGGATGTAGGTTTAAAAGTGTAGCTGTGAGCCACAGTATGTATATCTCCACCTTTGTGTAGAGAAAGATGGCTGATGAGGAAGATGAAGATGGTCAAACTCACATCTTTATTAGCACTCCTTACTCTGGAGCAGTTTTAAAAGATGGAATGGCTCCATATAGAGTAGATGTAGGAAATGAACAATAGCAATGGTAGCTTACTCCAGAGTTGAAAGTGAGCTAGCCTCTTTACTAGGGTTCTCATATGATGGACTTCTACCCCAAGACAGGCATTATCGACGCCTCTTGCTCAGAAGCAGAAGTCAGATGGCTTGACCTGGCCTCAAATCTTACACCACTGGGGAGCAAAGCCTGACCAAGTCTGGCTCCTCCTGTCTTTGAGTGTGGACTGTCCACCTCAGCTGTGCTGTATCCAACGGAGGGAAGGGATCTGGGGTAGGAAAATATCATTACTTTCCTAATAAAGGTATCAGCTAGAACCCAGGAAAGAAGAACTGAAGATTCTTGGCTTCATTTCAGTTACCACCCATGTGCACACATAATGCATGCACTCACGAGGCACATGCACGCGCGCGCGCGCACGCGCACGCGTGCACACACACACACACACACACACACACACGCAGTTCTTTCTAAACTCTCAGTGTCTCCCAGAGCATCTGGGGGCTTTTCTTAAAGGTCACCCAACCGGCCCTGAAGGAAAGAAGGGCTTGATTGAAAAAGTCTTGTTTCCTCTCACTTTTTAAACATTGGAAAATCCATTTGGCTGCAAGAAACGAATAGTAAAAGAATCCTAACTACCCAGAGCCAATAAAGGGTAATGGAAAAAGGCAGGAATATGGCTGGACTCTATTTTCTTTTCACTGAACACATCCTGTCTTTAATCTGGAAGGTAAATAGGCCATGCCCAACATACCAACTCTTTCCAGGTGAAATTATCTAGGTTATAAAAACAAGCAACAACTGTGCCCTCATTATCCTTCATTCATGGCTGACAGGAACAGTGTCCAAAGCAAACCAGAGGTGAGGTGAGTACTGCCCACAAGAGAGCAAACCCATGATCTCCACCACTTTGAAAACTGACTTTTGTAATTTTCCCCCTTGACTTAAACTGTCCAGAATTATCTGAAAGAACAAGTTGCAGTAGCTCTAAATGAGTCAGGCGTGATGGCTAAGGCTGCACTGTTAGTCTTCGGGAGGCTGAGGCAGGAAGATTGTTCAAGAGCAACCTGGGCTATCCATGAAGTGTGAGGCTAGCCGAGGCTATGCAGTGAAGCCTTGCCTCAAAAGGAGAGAAAAGATCCCAGAAAGGTGTGGTTTGAGGGAAAATAACCGCCAAAGACTCATAGGGAGTGGTGCTATTAGGAGGTGTGGCCTTGTTGGAGGATGTGAGTCTCCAGTGGTAGGCTTTGAGGTTTCAGAAGCCCAATCCAAGCCCAGTGTCATTCTCTCTTCCTGCTGCCTGCCAATCTGGATGTAGAACTCTCAGCTCCTTCTCCAGCATCATGTCTGTCAGCCTGCTGCCATGCTTCCTGCCATGATAATAATGTAACTAAACCTCTGAACTGTAAGCCAGCCCCAATTAAATACTTTCCTTTATAAGAGTTGCTGTGGTCATGATGTCTCTTCACAGCAATAGAAATCCTAAATAAGACAGAAGTGAAGCTTGGATTATGATGTTTCCATTATTTGTATTGACAAATGAAAGTAAAGAAAAAAGGAGAAACTCTTTTCTTCATTCCACCTATTATTAATATATAACCTTCCTGAGATATTTAGCCTTCAGAGCACAAGAAATAATTTCACAGTTTCTCTCACTATAATCCCAACATATCTACCCCTTTGACTCCATAACTCCATAGTGTACCTACAGCCTTCATCCATGTGAGTGAGGACTGTCCCCACATCTGTATCCTCAACTTCCCTTACTTTAATGCTACACGTTCTTCTTCATATTAAAGTCAAGCATGGAGTTCAACAGAAGAAACCACCTCCACAAGTAGAACTTCTAAAGGGATGGTTTTTTGGCAGTGATACACTTTGCACCCCTTTCTCTGATGTCATTTAGAGCCAGGATTACCTACATTAGAGGGTCTAAAGCAGAATCTTCAGAACACCTGTTGTGAGCAAATCAATACGTTAAAAAAGTGTCAAGGGCTGGAGAGATGGCTCAGTGGTTAAGAGCACTGACTTCTCTTCCAGAGGTCCTCACAACTGTCTGTAACTCCAGTTCCAGGGGGATTTGATGCCCTCTTCTGACTGCCTTGAGCACTGGGTGTGCACGTGGTTACACAAGAAGGAGAAACATTCACACAAAAGAAAAGGTGGTAGAAGCTAGCAACTGACCTCCAGTCCTTGGCCAAAGCAGCAAGTGCTTTTAAACACTGATCCATCTCTCCAGCCCCTTGAACACTTTTTAAAGAATCATGTTTTGATAAAATGATGTAATAAATCTCTAATAGTAAAAAAAAAAAAGCAGCACTTCAGGCAAGTCCGACTCTAATTGCAAATTTACAGACACTAATGTGGTCACATGCATTCAGTTTACTGCTTTCGTAGCTCACAGGTAATGAGGTATCAGGAGGCCAGCGAAGGCTAATGCTTATAGGTACAAAAACTCCCAGAAAACGGAGAGTACCAAAAATGTTAAGCCATCTGACTTTCTGCTTCTGAACCCTCTGTAACAATGAGGAATTATGAATCTAGTTGACAGAATAACGCAATTATTCAAACTCCAACTCCCAAATCGCTGAAGAAACTAGAAACAGTGGTACTGTTTTTAATTAGGAACGAAAATCTATTGAACCAACAGTGTGTCAACATTAGCTTCTTGTAAAGATGAAATGCAGCCTTTGGCGTGCTGTCCTTTCCCCAGCATTGACACACAAGCTTGAATAAACCCTGCACTGTGAACTCCCACAGCAAAAACTGAATCACATATCCTGCCCTTAAACACCAGGTGCCCTCAGAGGATAGCTTTCATCCTGGTTCACACTAAATGCGGTCTCTGACTCGTGTTCCTAGGACAGGGAAGAGTCAAAACCAAAACCAAAAACAAACAAAAAATGTAAGCAGACGGAGAAGTCATTGCTTCTGACAGACGGGTTCAGAATCCAAGCAAGAACAAAGGAAAATGGTCACCCTGGGATGGGGACACATCTTCCTCCCTTTCCTTAAAGCAACACATACTGGCAAGATGTAGAAGTAAGATCAGTGTGGCTCCTAACCCCCAAAGCTCAGTGTCTTCCCTAGACCCACCCCACCCACCTTTATTGGACTCTGCTTTCCTCCCAAGTCCTGTCTCACAGTCTTCTGTAACTCTCCTGTTTACTACGCAACCCTGTTCGATGGATTATAACAGTGATTCTCAACTTTCCTAATGTTGCAACCCTTTAATAACGTTCCTCATGTCGTGGTGACCCTCAACCATGCAATTATTTTCATTGCTACTTCATAACTGTAATTTTGCTACTGTTACGAATTATAATGTAAATATCTGACAAGCAGGATATCTGATATGTGACACTTGTGAAAGGGTCATTTGACCCCCAAAGGGGTCATGACCCACAGGTTGAGAACCTCTGAATTATAAGCTCCTAGGACCAGAGATTTTTTTTTCTGGGTTTCGTTTCTATGACTGAGAATTCCCAGTACCAAGAACAGTTCCCAGGACACATGTGTTGCCTGACAGCTGCCTGTTGGATAAATAAATGGTGCCATTCTTTAATGTCTTTCAGTCCTATAAGATCCCTTCCTTCTGGATCCCATCTTGATACATTAACTGAGCAACCTTCGAGGAAACCAGTGACTTAGGTAACAGGAACTGATACCAGACATCATTCAAAGAGGCAAGTTCATCCCTGAACACCTGTGTCATTGTTGGTGCTGTTTACTAGTGCAGAGGAAGAATTACTCAGCACATCTTAGAAGTAGAAGAATAGAAAATATGAAAGAATAATCATTATTATCTTATTTTTTCATCATTCACAACACCAGATGAGCTAGAGGTGATGGTTAACTAGAACATGATGAAAGTTTTGTTTTGTTCCTGACTTAGAATCATCAGAATAGAAAGATTCTACTTACCCAGTAACTATATTTCTCTGGATGTGGTGGGACACACCTATAATCCCAGAATTTAGGAGGCTGAGCAGGAAAATTGTGAGTTCAAGTCCAGCCTGGGCTACACAGCAAGTTAAAAGCAAGCTGGAGCTACATATGTACACACTTCCCTAGCATGTTTTAGACCCTGGTGCCATGCCAAACTCTGCCTTCACCACATAATGTAAAACCTAAATAAATAAATAAATATAATTCATTATACACATTATTTACTTAATGAAAACCACTAATCTGTTCACTGTTCCTGCAAAGTGAACCAAATGTGTTTGTTTTCCACAGCAGGGTCAGACTGTAGCAAATTCAATATGCCACAGAAATGTATCCTGTAGCTTTCATAATTTTCCCCATAATTCTTCATGGACTTCTCCATGGTACAAACATTAAGGAAAACTTACAGATGTACAGAAGATGCACTGGCATTCTTGGAGCATGGTCACCTTATCCAAAGGTTGCTCGCACAGGCAGAGCTTGCAAGTAACAATGGGGACAGGAGTCAGGTCTCCGGAAGTTGGATTTTCAGCAGTCATGGTCAGATAGTGGAGCCCGTCGATGGAGTCCATCAGTCTGTCTTCACTTCCTCTATCCCTATAGAAAAAACCCAAAGTAAGAAACGTCATCGTCATTCATACAGCTAACATTAAACACATGTATTTGGGGGTCTGGCTGAGCAAATCCTCACTCCTCACCCTCGGTGAATTCTAAAATTACAGTTGATGCATTTCCGAGAACCGTGGATGGAGTGGGGCTGATCTTCGCAAGGTCTTCTCCACGCCCTGAAATTTAAGCTGACCTCACTTCATTGTCCTGATTCCTATCATGTAAACTAGCTGTGGGAGTTAAATAAACACTAGACATCAAGGAGAAGGGATGAGATGTTGGTCAAGTGCACAGTTCCAGGCAGACAGGATGAGTAAGTTTCGGAGAACAATAGGCAGCACAGTGACTCTAGATAATAATAATACTAGCAATAATAATAATAATAATGGCATTGTGTACTTGGCAATTGCTGAGAGCATATTTTAAATGATTCTCATCAGGAAAACAGAAATAAGCATGAGAGGTGATGATTGCATTAATGATCTTGATTTACTCATTTTGTGTGTATGTATACCATCTTAAAATATCACATTGTGTATCATTAATTATGCCTAGTAAAGCTGGCAGAGAAAATAGAAAATTAGTGCTATAAACAAACATGCTTTCTGGGAGGTACATGTAGTGATTTGAATGAGAAATGTCCCCCATAGACTTATGCATCTGAGCACCTGGTCCCCCGGTGGTGGCCCTATTTGGGGAAGTTATGAGACGGGGCCTTGCTGGAGAAAGTATGGGCTTTGAGAGTTTATAGCCTTACACCTCTCCCCTTCTAGTTGTCTCTATCTCTATGTTTCCTGGGGTATTAAGGAAATGGGAGCAGCCAGCTTCCTGCCCTGGCTACCTGCAGCCATGCCATCCCTCGCCATTATGGACTCTAACCTCTGGAAGCATCGGCCAAAATAAACTCTTTCTTCCTTAAGTTGATTCTGATTGAAGGTATTTTATCAGCAACAGAAGTAGCTAATATAGCACATCACTACAATCACCACAGTTAATTCAACTGGCTCAGAAAATACAAATAGGGTGTCTCTCAAAAAAAAAAAGGTTGGGATGTAGCTTAGTGGCACAGCACTTGTCTGGGATGTGTATGGGTCTGGGTTCCATCATCAGAAACACTAGAAGGAAATTATCATGTGGTCCAGCAAATCCACTACTGGGTATGTGTTCCAAAGAGATCTGAAATCAGGGTCTTAAAGAGGTATTTCTATGTCTTTGCATTATCAATATTATTCACAGAAGCATTACTCATGACAGCCAGAAGGGAAATAAAGCTAAGCACACATCAACAGATGAATGAACACAGTGCACCAAGCATAAGAAGAACAATGCAATCAAGAAACACAGTAAATACAGCAATTGTGAGGCTGTTACTAATCCCGTAGACTGCTTTGCAAAAAAAAAATAGTTTTACATGCCAGAAGTACACACTAAAATACTAAGAAAAGGTATAGTGGAACAAATATATAAGCCATTAACATAGTTTCTTATTATCATTTAACCAGTCATTATTCACTGTATATGCTGTTTATGACTGATGATACTATATATGTTTGTTTATTCCAGTGTCATGCAAACATGGATAATGTGCTAAGTTACAATATTATGACAGCTATAGATGTCACTGTGGGATGGAGGTTTTCAACTACATTAATATCTTTTAGGACCATCACCATACACATCAGGATGAACTTCATGACTTATATATAAATACAAGGACACTAAAATAAGAATGAAAGAAGAATGGAGGTGATTAAAATGGGAAAGTCAATGACATCTTTGCTCATCAACTAGAAAGAGTCAACAGTGACTAACCCCAATAAACTGAGTAACAATAGATAACTTGGTTTGAGATAAGTTAAAGAGGAAACTAACCAATGATTAGTTTCCAATATAAAAGGTATGCTATTCACAGGCAAAGGTCCAATAAAGTTCAAGACTCAGTGTTCTCATTCTACTAATAATTAAGGAGTTATCATCCAAAAGCAAACTAAAATCAAATTAATGCACATGTCAAGCTTGAGACTTTGAGATGTCTGACCTCCCTTTAGGATCATTTAAGAGAAAAAATGAATGATGTCACCTCTTTCCAGTATATGGCTAGATAATGATCACTTGGTCTCGAAGTTCCACCAATTTCCCCTCAAGTGTGTTTTCTCATCTGAATGCAACCAGTAAATGCATCCTGAGTAGGGCAACAGGGGAACTGGTACAACTCAGAACCACTGCAGACCTCAAACGTCAATTACCCTTCAGAGTCAACTAAAGCCAGGCATTGTAGCACACATATGTAATCCCAGAACTCCGGAGGCAGAGACAGTAGCATCTTTAGTTCAAAGTGAGCCTGGGCTATATATAGTGAGATCATGTGTCAAAACTAAGTGAAGAAATAAGTAAAAATTTAAGAATTCAGTTGGAGGATGCTACTGGGAAGAACCAATGCTATTCTTCAAATCTAACCACTGCTCACTTTCTTATGCCCTTGCCTAGTATCACTTTCAAGAAGGAAACCTTATATAGGGCAAGTTAAAATTATTATTACTATTATTAGTGTATATGTGTGTACGTGTACATGTGATGTGTGTATATGAATATGGTCATGTGTGTCCCATGGTGCATGTCTAGAGGCCAGAGGACATTTTGAAAGAGTTGGTTCTCTCCTTCCAAAGTAAGTTTCAGGAATTGAACTGTATATGCTAGAAACCAACTCCTGTTGTAAGACTTGTACTGGAAGTGCCTCTAACTACTGAGCCATTTCACTGCCTTTATGGGACAAATGTTTAATGTACTCCTGGGTATCTTAGACATACTTGTGGCTTGTTTTTATTTGTTTATTTTTTAAGACAGGGTCTCTCCATGTAGCTTTGGCTATCCTGGAACTCTATGTAGACCAGACTGGATTCAAACTCACAGAGATCCACCTGCCTGTGCCCTCCAAGTACTGAAATTAAAGGTGTGCACTATTATACCTGGTTCATATTCATTTTTAAAGACAGGACTATCAATTTTATTAAACAGGATCAACTGAAATCTACTCATGTCTCTAGTCATAGCTACGATTTTACGCCTTAGGTTGTGAGCTACATGCCTACAGGCTATGAAATCAAGGTTATAAAAACATTCAAAAGTAAAATATATTTATACATAAAATACTTAAAACATAAAACCCTTTTACATTGCAGAGACACATTTTTTAAAGACTACTAAGTATTCCCAAAAGGCCTACTTGTGACTCAGTGGGACACAGAAAAGAAGTGACGCATTTCACTCCTTGGAGATTTGAATAATCCAAGGCATTTCTTCAGGAAGAGTTTATTGTTTTTCTATGTACAATCAACACCAATTCCCTAAAGTGATAGCTTTTAAACATTTTCAAACAACAGAACTGATTAAAAACAAAATGCCAACCTACCACTGCATGAGACAGACTAGAAAAACTACTGCTTGTTCCTGGAGAGAGATGGAGCAACAGTCCCTCCTTTATCTCTCCCAATCTCCTGGACCCTATCACAGAAGCCTAAAGCCACCTCAGAAACAGACTGAAAACCAGCCTTTGGCCTTTGTCTTTGAGTAAAACAATGAGTGTTTTCAAAAACAAATGACACATAGCATGCACTAGACAGACAGATGATAGGTAGATAGATAGATAGATAGATAGATAGATAGATAGATAGATAGATAGATAGATAGGTAGGTAGATAGGTAGGTAGGTAGGTAGATGATAGATAGTTCTCAAGCAAGAAATCCTGCCATCGACCCTGTAACGAATCCTCCCGTGGGATCTCCACACTAGAGAGGCTGTGAATGCCTACAGAATTTACTAGTGTTTCTTGGCTTGCATCTAAAGATTCACCCCTCTTTATCACATGAAACCCACTGGAAGAACCTCAGCCTCCTACCCTAACTACCTACCAAGTCACATGAATCTTGGAGGTAGGACCCGCAAGAGAACAGAGGACATTGTCTCGGTTCATTCTTTGTCAGCTTGACACACGCGAGGTTCGTTTGAGAAGAGGGAACCTCAATTTAGAAAATGTCCCCACTAGATTGGCTTATGGGCAATTATGTAAGGTTTTTCTTGATTAATGATGGGTGTGGGAGTGACCAGTCCACTATGGACAGTGACACCCCTTGACTGGTTGTCCTGTGTTTTATAAGAAAGTAGGCTGAACAAGCCAAGGGGAGCAAGCCAGTAAGCAGCATCCCTCTATGGCCTCTGAATCAGTTCCTGCCTCCAAGTTCCTACCTTGAGTTCCCACCCTGACTTCCCTCAGTTATGGTATGACCTGAGAGTTGTGAGTGACATAAACCCTTTCCTCTCCAGGCTACCCTTGGTCATGGCATTTTTCTATAGAAACCCTAAATAAGATACCCTCCTAAGTCCCCCCCATCCCTCTCATCAACCACTCCTCTGTGGGTGCACTGACTGGAGCATGAATTCTAGTTGGTATTAGTAATAAAAACTCAGAGACAGACACTGGGGTTAAAGCTGAAGATCAGAGAAGCAAAGAGGCCAGCCACTAGCTCTCACCTCTACCAATGCTCAGACCGAAGGGGCGATCCTGTCCTCAGGCTGCCTCCTCAGACTGACTGCCTAGACTGCATCCAACTCTACAAAACCTCAGATTGTCTCCTCCTGTCTTATAGTCCTCTCTCTGCCCAGCCAATTGGAGACAGAAGTGATTTGGCTGGGATTAAAGGCATGGGATCCCAAATGCAGGGATCACCTTTGTATGAGCTCTGTTTCTGTTTTGAACAGATTCAATCTCGTGAAGCCCAAGGTGGTCTTGAACTCACAGAGATTTGTCTGTCTCTGTCTCCTGAGTGATGGGATTAAAGGTGTGTACCACCACTGACTGGACTCTATGGATAACTAGTGTGGCTACTGGGATTAAAGGTGTGTGCCACCACTGCCTGGCCTCTGTGGCTAACTAGTGGTACTAACTCTGCACTCTGATCTTCAGGCAAGCTTTATTTGTTATAGCATAAACAAAATATCACTGCACTGACAATTCACTCCCTTTCCCTTTCAGGATTCAGGAAAAGCCTTCCTTCCAGAGAGAGCTGCCAGTTCACTGGGACTGGCCTCCTCCTGGCTTGTACAACGTGTTCTGTCTCATACCTCACACACCTAATCTAAGATAAGAAATCGGCTTGATTTATCCATCCTACCACTTGCAAGGTGACAATGCTAATTACTTTACAGTTACTCCAAATGTAACTGTGCCTCTCACTGGTGTCCAGAGTCCCCTGGGAAAGAAGTTTGGCAGAGAGTACCAGGGCATGTTGGAAAGAAGAGAATTCTGGCAGCTGCTTTCACGTTTCAACTTTCAAAGGCTTGTGGCGGGTTTCGCTTGTTTACATATGCCTAGCTCCTCGGCCAGATCCTGTGAGACCATTCTGTGTTGCACAAAATAACCAGGAGCAGAGAACCTTCTGTGTACTCCAATTGTCTCTTACACCATGAAACCTTTGTTATGAGAAGCAAGAGCCATCTGATAGGAAAGGGCAGGAGAGCCACTTCCCTCGTGTGTTTTCATTAGGCTTGCCAAAGAAAGGAATACTTGAGACGCTGTGCTACAAGCACAGGAGGCATGAGGAATTTCCATATTCCGCCGGAGGCCTGAAAAAGCAATCTGCTCCTGAAACTCCGAGGGTGGTGAGAGCCGACATGCAGAGTATTTTTAACTTATGTAGCTTGTGCCTGTTTGACTATCCAGAGTCAAAGCAGTTACTCTGTGTGTGTGTGTGTGTGTGTGTGTGTGTGTGTGTGTGTGTGTGTGTGTGTATACACAAGATAATCTAATTGGAAGGTAAAGCATTTGATTAGAGTACTACTATAGTTATCTGGGAATTTCTCTACATTGTCTTAGCACCTTGTAAAACATTTAGAGAAACAGACAGAGCACAATTACAGAGACTGAGCAAAAAGGAACACCAGTAAAGCGAGCCGGCTGGGTATTACTGGTGAGCCAGAGTTTCAGTAATGGTCCAGTTTATCTGTGCTGAGGTCTTAATACCTAGCTACGCTGCAGTGACCTGAGGACAAAGACCAAGCAGGAGGAATGATCTCAGAATGTTGATGTGACCTTGAAAGGCACCGGACCACCCTATGAGAGGGCTGGATTCACAGCCACAGGAGGGAGTTTCCAAGGGAAGGCTTCAGGAAGGGCAGACCATGGGGTGGTACAGTTCAAGTCTAAGTCTGTGCAATGGAGAGAGTCTTGGACTCTCTCTATCCTAGTAGAACTGGTAGAATGGGAAACAGCAGCAATTGGAAGTTCTCACCTCTGCCTCATTAAGAAATATCTTCCAATACTAGCTAAGCACAACACTGAAAATTCGCATGGTATTCACTTGGTTCGGAAGGCCCGCCCTTCGGATGCCAAAACTCATAGATGATCACATCTTACATACAATGGTATGATAATGCACATAACCAATGCATAGCTTCCCGAAGCCTTAAATAGTATTTAATACAATAGAATAGCCATATGAATAACCATTATGTTGTACTGTTTAGGAAAAACCTGTATAAGCTTAGTACACATGCAACTATTTTTTTGGAGTTGGCTTTTTTTTTAAACAATTATTTCTCAAGGGATGGAAGGACACAGGCGTGCCGCAGTACACCTGTGAAGGCGAGAGGGCAACTTGCAGGTGACGTTTTTTCCTTCCACCATGTAGGTCCCAGGGATCAAACTCCGACTGCCAGCCTTGGCAGCACCGTGAGCCTTTACCAGCTGATCCTTTTTGCTGTCCCTTTCTGAATACCTTGTAAGTTGTTTTATTTTCTCATTATTAGTAGTACATACGTATGTGTGTATATCATGTGTGTGTGTGGGGGGTGCCAACAGGAGCCAGAAGAGGGCATCGGATCCCCTGGAGCTACAGCTAGAGCTGCAGGTGTTCTTCCTGACGTGGCGATGGAAACCAAACTCTGGTCCTCTGTAAGAGCGATGATTGCTCTTAACTGCTGAGCCAGCTTTTCCGGGCCACTTTTGATCCACCGCCAAACACACAGATCTGGAACCTGAGGATATACCGAGGTTGGCTGCGTAGTGTTGACCTTTGCATTGCTGCCCAGTGGAGTGGTTTATTTAGTGACTGGCTCACGTTTTTAACAGGACCCGTTGGTGGCTTAAATTGTACTGGCTAAGGCTAGTAAACTGCTGCTGCTAGCCATTTGCTGAAGCTGCACTCTAGAGCCAGTGTTGAATGGAGGGCAGGTGTATTCCCTGGGGGCGGAGCTAGAGCAACAGTAAGGGCTGCTAAGGTTCTCAGGGAAGAGGGACTCCTAGCAATCCTCCCCACTAGCCAGCGTGCGTCTCTTTCCTGCTTGGCTGTCTGACCAGCGTTCTGATCATTCAGGGACAGGATGAACCCGTGCCTATCAGTAACATCACTAACAGCTGCCCCGTGACAGCAAGAACAGATGGGTCACAAGCCGACCCACTGGTATCTAGAGAAACACAACTTCTGAAGCATACATAGTTCATATCTTTGCAACTGCCTCTAAGGGAATGGTGTTCAAGGCCAGGGAGCACAGACAAGGTGTCCCTCACAACAGACCTGGCCGTTATTGATAACAGAGATAGGGGAATCTTCACCGCAACCAGCACGTCCAAGAAATATTTAGTTCGTAGTTGCAATGGGACTAATACCCATCCCCTTGGCCTCGAGGCAGAGGCTCTGAGAAATGTGGCTGATCACTGTGCCTTGCACAGAAGGACTTGTCTCCTCTGCACAACCTCATAGCTTCATCCAGAGGAACCGAAAGACAAAGGCCAGACCCCTAAGCCCACAGTTGCTGGGTCTTTAGATCTTTGCCTCAACAGTTTCAAGGATAGAAATAATATCACAACTTTGTAGCTTACAGACCACAATCTCCTGGGAATGACACTGATGTGTGAACTCAGCCACCCACCGCTTAACAACTGGGGAGATGTGGTCCCTGTGTGAGCACGACACTAACTGGGAGGATGTGGGTCAGTCACTCAGCCTGGCCTCTTGCTGTAATAAGAGACACGGTGAACACAAGATGAGAGAGGCTGCTACCTGTGAAATGCGGTGTGATGCCTCACAGAGGATGCTTTTCAAATACACGGTGTAATCATAAATAATACATCACCACAGGTAAGAGACCCAGGTAATAATAAAACAAAATATAACGCAAATCAGTAACATCGTTGCTTATTATCATCAACTATGGCATATTGTATATAATTATATGGTCTGTACTGCTGTGTGACAGGTATTCCTGTGCCTTCATTTACACAATAATTATCACAGTACATAAGGAACTTACTGTGGTACTCACTAGGCACTAGGAATGTGCTTGCTTCATTATAATCTGCGGCACCACCATCACATGCGCAGTAAGCAGGCCATGGATGGAAATGTCATTATCTAGGTATAATTCTATCACTGTCATCTTTTTGGTGGGTGGAGAGGAAGGAAGGACACGAGGAAGAAGGGATGGAGGCCTCTTTGGGGAGGGGACAGTGTCACATGTAGCTCAGGATGGCCTTGAACTTCATCACTTTCCTGCATCTACCTGTTGAGTGCAAGGTAGTTCTATGCAAACACCACCGTGCCTGGTGTTATGTGGTGCCAGGACTGAGCCAGAGGCTCATGCAAACTAGGCAAGCACTCCATCAACTGAGCTACATCCCCAGTACCACCAGGGGTGTCTTACATCTCAACAAGGACTGATTTTTAAAGCTATGTTTGCTATTTAAAATTCCCTTATGAATAAAGCTCAGGAAACTATTTTAGTGAAACCTAACTTTAAAAATGTTTTCTCTACAAAATAAAAATTGGAAGAGCTATGTGAACATGACATGATATATATATCATGAGATGCTAACCCTAAACCCACCTAAGTATAGTGCATCTGGGATATCTACTTTTATCCTTCACAAAACACTGTTCCCTTTTCTAAAAAACTCAATTCCTTTTTCTTGTCTTTGTTCCATGCTCTATATAGACTGCAAGGTGATGTTCAAGAAGTAGAAATTAATTCCAGCTTTCCTAACAATATAAGCTTATCAAAGAAGGTAGGAGTGGATATGAGAGCCACAGCTCACTGTTCTTGGCACTGTGGTTTCACATTCACCAGGCAGCTCCCTCCTCACCACCACCATGTCCTGCCCACCCCTTTTTTAAAGCGTTGGTTCCTCCACAGTTATTCATTCAGCCCCACTGAATAATTTTCTTCCCTTTGCCTGGCACTACAATAAAGCCCCGAATGCCCCTAGCAGGCAGGTTGGACAATAATGTAATCAGAAGATGGAGGAGACCTGGTGTTTAGAAAGCCCTACAGAACAAGAACCAGGCTGACTTCTAGGACCAGGACATTACCAGGAAACCACAGTCACCAAAGTACGAACATCTAAACCAAAAGACTTTTCTCCAATGAATAAAAGCATAGGTAAATATTACCTCCCCCTGTAAAGGCTGTAAGCTTCCACAAACATTTTAATTAGAAACAAATTTTCATGAGACCAGCCTGGAAGTGGAGATGCTTACCTCACACATGGGAGAAGGTTCAGGGTATATATTTTTGCCTGCCCTTCCCAAATAATCTCATAACTAGGACCCATAATGCTGTAAACAAAGTCAAGCCTCAAAGGACCAAATGACATACCTGTTAGGTGATGGAATGTTGAAGTGACAAAACCCAGGCCCTCTATGCAGAAGGAGGCTAGCTGGGGAGGTTCTCAGGAGATGATGCCATATAATCACATAAAAGAAAAACTTGTGGATTTATGGTCACAGCCACAAGTCCATGAAAGAGAGGCATTAATTATCTTATTCTGACTTCCCAAGGAACAAGTTAACCAAAGGGGCTAATTTGAACTCATGACTTCAGGGACATTAACCTTCCACAGCATGTCCCTAACCAATATGACAAGCCGAGAGACCTCCTGATCTGAACATGAGGCACGTGTTTGATTTAAGTGGTGTTTTCCACTTAAGGGAACCTGGGGACTGGAGAGATGGCTCAGCAGTTACATGTCCTTACTGCTCTTGCAAAGGACCCTGGATCAGTTCCCAGAATCCACAGTAGGTGACTCACAACCAGCTATAACTCCAGCTCCAGGGGATCTGATACCCACTCCCCTCTATGGGCACTTGCACATACACAGTGCACCCAAACTCACATAGGCACGTGTACATCAAATAGATTAGGTGTTTTAATAATAAGGAAGGAGAAAGGAATCCAATTACACACAAGGAGCTGTTCATCCCATGTTGGAGGAGTGCTGGTCACTTTTATTCTCTGAAGTGTAGTTTTCTGTTTTGTTTATTTTGTTTTCCAGACTTACTTATTTTATGTGTATGACTGCTTTGCCTGCATGTATGTGTGTATACTACATGCATGACTGTTGCCCACAGAAGCCAAAAGAGGGTATCAGATTCCCAAACTGGAGTTACAACCAGGTATAAGTTGCCAAGGGTACGATAAGAAACAAACCCGGGTCCTACATCTTCTTAATCACCAATCCTGTCCCCAGGCCCCAGTTTTCTGTTTTTAATACCTACTGAAGTGTGATGCACTAGCTTTGGAACTACTCCATGACTAGTTAATAACAAATGTCAAATTCAATTGAAAAGATGTTAGTCCAAAATTAACAGCTCACCTAAAGATGAAAACATTTAAAATCGGTTGGTGAGGTAGCTCGGCTGCAAAGACCATGGCTGCCAACTCAGACTATGGGAGTTTGATGCCCACAACCCACAAGGTGAAAGGCCTGAAAATTGATTGCCCTTTGACCTCCATACACACAATCAATCAATCAATCGATGTAATACATCTTTTTAAATTCAACGTTCAAGACTGAGGGTATATCTCAGGGGTAGAGGACCAAACTATCGTGTACGAGGCCTTAGGTTTAAACTTCTGCACTGCAAAACTCAAAGTGAAGCAAACAAATGTAGGTGCGATCATAACTCTCTAACTTACATCAGTCTCAAGTGACATCAGGGAGACAGTGTCACAAACCAAATAACAAAGAGACGTGACTGAAATGAAAACCATCAAAATGGTTCTCATATTCTGGAAAAACAGCATAAATTAAAGGTTGCCACCTTATCCAAACTCAGTTCCAAACTAACAACAATTTCTTCAGGACAAAGGCTGCCACACCTAACACATCTTTATATTCCCAGCCAGCATCTAGCATAGAACCTTGGAAAGAGTCACTCAACAACAGACAAATTTTACAACTATATGTTAAAGGCATGGTTCTCGTCCACATTTACTCCTAGTAAATCAAACAAAAGATATTGATAAGTTAGTATAACTAGGAAGCGTCTACATGTTGAGGCAGAAATCTCTAGAAGAAACAAACGTCTGTAAACTGAGGAGTAGCAGCTTCGGATAATCTCCTTAAAGTGCCAGGCATGACTTGTGTGACAGTCTGGTCCCATTCCACAACGTCCAGAATAATCAGCCACACAAAGCAGAGTCAGTACCCAGAACGGTTTGGACTTTGCTCTTTCTGAGGGCAGCGTGATTCCCGACTACTGTCTACCTAAGGGACACAAGGCTGTGTCAGAGCCAGCGGACACACAGAAGGCTGGAACCCGTGGGAACATCAGAGAAACAATTTCCAGTGTGTCTAAATGTTCCCAGGCTTCTAAAATATTGGAAACAATTTTTCCAGAAAGAAATTGCAAGTACATTTTTTTCTTTCTGATTAAAAGTATTCACACTGTTGAAAAAGAAAGATATTTTCCAGGAAGCTAAATCATCTTGCTGGGTAGATAAAATAAACTTTTTTCTTTCTAGAGAGAGAAAACTTTCCCCTTTGCCTGTACAATTTGGCCACAAGAAAAAAAAATAGGTTCATAATCTGAGATCCCAAAACTGACTATTTTAAACAAGACATGTCTTACACTGACCTAGTTTAAGAATCTGGATGCCTATAAAACTGCCAATGAACTGAGACCCATTCATGAGAATGGGCTTTTGAATGAGAAGAATATTCTTCGGGGCTCAGCACAAAGATATTTGGCATCGATGACTGTAAATATTTGTAAAGTCCTGGGTAAATGGCTGGTGTTTGACCACACTCGAGTCTGCCTTCCAGCATGATACTGCAAGCCTGAGTTATCTAGGGTGACTGGTCTGGGGGATTTTAGGTCAAGTTTTCTCTTACTGTTTATTTTAAATAAAAAGCCAACCGTGCCATTTCTGCTACCCGACATGTTTTTCACATTCACTGCACATGTTAATTTGTTATTTTCACTCATCCAGACAGGCACTTAGAAGGTACTTTGGAAACAGAATTCTCTTCTCCCCTCCCCTCCTTCTTCCACCATTTCCAACTTGATACCCACTCCAGACCAGAAAATGCCAACCAAAGGTACCCAAGGACAGGAGGTGGGTGAACGGGTAGCTTTGGACTTCATAATACAGCTGTCTCCAGCCAAGTGGTTTTGTGGATCTGCTTTGGATCTCTTTCCTTTCTCCCTCTCTTTCTCTTCAAGGTAGTTTCAGAAGTGCTTAAGTGTCTGATGCCCTCAAGAGAGAGTGAGATTTACAAAGACCCAGTAAGGAGGAGGGGGAGCCAGTGAGGATTCAGACGTGAATGGAAGCAGAGACCAAAGGCTCACCTCAGAGAAAGCTGCTGCAGATATTTTAACTGCCAGCAACCCAGTGAAGACTGGCTGGGCTCCTTCTGCCTTTTACCCACACCCTAAAACCTGAGTCATCTCAAAGTTCATTTATTTTGCTTCTGGGCAGAGACACCCCCTCATCCGCTGCTTGGGAAATGCTGAGAACATTATGCTTCGGTTCCTACCTCCCCGTGTTCAAATCAACAGTCAGAAATGCCTAGCCAAAAACCGGAAAATCGTGCAAGGACTTCCAGCTCATGCTTTGGTAAGGTACCTGGGGCAGAAAGCAAGAAGAAAGTGACGAACCCAGTAGAAACATAGAGAAAACTGTACTCCCAGACTTCGGAGTGTAAAGGGGGTACACAGCATGAGGGACCTCACCAGAAAAGGAATCCTGGAAGGAGCTAGCCACGATACCTTTCCCCTGTGAAAACAGGGTCAGTTTTATTTTAACATCAGCTTGAAGACAGGACAGAGCCTCTCTCTTCTATCAGCAATTACCTGATAAAAATTAATCACTATAATGTACAGCCCAGACTCCGCCTTTAACATGACATGGTATTCATAGTTCTGTGCGTCCACGTATTACCGTGCATTTCCAAATAACAGAAGGCAGACAGCCAAGACAATGCTGTCAGTCTCAAGATACGCCAAAGGACTGGTCCAATATGCAATCTATGATACATTGTATAAAGTCCATTTTATTAGAAATGAAACTAATTTGTTTTGACCTTTTCAAAGGCACTTTTTCTTTAAGTTAACAGGTGTTTGAGGCACTCAGAATACATGCAGCTCTGCATGGCTTAAGCTCTGGAAACAGAATTTAGCAAAAACCACCGGACAGCCTCGGTCTGCCCCTCTCGGTATCCTAAGCTAACAGCCTTCCTGTCTTGCACCGCCTGCATCCTGCACACAAGCACCCCTTCTAGACCTACCTGGCTGAGGCTGCTGAGGTCTTCGAGCTGCTGGATTCTCTCTAGCAGGTCCAGCCGGGGCCAGCCGGGGCAACCGACACACCGAGAAGAAGGGGCTCTCTCATTTTCTTCCCTCTCCCTGCGTGCTCCGCCTGGCTGACAGCTTTACACTTTTGCAGGATTGCCACAGGACTCCACGCCCAGACCTACAGCTCGGGAAGAGGAGGAGTCCCTCTCCGCCTCCTTGTCTTGACAGGCAGGAACCTTGCAGAACCAGCCAGCAGCTTGGGGCGCAGCAGCCAGAGCGTTTATTTATACAGGAAGCTCGGCGCCGCACTTCCTACTTCCCATCTGGGTCGCACTTCGACTGCAGGTGATGGCCTTAACCCTGTCCGATCCCATGCAGGCAGAGCGCAGGGCAGTGACTCTCTGGCCAGGACCTGGTGCTGCCGCTGGAATTTAGAGCTGGGTGCGGGCAGCAGCCTCCATTGCGCCTCCTCCTGCCCACCCACAAGCGGCACCCTGGCCTTAGTGCTTGCTCTCTGTGTAGATCATCACAGGCCACCTTTCCACTGCTACTTCTTACAGCTCTGATTTGCCTGTTCACCTCCCTCCAAACTCTACCCCTGCACATCTTCTCAAAACCCTGTGTGTACCTGTGTCTGTCCCTGTGCGTCTGATGTAGGCAAATCAAGTTAGGAGAGGTCTTAGTTTACTTACAATGATTTCACTTCAAGTGCTTTGTCAACAAATGATGTGGAAAAGCACGCCAGTAACGTAACTAGTTGTATTCTCGATTAATGACAATCTGACAGCTAATCCAGAAACAGGAGTAGAGTGCCACCGCTGCGGACATTTAATGAGTACTGTGTTTTCAATAGGTGGCATGCCTCCTCACTCTCAACTGCCAGCCTCCATAGGTCCCAAGAACAGGCCCAGACCTGTTGAACATTGCAGGTTTAAAAGAATCTTCCTCTGGCACAACAGTTTGTCTGTGGGCTCTCTGCAACCTTACTTTACTGTAGCTGCTAAGGTCAGCATGGGCTCACAGAGAGAGAGACAGAGACAGAGACAGAGGAAAGAGGGGGACTGTGGAAGAGACAGTAGGCGAATACACAACAGGGGTCTACAATCATACTACCAAAGGAGGTGTTTGAGCTTGCAAAGTCCTAACTATTTTAAGTGAAACAAATAAGTTTAAAGACGATGTCCAGGAAGATTTAAGTGGCCGGCTCAATCAAAACCACTGCTGTAATAAGATCAAAATCTGTATTTGCGAGAAAAATGAGTGAACTAGGAGGAGTATCTATCTAGCTTCAGACTGAGTGGGGCTTAGGGTTCCAAATAACCTACCCCCAGAAAGTCGCCATTCCTGAGGGACAGGAGACGGAAGAGATAAGCAGAGCGCATCCAGACAGGCCAGTCCATTCCTTAGTGTTGATGCCAATCTCCTGAGCCTCAAGCCAACGCTCCACGGAGTCCACTTTTGACATCACCATGCAATTAAGGTGCTGGCTCTTATCAGCAGGGCAGGGGAAGATGCCACTGCCAAAATGAATGAAAATGCAGGTTAGGCAATAACTGTGCCACCTGTGGACACAAAGATTTGTTTTTAACAAATATGAATCATATCTCCATGGATTATTTTCAACCATGTGAGTTTACAGACATCGCAGTCAAAATTTAATACTAAACACTCCGTAAGTTTAAGGTACTGTGCAAAGACTCTTTCAGACCCGCCTAAGGAGCCTGTGGGTGAATGCTCACCCCCTCCAGTGTTTATTGATCTCTCAGATAAGCTGCCTGCGGCTACAAAGATAAAGGTAAGTGAGATAACAACCCCGTCCCCAGAGACCTCTCAACCCAGCACGGGAGTGAGACAAACACACCCTTTAGTAGGACATCACGACCATATGACATACTTGAAGACCATGTGCTGTAGTGACACAGAGAAGAACCATCTCACGGAAAGAAGGGCATGCGGGAGACAATCAAGGAAGTTTTCTTTCAAGTCATGGTTCCACACTGGGTCTTGAAGTGGCTTAGAGGGAGATGTGGAGAAGCCGGAGCCAGGCAGACAGGTGGCTAGCGGGGTGAAGTTAGATTTAGACTCGCGATTTTAGAGAAGCTCTTCATAATGCAGACAGAGCCAATGTATTTGGACGAGAAGGACTGAGGGGCTTTCAGAAACAGAATTGGTAGAATTTGGCTGTAGAAGATGAGAGAAAGCAGAGACTGGGCTGCGGGTGTAGCTGGGGGTGGGGAGTGACGAAGAGGAGGGAAGGAAGTCGATGAAGACCCAACTTCAATCCTGCAGAGTTTCACGAACCTCTAGGCCAAGTGCAAGGGCCGTCTAGTGGGCTATGCAAAGAGGATTGGCTGAGTGGAAAGCCTGTTAGGAAGTGCATTCGCTTAGGCAGTGGCTACAGTTGAAATTACCAAGAGTAAGGTTGCCCACAAAAATGAGCACACTGTCAGGGAATCCGGACTTCTCACCCTCACACTCTACCGCTCGCTTTTAATAGCCGTGTGACCTCCCACAAGCTATTTAACACAGCCCAGCTTTCACACCCGTCAGACAGCTTTTCCATCCAAAGAAGGGTGAGAGTCTAGAAAGATGGCCCAGTGGTCAAGAGCACTGGCTGCTCTTCCAGAGAACCAGGCTTAATCCCCAGCACCCACATGGCAGCTCCCGACTGTCTGTTGTAACTCTAGTCCCAAGCAATTCAGACCTCTTCTTCTGGCTTCCAAGGGCACTGCGTGTGTGTCATACACAGACATACGTGCAGACAGTACATCCACACACATAATAAAATACTCTCTGAAAGTGTGGTGTACAACGTATAGGTTGCTGCGAAAGTGAGACATCTGTGAAGCTGCTAGCACAGTGCCTGGTGAAACAGAAACTCTGAAGATCCTGGAAAGGGGACAGGGTGTCAGACTCCGGCACTTAGGAGGCTGAGGCAGGAGGATTGCCCCATGCTTGAAGCTAGTCTGAGCTACATAATAACATCCCTATCTTAAAAGAAAAAAAAACTAAAAAGAAAAAACAAAAAAGCTTTCCCTGGATCTGATGCTAATAAATGAAATACAATTATCAGTCTATGTATGCATAAAACAACAATAATAGGTATCATATTTCATGATAGGCATTATATAATAGGCGATGTTATAAAATCTTGTGGTCTGGCATAAGAAAAGACTGCTTGGTCTATCAAGAGGTTTGGCAGTAAAGGTGTTTGTTGCCAAGCCTGTGTCTGATCCCTGGAACCTACACGGCCGAAGGACAGAACGCTGACTCCCACAAGCTGTCTTCTGACATTCACATCCACCGCCTTCCCCACATACATTCAATATTTACCTTCTTATTTAAATACGTCTTGACGGGTATGGCGGTAGGCATCTGTAAATCCAGCACTCAAGTGGCTCAGGCAAGAACATCATGAGTTCAAGTCCAGGCTGGGCTACACAGCAAGCAAGAACTTATCTCAAAAAGAAAATTTGTCACGATAAATTTTAAGTCAGGCCAGGCGTTGGTGGCGCATGCCTTTAGCCCCAGAACTTGGGAGGTAGAGGCAGGTGGATCTCTGTGAGTTCGAGGCCAGCCTGGTCAACAGAGTGAGTTCCAGGACAGGCTCCAAAGTTACAGAGAAGCCCTGTCTGGAAAAACGGAAAAAAAAACCACTTTTAAATCAAACTTAAGACAATTCACAACAACATTAAGAAAGATTTTCCTAACAGCTCCCTGCTGGAGCCAGCTACGTCAACAGCTATCATTTCATTTTTCATACATAAATTTAAAAAGGCATCACATTCAAAATGGGCAAAATCGATTTAGAAAAATCACTGATCTCAGTGAAAAGTCACAGCAGGAAACAAATGAATTACTGCAGCTTACAGGTTCACACTGTCCTCTTGGGGGGCAAAGGAATCCTTTTTTCTTTTGTTTTGTTCTGTGTTTTGTTTTTCAAGACAGGGTTCCTCTGTGTAGCCTTGGCTGTCCTGGAACCCAGTTATCTTCCTGCCTTTGCCTCCCAAGTGCTGGGATTAAAGGTGTGCACCACCACCATCAACTGGCTAGGGCAAAGGATTCTTAAGACAGTTACAAACTTTGGAGTTTGATATTGATGTTGTGTCAGCGGATTTGAAAATTACACATTCATTACCATCTTCACGGAAAAAAATGAAATTTGATCGTTCAATTCTCATATAACTTGCACCTTTGTAGGTCATCTTCTGCAGAAGGGTTCCTTTTAAAGTGTTTTCTAAAGTGGTAAACTCATATAAATCATAGGTTTAGAGCACACAAAAATGGCAAAAACCACTGTGCCAAGACCACGCAGACTTACGCTTCCACATCATCTCGCTGGCTGGCAGCCTGGCAGCTTCCTGCAGCCGTGGAATGGAATGAATTAGTTGTACTTAGCCACCAAGGTAGCAACATTTTTCATTTGCCCATCAAGTATGGTGGTCTTTAAAGTAGATGTTTTTTCTAATTAATATATGCTAACCAACACGTAAAGAAAGATAAAACGGAACAAAAAGAGACAGAAAGGATGACATTAGCTCAATTGCATTAAAAAAAAAAACAGGGAAAATAGGGATTACACTCATTAGGTCTCAAATTGAAGGATGGTGAAAAGCACTCTTTGCAGCATCACATCCTAACACACTTCTGGATGAGACTAGTAAAATCTGCAAGCCTAAGCTACAGCGGAGCACTCATCAGAATTAGTAAGAAGTCTCCATGTGATTATTTGGGAGCTGGCAAGAGGGACAGAGAAGGACTGGTTACAGCTAGGGCTACACAGAGAAAACAAAACAAATAAAATAATAATGATGATGATAAAATAAAAAATCAAATGGCTCACAGAAAGAAGCAATGTGGAAGCTTCTGCAGTAACTGACCCACTGGAATTCTCTACTTCTGTTAGTTGACATCATTTATACTTTACTTATAAAAGAACCATTTCTTCCATGTTTTCACATTAGTTTTCATTGGATTTGGTACCTGTTATCTACATATTTAATTCCTATTCTACCTTCCCTAAGACCTTCCCTAATCTCCAATATTTTACTCTATCTCTGCATGATTTTATCATTTCTACCCCTTATATATATTTTTTTCTTCTGTTCCATTAACTCTAACTTATCAGGTCTTCATTCTATTCGTGTGCACACAATCATTATTTTGAAAGGATTTTCTCTGTGGGAGCAGGTGTTTCATCTGAATTTTATTTCATGAATAAAAACATTTTCTGTAACAGAATTTTCCTTTAGTAAAACGTTGAGTATATGAAATGCCCTGAAGAGTCGAGCATAAAGTTGACTTTTCTGTGGCTCTTTAAAAAGCTGATTATTTTTCTTTGGAGGAAAAGTTCCTCATTTTCAAGTAGTTAGGTTTGGGTGTGTGTATTTAGCATTGACTTCTCATGTAATGGCTTCTGATGTGAATATAGCCTCCAAATCACGCTTTCTTATGTTTGCGACAGCTTTACTTTGGGCCCAATAAATAAATAATTCTACTTTTGTTGAACATTTCCAAAGAATTGACCCCTTAAATGTCTCATGGTTATGTGATCAGGTCACTAGACCTACCTACCCTTCTCAAGAATAAGTCCAGGGCTAAAGTTGTAGCTAAGTAGTTAGAGCACTTGTCTCCCTTGTGTGAGACTCCAGTTTCAATCCTCAGTACTGGAAAACACTAAAAATAATAAATGAATCAGCTGAGACCAATGGCTCACACCTCTGATACCAGTAAGCAGGAGGTGGAGCCAGGAGGATTGCCATGAGTTTGAAACAAGGCTGGGCTGAATAATGAGTTTCATATCAGCCTGGGCTACAGTATGAGACCCTGTCAGGAGGAAGAAGAGGAGGAGGGAGGGAGGGCCACAGTGATAATTGTTCATGTTTCACCCATGACAAATGTATTCTAACTTGCCAATCCAGAACCATCGCACCTCTAGATAGAAAACAAGGCAACTAATTATTTTAATAGTCAGATGATTGTATCATCTTGAAATTTAATCAAAACAAATCACAGGTATGCAAGCTCCTCTCTCTCTCTCTCTCTCTCTCTCTCTCTCTCTCTCTCTCTCTCTCTCTCTTTGTTTCTCTGTGGCTTTGGAGGCTGTCCTGGAACTAGCTCTTATAGACCAGGCTGGTCCTGAACCTGCCTCTGCCTTCCAAGTGCTGGGATTAAAGGTTTGTGCCACCACCACCCGGCTGCAAGCTCCTCTCTTATGCCTGACAAAAACCTGTCTTAAATTTTCCCTTTCAGATATTTCACCCCCTACCCACAAACCCCAGCATTGCAACAAGCAAACCCACTGCCCACCTGTGGTACAAGAGAAAACCCCTGCGTCTTGCATATCAAGAGTCCTGGGGCACGAGCCCCAAAGCCTCCAGGTAAAAGGGACCATGGCTATTTTTAAAGCAAGTAACCACTGAAATGCTTAGTCCCAGGGAGGTTCTTGAACCACACCGGGCTTGACAATCAGCAGATGTTTCAGCTGAGATACAGAGTTGTGCCTTGTTTTCTTGGGGTTTTCTGAATGTTTGTCATGAGAGTGGGGGCTTCCTCAGCTCAGGGGAATCTGAGGGAAGAGCAGATTCCTTTACTGAGTGACTACTGCGTGGTGGGTGTGGATCTTAGTACTCAGCATTTTATATAATCATCGCTTTGAATCTTGACAAAAGAACTCATTGTAAAAAATAATCTAAGCTTATGTACTTATAAATTGTAAGCATATCTTTCTTTCTTCCTAGTATTTGTATGTATGTGTTGAGGGTGGGGGTGTTGTCTCTGAAGCAGGCCTAGCCATCCTGGAACTCACTATGTAGACCAGGCTGACTTCAAACTCACAGAGATCCACCTGCCTCTGCCTCTTGAGAGCTGCTATCTCACACGGCAATGTATCCTATTTTCAAACAGTGTCGGGAAAGTGTCAATAAAACATAGTGCAACCGGAAAGCTGTCCCCAGCACAAGTGTAGCCATTTAGGGTTCAATTGAGACTCCACCACTTTTCCCTGTAAGTCAGGAAGAACCCTTGAACCTTCTAAGAGTACAGACTGTGGTTTCAGCAAACATTTGCTTGAAGATAGATATACCCATCCTTTACTTTGAACTGACTATTACATAAAAAAATAAATATTTAAACTCTTCTAATCAAATGATCTCATGAATTTCAATCCTACACCCGGATTTTACACTATTGACCAGTACATAAGAGAGGTGAATGGGTAACAGTCTAAATAACTGTTGTAACTGGAACAGAATTCCAGGCAGCAGCCCCCTCAATTCTTCTCATCCTTACTCACTTCCGGTCTGAGTTCGGCCACACTAATACAAGCTCTTCTGAGGACTTCAGATTCCTCACTTACAAACCCCCGTGGTTTGCCATTTACAGAGGTATTCTTCCCAACACAGATCACTGACAGGAGCTACCCCTCCCACAAGAAGTTACTCAAGGCTGGCCATCCTTCTAATTCATTTGAAGAGTCAGATTGTAAAATAATAGGATTTGTCACGGAATTTTCATACGTATCTATCATTGGACCTCCTTCTTACTTGCCCCTCCCATAACCCTGTCTGTTACTCCTCTCCCTTGGACTGGACTCCTCCCCCCAAATACCCCCAAATAGTCCTCCCGATGTCTTACCACATTCGCACAGAGAGTTACACATAGATTTTTGCTTATGAGACAAAGCACAAGATGTTTTCTACTCCTACTGTGTCCCTCACTTGTACCCTCTCCCCCTTTAGAACCTTTCCTACCCTCTCTTAGCTCCTCTTCTACATTCATGTCACACGCACACATATGTGCATATATGTGATACATACATGTATATGTGTATATCGTATATATGCATCATTTTGTGGAATCACAAAGGAGTGAGCATTAGTGCCCCTATGGCAAGGACAGAGTAAAACACACCCATATATACTGGTGTGTGTGTGTGTATTTAAAGTCGGAGTCTACACTTTAGGAAAACATGATATCTACCTTTCTGAGTCCGGCCTATTTTGCTTGGAGATGATCTCAAGGCTTATCTTTTCTGGTATATTTCTTCTACCCACCCATCTCCCCGCCCCTCTCCCCACAGAAGTTCTGGCTTTCTTTCTTAGTACAGTGTTCTTATGCTGATTACTTCTATCAAGCAATTATTAAGCACTTACTGTATACCAGCTTCTTTATTGGGTGCTAGCCATGCAAAGTTAACTCAAACAAGCCCAAGTGTGGGAAAGACCGATTTGGCATATTGATGCATAAGAGCAGTCCTTGGACAGTGGGATGTAGGAGAGCAAGCATGTTTTTGAGTTCTCCACTTACCCCACTCCACCCAGTCTCATGTTCTGTCTGTCCCCCTGCCTCCCCACCATGACCACGGGACATGAAGAACTTAATGGGTGAGAGCACAGAGAGACTGCAGAGAAGAGAAAGTTCCCCCTGAACAAAAGAAACTCCATGCAACAAACCTCTTCAAGCTATAGGAAAATATAATCATGCAGAGTCGACCCTAACTTTATTGCTAATTGTATATTAATATCCAGCACTTTCTTAAACCCAAGGAGGCTCATTAGTGATGCTACCACCTTAAAATGAGATAGCCATCCTGATCCATACCACATTCTAAATTATACTAGTCTGCATTTTATACAGAACAAAAGAATCAACAGAGGGGCTAAGTTATAACTCAGTGGTTGAGGATGTGCTTGGAGAACACAAGGCCCTGGGGTCAGTCCTGTGTACCTGCATGCATGCAAATGAAATGAGAGATGGGATCACCAAGGACCGAGCATCAGTGCCCCTTTCAGCAAGGACAGAGCAAAAGGCATCCGATATAACAGTCTCGGAGTAAGCAAGCCTTTAAGTAGATTACTCCTTGCTCAGTGTAGGCTATTTCCTTACAGCATAAGGATGGCTTCAGTCTCAGAGTAAGCAAAACCTTGTGAACACAGCAGCACCTCATTCTAGTACTCTGGGCAACCCATTCTTTGAGGTTTCATCATTTGGTAAAGTTGAACTATAAATGCATCCTGAAGTCACACAGAAAGTTACTGGTACAAGCAATCACTGGAACACAGGTCCAAGGCAACTAAGGTCCACTACCGCATCCTCACGTCCCAAAGTAAGGTTATGGGTGAAATCAAGCTCTCCTTTTTCTCTTGTCAGCACCTTTGGGGAGCAAGGAGGTGGACAGAAATAGAAGGTTGACATAAAACTTTTAATTTTATTTTTTTTAAGATTGACTTGGGGTGAAAGACCAGGTGTTTTGCCAAGGCAAATTAGGCAATGTTGCCATACTAGCAGAATTCCATTCTTGACAAGAAAGAAGGGTATAAAGCATCCAGTGAAGTAGAGGCCAGCAACACGGGATGCATTGAGTCCTCAGTGCTGGCCTTCTGCGAGAAGAAACAGGCAAGTTTCCCACATGAGCGAAGACAGTGTGACTCAAAGACTATTTCAGTACGAGATCCTATTTCAACCTTGTTGTCCATCTGTTTGCTGGGAACGTAAAGTTGCCTGGTTCCAAGTTAGGAAGGGAGATGAAATCATCAGCTAAAGCTGCAATAAGCAAAAGCCTTGAAAAGGCCCATGGAGGTTACATAACATAGCCATGAAGCAAGAGGCTGGGGCACACCTGCTTATCTGGCTGGACATACATAAGGTCCTAATCTCATCCCAGGCAGGTGAGGTCAAGGATCCAGATAAGCATATAATAACTGCTAGAAAATTCCTACTCTTTTTTATTGCTAGTAAACAGAGGAGGAAAAAAATGGTTCAAAGAAGGGCATCTTTCATGATGAGGGACCCATCGCCATCATCCCCTTACACATCTCTAAGATATCTCCCTACCTCCTCTAAAATAAGGCACACTTTCCAGGGAGCACCAGACAGAGCCAGTTAGGGGAACAAATATACAGAAAGCTGGTGTGTTTGGTGCTATTGGCAAGAGTTCAGAAGCCAGTCTTAAGGGTAAAGAAAATTCCAAGGTCACAATCATAATTTCGTCCATGTCTTAGGCCAAATGAGCCTTTATAGTTTGGCGAGAAACCTAAGCTGCAGGGACAGCGTTATTTGCGTGATGTAATGAAGTCGGGTTCTAAACTTTTAGACTATTTACAAGTTAAGGCTGCTATGAAAAAAAAAAAGAGGTCACAACTCCTACCCCTTTAACCTCTTTTTCTCTATAGCTGCAGGAGAAAATAGGAACTATACTGACTGTTGAGATCTAATGTCATTCCTTAGGAGAGACTATGGGTGCCCAACATCTACTCCTAAGGGCCCTACGTAAACCTTCACCCATTGCAAGCAACAGTACTCATTTGTGGGGAAGCAGGGTTTGTTGGGAAAGGATGGTCAATACCAGAAAGAAACAATGAGCAGTAGGTTTAATGGTGTGTGTGTGGTGGAGGGGGTATTCACTTCCTGGGGACAAAAAGAGCCTGGAGAATTGCTACTACAGCCCAAGGGAAAAGGGAAAAGTCAAACAAACTCCCACGGAGGATGGTGTCTTCTGAGTAGGGGTGTGTGTGTGTGAGAGAGAGAGAGAGAGAGAGAGACAGAGACAGAGACAGAGACAGAGACAGAGACAGAGACAGAGAGAGCACCACATGCTCACAGGACACACTCTTTTGCAAGAATCTGCAGATGGTTGAGTGACACGGAATGACTTGGAGGAACAATATATGTCAAAAGAGGAATCTCATTGCTACAGCATGTTCAGCCAATCCAGTTTTCAAAGAACTACAGTCATGGGGCAATTGTGGAGAGACAGTCTTAGACTTCTACTCATGTCCCAGAATACCCAGAAAGGATGATGACAGTAAAACTATACAAACAAAAAAAGCAGACAAGACAGGCTTTCTTTGCCACAGTGGAAAGTGCCCCAAAGGTACAGCATGCTCCCAGTGATTTCAGTACTCAGTGGCCGAAGACGAGGATTGCAAGTTTAAATCTACTCTAAAATAAATAAATAATAAGCACCCACCCTAGCATGTGCTAAGTCTCAATGTGGTCCCCAGCACCATTCTATAACCTCTACCCCAAAATAGATAATAGAGTATATTATCCATGCAGAATAGTATAGTACCTTCAAACTGCATGGTAGCCACATTTGAATGATGTCATTTTTTTTTTTTACCTCTTAGCTAAAGTTGATTGGTCCCAGCATAAGTGCCTGTCAGAGACAGTTGTATTTAGGGACAGTTAATCTCTGTGCGTGGTGGAAATGGTGCAGCAGCTATATCTCCTCCATCGGCACGTCTTCAGACTCAGCTTAGAGAGGCAAAGAGTGCAAGGGAGGAGGTGAGCCAGGGAGAAAGAATTACAGCTTTCTGGGTTTTGGTTCCAGTTCCTTCTGGAAGCCATCTGCATTCCTTTCAGTTCCTCACGACACTCTGTCCTTGTAGTAAATTGTCTTTTTCTGTTAAAGCCTGTCTGAATTTATTTCAGTTATTTGAAACTGGAAACACCCCGTGTAAACCATAGAACTTATAAAATAAATCAGAATTGTGCTGTGAGAAGAACACAGACTTCTGATTCTGGTGGATCCAAATTAGTTTCCCTGAAGATGGGCTGTCTAGTCCACAGTTTCCTAGGCTGTTTGGGCCTTGTTCCTTGCCTGTCAAATGGCGTGCATAACAGTGGGTATTGGGAAAGCATGTATGGGGTCCCAGGCATGTTGTAAGCTTGAGTCATAATTTCTAGAACTCAGAGCAGGGGTCACAGTGGCCACAGTGGTGGTGTGCACAATAAGAATGGCAGATCCAAGGTGTTGCCTCGGCACTAGTAGAACTTTCCCCCAAAGGACTCGAGCCTGTGACCAGCAAGAATTCAAGTGACAGTGCTTCTGTCTAGCATACTTCAAGCCCACATTTCCCCTGCTTCCTTCAAAAGGGCCATTAGTCATTGACAGGGAGATTTAAAGAGACTCCCACTGAGTCCTTTCCATACTCTCTAGAAGTCTGACCCTCTCCCTCCCTTTCTCTCTGTGATGGACTCTCACTCCTGTCTGACTTTTCAAATCCCTGTCATAGGTGACCCCTGTAGGTCACAGGGTCACTGCCCCTACTCATTGCATCATCCCTTCCCAGGATCTAGAAATAAAACCTTTGCACTCCTCTTGCTGTGGCAGTATACTGAATCTGTGCCTCTTATCAGGAGATCCAGAGGCTACCCATGGTGGGCAGAAGACACACTGGATACTGGTGAGATAAGAGCCAAGGGGCATCTGTCATCATAAACAAGTTTCCCATGCAAGGGGCTCTGTGTTCACAGGTTGAACAATTGGGCAGTAAGACAACCCAATGCCAGGTAGACAAGTTATCTCATGGTAGATACACTAAGCAAATGGAGTTATCTCATGGTAGATACACTAAGCAGATGTTTCCATCTCCTCTTTGTTTCCTGCTTGGTCAAGGCTGCTCCCTATTCCAGTGCTGGAATCCCAGCATATTGCTATTGACATCTCAACAGGATGAAAATTAAAGCTTAGGAATCCATAAAAATGTTTTTAAGTTCTTTTTTATGATGAATGATCTTCTTTATTAAATATTTCATTTAATATTCATATATATTATATAGTGCTTGGATCTAATCAACTCCTTCCCTATCATCCTCCCTATTTTTTCATCTCGTTTTGATGTGCTTTTTTTAAAAAATTAACTTTAATCCCAGCATTCGGGAGGCAGAGGCAGGCAGATCTCTGTGAGTACAAGGCCAGCCTGGTCTACAGAGGGAGTTCCAGGACAGCCTCCAAAACAATAGAGAAACCCTGCCTCGAAAAACCAAAAAAAAATTAACACCTATTGAGTCCATTCAGTGCTGTCTGATGTACATGAGCTTGAGACCATCTATTGGAGCATAGGCAGCCCACATCCCTGAAGAAGACAGACTGTCCCTCCTGGATTAATCATCAAAACCAACAGGCTCTCAAATAGGGATGGAACTTCATGAACCCCTCCCCGATTCATGCTGGAATTTTGGATGGCTTGATCTTGTGCAAATCTTGTGCATGCAATCCAAACCATTGTGAGTTTGCATGCACAACTATACTATCATGTCCAGAAAATATTGTTCACTACAGACATCTGCTCCTGCTGGCCCTTTAATCTTTCTGCCTCTTCTTCCATGATGACCCCTCGGCTTTGGTGGGAAGGGGTGTGTTACAGATGTCTCATTTTGAGGTGAATACTCCACTGTCTCTTATTCTCTACCCAATGGCTGGTTTTGAACTCTAAATTCATGATAAACTACTGATGAGAATGAGAGACATCTCTGATGAGAATGAGAGACATACTAATCTGTGGGTATAAAGATATGAACTTGGGAGTGGTTTACTATATCTGTTTAGCAGAATAATAGTACTAGGGGATATGACCTAAGTAGCCATGAATAAAAGTCCAGTTAGCAGTACCAAGCATGGGGTCCATCTTGTCAAATGGACTTTAAATCCAGTGAGGAAGTGATCGATATTCCCATAAAATTTCTGCCACTATTGTTAAGTTCTTCACAAAAGTAAAACACTTTATTAGTTTCCCTAGTATATGCTAAATACTGTTTGACAAATACATCTTTAAGGTATTGTTGGCCACAGCTTATGCATGTGGGGGGAAGGGGGTTCCTAGGGAAATCCCAGTTTTGCTGTAGGTACAGTATCACTTCTTTATCAGTTCCTTTTGCTCCTGCCTCAATTTATGAGGCACAGAACCTAAAAGAGCAACAAACTCACTTCAAACTTTCTAAATATGTAACTATGGGGCTTTGCATATTTTCTGATACACAGGGTCCTACTGACTCTCATCCAGGAGTCCTAGATGCTTGACTGGTTTGATAAAGTTCTTGGCATTTCTTCCAGTTCTGTCTCAGGATCTGCCCTGAGGCATGGCCCACAGACCACAGATAACCCACAACCTGGCTGGTGCTCTGTGATGGTGAGCACAAGCCAGCAGATCTCCACTTGTCTACGAGGAACACTGGCTATGCCCAAGACTCTGCACACAGCTCACCATCAGTTTAGTCTGGCTTCTGTTGCTGAAACAGAATTCCCTCTGTAAAGAAAAGAGGTTTGCTTTGACTCAAGAGCTAGAGACTGGAAGTCCAAAACCAAGCACTTTGTCTGTGATGAGGACCTCACACTGCCTCAGTTCAAGTCACAATGCAAAAGGGTAAGCAGGTGTGGAGAAAATGTGTGGAGTGGACTTGTTTCAAACTCCCCACTTGTACAGTGATTAACCCAGGCTCCTAAGTGTGAAAACTCAGGGCCAATAAGACAGCTTAGTGGGTTAAAGCACTTCACATCATGTCTGTCAAACTAAGATGGATCCCTGGAACCTAAAGTCATACAGGGGAACCTGACCTCTCTCACACACACACACAAAAAAAGACTGTTTATCTTTTGAGCAAGAGAAAGTAGCTTTACAAGGCAGTAGTATTAATGTGTGATGAGTGCCATGTGGAGGACTGCACTTGTGGGTTGGAAGCCTGCACTGGGGTCTAGCCCTAACTTAGACCAATGGACTCAAACAGTAGTTCCCAGAGGGGTGACAGGGCATCACTGGTCTGTCCAGTCTGCCCAGGTGAGTCCTGACTCACGTCCTGTCCAGTTCTCTGGGATGGGGTAAGAACTAGACCACTGAGTTCTTTTTAAAACTTCAGCAGCAGCTACTACTGTGAAGAGCTGAGAACTGAGCAGGTGGTGATGCCTGTGATCCCAGCATTTGGGAGATGGAGGCAGGAAGAGCAGGAGTTGGAGACTATACACTACGAAGAGCTACTGGTTCATCCAAGGAGGAGGACAGACCTCCCTGGAGGACTGACATTTAAACTAAGCGGAGCTCTGCATACATGGTCAGAAAATAACTAATGAAGAAGATGGAGGCAGAGAAAACTGCCTGCTTGAGGGGCAGAGGACAGAGAAGTCTTATGAAAGGGAGATATGCAAAGACTTCAATAAGGGCTGGACTGGAGAAAGCTAAAGAAACGTTTTAAGATTAGAGTCACAGGGTCAGCCTGTACGTTAAAGACTTGAACCAAAGAGCTGTAGAAAGCCTTTTGAGACAGAGTCTCTCTATGTGGTCCTGTCTGTGCTATATAGAATGCCTTTTAAAGCCAGTTGGTTGACTTTACCAATTCTGCAGGGAGTGAAGGGTGTGGTTTGTTTTGGTTTGGGTTTGTTTTGGTTTGGTTTGGTTTGCAGTACTATGGTTTCATGCCTGGTAGGCAAGCACTCTGCAATGAGCTATAGCTGCAGTCCCAAATTTTGTCTGTTTTAAATAATCACCTTGGCAACAATATAGAACAGGTTCAAGGGAAGCCAAACTTAATGGAGCTACTCCCAGGTCAGAGACCATGGCAGTCCACGTTCAGAGAAGATGTTGGTAGGTAGCAACAGTGTGATGGAGAAGCGATCAGCTTCATGCATGAGAGAGTATGAAGGGACCAGAGAGTAAGATGTTGGAGATGCCGGTATTCAACAATCCAGTGGTGGTGGCCATGTTTCCAATAGAAGGCAAGTCCAGACCTGAGCTAGCTGATGTCAAGGTGAAATATACAAGTGAAAATACCTGTTAGGTGCTGTGACATCAGCTCTGTGAAAACACTCATTTAGGAGTGTACTAATGGTATGGGTATTGTGCAGAAGCCATGGATGTGAATGAGCTAACCTGCACAATGGTGTGAGTTCGAGGTAAGAAAGCACAGAGCCAGAGCTCTTGGAACACTAATAAACAGAGATCGCAGAGGGTGGAAACCAGGACCGGCCAGAGCAGTAGAGAAAAGCCAAGGGACCTAGAGAATGGAATGCCTGAAAACCAGGGGCAAAGAAAGCTCTGAGAAGCAGAGAGAGGACTTTGGAGTTGAGTGGTAGTGAGAGTCCAAACAAGGCAACGAGCAAAAGGGTTCATGGGACTGGTGACAGTAAAAGTCAATATTGACGTCATGAAAAAAGGTTCAGGTGCGGTGGTGACACTTTCAATCTCAGTGCTGGAGAGGCAGACACTGGGCCCCAGCCTAGCCTACTTGGCAAATTCCAAGCCAATAAGAGAGTTTGTCTTTAAAAAATGCAACTTTCAGGAGACATGCACTTCCTGGGTCCAGGGACAAGCTAAAGCTGTGTCATCTAGACAGAAGGACTTCTTGGATGCCAGTTTATGGAAATCCAGATCTGAAACCTTACCCCTGGGAGCAGCCGCTCACACCTCGGGATTCTCATCCTCAGGTCTTTCGTGTCTGGTTCGGATTCTGGCAGCAGACCTCAAGATGGGAGTTTCCCCAAAGCATCCATTCTCAACCTCCAACAGCATCCTGTCTCTCACCTCAGAGAGCAGAGGCAGTAGGGTGGTGGGCTGGAGCAACTACAGCCCACACTTAAGGATGCCTGCAAGGTTTTCACTGCGTTTCTCTGCAGTCTATTTCTGAGCAGCAGCATCTTGGGCCTTGTGGAGACATTCCAGGGCTTCGTCTACCACCTGGCCCTGTGTCCAGACCAGTGTGGCTTGACTGGATGCTTGGACCAGCTGAACCACTTTTTGACTGCTGTCATATTCCTTGAGGACATTGCCTGCTGGATCAGGTAAGGTGACTGGGTAGCAGTAGCCCTGAATTAACATGTAAGGACCCCATCCTGAGCCAACTCTGGTTCCTATTCTGAAGGCCCAGTTTGTAGTACAAAAAATCTTCAGATCATGACTCCTGAGGGACCCTTTAGGGTCTATGGCACTTTGAAAGAGAAGGGCCCCCATAGACTCCTGTGTTTGAATGTATAGTTCCCAGTTGGCGACCTATTTGGGAAGGATTGGAAGGAATAGCCTTAGTGTCAGAGGTATGGTGTTGTTGTAGGAGGTGTGTCACTGGAGGTAGGCTTTGAGGTTTCCAATGTCCACACCTCTCCTTGTTAGCTCACTCTTCCTGCCTCTGGCCTACAGATCAGATGTGAGCTCTCTGTTCCAGCTCTACCATGATGGTCATGGACTCCAACCCTCTAGAACCGTGGATGTCCCCAAACTAAATTTTTCTTTGATAAATTTCCTTGGTCATGACGTCTCTTCTTAGTAGCAGAAATATAACTAAGACAGAGTCCCAGTTCAGACATCTACCTGAGCTTCATCTGCAACTTCTCCCTACCCATTTTCCCCTGAAACAGTCCCCCATGGCTTCAATATTACAGAATACATTCCATGTTCCTTTCCTGTCTACCTGGCCCTCTTTATTGGGGCAAGAGTGTGTCATTAATTATCAAGTTGACACAGGTGAGAGTCATCTAAGAGGAAAGCCTTGGTTAAGGGGTTGCTTAGATCAGGTTGCTCTGTGGTCATGTTGCTGCAGGAAGGCCCACTGGGGGTGGCACCATCCCTAAGAGGGTAGTCCTGGGATATTTAAGAAAGATAACTAAGCATCATCCAGAAAATGATACAATATGCAAGCTCCCTCCATTGTTCCCACCTGCAGATTCCCGCCTTCGGCGATTGACTGTACCCTAGGAGAAGCAAACAAAAACAACCCCATTCCTCCTCTACAAAGCTTCTGATGAGAGTGCTTTAGCACAGCAACAGAAAAAGACTAGAGCAAAATGCCTTCTGATTTACACTCAGTGTGGGGTGGCAAGGCAGACACAGCCCATCCCCCCCCACCCACTGACTATGTTTGGAAATAAAACTGTACATTTTTGAAGGTGGAAGATGCCTGAGAAATAACATAAATCTCTAAGTGACAACTGAACCAAATTTCGCGCAAACCATCAGTGCCAACTGGAGAAACGAGTGTGCACAGAAACTACTGCTTTTCAGATGTGACATTTATAAACCTTATAGAAAAGGCTGCAAATACAAAGTATTAGAGGGACAAATCCCCCCTCATTCTTTCTCTAGACCACAGAAATACATAGTTTCACAAATGCACACATATCCGACAGTCATTGCAAAGGGTTTAGGGTAGCCTAACAGGAAATCGCGTCATCATATCAATGATGCTAAGGCAAAGACTGAGCATCCACACTACTACACCTGCTGAACTACAGGGGCCACCTCCCATAACCTCATGCTCTCCGTCATGTGTCCCTACCAGAGGCCTACCTCTATGTTCTCATCATGTCGTCTGCCTTTCTCTGTTTATATGCACAGTAGGACTGCTACACTATGCTTTGTCACACATATAAATTATGGTTATACAATCATTAGGTAGATTTCTTCACATTACACAAGATCAATCATGCCCAATCTCATATTCTTACTATCTACATGAATACTCTTTGACAATGGTTGCAGCCATTGGCCAACACAAGCCTGTTACAGGCATTCATAGCAGTGGGGTTCAGTGCCGTTTGCCCTTCTCTAGCAAGGGAAAGGAGAAACAGGTGGTTTTGACTGGGTTGAGTCTATCAGAATGAGTCTATACTCACAGTGCCTTAATAGGAAAGAAAAAAGATTATGGCTCAGTTCTCACCAATGAACTTCTTGTTATTTTGTCCTTTTTTTTTCCAGAGCTGAGGACCGAACCCAGGGCCTTGTGCTTGCTAGACAAGTGCTCTACCACTGAGCTAAATCCCCAACCCCCATCAATGAACTTCAAGAGACAAAGAAGCTGGAGATACGTTGGAAAGTCTCATTCTGAATGAGGCACATGAAGCATGGCATGTGATCATTTCATGTTTCTGCCTCTGGTCAGAGAAGAGGGAAATCACTGTCAAATTGGTATAATTGATACCCTGAGAAATTAAACCGGGCTTTGATTTATCATGGAGACTCCTCAGATACGCAAGCACTTTACTGACTTCGTAGAAATGAAAATCTAGAGCTGTCCTTGTCCCCTTCAAGCAGCTCGGCTACAGTTTGTCTTTGACAGTCTATTTATTTACCTTCTAGTTCCCCACTGCCAAGGTTCTTGCTGTCTCTAGAAGGGCCACTGAACTTGGTGGAGGAAGAGAAATGCACACGGTTCACTCACTTCCTCAGAAGTAACGCTACACTGCACAGTCCTCACGAACCACCATTTTGAAGCTTTCTAAGCCTTGGAATCTGCTGGTGTGCCCATTAACACTCAAAGCCCTCAGACTATTTGAAATAGCCAAATGCACCTTGTTTCAAATTAGTTCCAGGTGCCTTGATCCCAGCACTGGTCTCTGAGGCCCCAGAAACAGGACATGTGCCACAAGGATATCAGAAAAGCCCTTGCTCACAGTGAGCAGTCACTGAAGAAGACAGTAAAAACCGAGAGCCCACCTCCACAGTGCAGTGGGCAACGTGTCAGTCTCAACCGGAAGATCCTGAGTTTGAACCTCAGAGGGGACAGCCACAACCTCTTATTCTGCTGCTGCTGACATGGCTCGGGGGATAAAAGCACTTCGTGAGGACCTGAGTTCAGATCTCCAGCACCCATATAAATACCAAGCATGATTACACATACCTGTAACCCAGCACTGGGAGGAAGAGACAGCTAGTCCCAAGAACTCACTGGCCAGCCAGTCAATCCTAAATGGCAAACTTCCGGTTCAAAAAGAGACCCTGTCCCAAGGCAGTAGAGAGGGAGCCACAGCAGGAGACAACCTATGCCCTGCTCTTGTCTCCACACATGCACACACGGAGGCACATACCTACACATTCATGTGCATGCAACACTCGGGCACACCACACACTATTAGGACATTGACTCTTACCCTTGGTCACTCAGAATCACTTGCAAGTTTAAAAGAACGACTCTTTCCTGGAGCCTATACCAACCCAATGAAATGAGGACCTCTGGAACTGGTATCCAGATAGCACTAGTGTCAAGTAGAGTCCCCAGATGATTTTAATGCATACCAAAGACTTAGGTTTGGTTGTGCATAACAGAAAACAAATACCAATGCCTTAAGGTGCAAGGCTTTTCTCTCTCTTCTACAGAGGTTTTTAAGTCTGTACACAGTTGTGTCTGACACAACTCCTTGGAGTCAAGGACCTCAGCATACTCTGTCTTCCTCATCTTCTGCCTTCACATCAGGCTTCTAGTCTCAGAAGCACCTCATGGTATGGGATGCCTGCTGAAACTCCAGCCACCACATCCCAGGACCAAGGAAAAAAGAAGGGAGAAGGAACGAATGATACATACCCCTTTCTAGAAGGACTCACCTCAGCAGCCTAGCTGGAACTTCACACCGCACTTCTGCTTACATCTGCTGGAGCCGAATCATACGGCCACATCTGGTTACAAAGGAAGTTGGGGAGTATGGCCTTTAACCAATGTATTAGTGACTTTTCTCATCACTGGGACCATATACCTAACAAGAAGCAACTTAAAGAAAGGGGAATTTATTTAGCGCGTGACTTGAGTGTCCAGTACATCACGGCAGGGAAGGCATCCTGGTGATGGTGGCTCACGGCTGTGACAACAGGAGCATAAGGCTGCCCCTTACTCACAGACCAAGAAGCCAGGAAGGGGACAGGAAACAGGGTTAGGTTAGAAATATCCAGGCTTGTTTCCCAGTTACCTATTTCTTCCAGATGGGTCCTACCTCCTGAAGTTTCCACAGCCTCCCAAAACACCAGCAACTGGGGACTATATGTTCAAGCACATGAGCCTATGGTTTTCCCCAGACCATAACTACTGAGGTCTGAGGGTCTGCAGCCAAAGAGGTGAAAGCGGAAGGCGGGCTGTCAGCCAGTCTTCATCATACTAATGAGGAAATCTGCACTGAGGTTAGGCTCACTCCAAACTTGTTCTTTCGCATCTCACAGTGTGTGTGTGTGTGTGTGTGTGTGTGTGTGTGTGTGTGTGTGTGTGTGTGTGTGTTATACATTATCTGTGCACATTCATGGGGTTCAGTGTGATGTTTCAGCACTAGTATATAGCAATGCCTGGATCAAATAACTGACATTACGTCTCCTGGTTACTCACGTGTTTAGACCATTCCAACTCCTCTCTGTCGGTGCATATACAATAGGCTGTTGTGAACTTCAGTCCTCCCTGTGCTAAGGGAGCAACAGACCTTATTCCTCCTCTCTCTCTACGCTTTGTACTCGTTAGCCAGGCTCCTTTCACCTAGCCTCTCCTGGCCCTCTGCATCCTCCCAGCCTTTAATAACATCTTCCCACGTTTGGGCCATTCCCCCAAGCTGGTGCTAGACATGTGACATGAGATACTGAAGGTCATGCTTACCTTTTGCCAGAACCAGACGTGCTGAACGCACAAAACCACATTCCCCAGCAGGTTCTCTTGTCTGTGAGATCATGATAAACTCAGGTAGCTTCAAAGAGTGGGCTTAGGACCCAGGAATGTGTGTTCACTACATAATACCCGCTCTAGTCAAGGTGCACATTTAAGTCAGAAGCCTTTCGTAGCATGACCCTAAGATGAGATTAGAGACAAAGATCCTTCTATGCCACACTGACTGAAGGTAGGTAAGAAACAGTTACCCTTGGAATAATCACCCAATTTGAGTTGGGGATAAACTCAACTGCCGAGTGCTTGTCCAGCACATTTGATGCTCTGGGCTTCATCTCCAGCTTTACAAAAATAAAAAAGCAAACAAATCACCGATTTTTCTTCCATGTATTTAGCGCTGAAATCATTCTTACAGATTCTGGGTCTAATCGAGCAGCTAAAGATGATGCTTTTCAATAACGGCAGAGGCGTCTCACACAAAAAGCACGTTGCCACAAGTCTCCTAGTTAATGTCCCACATCTCACTTATCCAGCTTGCCTTGAATTCTCTTGGTTCCTCTAAACACATTTGGGCCACACGGTATCATTATGGCCACGGCAGAGGGTCCTCGGTTACAGCACTCTCTGTGTAAAGCAGCCGATTTCCCAATCTCCACCATCGGCTGCTGTGGAGAAGTTACAATATGCCCTCACGGCAGATGGCAGGGTTTGTAAGGGTAAACTGCAAACCATAGCCCATGTCTGCCACTGCTAGTTAACACTCGACAAAAATGGCTGTCTCCTCAAGAGGCCTTGAAGCAACCGCATGAGCCGAATGGTGCTCCTCTGAAATTCATGTTCTAACCCCATCTCCTCAGCACTTGGCCATGTTTCAACAATAGGTTGCAGCGAGGGAATGGCAGTTGTGTTTTCACCCAGGCTCATGCGTGTCTTCGTAGAAGTGGATGCTAAAATATGGATGCACACAGAGGACAACACAGGGAAAAAGGGCTGCTACCCACAAGCCAAGAGCCAGTACTTGAAGACGGCATCACCATGAGAAATAAAATTGTCAGTTCACGCCCTCAGTCAGTGCTTGTTACGGCGACCCAAACAAACCGACATAAGGAGTTACTTAGCCAACAAAATTAAGCGAAATTATTACAGCACAGACATTTATATCCAAACAGATATAAATAAGTGACTGAATAAATGTGAGTAGAGAATTGGCCAAGCATTCATATGGAAAAATCCCAAGGAGTTCATACATATTGACACTCGCCTCTTAAGGAAGTGGAGTGTAACACACATTCCTTGCACGGCACACGGAGATTTCCTTCTATGAGTACGGGAGGGGAAGCGGGGAGAAGTAGTTCTTCAAGTGGAAAAACCCAACCAACCTGACTCAGACTGATCAAAGCTAATCTCCACACTGTAAGCCGTCTTCAGAGTCTGAGACCCAGACACAGGGGCTAAGAACACCCTGCTTTGGTGGTCTTTCCTCCTAAGAACTGGTAAACCTGACCTGAACATGAAAAAAACACCAAAAAAAATCCCCAAGCCCAGCTGAAGAACAACCTAAAAACACTTCTCAAAACTGCTAAGGTCATCAAAAACCAGGAAAGGCCAAGAAACTCAGCCAAGAGCGGCCTACAAAGAGAGGACTAAATGTAACATGCTGTCCTGGATGGGGTCCCGGAACAGGAAACAGATATTAGCTAAGAGTTCAGGAAGTCTGAATTAAGTGTAGATGTTAGTTCATTTAAAAAATGATAAATTTACCACACTGATGGGGAGGTTATTCGTGTGTAGTAGGAAATATGTAGGATGTTTCTGTGCCTTCCTCAATTTTTCTGTGACCCTAAATTTTTTCTAAATATCTATAAAATGAAAAAATTCTAATAATCTGCCAGGTGGTGGTGGTGCATGCCTTTAATCCCAGCTCTTGGGAGGCAGAGGCAGGCAGATCTCTATGAGTTCAAGACTGACCTGTTCTAAAAGAGCTAGTTCCAGGACAGCCTCCAAAGCCACAGAGAAACCCTGTCTCGAACCCCCTCCCCCAAAAACAATTCTAATAATTTATACAGATGTATTCCATAGAATTGCTATGCATATGTATATGTCTCAAGTGGTCCAGGCTGTCCTTTCCCTCACTTCATAACTAAACATGACCAAGTTCTGGGATTACAGGTATTCAGCCACTATTCCTGGCTACCCCATAGAACTTCAAGAAGACCCTTTTCTTCACCATTTGCAAAGGCCCCAAAGGTGGCTGTGGAGCAGGCTCATGCCGCAGGAGAGTTCACTGGTGTGCACATGCACACGCCAGAACTGCAGTAGCCCCATTGGAGTGATCTGCAGGGACATGTGGCAGCTTCAGATGTCTGAAATGCTAGAGGACCCGCCAAGAAAGTGACAGACCCCAGCCGGCTACCAGTTCAGTAACATTCTCTTGATAGACTCACCTCCCTCCAGAGTTAACCCTGAGCTTCCCAGGCTCAGCAATTGCTTTCTCAGTATCTTAAAGTTAATGGACTTATAGATGCTGACTCATATTAACAGAAACCAGTGGGTATAACACAACACGGTGCCAGGCAGTCAGGCAAACCCAACAGGTTGAGCCAGGCAAGGTGAGGCCTGGGAATGTATATTCTAGCCAGGGATCCCACGCTGCTGCTTCGTGAGAAACTCACATGAAATAGCTTCAGTCCAGACCGGCCACATGGGAAATGGGAAGATGCTTTTCAGTAACGGCAGAGTCATCTCTCACAAAAATCACATTGCCTCAGGTTTCCTAGTTATTGGTAAATTGTGTCTGAGTTTGGTCATAGGAAAGGTTGACCACATGACTGTTCAATGACTCAGGCTCTAGCTGCTTCCATCTGCATAACAGAAATAAACAGACTACCGGCCCTCAGTGACTTCTGCACTGGGTTTGACAGCTCTGAGAGTACAGCCACCCTGTACTGAAGAACAGATGACTTGACCTGTCGTGGTGTCCCCAGAAAGTTTACCTCATTTCATCATCTAACCTGTTACATCCATGGTCCATACAAAACTTACAAGCTTAAATGAGAACTTAAGGCTACGCATCAATAAAACCCAATGAGCCCCTGCAGCCGCACTCTTACAGCCAATGTAACAAAACGGTTCCCCCATATTTAAATACTTGCAGCTAACCACTCAGCACTGTGCCAGGCCAGTGTTCATAAGAAATTAATAGAATAACTAATTTAAGGTTCACGGTGTGGTAAACAGGAACCATGTGAAACGCTGTCTCTGTACATCGGGGTAACTGAGGCACTAAGGGGAGGACAAACTGCCTGTTAAACCAAAGTCACCTGAGGGATGAACTTAGTCCCCATCAGGAAAGGATAGTGGTCCATTATTTCACCCTAGCACCACACTCTGAGAGGGAGCAGGGGTTAAAATGTCTAGCACTTGCTGTCTGTAAAACAAGCACAGAAAAGATTAAGAAAGCTAACAATTGTTCTATCTCTGTTAAGTGCTGGGATCCAACTTTTATTATTTCATGTAATCAGAGAGTCACACATATCCCTGTTGCTGTGAACACACAATACCACTTTACACAGTGGTAGAAAGAACCGCACCATTGGGGAGCACTATTTAAAGTAGGGACTAGGATGGGGCATGGAACAAGTCAACACAGCCTTCCAAGGGGATGTGGCAGGCTAGAAACTGAAGAAAGTTGGTTGTCGGTACATGTCAGGGAGAGAGGAAGCTGGGCTGTGGCTTGGGTGGCTAGGGAAGGAGTCTTGAAAGAAGGGAAGCTGTGGGTGCTATGGAACCTGGGAGTCACACAGGGTATGTTCGTTGCCCAACCCCATCAGCCAATTAAAAGAGCAAAATTAATCATGGAAATGTCGCCACAAGGGGAACAGGGACAAAGAGATACAGCAGGACTCCCAAGTCCTGTTGTTGGGGTACTAACATAAGATTGAAGTTTAAATAGAGAGCCAAGGATGTGCACATCACAACATCGAGGTGTGGTCCTACCCACCACCAACCCATTATTTTCTGGGTTTCAGTCTCATCCTGTAAGATGGTCTGAGAAATTACTAGAACTAGTAATTTCACTAGATGTGAAATCTCTTCCTGGGAGATAAGTTTCCCACTCTAGTTGCAACTTTCCCTTCCCCCAGTATGAGATTCCTGGGGAAATTCTCATTTCTTTGGGGTCCATTGTTTCAACAGACAGGTGGCCAGCTTGAGGGAGATAAGTGTCTCCTGAAAAATACCTTCATTTCTGCAAGGCCAGGTGAAGATCTTTAACTCACAAAGAAATGGGGCTGCCCGAGGTCTGAGAATGCGATAAGTTTTTCGTTCAGATATACTTACTTCTTGGGGCGAATCTTAACAAGTCAGGGCAAATAGATGAGGTCCATCCATTTTCGGGAATGACATAGCATGGTGTTGCCTTTGGAGAAAGTCTCACTTCTCAGGCTCAAGTAGAGAAACAGAACAGCAGTCCCTTTTTTCTGCACCCATCTGAGCTTTTCTTCCCATGTAGCAAATGGTACAGGATGAAGAAGGAGGCTGCAAATCAAGTCTTTAACTCTGCAGTACTTTAAACATTTGGCCAATAGCCTGGAGCCACAGCCTATGTCTTCAGGGGAAACACTGATAAGTGGCAGCTGAAAGCTACCTTCTCCCTATCTCCATCTGATTAGGGCTATCTAACAGCCCATCTATCTAAGAGAAGGTACACAACAGACCTGCCCTAAAGAAATCTACGCGTTTTCCAACATTCCTAAGGCAGACTGCTATTTGTCAGAAATGACGGTTGATCTCAACTGCCAACTTGAGATCAAGAATCACTAGGCTTCTGGGCATGGCTTGGAGAGATTGTTGATTTGGTTCATTGAAGTGGGAAGACATACCTAATGTGGTTGGAGCTTCCCCTGGGCAGGGATACCAGTGTGGATAATCAGGAGAAAGTGAGTTGAGTACAAACATCCATAACTCCATTTCTTGACTGTAGATGTGATGTGACCAGTAAGTAGCCTCACATCCCTCCTGCCTTGATGTCCCTGCTTGATGGACTGTCCCCTTGAACTGTGAGCCACCATAAAGTTGCTCTTAGCACAGTAACAAGGAAAGTAGTAATTAATACATTATGCAACCAATGCACAGTAAGGCCTTAGGAAGTCTAGAACTCTAGGCTCATTAAATAAACAGAAAGGATCTAAAAGAACCAAGACGAAGATGTACAAAGACGGGTTTCAGAGAGGTTGAGAAAGGGGTGTGTCTTAGTGCTTTTGGGATGCTGCAACACACCGTCATAAACTGGGATGCTTATAACACAAGTTTATTTCTCAGTTCTGGAGGCTGGGAGTCCAGGATCAAGGCCCATGGTGTCTAGTAAGCACCTACCTCCCAGCTAACAGGCCCCCATTCTCTCATTGTAATCTCACACAGCAAAAGGGCTGAGGGAACCCTCTGACCACTTTGATAAGGCCACTAATCTCATCTCTGAGGGTTCTGTCCCCAAGACCAAGGCCCTCCTGAAAGTTCCATTTCCTAAATGCCTTACTTACCTTGGGGTTAGGGCTTGTTACAATTTGAATGTGGATTAAAAACTTGCTTCCCAAGTGGTGGCACTTTGGGGATATTTTGAAACCTTAAGGGGGAGTCACACCACTGGAGAATAAAAATGGGTCATTGGGAGTGATCAGTGGGCTTGGGATGGCCTGTTTCCTACTTGGTTTCTTGGTCCACTGAACAAGCTGTCCCATGCTCTTGGTGCCATCACTGCAAACCATTTCAATCACCACGTCGTTCCCACACCCTCAAAATGAATTCTCAGTCTTAAGCTGCCACGTATCAGCTGTTTGGTCTCCACACTGAGAAAAGCAATGGATTTAAGATTTCAACAGTAAGAGTGCTGGGGGCATATTCACACAGAAACCACACAGGGAAGAATGACACAGTCTGACAAGGAGACTGCTGCAGCAGCGAGAGCATCCGAACAGAGAAGCTCTCTTCCCAGAATTGGCTGTTTGGGCTCTTCTGTGGGCTGTGGACACTTCTAGGCCCATAGGCATCAACTGGAAGGCGTACAAAATTAAGCAGGCAAACCCTGTTCAAAATCCTACGAGACATGCTTTCCCTTACAAGGGCAGGTGAATTAGGCAAGAATAAGTGACAGACTTGCCATGGTGAGAAGAAAGCAGGCAATGGCAGCCATGCCTAAAAGAAAGCCGAGCGCACAAAACGGAAACACACCTGGGGGTTTTCAGTGATGGCAATGACTAAGCAAATATTTTACATCATTCTATATTTCAATCCTTTGTTATTGAATTCCTACCATGATCTATTTGAAAATGTGTAAAATATTACCTCAAAAAGAAAACTCACAAGCTGACTGTAGTTGGCTGATTGGAAAGTATATTATTTTCCAAACCTGATACGATATATTTTATTTCCCCAGGCATGTAGCTGGGTAGATCATGTGCACCAGACAAATCAGAATTAATGGTTCGAGGTCTGTTTGTTTCTTCCTTCATCCAAGAAGTAATAGCTGACAGCATTTATAATTTAACACTGCTTCAAGGCGGACCATGCTCACATTTCCCAACTCGGGTACAATCTTCTCATGAGCCATGCCCATTGTTACTTCTTCACGGGATGTAAAGTCATAACATCTTGTGTGTGCCGCCCTAATAACAGCGTCTCAGCTGGCATCTGGTGCTGGACCCGCTTGCAAACCACTGAACCTTCAAAACGAGCAACAGCACCAGATACTTAGTACATTCTTGGGCTCCACAATTGCAAAGCTAGCCTACTGTTCACCATAACTGCAAAGCTAGCCTACTGTTCCCAAGAACTATTTAATGGCTATCCATGAACAATAAACTTGGGGAATTCTAAGAAAAAAATCCATTTAAAAATTAGTTTAAGGAAGTTATCCTTTCTACTATTTAGAGAAATCTCTATGAAAGCAAATACGACATGATATTTGAATGCTTTAGTATCAATTTTCCACATCTTTTGCAACTGTGACCATCATAGAAATGCAGGCTTTGTCTAGTATTTTTTTTACCCACTGTGAGAATAGTCTTCATGGAACATAACACTCAAGAAACATCTGTGAAAAGAAAGGAGTTGCCTGAAGTGAAAATGAACCTTACTTGAATTTGTGAATATCCTTAACTAAAGCCATTAAAAATGAAAGGAATTTGACAAGCCTCTCCAACAATCACATGCCTCTTTGCACTTATGTTCTTGGGTATTTATATAGCTTACTAAGTTTAAAAGAACAGCACAGGAGAGGGCTATTTCATTACCACTCCTCTGAGAAACTCAGGAGGGTGGTGATGGAGGTAGCCAATCACCATGGCCATGCTGTCACCTGCTGGCCACTGCTTCCTGGGGCCTTTCTTTTCCTAGTTTATTTCTTTGTTCTATGTGTGTGTGTGTGTGTGTGTGTGTCTGCCTGCCTGTGTGTGTCTGTCTGCCTGTGTGTGTCTGTCTGCCTGTGTGTGTGTGTTGCATCTGTGGTTATGCATGCTTCATGTATGTAGGCACACGTTTGTGCATGCATGTGCATGTGCATAGAAAGGTCTGAGGCTCATGGATGTCACCTTTTCCATTGTTCTTCTACCTTACTCACTGAGACCTGCAGAGTCGTCTCTCAGTCAAACCCAGAGCTCAGCAGCATGGCTAGTCTCCAAGGCTAGGATGACAGGTGGGTCACATGCCCACTCAGCATTTAATGTGGGTTCTGGGGGTGTTAACTCTGGTGCTCTTAGTTGTGTGGCAAGCAATTTTACTAGAAGCATCTCTCCAGCCCCATCTTCCTTTCTTCTCTGTTTTTTAAGAGAGTGTCTCCCTCTGCAGTCCCAGCAGACTAGGAATTCACTATGTGGTGCAGGCTGAATTTGTGCCAAGCTTTGCCAATCTTCCTGCCTTGATCTCACCAGTGCTGGGATTATGTCCAGCTACCTCTCAACCTTTCTTTTTTAAAGATTCACTTATTCATGTATCTGTGTGTGCTGTCCTTATGCACACAAGAAAATCAGATCCTATTATAGATTGTTGTAAACCACCATATGGGTGCTAGGAATTGAACTCAGGACCTCTGGAAGAGGAGTCAAGTTCTCTTAACCACTGAGCCATCTCTCCAGCCCCTTACCTCTTGACCTTTCTAAGACTCATTTTCCTTATCTCTATAGCAGGATTACCATGGAAGTTTCCTATAAGTATGTTTGCTATAGCTAACATATATGTGAGATTTATTGTGTACTAAAAATTGGATAAATACCCCATATTTCATACTATTTTATGTAAATAACCTCATTTAACCCTCATAACAATCCAGTGAGGACTTTCTCTCCTGGTGATGAAGAAATGGGGGCATTTAGATGTATGGTTACTTGCTAAAGTCATGCAGGAAAGCAGCAAGCCCAGGATAGAAACACAGACATGTATCCCCCTCCCCACCTCTATGCTGAGCAGCATCTGAACATCTAGATTGCCTGCAGGCACAGAAGAAAGGGGTGGTAGTGTTGCCTCCCAAGAGAGGAACTGAATGTCTGGGGCACTTAATCAACACTCTAAATTTAAACATCCTTGATGTATCCTTTAAGCTTTACAAAAATGGCCTGCTCCAAAAAATAATAAACCATAAAGGGTCTGTGGAAACTGAAATTCCTACAAGTGTTGACAAAAATGAGCATAGCACTCCTTATACAGACTTAGGGTAGGAGTGCCACTTGCACTGGTCAGCCCTGTACAATCTTGGGATCACACAAAAGGCCCGGGTAGGCGCCCACGCACCATGGGCTAAAGGTTCTTTCTAATGCTGCTGCCTCATCAGTCCCTTTTGCTGATGCAGAGGTCCTGTCTTCGGCTCTTACAAAGGTTTACTGAATGCCAGCACAGTCCCAACCTCAGGAGTTCGGCACATGCTACATCCCTCCCGGGAGCCTTCAACTCTCGATTTCCCCAGGCCATCCTTCACTTTCTGCCTTTAATATAAACAGCATTAACTCTCGTCCTCTCCCTCACGCTCCTTAAAACCGCAATCTCTTTTTTCTCAACACCATATATCACCACTGGCTGGCACACTACATATGTGGCTGATTCGTGTCTTCTCAGCTCAGGCCCATAAGAGGTCAGCTTCATGAGTGTTGAATCTTCACCTCTCCCCATCACTGTTAGACCTGCAGTGCCCAGAGGAGTGGATACTCGTTTAATTACCAAAGGAATGAAACTACTGTAGTCTCTAGAATTGACCATATTTAGCACCTTCCTTTTAAAATGCATTCTACTTATTTCCCAGAAACCAAAATTGTCCAAAGAAGAGGATGACACACATTGTAGTTTAAGAAAAAGAAAGTCTGTGTCCCCAACATGTTACGGGAAGTACCTTTCTATTGTCAAAATGTCATTCTTGGGGATTCTTCCCTAAAATCCCTAACTACAAAAGCAAACACGTCCCAGCAAGGGTTCCTGCTGATTGAAACTAAGACAAAAACATCACTCAGGTTTTCAGGCTAACATGCCCAGCAAGTAACTTTTACTTCCCACACCTCAGCCTCCGCCCTACAAAAAGCTGATTATAGCAATGCCTAACCCATAAACATGATGCACAAGTTTGATTGGCTTACCTGAGAATTAAATGAGTTTCAGTATGAAGAAGGTACTTGGAAAGTGTTGGAGTGTGGCATCCCTGTGGACTTAATGCAAACCCTTTGGGAGGAGTAAGGTGGTTTCTTGATACTCCCTTGTAAAGTTAAGTGAAGTTTAAAGTGGAGAAGAGGCTGTAAAATTTGATGAGATGTCTGAGCTTAAACACCTCTCCATGCTGAGTTACCCAAGCTTTGTCTCTTTAAGTTTTATTGAGCAGATCTGTAGCAAAACCTTCAGAGAACAGTGCATTGTCAATGTGGCTTCCAGGGGGGTACAATTTAAGACCCCCACAGAAGGAGGAAAAGGTTTTAACACGGTGTACACCATTTGATCAAAGTACAACTACACAAGAGCCAAACGTAACACTGACCCTCTGTGGTGATTTGAGTAGAATGGCCCCCCATAGGCTCATATATTTGAATGCTTAGTCACCAGGGAGTGGCACTGTTTGAAAGGATTTGAAAGGGTGTGGCCCTGCTGGAGGAAGTATGTTGCTAGGGGTGGGCTTTGAGGTTGCAAAAGCCCATGCCAAGCCCAGAGTCCCTCTTCCTAGCCTGCAGACTGGGGTCTAATTCTCAGCTACTGCTCAGCACCGTGCATGCCACAAGGCTCTCTGCTATGATGATATTGGGCTAAACCTCTGAAACTGTAAGTAACCACCCCAATTAAATGTTTTCTCTTGCAAAAGTGGCATCTCTTCATAGCAACGGGACAATGACAAGGACAAGCTAACACATAATAAAACTCAACACAGACATTTCTTTAACTGCAATGTAGAAGTAATGCCTTGCTGACTAATAATGGTTGCCACTCTCTTAGCCTCCATTTATAAAGCTGTAAATGAATTTTCTCCTCAATTTTAAAAGTATGCAATCTTCAAGAGCTCATACAACCTACTTTTGAAGGATAGGAAATGACTGACAAGTGTTCAACAGTCATTCAGTACTCCTGGTTTCCACTGTAATCAGAACCTGGGAGGGTAGAAGAGGTCTACACGTCTGTCCACCTTCCTCATTTTATAGAGAAGGGAGCTGACAAATTAAACCTCTTCCCAGCTCTCATAGTCATTCATTTAAAACAAACACCAGTCAGTTTTCTTTAGCATGGAAGTTAAGGGGAAAATATTAATTTCCTCCTTACCCCCAAGGAATAAGTTACATTGGATTAATAAGTTAGTAAAGAGCACAGATCATCTTCTCAGGATCTTTGTCATAGGCTTCCAAGGCTCCTTAATATTTCATCTGGATTTTTTGAGTCCAAGAAAACAACAGCTTCCACTCCCCTCCAAGCTGAAAATCCAGAGACTCATCATTTTCATATATATAATGTTTAAGAAGAAAACTTTGACCCCTTTCAAAAAAAGAAGCTCCTGCCTCTAATCAAACGCATTGTCCTTAAGCCTCCCCACTGCACTGTGACCAGCATCCCACATTTTCAAGGAGAAGGTGCCAGCGAAGCAAAGGAAGATGGTTTCAGAACAATGAAACAACCTACATGCAGCATATATGAAACCATCATTTAGATTTACATCTGCCAAGTGTTGCTATTCCCAGCTGACAGAGTCTTCCTGTTAACCCCCTGTTCAACTAGCCAGGCAGAAACTCAGAGGTCCCAGAGGATGTGTGCTCACAAGACCTTAAGTGGTCCTAAATACTGCCAGCATCCCTGCCAATCAACACAGCCTACAAAGCATGCTGGACATTCTACCATTCGTCACTTACACTCCATCCCAAACAACCTTGGCAACTAGAACTGTTGTCTCCATTTTAAAGGTTTGAAAACTGAGTCATAAAAAACAAAATCAGTCACGTGCCAGACTTGCAAATTGCAGGAGCTAAGATCTTCCGATGTGTAAGTCAGAGTTTTTTGGGTTTTTGTTTGTTTTTTTCCCAGAAGTGTCTTTCGCCTTTCCCCTACTAGCCTGAAGCTCACACCATCATCTGCCCTCTTTAAATGCCTTTGTTTAACATGAGACACTAACACCATTCAACCAACATGTTCACTCCCCGAACATTCGTGATTAACTCTTCTCACCCATCAGGTGAGGACTCTGTCGGAAGAGACTAGAGGAGCAGAGTGTTTAACTTGTGCCCAACAAAGCAAAGAGCGAAGGGTGGTTGACAGGTGTCTAGCTGGCCCGTGACAGTATGACAGTGCTAACCAGAGGGTGACCCACCCTGCCTCAGCTGTCAGGAGACTGAAAGGCAGAGAAGCTATCCCTAGGTAACTATTGGAAGAAAATTCATGAGGAGGGAGCTGCAGGTGAATGCAGGGCCCATATTTAAGCCTGAGGGCATGAAGGGATTTCAGGAAATTGGTGCTCCTCCTTAGGACCAGTGTAAGGGACACTGACACATTCTAGGTTGGTCTTTAACAGTGAGTCAGGGGGCTCATTCCCTGTATTCATTTTTGGTTTTTTTGCTCCATTACTATCCTTTTTACCCTCAGGAAGAGAAGGAGGTACTCATAAAGGGATAGTCTGTATTCCTTGCAGTAATTAATCAAAGGGCACAGTTACTCTTTGTCACAATGACTGTGATCTAACCTCGTGGATCTTCCCGGTCCTGGCAAGGTGGATCACTGGGTAAGGAAGACACTTTGTGCCAAGTCTGATGACCTGAGTTCGATCCCAGGACCTACACAGTGAAAGAAGAAAGCTGACTGTCACACATTGCCCTTTGACCTCCGTGTGAGCACTGTAGTATGTGCACACCCCATCCCCCCACACAAAACGAGTAAACATAAAACTGCAATAGGATGTTTTTTAAAAGAAAATGAATACACATACAAGTTCAAAAGAATATATATTTTAAGTCTGATTTCCAAAGCCCATGGTGATGTCCAGTTTTTCCAAGGACTTGTGTGTACAAAGCCAGACGGAGCTTACTGGGTAACCGGAGCTTTGGAAGGGACGCTGGGATAGATAGGGAAGTTCACCAGAAAAACACCGCTGAAGCACAGTATCCGGCAAATCTGACCTGGAGAAATATCAATTTTTAACTTTCTCTATCTGGAAAAATTCATTTCAGCTAGAAATCTAAAAGAGACAAATAATAGCAATGGCTAGAAAAGCACAGACAGGAACATTTTTATCTTACTGAACTCGGTGTAAGTGAGTATGCAAAAGAATTCCACTACAATGGGAAAGTTACGGACTATTAACATATTTTAGATAAAAGAAAACATGCATATACATCCTTCTATGAGTAACTTATATAAGTTAGCTTATTCCTAATACCAACATTAATTAGGTGAATTTTGATAACATGAAATTGGTACGTTTATAGTGTAGATAATTGCTAACTCATACTAAGGTAATATTATATATCTTTATTCCTTGTTTTAAAACAATAATTTCATCTTAAAGATTTCACCCAAATTCAGTAAATCATCAAGTGTGAACCAAAAGGTACACTTGACCAAGAGCTGTTATCCTCAGTTCACTGGTTCACATTTTAAATACCAATTTAGCATTCCAAATGATCATGAAGAGTGATAGAATTATAATAAACATGGTCTCCGCCTGTTCCATCCATGTGCTTATATCGTTTACTTCAAATCTATGGTTTAAACACACATGAGTACGGTACCACAGGGTCAGAGATCCCGGCTACCCCGAATAAACTCAAACAACTGTGACCTTTTAAGGGCTTACTCCTTAAATGAAGCTGTCCAGGTCACACACTTTGGGGGAAGCTAGCAGCTGCTGCTGTGAGCAACCGCAGAAGCTGGGGAAGTGAAAATTGTTCTGGGAGGTAGCATTCTCAGCCCTAGGCCAGTCTGAGAGGACTGCATCCTGAACCTTTGCAGCCTTGTTGCCCCGTGTGCTTCCTCACTGAGCAGCCTGATGATCCTGAGAGAGAACCATATGCACACGGCACTCTCAAATTTCCTAATCCCTCCAAACGTGCATGTTAACCGGTATTCATTATCTTTAAGAAAAGTGAGTATATGCAGTCTGGTATATGTGTGTGTATATATATGTAGATAGATAGATATAGATATGCTCTCTAATATATAATACACATCATGTTATATAATTGTTATATATGAATATGTATGATTACATATAAATATATAGAGAGACTATATATGTATGTCAGGCTACACATACTAATATACATGCACTAATATTATAGATATATAATAGAGCGAGACGAAGACAGAAACAGAAAGACAAATCATGAGTCAACTATTTAAGTAGGAATTATCTGGTTTCCATTTAAACAGGGTCTGAGCAAAAGCATCAGGCACTGTGTCTGGCCATAGGATGGTAGGAAGTCCCTGGAAAAGCCTAGAAGCAATCAAGATGGCAGACAGGAAGTTAAGTCCTTCGGGTGAAGCAAAAGAGTGGGAGAAACAAGGAACCCTGCAGTACCATGCCACAAACCTATAGCCCAGCACTTGGCAACATGGAGGAAGGAGGATGAGGCCAGCTCTACAATTATAAAGAACTGTTGCTTGTCGTACATTTTAGAATAACCTTGAAGCTGGGGCTACAGCTCTGTGGTAGAGCTTGCCAAGTATGCATGAGGCCCTAGGTTCAATTTCACAGCTCCTTGGTGGAGCTTGGAGTACACATGAAGCACCAGGTTCCATTTCCAGATCACAAAATAAAATAAACTTGATTTAAAAAAAAAAGAAAAACTTAAGCGAGTACTCTGAATTAATTTCTGCAGAGAAATGTCCCTTGTTAAAGACTGATTAATACAATGTATTTTGTAGATTGAATATATACCATTGAAACCCAACAGTGAGCATAGCACTTATTTGGAGTCGAAGCCAATACGTTTTCTTCAGGAAAGAGTGTTTCACAGATGCCATTTGTTTAGATGAAGGAGAGCATGCTGAGATAAAGCAGCAGATTGACCTCAGCTAAGGTTATTATTGCTGCAAAATTACGTACTCGGTGCATCCTTATTGTATCTACCTCGGGGCAGTCACCCAGACCACCCCACTTTTGGTGGGCCACAGAGGATAAAGGGTGTGGAGTTAGTTCTAGAATAAGATAAACTCAGACTCACTAAAAGGAATGCAAAGACCCACGGCAGCCGGAAGCACATACATTTAAGTCATGCCCCTCAGTCACACCAAGTCCAGAGAAACCTCCTCTTCAAATGCAATTGAAATAACAGCTGCAGTGACTACATAAAGAAAAATGTGAATTAAAAAGACAGTTTACAAACTGGGCTTGGTGGGGCACATCTGTAATCCCAGCAGCTCAGAGGTAGAGGCAGGAGGACATTAAGGTCAGCCTTGGCTATATAGCCAACTTGAGGTCAGCCTGAACTACAGGAGATGCTGTTTCAAAAAATAAATAACACCAAGAAAGGCAGAACATAGATTCTATTTTCCCATTTATAGTACCACTGTTATTTGACTGCTGCTGTTCATGGGAAAATGTAGTTCTGCTTCTCCAAAAGGATACCGACAGTCACAAAAGAAAAGTTACTGACAGCTGGAGAGATGGTGCAACACTTTAGCAGTGCTTTCTGCTCTTCCAGAGGACCAGAGTTCCATTTCCAGCATCCATATCAGTCAGTTGTTTCACACTCACCTATAACCCTAGCCACAGGGCATCCAACCCCCTCTGCTGGTGTCTAAGGACACCAGGCACACACATGGTACCCAGACAGACGTGAAGGTAAAACACTCAAACACAGAAAACAAAATAAATTGATTATTTTTCAAAGATCAAATCTACTCATTAATAGAGACTAAAAATAAAGAGAGCCTCTTATTGACAGGCTAGTATCAGATAACTAAACTCAGTCTCTCCCAAGGGAAACCCAGGACACCCGAGCATGACTCCTGAACAAATGTCTGAATTCTCCTTCCCTAGCATCTCATAGAAGACTGAACCACACAGACATTTACAACCAGAGAACAGCAGCTCCAGTGGAAGCCGAAGGGAAACCACGTTGTCTGTCTGCAATGATGGGAGCCTTGAATGACATCGAGTGTGATGGGAAATCTCCCGTACAACCATGTCAGGGCTTTGGATCCAAAATAAGGCTGGAAGAGGTACAGACAGCCTGCAAAGTCCCGAATGTTCCATGTGGCCCTGCTTTCTGTGAAGGTATCTGATTCAATCCGATTCAATCCATTTCAGTCCAGTAAATGGTTACCTGGGCTGAAGAGTAAGGAGAGGGAAAGGGAACGTGAATGACACAACCCTGTCTCAAATGCTCACAATCTCAAAGGGGAGATGACAGGAACCCTGAATTAAAGTGACGACATAGCAGGGGCCAGAGTACAAACGGACACAGAAAAGAAGAAAACCCAATTGCTCCTGGAGGATCAGACAAGAAAGAATAGCTTCAGAGACAAATAGGAATTCAGCAGGCAGAAGGCAGGGAGATGGCCTCCAGTATCATCAAGTCAATTGACTCTCATGCCAACTTACCTTAGCCATGAAGATGTTTGATATGGAAAACAATATCTATCATTCTTAATTCAACTAGATGACCCCATACATGCTCTATGTGTTTCTTTATACATATAAAACACGTATGAATAAATATACTTGTGATTATATATATCCACTTGACAAGCTTGTACTTGCCCCAGGCAGTACAATGGATATGTTAATACCGCTATAGTCTCCAAATACTACATATTGTCTCTTTGTTGTTGTTGCTGCTGGTTTTTTGATGGATGGATGGATGGTTGGTTGGTTGGTTGGTTGGTTTTTGGAGGCAGAGTTTCTCTGTGTAACAGGGTGGTCCTAATGGGTTCAGGATGGTGAAAACTGGCCCAGTGCATGTGGAGAACAGAGAGGAATCCCAGGGGAAGAGCCAGTCCATCTGTTCCTCAGCGCTGTACCAAGGACCTCACCTGTGCCAGGTCCGGCAATGGGAGAAATGAGCGGGAAAGCTGCTTCTTAGAAGCTCTTTACGGACTGACTCATGGGTGAAACAGATGGGTGGAAGCAGTCTAAAGTCACAAGTCCTGGCCATGGGAGCCCCAGGATTCAGCCTATGGACAGGTCAAGTGGAATTTGGGGACACAAAGAAGCAGGACTTATGGAAATGTTTTAATTTTGTGGCGTTCTGTCCATGTTTATGTCAGCTCCAGGGAATGGACTCAGGTTGCCAGGCTTACATCAACCACAAGCATCTTCGCCCCCTCAGCCAACTCGGCAGCTGTGCCATTCCTCTTCCTCCGTGGCATGGAAGTTCCACATTTGATGGCTACTTCCTCCTCAGGCCAGCAAGTTGATGGGGCAACAGGAAGACAGCCCTCTACCCAAACCTGCTATCCCCCCTCCCTGCCTTTCCACAATGCTCAAAAAACAGAGATTTGTATAATTTGGCACGGGAGCACAAGGAGTGGAGGTGCAGAGAGATTATGCATCTGTCTTGAATGTGAGTTAGAACACGCAGATTTTCCAGCAGCTGAGGTAAGGAAGTAGGAGCTGGACTGGAGAGCAGAAAACAGATGAGCCACACTCTTACTTTAGCCATTTGAAAGCTAGAATTACAAACATGTAACACTAACCCTAGTTTATATATTCTTTTTACTGACAAAACAAAAACAGACGAACAAAACCAACCCTTAGGTAGAACAAGATCACCTGGCTAGTCAGTGGCCCAACCAGTATCTAAGGCAGACTTAGCTGATGATTCTAATAGTTCTAATCTCCCCATGCACGCTCCCCTCTCCGTGCCCCCCCCGCCCAGACAGGCATTCTCTGTGTAACAGTTCTGGCTGTCCTGGAACTTGCTTTGTAGACTAGACTGGCCTTAAACTAACAGGGATACACCAGCCTCTGCCTCCTGAGTGCTGGGATGAAAGGCATACACCACCACTGCCCAGAATAGTTCTAGTCTTATTTGCTACCCCAAGTAGCAAACTTATTCATAAGTAATCTATGTAGACCAGACTCTTCCTGATCTATTATTTATCTTCTTGATTCTATGTCTTCATTTTTTAAATTTGTATTTACTTTTATTTTTATTTAGTTTTATGTCTATCTTTTGAAATGGGGTTTCAGTGACCCAGACTTAGGCTGGTCTTGAACTCCTGACTCTACTGTGTCCACCTTCCAAGTGCTGGGATTAGGGCCGGGCATTACCTTACCTGGCTCTCATTTGTCTATTTAACAAAATCTTTGCACTGACATAATTTACATCCCCTCTCAGCTTCCCTCTACATTTCCTTCTCATAGCTGCTTAAAACAGACCACCCCCACCAACAAGTTCTTGCCAACTCCTAAGGCAATGGTTGGAGACGTACAGGGATGTGGGTGTTTGGTTTGCAGGACTTAAATCTCCAGTAGAACTGCGTGTGGTCTGTAGAGTCCCAGCTTCCCAGGCTCCCGATTTCTTATGTAGCCAAGGAAGATAAACTCTACAGCTGGGAGACTCGAAAGGAATGGAAGATAATTGAATACGTGCACGTGCTTCATTCTGCTCCAGGAACTTCTGATGAACACACAGCAGAGTTAAATGCACTCGGTGGACTGAACCCAAGCAAAATGCCTTTCCAAAGCTCAGAGGGCATCCGAGCATTAGAACATTAACAAAATACTTTCGTATGAAACAAAAATGGGAAGGAAATGGGGGAGAGGAAAAGGACTGCATGAAAACAAAGACCCGCTGGAATGCTGAGGTCAAGGATGGGCAGCTCAACCCTGGTTTTCCCTGCCTGACTTCTCCCCACTTCTCACAAAAATGCACATCCTATAGAGGTCGCCTAATTTCTCCCCATCATCAGTAATGGTTCAAAGCCACTGCCTGCCATCTGGAAGGCTCCCAGCGCAGCTCTGACTCCAGAGCACTGACTCCACACTCACATTCCTCCCTCTTGTTATCAGGCTACCGCCCATGTGCAAAATCAGTGTGTTTAACAGTAATGCAGGAGTACAGATCTTGAATTGACCTCCAAGGAAAACATCCAAAAGGCTTACACGCTCCACGCAGCAGAGGAGTGAAGAAGCCCTCACCCAGAGGCAATAGGATCAGGATCGCCACAAACTAGGCTAGTCAGGGATACATAGGGAGACCCTGTATTTAAAACAGCAAGAATCAGGGCCTGTGAGACGGCTCAGCTGTTAAAGGCATTTGCTGTCAGGCCTGCTGACCTAAATCCAATCCCCAGGACCCACATCACAGAAGGAAAACTGACTCCTACAAGTTCCCTCGAGCCCCCAAACCTGTGTCACGATGCACAGATGTACACACACAAACAAACAAATAATGCCAACAAATAAAGCAAGCAAGAAAAGTTGAGTCTGGCAGCTCAGGCCTGTAATCCCAGTTCAAGGTCATCCTTGGTTTCATGGCAAGTTCAAGGCCAGCCTAGACTGCATGAGAACTTGCATAAGATAGATAGATAGATAGATAGATAGATAGATAGATAGATAGATAGATAGATAGATTAGATAGATACTGTCTTAAAACAACCCGAACTACCTGGTGCTCAGGTCCACTTCTCCCAAGGAAAGGAACAGTCATTCTGCCTCACAGTTACATAACACACACGTTTTGTTTTTTTTTCCTTTGCTGCATGGCTTTCTGTGAGTTGTAAGGTGGCCACAGGCATGGGAAGGGAAAAACTACACTTATTCATCTCTAGTTTAGCCAGACTGTAAATAAGTCCATTTTCCTTCACCACAGGGACATATGCAGCGGTGTTAATGAGTAATTGCATGGCTACAATCTCTGAGCGTGACACAATTTTCTTGCTTTTTAGGTGAATTATATCAAATTGTGCTTGGAGGGGGAAAAAAAGAAGAAACTGGCTAAGCAGTCATTTAAAAGTTCCCAACAGACTAAATTACTGTTTTGGACATAAAAGGAGAAGAACACCCTCCCACCTCACCCCACCCCGTTTTAACCAGAGTTTAAAAAGGGGTCAGTGGAGAATACTACCAAGACAAAGTATGTGCCCAGAGAAATTGACTCACCAAAACATAAATCATTTTCTGCATTCTCCACTAAAAGTCATTTTTCTCTTTAGTAAAAGGAAGTAAAAAAATGCTATATTTGCATATTTTTATATTTCTTCCAGAATACTTCTTGTATCCTCTTTTGTAAAAGAAACGTCACTGGAAAAAAAGGCTAACCGTTTCTTAAGTAGTTTCTAAATGAATGAGGCATGGTGATGCACACCTATAATCCCAGTACTTGGGAGGCGCAGGCAGGCAGATCTCTGTGAGTTCGAGGCCAACCTGGTCCCTTTAGTAAGTTCCAGGACAGCCAGAGCTACATAATGAATCCCTGTCTGAAAATAATAATACGTTCTAAAAGTGTTTATTTACACTTAATGACTTATATACACAGACTCACCACAGTCAAAATCGTACCCATGATTCATTACAACAATGAGGGCTAAACAACCAAGGCAATCTTTGCTCTTGGGCTGGTGAGGCATTACCTACCGAGCCAGGTAAATCGATTAAAGTACAAATTCCAACAATGCAGTAAACACTAAGCTGCAACAGCACAGCTCTTAAAGCCTTGACAACGCATAGTAACCCGGTCCCCATAAATGATGCACAAGACCAGGATGTCTCTAAAACCAACAGTGATACTGCCGCTCGCCTCGTAACTGCCGCTCGCCTCGTAAGCGGGCAGTCTCACCCTGTGGGGTTAGGCGAATGGAATGCGGCTTGAGGAGAGAATTTCCAAGTGTGTGTACAATGTGGCAAAGGACTGGAAGTTGGGACATGGAAAAATTGAAAGTAGTGAAGGTAATTCACTTACCAGAAAAGGATTAAAAAAAACAATCAAGTCATTCGATGAAAACAATGCAGAATGAGGTCAGCTCGGCTAAAAACATAATCCAGAATTAGGTCAACAACTTGGACCCAGGCACGCGCTTCCTGTCCCCACAGAATCTAGTCAATGCTTGCTTTCTCATCCACCAGCCAGTGCTGAAGAGCCAGAGAAGGCTCCTTGGCCATGAAAGTTAAATGACCTGAAACCCGCCCCACAGCCATTCAGAGCCCCAGTCATAGCAATTCACAGCCGAACAGAGCATAAACTGCACAACGTCCGTGTGTTTGGCTGTGCGCGGTTCTTGGAAACTTCTTCGAGGCCTGCAAAGAGAAGGAGATATATGAAACCTAGCTGGCACCAGTCCCTTCAAAACTCCAGGTGGGTTAGGGACAGCTTCAGGGTGGTCCCACCTGGTCCTGCACTAAGACTAGCCAGAACAACAAAGCTCGCTCCTTTGCCCCTCCCTTTCTTAGGTCCTGAGGCTAAAGTGACATCTGTTCCAGCCTTGTACGTGCTCCAGCATCATCCTGCCCCCCCTCCAATGCTTTGCTTCCCTCCTCCTTGGTCAGTACTGACACCGGAACGGAGGCTTCACCCAGGCTGAGCAAGCATTCTGCCACCGACCTGTGTCTCCAGCTCATCCGTTCTCTGCTCTCCAGTCCAGCTCCTACTTCCTTACCTCAGCTGCTGGAAAATCTGCGTGTTCTAACTCACATTCAAGACAGATGCATAATCTCTCTGCACCTCCACTCCTTGTGCTCCCGTGCCAAATTATACAAATCTCTGCGTTTTGAGCATTGCAGAAAGGCAGGGAGGGGGGATAGCAGGTTTGGGTAGAGGGCTGTCTTCCTGTTGCCCCATCAACTTGCTGGCCTGAGGAGGAAGTAGCCATCAAATGTGGAACTTCCATCCCACGGAAGAAGAGGAATGGCACAGCTGCCGAGTTGGCTGAGGGGGCGAAGATGCTTGTGGTTGATGTAAGCCTGGCAACCTGAGTCCATTCCCTGGAGCTGACATAAACATGGACAGAACGCCACAAATTGTCCTCTGACTTTTACACACTCGATGGGACACAAACACACCCACACTCATACATCACACACACATGTAGTCAGAAGTAAAATTTTAAAAGGGAGCAGGCTACAAGGAGACTTAGTTTGTTTTGTTTGCTTTTAATTTTGATCTACGGGTGCGATAGCATTCCAGCTACTGCAAATGAAGGGGAGAGGCCTAGAAAGAGAAAGCTGTGGCATCATTTGGACCTCCTGCGCGGCCTGTCCTGCCTCAGTTCTCATCGAAGACCTGCTTCTTTGTGTCCCCAAATTCCACTTGACCTGTCCATAGGCTGAATCCTGGGGCTCCCATGGCCAGGACTTGTGACTTTAGACTGCTTCCACCCATCTGTTTCACCCATGAGTCAGTCCGTAAAGAGCTTCCAAGAAGCAGCTTTCCCGCTCATTTCTCCCATTGCCAGACCTGGCACAGATGGGGTCCTCGATACAGCGCTGAGGAACAGATGGACCGGCTCTTCTGTTCTCCACATGCACTGGGCCAGTTGTCACCATCCTGACCCGTCAGGACCACCCTTGGGGTCAGCGCACTGGGCCAGCTGTCACCATCCTGGTGCATCAGGACCACCCTTGGGGGCAGCCACACCCTCCCATTGCTCTGCCCTGTCCCACTTCTCTCAAGGCTGACTTCAGCCCTTAGTCCTGGGGGAACCAGGGAAAGATGGGCGCTCCGCAGGCTTCACGCTCTCTCCAATTCCCATTTCTCTTCCCAGGTTAGAAACTGTGTAGACTGTGGAGAGACTTTCAAAAGAGTGAAATGAGTCGTCCCACAGGAGTAGCTATCGGGGGCAGCGGGTGAGCAGAGACACCAGGAGACACAAGACGCACAAACACATGCCCGCCTGTTCACACGCAAAGACCTGCGTGGGGTTGTTGAAATTCTCACAACTTTAGCAGTGTAAGAAACCTCTTTTTTTTATGTTTCCATAAGATGGGTGGAGGTCTTTAACATTCTAGGTTAACACACAAAATAATGGTATTTTCTTCACGGCGTCTTTGTGTATCAGCGTCGTCACACATTGTTCTCATTCATTCCCACAACTGCGCCCCCACAAGCCCCTCCCACAGCACTCCCACAAGCCCCTCCCACAGCACTCCCACAAGCCCCTCCCACAGCTCTCCCACAGCACTCCCACAAGCCCCTCCCACAGAACCTGCTGCCCCAGCCCCTTCTGCTTTCTAACCACACTTTTTCTACTTATTTACTATTTTCTAGTTATTACCACTTTTTTCTTTCTTCTTTTTTTTTTTTTTTTTTTTTTTGGTTTTTCGAGACAGGGTTTCTCTGTGGCTTTGGAGGCTGTCCTGGAACTAGTTCTTGTAGACCAGGCTGGCCTCGAACTCACAGAGATCTGCCTGCCTCTGCCTCCCGAGTGCTGGGATTAAAGGCATGCGCCACCAACGTCCGGCTACCACTTTTTTCTATCATGCTATTTCCCACCTTCCTTAAGATCCCTTCCTCATCTAAAATGGCTGAGAGGCACTTGAGAAAGTGCTCCACATCCTTAGCCATTGGGGAAATGCAAATCAAAACAACTCTGAGATACCATCTCACTCCTATCAGAATGGCTAAAATCAAAAACACCATGGACAATTTATGCTGGAGAGGATATGGAGAGAGGGGAACACTCCTCCACTGCTGGTGGGAGTGCCAACTTGTTCAGCCACTTTGGAAATCAGTATGGAGATTCCTCAGAAAAATGGGAATAAACCTACCACAAGACCCAGCAACTCCACTCTTAGGCATATATCCAAAAGATGCCCATTCATACAACAAGGATGTCTGTTCCACTATGTTCATAGCAGCATTATTTGTAATAGCCAGAACTTGGAAGCAACCTAGATGCCCCTCAACCGAAGAGTGGATAGAGAAAATGTGGTACATTTATACAATGGAGTACTATTCAGCAGGAAAAAAAAAACAATGGAATCCTGAGATTTGCAGGCAAATGGATGGCACTAGAAGAAACCATCCTGATTGAGGTAACCCAGTAACAAAAAGAGAAACATGGCATGTACTCTCTTATATATGGAATTTAGACATAGATCTGGGGAGTGCCAGCCTACAATCCCATGGCCAGAGAGTCTGGGAAACAGAACCTTCATTCAGTGGCTGATGGAAGAAGAGGCAGACTCTCACGGCTAAGTACTGAGCTGAACTCAAGAAAGCCAGTGACAGAGAGGGAGGACTGATGACCAAAGGGATTAAGACTGGGCTGGTTTAACCCCCGGAAACAGCTGACCTGACAAGGGTTAGCTCTTGAATCCCAGGCTGATGCCTGGGAATCCAGCATGGGTCTGATCAAGACCCCTTGAATGTGGGTGTCATCGAGGAGGCCTAGGTAATCTATTGAGCCTTGGGCAGTAGATCAGTATTTATCCCGGGTATACAAATGGACTTTGGACTCCCATCCAACAAAGTGAGATACACTCTCACCCTGAACTCTTGGGGGAGGGTCTAGGCCCTGCCCTGGATGAAATGACAGACTATGGACACCCCCCATGGAGGGCCTCACCCTCCCTGGGGAAATGAGGGGATATTGGGGGGTTGGTGGGAGGGCACGGGAGGAGGGGAGGGAAACGGAGAGGGACCTGGAATTGACATGTGAAGCAACCTTGTTTCTAATTTAAATTTAAATTTAAAAATAAGTAATAGAAAATTTTTAAAAAGATCTCTTCCTCAATTCGAATGAGCCCCTTCACACACATAAAAATACACCCAACTCACTCCATACATAATATAATTTTAAATCCAGGTTCACTATATAAGAGAAATCACAGTATTTAAGGCAGGAGTTATAAACTCCATTGACCAACATACTTGCTTTTCAAAGGAGATGAATTTTTGCTAACAATTTCTTTCTTTTTTCTTTTTTTCATGTAAAGGCCACACATTCAACAAAAAGTTGATTTCAGAGGTTGACCCAGTCAAGAGCACCAATGCATTCTTCAGGGATTAGAAACTGCATAGCAACAATAGTCTACCAAACACCAGACCACGGAAGTCTGGCCTCAATTATATGAGAGCAGACAGGGTTTAAAATCTATTATGGAAATGTTTGCCTCGGATGTCCTGGGTACTGTCAGGATAGCCTGGTGAGACTTAATTTCTGATCTGGACTAATTAGAGCCTCTCTTTTTAAAAATCTGATCTGGGGTTAGACGGCAGTGTCTTCATCAATATTTTTCAAGCTATCAACAAAGAACCGTCTACTTCTACTGTAAAGTAACAACAGACCTGGCTTCCCAGACTTCTCAGAGATCCTTCTTGTATGTAGCACCTACCGAGGACTCACAGAGGGTAAGAGTCAACAGCACAGAATCTCTGGTCAAAACAAAACCTAGTACTCTCTTGTCACTAAGAAACAGAGCCGGGGGAGGCAGAGACAGGTGGATCTCTGTGAATTCGAGGCCAGCCTGGTCTACAAAGCTACACAGAGAAACCCTATCTCAAAACACAAAAAAGAAAGGAAGGAAGGAAGGAAGGAAGGAAGGAAGGAAGGAAGGAAGGAAGGAAGGAAATAAAGAAAAGAAACAGAGCCAGGAAGGTGATACGTTTTACTCAAGTCACAGCAACACACAACTTGCTAAAGATGAATTAGCTCCCATAACACAGGCCATGTTATCACCTCTAACAAAGAGAGAAATTGGCCCCACCTGTGCTTAGAGCAGTATCCACGTGCTAATCGATAGCTCAAGTTGTATCAAACCTCTGCACACAACAAACAACAAACACCTCAGTTAATGAAGACAGACCACAGCCCTGCATTATCTAACCTCAGGCACTTCTGAAGAATAAACATAAAGGGAATCGGTAGTGGTTAAGATTACAGCCCCCACCCAGCATGAGAGGGAAGGGACACCACGACATTTGTCTTGAATTTGTTTGTACACTCAATATACCAAAACTGCTTGATTTGAACTTAAACTTGTGTAAACAACTTCTGAGACAGGCAACAGCCACCTGGAACAGTCAGCTTGCTCTGCACTGTGTAAAAGCCAAGCAGGACTCCTAATTATAGTCTACAGGGCCCTCTAGTGTTCCTTGCAAAAAACTTGCATACTAGACCATCCTTGACTAGGGTCATGTTGCCCTGGATGGTCCACAATTAGACCCAGTGTCAAATGAATCTTCCTGTTTGGTTTAACGTTTTCCGTGTGTGTGTGTGTGTGTGTGTGTGTGTGTGTGTGTGTGTGTGTGTGTGTGTGTGTGTGTGTGTTTACTTTAATGAAAAATGGATACTAAAAGTTGAAAAAGAAATAAGCCTGGATTCCTTTACTAACCTTCTACTTTATATTTTGATTCTGTCTTGGATCTGTGTAGTATTACATGGGAGCAGTAAGCATGTAAATAAACCTGAAAAGTGATAATAATAACCGAGTCTACTTTCCCCAACCCTTCACACACAGTGGAAGTAATGTTTTAAGTACATCAACGAAGGAAGAGAGGGATGGAGGAGGTGAACCCACATACAAAGGATTCCAAATCTGGCGGTAGGGAGAGAATGCTTCATGTCTGCTATCTTCCATTTGTCAACTAAAGCATGCCATTCTCTGTGCTTAGCCAAACATGATACACAGAATCCCCAAGGCAACACTGGGGGCTGGCGGGGTCCCTGGGAAGTTAAAGAAAATATAGAGGCATGATGTGTCCACAGGGAGAGGCTGGTGGTGCTTCCTTGGAGAACAGGGACACTAGTCTACATACATGTTTGATTTGGATGAGAAGGTCACCAAAAGGCTCATATGCTAAAGGTGTGGTTGGGTCACATGGCATAGAATAAAACCTCCCCCTTCCTCTGGAACCTATTGGGGATCCTCCATCAGCCCCTTCTATACTGTTGTTTATCTGCTTGTTTATGGGGTTAATAGCTTTAATAAACTCATACCCTGCCACCCCCCAAAAAATCCTTCTCAGTGTCCATGGTGACCTCAAACCCCAAATCTTTCAGTTATGGAATTGCTTGGAGATGATATGTATTCTGCAATAAATCTTTTCGATAGCAATGAGCTCAAAGGTGTATGTCCTGGTTAAAATGCTAAGGTCTAAATTTCTGATCCACGGCAAAGTTGATGCCTAACGTGAACTGGCACTAAGTGTCAGTATTTGCCACCTACCCCAAACTCATAGCCATAGGAAGGTGGGCAGGACAAAGTGACATCAACAGCCAAGCGCAAACTCAGGACCACAGATGTGCTGAAGGAGCATGATCGCTCACAGAAAAACCAGTCCCTATTTTGAGAACCCTGTCCTTGCAGTCTGAGACAGAGAGCTCGCAGCTGCAGCGCATGCTTACACAACATTCAGACGCGCTCGATGGCTCTACCACAGTGACTTTGCCAGTTTCTTATTCCAAGGTTTTGTGCTCACATTAAAAAAAAAAGGAACAAATGCTAATACATTTGTAGTAAAAACAGAGGAAATATATAAACAGTTTGCTTCCCCAGTGTCCTCATTGCATTATCAAAGCTCCGTGTTGAGATCAATTAATTCCAACAGTGAGTTGAGGCCTCTAATCTAATTCACAACCGTCACAGTGACCTCTTTTGAAAGTTGAGTCCATTTAAGATGAAACAGTGATAAATCTTACTTTAGGTTTGGTTTTTTGGGGGGGAGCAGAGGGGCGGGTTGAGACAGGGTTTCTCTGTGTAACAATCCAGGCTGTCCTGTAACTCACTCTGTAGACCAGGCTGGCCTGGAACTCACAGAGATCCACCTGCCTCTTCCTCCCAAGTGCAGGGAATAAAAGCGTGTGCCACCAATGCCTGGCTGCAGCTTTAGCAGATCAACTTTGGTTTGGTTTGGTTTTCTATGGATTTGGAATTTGTTTGATTGTTTGTGATGTGGATCTTACTATATACCCCATGCCATGGACTCAATCTCTCTTTCATCCTGGATCAGCTTCCGGTGTGCTAGGGTTGCAAACATGCACCACCATGCATTTTCAAAAATTTTAAGTATTTGTTCACGCAATGAAAAATAAAAACTGTTTGGGAAACATGAAAAAAATAGTAGAACAGGTGTCCAGAATAAAGACACTATCTTATTAAATGAATATGTTTAATCTTGTTTTTATTTATTTTATTCTTTTAGGATTTATCTTATTTAATTATGTGTTTATGTGACTACAGGGGCCTGAGGGAGGCCAGAGACGTGGACCTGTGAGCCACCAAAATAAACAATGGTTAAAGTTCAGCACTGAGGGGTTTGGAAGCTGTGTCAGCCAAGCAAATAAGTTTTTGTTTTATTTGTTATTATTTATCTTATCTTTTGTTTGTTTGTTTGAGACAGGGTCTTTCTATATAGCCCTGACTATACAGGATTGCATTATGTAAAGTAGGCTGGTCTTGAACTCACAGAGCTCTTAATGCCACTTCTTTGGGAGTACTGGAATTGAATTCCCAGAACACAAACTATTACTATGTCAAAAGTACAATATAAAGACTTAGATACAATCTTAAGTTTTGGGATAAAACTGTTTTTGAGGAAATCCATGAAATTGGCCAATAAAAATATAACAAAATTTTCTGAGTCAGTTGATCATTAAACAACCTGGCTATTTATTGATTAGTTCAAAGTGCATACAAACAATTAGAAACACGGGTCACCTGTACACATCACATTTCAAGGAAGTGAGGAATCTGCTCACGGGCCCAAAGTTTGTTTTTTAAGCAGAGAAAATACAAGGGTTTTTGCTAGATTGTTGTTGTTGGCTGGTAGTAATTTTCAGGCTCTACAGTAGTACAGTAGTCATAAATACACATGTATATAGGAGTGTTAAAAAACCATCAAGAAGCCATGCGGTGGTGGTACCACCTTTAATGGGAGGCAGAGGCAGGAGGATCTCTATTAGTTCAAGACCACCCTGGTCTACAGAGAGAGTTCTAGGACAGCCAGAGCAACACAAAGAAAACCTGTCTCAGAAAACAACAACAACAACCACCTATCAAGATATGTCCACATACTCGTGAAACACAAACGCAGAGGCGTGCTCCTACACCTGCTAGTCTGTTTCAGAAACATGCTGCTATGACTTGGCCGTCCACAGCCCTGTCTGCAACTAGACTCCCCAAAGTCAGACAGATGAGCATTCAAGGAGCTGTCTCAAGGAATGCACTTTTCTCTAGGTATCACATGGCAATTTAACAATCTGATGAAGAATTTCTCACCTAGTTTTCACTCACCAACCTTACAGCCCTCCCTGCCCCTTCCCCCAACAAAAATGATAGGCATTCCCAGGGGCACATCCTGGGTGGATCTTCAAAAGTCTTAGAAATAGCAGGGGCAGCTGTTAGCTGCCACAGAAGTCCCCTCCTGCAAAGCTGACAGTCAAAGACAAGACGCTGGTTTCTTACTTATACAAAAGATAACCGTGGGACTGTGCTGGGCCAGTCCACCTAGCTCCAAGTCAGGGAAGAACAGTTCAGATGCCTGGGGGAGGTGAGGCTTCTGAGAGAGGCAGAGACCCCCCCCACCACTAATCAAAGGCCTTTGGAGGGACAAGTTTAGAAAAGACAGATATTGCTCTCAACTGCTTTTTAAAATGAAGAGCCAGCTTTCAAAACTCTTCAGTGAGTCCATGAATAATGAAGCAGCCCAGGCTCACATTATAAGACGCTGTAGAAGTGAAATGAAGGGGACAAAGGAGGGGAAAAAAAAGAAATCACGATTCCAGTGTGTCACAAAATAGAAAAAAGTCAACCAGAAGGGCTAGTATATCATAACCTAGGCATACGCCAGTACTTGTTTTTGGCATAAACCTTGTGTGGCTACATAGTTTTCCTATGCATTGAAAAACTCCATCAGGGAACAAGCGATAATGACTGCTAAGGAACAGAAGTTAGATGTCCCAGTGTGGTATTGCATCAGAGGGATCACAGTCGTGTTCTCTGTATCTCAAAAAGCTGTGAAGGTAGTGGGTGGGGAGATGGCTCAGAGGTTAAGAACCCTGGCTGCTCTTACAGAGGACCTGAGTTTGGTTCCCAGTACCCACATCTGGCAACTCTTAACTCATAACTCCAGTTCCAGGGGATACAATGGTCTTTGCTGGTCTCCCCAGGTACCTCCACACCTCCATACAGACACGTATACATAGATAAGAATTAAATAAAACATGAAAAAAGAAATGATAAACGACTAAGTACACATTTAGCCTGGTTTAAACACATAATACATACACTTATTAAACAACCATCTAGTACCCTATTGTTACGTATGATTTTTATGATTGTGTCGGCAAAATAACATGTTAGTTCTGACCTTTTCTGGGTTGTAGAGCTTCAGTGGTCTTCATTTTCTTCCTTGTACACTTAAGTATTACTTTGTTAGCTTAGATATGCTGCTTAATAATCAGAAGTTATATAAGGACTATTACTTTGAGTAAATCAATAAACTAAGAAGTAAAGCAAAATCTCAGAAGAGGGGAAGGGGGAAATATTATCTTCTCGTTTATTCATTCACTCATTCATTCTTTAGTGAGTGGCTATATGTGGGTATACTAACTATATAGACTATGGAGGTGGTTAAGAAAATAGACCTCTAGGTAAAGTGGTCAGAAAAATCCTGTCTGGAAAGTAGTTAAAGCTAAACTCATGCAGAATGAAAGCCAACCCTCCAAAAAAGAGGGAAGGCAGCATATGACCTTAGCACACACTGGTTAATGATGTCAAGCTCCCCAATGTAACCAGTGTGGAGTGGAACAGAGGGTATGGGAGTTAGAGAGATGAGCAAGAATCAATTCCTTCAAGAGCATGAGAGCCAATGACAAGGGATTGTAGTTTAATTTCAAAACTCAGCTTAAAGGATGTAACAAGGATCAAGAAGTCAGCTGACTTACAGTTTCAGTTGACCTCTCTCACGAGAGAGAGAGAGAAAGGGAGAGGGAGAGAGAGAGAGAAAGAGAGAGAGAGAGAGAGAGAGAGAGAGAGAGAGAGAGAGAGAGAGAGAGAGAGAGAGAGAGAGAGAGAGAGAAAGCAGGTCCTCTTTGGCTTCATTGTCCTTGTCACCTAGACCTGCTTCTCCTCTTGTCACTTTCACCCCTGCAGTTGGTGACCCCTAAAATCCCTGCAGTCTTAGATTCTAGCAATGAAGTCAACTGGCCATGGACTGAGACCATCAAAACAGTGAGCCAAAATAAACCTTGTTCCTCTGACAGGGGCAAAAAGCTAACTAGCGTAACGACCAGGCACAGAACCTCAGGCCCCCTGGTTAAAGTTCCTTGCATAATCAATTTCAAAGTTATTTTTTAAAAAATATCCATAGAGACAGGTTACTTCACACTTTGCAAAACATCTCAGAGTCAGGCTAACCCCCAGATAACAGACAGAAACCAAAGCGAGGGAAAATGGAGATGACTGAACTAGGACTTAGGACTTGGGTCCTGTTGCTCTAAGTCCTGTGACAATCTCAACTATCAGATGAAGTTAGCCCTGGAGTATCAAAGTTGGAGGTTCCTGCTTGATATTAGTGGTTAATTACACCTATGTGTGTATTTGTTTCCTGTTTGTTCTGGAGATCATATATGTTTTTGATGTAACTGAGGAGAGAGTTAGTTTACTGGGAGCATTAGAAAACTAAGGAAAGGGACTGGAGAGGTGGCTAAGCAGTTGGGAGCACTGTTTGCCCTTCCAGAGAACCTGGGTTCAGTTCCCAGCACCCACATGGCAGCTGACATGTAAATCCAGTTCCAGGTAATTCTATACTCTTTTCCAGCCTCTATGTGCACTAGGCATTCACACAGACATACATGTAGGCAAAGTACCTCCACACACAAAATTTTTTTAATTTTGTTTTTTATTTTTTTTCTTCTGGTTTTTCAAGACAGGATTTCTCTGTATAACCATCCTGGCTGTCCTGGAACTCACTTTGTAGACCAGGCTTGCCTCGAACTCACTGAGATCCACCTGCCTCTGTCTCCCAAATGCTGGGATTAAAGGCAGGCACCACCATCACCACCTGGATCACATAATTTTCAAAAAATATCTTTATTTTTTAAAAAAGAAAAGAAATACAGACTTCACCAAGGTTATATTTTGGCCAATGGTCAGATGTTGGTATGGACCCTAAGCTTTCAGAGCAAATACCATTTCCTGGAAGATGCTTTCTAAAATCTGTTTTAAGCAGGCATGGTGGTGCCAGCTTGTAATCCCAGGAGACAGGGACAGGAGAACAGCAAGATAAAGTTATGTCTGAGCTATAGAGCAAGCACAAGGTCAGCCTGGATAACTTAGCTAGACCCTGCCTCCAAAATATAAAGTGCGTAGTGTGGGCTGGGTGTGGTGCTCTAAATATGGCTCTGTGGGAGAGGATGGGCCTACATAAGCACAGCCCAGGGTTCTATTAGGGTGTGTGTGGTGTGTGTTGGAAATAGTGATCTAGTTTATCCTTGTAATCCACAGGATGGAAAGAAAGAACTGAAAACCGTGATCATCTTCTTACCTCCACATATGTACACATGTGCATATGAGTCTTCTCTCTCTCTCTCTCTCTCTCTCTCTCTCTCTCTCTCTCTCTCTCTCTCACACACACACACACACACACACACACACACACACACATATACACTAAATAACTCTAAAAGCAAATTTTACGTTTATTTGCTCCATTTACATTTAGTAACTTCAATTTCAGGGGCTCCATCACCCACTTCTGACCTCTGAGGGCACCAGGCATACAAAGGTGCACATCATCCATGCAGGCAAAACACTCATGTACCTAAAATTAAATCAAATACTCTGACAAAAGCACGTTGGAGAAGAAAGGGTGGTGACTCCAGTTACAGTCCACGACGGTGGGGAAGTCTAGGAAGAAGTAGCTGGTCATGTGACACCATGGTCAGGTCACGTGACACCATGGTTAAAAGCAGAGGGCACTATTCGTGCTCAGTTCACTGCCTCTATTAACATACGGTCCTGGATGGAAGCCATGGAGTGGTTCTACCCATAGCTAGCCGGTCTTCCCACCTCAACTAAACAAGCAAGATAATCACCCCACCCACCTGCCCACAGGCCAACCTACTAAGAGGCTTTCTTTCCAAACGTGTCAAGGTAACAATTACAACTAACTGTCACGGCTTGCTAGATGACTCTGTCAGCAATGCCCCCTACCGCCCGACTCCCAAAAGTTGTCTTCTGACCTCCACAGGCGCACCATGGTAGGCACATGTGTGCAAACTCACACACAAATAAAGTATTATTAAGATATTTGAACTATATACAAATCGCATTGTTTTGAGTGTGTTTTTAAATCACATTTGAGGTTTAGATTTCACATCCAATGTCAGAAACGTTCCTAAGTGACAAAACTCCATCTTCCGTCACTGCTGCACAGGATGCCTGCGGAAGAGATTGCTGCCTCAGAGTAAATATATTTGGGGATGCTATAATTAGTGCTATTCTTGTTCTGTAAATGGAAAGGGATCAGGGGCTCCATGTGAATGACACCCAGCAGCAGCTGAAAGAAGTGGCTGGCTCCTGGCCTCCGAGCCCAGCTGAGAAGAGTTAATAGAACAGAACACTTATGCAAGAATAGCTGTCCCCTTGCTCTTAAATTGGCTTTTACTTTGATGCGTTCATTTTTTTTCCTCCGAAATGTCAAACCTATTATTGTCAACAACCCCTTAGGGCGTGTTAGACAGTCACTTAAGTGCGTTGTGGACACCCCCGTGTGTGAATGGAAAACATCTGCCCCTCCTTTAAATGCTAAGGATCATCAGGCTAGATGTGCCTGGTACATTGTGCTGGGTGACGAGACAAGTATGCTGGACAAAAGGCATTAGCTGTTCGAACTTTCTCAATACTATCATCTGTTGCAGAAAACAGTTACAATAATAATCAAGGGAACGATAATAGTACTTACTTCAAAAGCCAAACAGAAAAGACTATATCACATAGCATGTGCTCTCCTGAGAATGAAATTCAAAGTGTACACATCACTCCCACTTGTCAGCCATACATTTGAGGGGACCTCTCTCTGACTGCATGCCACTACTTTCACACTCAGCAATGAAGCCACCCAAGCAGTGGCATGTAGATGCTGGCTAGGCTCTGCTGAACGCTGCGAGCCTGGTGGCATAGAGGACTCGGTAAAATGCCTCACCCGGCATGCTTCACATGCCTCTCCAGGCACCCCAGGGCTTCACAGACAGACAACTTACAGTGCATCGCCTGTTCCCTGGGGCTAGCGCATTCCATAGAGTCAACTGAAGCCTAGAGACACAAAATCACCTTCTCCAGCACCCTGCTATTCTATATCACAGGCTGAGCACTACAGTGTGGAAGGATGGGCAGTCACCCCTACACCGCCCCCAGCCCCTCAAGGCACTGAACAGTGAGCGCTTCTGTCTGTGGAGCTTTATGATCAATAAGGATTCTTGTGACTGAAAACTGTTTATGTTCATACTAGGTAATTTTTACTTCTTGGGATAAGTGCATTGAAACTATTATTACCATCAAGAGTCAGATGAAAGTAAAAAATTAAAATGATTTTAGCAATGTAAAATGAGTAATACCAGTTGCATCCCTGATTTCTTAAAACTTACATTTACTTTTATTTCCCATTGAACTGAAACAAGGCACCACAGCTCAGTGAAATTGAGTAGATTTATATTTTCAGGTTTCTTACACTTATCTTGTTTATCGAGACAGCCTTGGGTGTCCTGGAACTCCCTTTGTAGACCAGGCTGGCCTTGAACTCATAGAGATCTTCCTGCCTCTGCCTCCAGAGTACTGGAATTAAAGGTGTGTGCTTTTAAACACCAGGCTTCCAATTGCTCTTTATTCAAGTAAGGGAACCAGCTTGGATTCAGTTCTCCACTTAGCCACGCCCACACACATCTTTGTCTTCCTAGAGTTCACATAATGACGGAAGGGCTAATGGATGATGAGGGTTTACACTTACAGGATTTCCTTGGCATTTTCTTTTGTGCCTAGACAACAGAACTAGTGTCTACAGAACTGTCTCTCAAGCTTGTCCTTCCCAGAGAGTTCCTGGTGCACAACCTGTCTCCCGGCCCACAGCCTCATCCCTAGAAGTTAACCAGAAAATCAAGTAGACACTCAAGCAGAAAGGCCTTCACAATAGACCCCAAAGAAAGAGCTTATCAGGAAGTGTTTCTCCCATCTTCACTGAGCACGATGGGAAGCAATGACCAATGACCTTTCTGGGCTGTGTGTTAACTACAGCAGCAGGTATATGACTGGTCAGTAAATAGTACTTTGGGTTCTACTATGCTAAAGTGGGGGTCTCATGACCCAGAGGTGTGGTGATAACTTGGACCATCAGACAGGCTTTATTTGTACAAGAAAGAGATATCACCACCCAGAGGTGCGTGTAAAACAGAATGTGCAATATTCTCCAGGCTACCTGGGTTTAAGTCTTAATTCTCAAGAGGACTTTCTGAGCCCAAAAAGGTTAAGGCAATAAGTTTTCTGAGCTATTAGATCACCTGTCATAAAACCAAGCAGACAAACACATGTCTGAGTTGGCCATTTGTTCCCATAATGCATTAGAGATAATTCCAAAGAAGCAATTCCATAAAAAATAAAACCACACTGACAGCCCGAAGTCCCAAGAGCCAGCATGATGGATAAAGCCAATTTCTGTAGTCTTTGAGAGAGAGGAGGCAGGCAAACCCAGTTAACAAAATAATGAAAAAGCCCCAATCTCAACAATAACAGAACATGGCAAGTGTACCTAGTTCCAAAAGGAATGAGTTGTTGGAAGACAGCTGTGTTTAGGAACAGATAGATTCCAGTGAACTCAACAGTTTCTTTTTGGGGGAACCAAACGAGACTTTTGAGTTTGCAGCCTCCAGTGCTCCTAGTTCTGGGTGACCATGCTGACTTTTCAGCGGCTCAGAAGGCCTTGGGGCAAGCCCCTGTGAGAGGGTTGAGCATATTCAAGCTTTGCCCTCCTCTCAGAACTCTGCATCTTTCCATCAAGGGTCAGGATGAAAACCTAGAGTGGTAAAACTGCAGAAATAAAAGCCGTCACGAGTTCTGTGGCACAGCTTCAAGGTCCCTAAACATCCTATTTTTGACTCTGACAAGACAGGAGTCAAAGAGCCAGAGCAAGAAACCAGTGACACCATTTCCACTATTAGGGCTCATTTGAGTCTAGTGGCTTTGCCATCTGAACCTTCCTTCCATGTTGACTGCAAATGAAGCATCCTAGAGCATTTGATGGTGGAACCACCAGTGAAACCACACACTTCTTTCAAAAAGGGATGAATGCATAGCACATTGTGTTTTCCCCAAGGTCTTGGAAATCAGGATAAGTAAGGCATATTTAGATAACGCTAACAAATCTCATGGGAAGGTGGCAAAAAAAAAAAGATGTTTCAATAAAACAAACATGAGAGGCACAGTCCCACTGCATCCCTGGGAAACATTTGTCTGAATGCTAAAGAAGAAAAAAGCTCATAAATAGGAACAAAGCCTCATCCGGCTTTCCCTGTGTATCCAGGCAGGACCACACCCTGTGGGGCCCGCACATCACATTCTCTGGTATGACCCTCACAGACACACCTAAAGGTGTGCCTAATCACTGCTCCCTGCCTTTTTAATCTAGCAAGCTGGCAATCAGAATTAACCATCACACAAAGGTATATGTAGATCTAGATTTTAAAAATCTGTTTAAAATCCCCATCTCAGAGACTGGGCATCATAGCATATGCCTTCAATCCAGGCATGTGCCTTTAATCCCAGCACTTGGGGAGCACTGAATTCAGAGCCAGCCTGGGCTATAGAGGGTGATCCTGTCTCAAAAACAGAACAACCAAAAATCACACCTAAGGATAAGGCATGGATGCAAATCCCAGCACCGGAGATAAAGAGAGGAGGGAGAGAGGGAGGGAGGGAGGGAGGGAGGGAGGGAGGGAGGGAGGGAGGGAGGGAGGGAGGGAGGGAGGGAGGGAGGGAGGGAGAGAGAGAGAGAGAGATCAATCCATTTCTCAAAATAGCCAGCAGCATGATTCTCTGGTTTCCTAGAATGACAGATCAACAGAGCTAGAACACATTCAGGATGAGTCCTCTCAGCACCTATTTATAGATGAATGCCCTGAGACCCACACAGACTGAAGATCACACAGCAGCACGGATTAAAAACTAAGAGCGGATTCCATGACTCTCAGCTTTATTTTATGAATCCTGCTCGTAATTTTAAATGACAACAGTTAAAACAATTCCTGACCAGTTTATCTATAAATCAATCCTTTCTAGTTTGCTATTAATAGGTGACTTTTTTTAAAGCAGTGAGTCAACACAATAATATAGAAATTGGTCGGATGGTGGTGGCACATGCCTTTAATTTCAGCACTCGGGAGGCAGAGACAGGTGGATATCTGTGAGTTCAAGGCCAGCAGAGTTAGTTCCAAGACAGTCAGGGTTACATGAATCCCTGTCTAAAAAACAAACCAAAAAAAGAAAAAGAAAGAAAGAAATTTAATTCTTCCTGAAAAAATAATAGTAGCAACCATAATAATACATATGCATGAGTTATATTTTGCTCTACAATGCCAAATGTGTTGCCTAGGTTCCCTAGATTCTTCATTTCCCTTCTACACTGAAACCTATATTAAACGCAGCCTCTGTCTTTTAAGGAAATATTCTTTAGAAAGTTTGTAACCAGGGGTTACAACCAGCCCCTAAAGACAGATGTTCAGACAGTCTCATACTCAAACCACAGAGCAAACACTCCTGCTCAGAGCATGTCTATACACTTGATTTAGCCACTCTGAAACGTACCTATGTCACACATCATATGACTGTCATGGTTGCACACGCCTGTAGTCACAGCCCTTGAGAGGTGGAGTCAGAAGGACCAGGAGGTCCAGATCATCCTCTGCCCATAATAAATTTGAGACCAGACTGGGCTACAAGAGACCCTACCTCAAAATGATGATGATGGTAATGAACCATGTATGCCATCATACGCACATAGTTCCAGTTACTTGAGGGCTGACCGAGAGAAGATCACTAGAGCTCATGACCAGCATGGACAACATAGTGAGACCCAATAGGATTAAAAGAGAGGAAAAGGAGATGGGGGAGGGGAAGAAAGATGATGTCCACCATGCACACAAATGCAGGCATCTTTTAAACTATTTTTAAGATTTGTTTATTTTACGTATTTGTGTATAAGTTTGTACACCATGTGTGCGACGCCTGCTTTGTGGCTGTTTTGAGACGGGGGCATTCTATGGAGCCCCAAGCTGGCCTTCAACTGCGATCTTCTTGCCTTCTGATTACGGACATGCATCACCATGCCCAGCTAGGGGTGTGAACTTTTTATACAGCATAAATCAGTAGAGTGAGGCAGGCTATGGGAGCCAACTTATCATCTAAGAAGCAACTGGTACAATCAAGTGGCTGGTGTGTTGCGTATGCCACAGCCATTGTGGTTTATGTAAAGCTCGCGGGTGGCAAGAGGGTCCAGGCTTGAAGGACACATCTGCTGGGCTAGCAGCAGGGACAAATTGGAATCTCTGAGAAGCCAGAGGGGCCTGCTGGCTGGGCCACTACTGCCAGGATGGAGGAGATGGATGGGCAAGTGAAAGGTTGGCTCTGGTTTCTGTGGCTGATGGGTACCATGCAACCCACCCATGAAGCAAGAGCACAGATAGGGAGGCAGAGGCTAGCCATCCAAGTCCTAAGAGCACAAATCAGGTCACCTGCCGGGACAAACAGAAGCAAGAGCTACTGGGTGGATACTTTTGTTTCATGATAGCAGAACCCCTCCCCGCTTCCTAGGACTTGAGAAGGTGAAATTCTGATGGTGCTGGCTGCTTACAAAACCATTTAAGAAGAGAATTGGGAAGGAGGACAAGGACCCAGGAACCAGATGGTGGATCCGGGACCATGGCTTCAAGGGCCCTTGGCTCCCAACTGCAGAGTCTTCAAGACCCTGGGAAGGCTGTGGCTTTGGAAAACTGCGGGAAGGAATTTTTGGAGTGATCGTGATGAGAGGTCAAACTCCCTGACAGCTGGCAGGTGTTCTTTCAGGAGTTTTGAATTTTATTGTATTGACTTTAAATGTTATTGGATAGTATATGATGGCATAGGAGGAAGGTCAGAGAACATGATCGTACTGGCAAGAAAACACAAGACCTACAGATAAATGTGGACAGGATGAGTAACTGACAGCAAAGTAAGACAGATCAATTGCCAGAGTTGCTTAGAGTGGGAGGGTGGGGCAGCCGATCTTAAGGATTCAGCCACCAAGAAAGTTCACTATACATGCCTGTCACAGCAATACCCAGTCTCTGGAACCAATTTCTCTCTTAGCCAGTGTTCTATTGCTGTGAAGAGACATCATGGCCACAGCAACTCTTACAAAGGAAAGCATTTCATTGGGGCTGACTCGGTTTCAGAGGTTTAGTCCATAATCAGCATGGCGGGAAGCATGGCGGTACACAGGCAGAGAAGAGCTGAGAGCTCTACATCTGGATTCATGGGCAGCAAGAAAAGACAGGCACTGGGCCTGGCTTGAGTTTTCTGAAATTCCAAAGCCCACCCCAGTGTCACACTTCCTCCAAAGAGGCCACACCTACTCCAACAAGGCCACACCTTCTAATTCCTCTCAAGCAGCACCACTCCCTAAAGACCAATAATTCAAATATATGGGTCCATGGGGTCATTCCTATTAAAACCACCACACCATAGCCCTAGTATATGAAGTTAGGACCAAGTACAAGAGGATCTGACATTGGTTCCATTAGCAATACTAGAATTGTGGGGGTTTCTCTTAAAATACAGAACAACAAAAATATTTGCAATATTCAAATATAGAAGTGTTCATTTCAAAACAAAATGAGTAACTCTTGGCTGCAGAGTTTTTGTTTTGCTTGATTTTAATTATGTTTAAGAATGACGAAAGCAGAAATTCTCCCTTCGTTCAAAGTACTGTAGTGTAAAGCTTGCCCAAGGCTAGATACAAGAATCTTATATACCAATGGAAGGAAGTACTTCACTTATTAAAGTAAAAGATTTCCCCTCATTATGGATCTGTCTATTCATTTTATACTTGGTGGCCAGATGGTGGCGCTGTTTTTGGAAGGTTGTGGAACCTCACTGGAGGAAGTCACCACAGGTGGGCCTTGAGATTTTATAGCCCAACTCCATTTCCTGGCTGTTCTCTGCTTCTTCCCTGTGGATACAATGTGATCTGCTTACCCCATACTCCTGCCATCATGCCCTCCCCTCCATGATGGACTGTATCTTCTCAGACCCTGAGTCAAAATAAACCTTCCATAAGTGCTTCTTGTCAGACGTTGGCTCATAGCCATGAGAAAAGTAACTAACATACTATGTTTAAATGCACAAATTTATTTTCCATTTCTCTCTTCTCACATTGGTCCCTCTGCTGTGGCACCAGATAATATTAAATTCTGCAAGCCAGTGACATAGCTTTATCCCCTAGTCTTATAAAAATGAGCATAAAGCATCTAACCCCAAATAAGGTCATTCTTACTAAGTAGTTGGGATAAGACAACTCAAACACTCCTAATCTTTCAGACTTAATAGGAAACTTTTTTGTGTGTTCTATTTACTATTATTAATTTGGTATGGGCGGGGGGGGTTGAGGCAGGGTTTTTTTATGTAACAACCCTACCTGTCCTGGAACTTGTTTTATAGACCAGGCTGACCTCAAAGTCACAAAGATCTGTCTGCCCTTGCCTCCCCAGTCTGGGATTAAAAGCATGCATCATCATGCCCGGCTTTTTGTGTGTTTTTGGTTTGGTTTGTTGTTTGTTTGTTTGTTTTTTGGGAGGGATGGAGACGGGATTTCTCTGTGGCTTTGGAGATTGCCCTGGAACTAGCTCTTGTAGACCAAACTGGTCTGGAACTCACAGAGATCCTCCTGCCTCTGCCTATCAAGTGCTGGGATAAAAGGCGTGTGCCACCACTGCCCAGAAAATATTGAGAAACTGGATCCCCTCCGGGGCTCATCTGGGATATGAACCCTGGACCTCCCAAAACTGAAGCGAGAATCATACCCCTAGACCAACGAGCCACACTTGTGTGTTTTATATAACATGGAAAATAGTGTATTTTCCTCTTTGCAAATGTAAAATTTGAAACATGATTCCCAGGCTGTGTGTACATCTCAGTGGTTCAAGTGTTGACCTAGGGTAGAGGAAACTCTGAGTTTGGTCCGCAGTGCTACAAAGTAAAAAACAAGAAAATAGAGTTCAAAAGTTTCCCGTTACCTTTTGACAAAAGAAAGAGTTTATAACAAGTCACTTAAACACAAAATATATTTAGATCACATCAATTGTGCTGTTAGAAAAGTTAAGTCTGAGGCCTAATGAATTAAAAAAGTGTCGTAATTAGTTAGTAGTTAACTGAGGTAGACATTGAAGAGTATATTAGTTAACTAAGTTCCTTTCTCCACAAATAATGACTGTCTCTTCCTCCACTTAAAATAAAAAAAAGGACCTAGTAGGGATGGTGCCCACCTTTAATCCCAACATTCGGGAGGCAGGTGGATCTCTGTGAGTTTGAGGCCAGCCTGGTCTACAGAGGGAGTTCTAGGGCAACCAGGGCTACACAGAGAAACCCTGTCTTGAAAAACAAAATAAAAAAGTAAAGAAATTGGGGGGGGGGGCTGGAGAGATGGCTGAACGTTTAAGAGTACTGGCGGCTCTTCTAGAGGTCCTGAATTCAATTCCCAGCAAGCACATGGTGGCTCACAACCATCTATAATGAAGATCTGGCGCCCTCTGCTGGAGTACAGGCAGAACACTGCATGCATAATAAATTTTAAAAATTTTAAAGAAGTAAGGACACTCTTGCTTTTCTGTTGTCTGTGGAGTCCACTTTAAAAGGCCATGTGAAAAAGTAACCATTTATATTTACATCCACCTAAGGGTTATCAACTGTGTTGCAAAGATCTGATTTTAAAAGACATGAAACACATTCAGGGCAGAAGATGATGCCAAGCCACAAATTACATATACTGTTCATTGTTTCAGAAAATGTGGACGTAATGTGGTGGGTCCTTATAAATTATTTTCCCACTTGTCTACGTCTTTTTTCCAACACTAGACCCATAGATTTTCCCAACTGCAGCTGTTTGCAACTAACTTGGATCGTTATAACTGAAAAGGCATTTTACATGATCTAAACCCAAAGCACAGTGTAGGGCATTGTCCATTCATCAACATTACAGAAAGGCGGAGATTTGTTTTGAAAATAAAGGTCTGTCTAAAACCCCAAGTCATTAAGTCAGAAACTAAATTACAGCCTGATTGTGGTGAGATTGGAGCTTGGAAAGAACTGGAGAAACGGAATCATTAAGCCTTAAGTCTTCTAACTACCTGTGTTAACCAAGGTAACCTTAAATTAGAAGCATTTCTCTTCCTTCCAGGAAAACTGCCTCATCCATACAATTAAAGGGTTAGGCTAGAGAAATGAATCCCAACCAGAAAAGCATGTCAGATTACCTAGGGGGCTTTGCCAAACACGAATACCCTCCCATATGACATGTCTACTAAACCAGAAGGCTTCAGAAGTATTTTGAAAATATTCCACAGAGGGGTTCTGAAGCTTCTAAAATCTCTTTAATCTCTAATTTCCCACAGTAATTAATGGACCCAGCAAGGAAAGAGATCTGTAGCATTGAATAAATAAAGCCCTGAAAACAATAATAATTTATTGATTACATAGTGGCCCTGTGGTAAGAAAGCCAGATGTGGTCTCCATCTTGGTATCCAGCAGATAAGAAAGCTTCAACAGTAGACTTGTATTTCACAAATAATCCTTCATGGAAAGGAGAATGGGCTCTAGATGGTTTCCACTCAGGCTTCTATAAGTCTTCCCTCCAACATTTCTGTGTGTGAGAGCTGTCTCTTACCCTTGCAATCAAGATCACCCAGCTCACATAGTATCCATTGCCTAAAGCCAGCTGGTAGCAGACTGGGACTACTCAGAGTTCCACCATGTCTTTCTCTCAACCAGTATTTTAGACACTGTTACTCTAGCATGAAAAAACACTCTAGCTCAGTGGTCCTCAACCTTCCAAATGCTGCAACCTTTTAATACAGCTCCTCATGTTGTGCTGACCCCCAACCATAAAATTATTTTCTTGCTATTTCATAACTGCAATTTTGCTACTGTTATGAATCATAATGTAAATATCTGATATTCAGGATATCTGACATGTGACACCCAAAGAGATCTCGACCCACAGGTTGAGAACCACTGGTCTAACTTGTTAATTTATTAGTCTTTTTCAAGTCTACTTGTTTCAATAATTTTACTGCATGTGCATTTTAGGTAGTGATTTGGTAAATGTGTATTTTAAATTTCTGAACTATATATTGATATTAATAAATGAAAATATTAAACTTAATTATACAATAAGGTTATTGTTTTATAGCAGGCAACTGAATTAAATAAGAAACAATTGAACAAAGTTAAAGTTATAATGACTAGATCATTTACTCATGGTCATTAACAAGCCAGGAACATGTAAGAATAAGGTATAATAAAACTTGGAACTAAATTTAGTTGTAAGCAGTATTTTTTAACTGCATAATTTCAGTGGCTATTTTTTAAGTATTTACGGTGAGAAATATGAGATTCACAGCCAGTAAGACTCAGTAACTTAAATATGTAAGCTTGCTCTGTGATGACTAACTTCAGTTGTCAACTGGGTTGTGAGAGTGTTTCCAGACAGGACAGGAAGTGAGAGTGTAAGGCTACCCTGAATGTGGATGACATCATCTCATGAGTTGGGAAAGTCAGCTGAACACAGGCATGACTCTGCTTTCTGGTCCACCTACATGTGAGCAAGCAGCCTTCCCCTGCCAAGGACAGAGCTGTCCCTGGAACCATGCAGCAAAATAAACTTTGTTTCTCTCTCTCTCAAGTTGCTTCTTGTTAGGCATTTGAGCAAAGCAAGGAAGAAAACAACTAATACATCTTCCCAAGTTAATCTAGAGAGTCAGTATAGTCCAAATAAAAGCAAAGGGTCATAAAATCAATTCAAAGACTTGAGTCATACTGAACTGTGAGAAGTCTACCCACAACCATCCCAACCTGTCCCTACGAACACAGCTAAGTAAGTCCTGGATAGAATGCAAGTAAATAATTTTCATGAAAAGCAGGGCAAAAAGCTGGACAGGGGAATCCCCCAGAAAGAAAGAAGTCAAAACCTACAATGACGATTAGGAATTGTAGCCCAGTAGATACATAATGATAGGACATTGACTTGGGTGTAGAACTTATCTGTCACGTGGACCTAGAATTCAGCCCTATGTATAAATCAGGAGGGGGCAAGGACTAAAAAACCTTACTCTGTTACAGGAAGCCACACAAAGCATCCACTCACCCCCAGCTAGAACCACTGGTGATAAAGTAAAGGCTTAAAGCTGTTCAGTGTACAAGAAAGACGTCAAATGGACTCTTGATTACAAGGCTGAAAACTAAGAAACCATGGAGGCCTTGACAAATATAACAAAATGTGAAACTGTACCGTAAGAATGCACATACCCTCCCCAACACAGGACATAGGAGATCCCTGTGAAAAAGAGAATTAGCAGACAACACAGAAGGGAGAATTGACAACACTGAAAATAGTTGATACGGCACTAACAATGTTAATGCATTCAGCACTCAGCAATGTGAGCCCAGAATCCCAGTGCTGAGGAGGGCGGGCAGCAAGATCGAATAAAAGAAAGCAAAAGCTGAGCGTGGTGGCTATCTTAGTTAGGTTACCATTGTTGTGGTGAGACACCACTGCCAAAAGCAACTCTATTTCTCCCACAGTTCCATGCAACAGTTCATCGTCAAAAGCAGCACACTAGGAACTCAATCAGGGCAGGAACTTGGAGGCCGGAGCTGATGCAGAGGCCATAGAGGGATGCTGCTTACTGTACGGCTTGTTCATCACGGCTCTCTATACTACTTAGGACCACCACCCACAATGGGCTGGGCCCTCCTGCATCAATCTTTAACTAAGAAAATAAATGCCTTGCAGCTGTTATCTTATGGAGGCATTTTCTCAATTGAGGTCCCCTCCTCTCTGATGACTCTAGCTTGTGTCCAGTTGACATAAAACTAGCCAACACAGTGACCCATACCATTAATCTCAGCACTTAGGAGGCAGAAGGAAACCAATCTCTGCGAGATCAAGGCCAGCCTGATCTAAATAGCAAGTGCCAGGACAGCCAGAGATGCATAGTGAGACCCTGTGTCTCAGGAAAAACAAACAGACAAAAAAACAGGAAACAAGGCCAAGATCAGCGGGTAAAGGTGCTTGCTTCCAGGATATGTAATCACAGCACTTGGGAGGGGAAGACAGGGGATCCCCAGAACAAGTTGGTGCTTTGACAAGCTGACACTGCAACTCAGAGTTACTTCAGTGCATAACGTTGACAGCAATAGAGGAAGACTCTGGATGTCCACCTCCAGCCTCCACATACCCCTGCACAAACTTACATGTGCACACCCATACAAGCAAACTATACATGTCAATACACATATGCACAAGAAGGAAAGGAACATTTGCCATAAGTAAAAACCAATACTAGCAGCTGTTTGGTGCCCAAAGTACTTACTCTCCATCCCCGTCCAGCACTCCCTCTTACCTACACTACAGGAGTTGCACAAAGCGTTTAAAGGGGCACTACAGCAAATGGCATTGCTCTCAGGATTCTAAGGGCACAGCAAGGGATCTCCCGAGAAAACGCTGAGTCAGGTCTCCATGCCAAGCTAGAGCCTCTCTTCCATCCTTTCGTAACTCCAATCTCCTACTGAATCCGAAATTCTACTTCCATGGAGTAAATCGCTGCACTGGTTCTCTGCCATTGTAAATACTTTTGTGTGTAACACACATACTTTTTTCAAGTTGTAGGAACATAATGGGATTGCTGTTTGGATTGTCCCCTTGTTACTCATTTACCATTAAAAGACTTGGATTGGATAATATTACAAATTCTGCGAAGATAATCTGGAAGCTAAGCATTTAAAGGCGTTTTAAAATCCCCAGATGCCGAAAAGAGAAATCCATTAATGTTGTTTTTTCTGGAGTTTGTTGGCTATGGGCACCATCCCTATTGTTTCAGAGAAACATGCTTTTTTCCCCCTAAAATTGATCAGTGGCGGAACAGAAACGGCAAACCATTTATCTCAGCCTTTCACTGTGTCTGCGGTTCTCTGGAAGCAGAAGAAGGGAAATGTCTAATGTACTTATTACACAGAGGCGATATGTCAGATCATTCCCCCAGATGTGGTACAGATTGCAAAGCTCATTTCAAAATTACCTAATGCATATTTAAACTGATTAATCGAAATGCTCCTAGCATTATTTTAAAGAAACAAAAACAGTAATCTTAGTGGCGTTTCTACGGATAAGTTTAACTCATGTGACAGTCGCTTCTACCCTTCCTTTCTATTCTCCTCTCAGTCATACATCACTGAAAAGCCATTGGTGATTAGTATAATAAACAAGCAGTACTTATGTGGTACAATCAAGAAATTATCCGTTTTCTCTGCTGCCGCTTAGTGACTATTAATTTTATGTGTCAACTTGAAGGGATACCCAGGTTGCTGGTGGAACACGCTAGCTGTGTCGGTGCAGGTATTTCTAGATGTTAGCTTGTGAATTAGTACAGTGAAGGGAAAGTACCCAGGGCAGAGCACCGTCCATGTGCTGTAGGTTTCAGCTGAAGAATAAGGCAAGCAAAGGCAAATTCTCCTCCAGTTCAGACACCCAGCTTCTCCTGCCTCAGACACTGGAGCGCTGGGCCATTAGACTGGACCTGAATTAAACTATTGGCTGACTGGTCATCCACTTGCTGTCACAGATTAGGGGCCTTCTCGGCACCAATAACTGAGTCATTCTCCACAATAAATCTCCCCATACATATGACCACAAGTATCCCATTGATTCTGTTTCTCTCAAAAGTTCAAATTATACAGGGTTTGTTCTTTACTTGTCTTTGGATTAGATTCAGGACAGTTGTCATGGCTTTTTTGGTCACCAGAGACTCTTCAAGTCATCCTAAGTCAAAATGTCAATCACAGTTCTGTTGCCAATGTGTCCTATCTTAGGCAGCCCCTGCTCTTCCAACTTGATGTAAAGGATAGCTCTACCCTCCTTCAGTCATAGCCTGCTGTACTCTGCTTCCTGCATCAGGGAAGGTGGGTGTGGAAAGGCTTCTGTCTCCACATTGCTCATTTAGGTCCCTCAGTTTCTGACATTAATCTCTCATCTAAGAATAAGACAGAGAGGGGAACCAGGCTCAGTGTTGCACGCCTTTGATACCAGTATTGAGGTCAGCATGGTGTACCCAAGAAGTTCTAGGCAAGGCAGGGCTATATAGTGAGAATATATATGAAGATAAGGGAATAATCAACCAGCAAGTTCTCTCCTGACTAACACACATGTGGTGATATATTATTTATGATTTATTAAAGCTTTCCTGCGGGCCGGACGTTGGTGGCGCACGCCTTTAATCCCAGCACTCGGGAGGCAGAGGCAGGCGGATCTCTGTGAGTTCGAGACCAGCCTGGACTACCAAGCGAGTTCCAGGACAGCCTCCAAAGCCACAGAGAAACCCTGTCTCGAAAAAACCAAAAAAAAAAAAAAAAAAAAAAAAAAAAGCTTTCCTGCGGATTCAGAAAGCAAAGTCAACCTCAAGCTATAGAGATCAGGCACCTTTAATCCCAGGACTCAAGATTAAGAGGTAGATGGTTTTCTGTTAGTTTAAGGTCACACTGACTACATGAAACTGATCCAGTCCTAAAAGAAACAGCTTACACAAAGGTGTTCTCGACGCCTGGGATCACACGCCTTTAATCCCAGCATTAGGGAGGTATATAAGACAGGAGCAGGGTCTTAGAGCTGGCATTCAGTCTGAGAATTAGTGTCTAGCCACATTGAGGGGAACATGCTGTCTGAGTGAATCTGAGGAGCAGTAAACTTGGGAGCAGTTTGAGGATCACCCCTTCAGTCTGAGCTGAGATAGAAGTAAGAGCTAGTGGCTAGCTGCTTTGCTTTTCTGATCTTCAGGCAAGACTTACTAAATCATAAATAATATATCACCACACACAGATGCAAAGATCCAAGAAAGGCTGTGATCTGTGTATGTGTGTGAATTTTAAGGATTGAACCCAGGCCCTCACACATTCAAAGCATACGTTCTACCACTAAGAGTTACAGTACCAGCCCTTGCTGAACTTTTTATAGCTTTGTATGGAGTAGGATATCGGTGATGGGGATGAAGAGTGGTAAACCTACTCCATCCTCATCAGTAGGGGTGTGTCACCAGCAGAACCCTTTTATGTTGATGGGCATTTACTGCACTTTCCTCCATCTACACTATTGTGGTAGCGGCCCCCTTAACCATGACTTGAGATGACCCCAGGACTGCTCACTCTCCATCATGATCTACCTTCGGGAGCATCCTTGTACTATGGTCTATCCAACCATACAGCAATGTGTTTTCTCTATATTGCTTTGCCATCATGGGAACCAGAACACAGGTGCTTGTTAACCTCCTCAGGCATAAACCATTGATCCACTATTGCTGTGAAATAACCCTTCTGTACACTGTGAAAACGTGTTATTCTCATTGTTGATAAAAAGCTGATTAACCAATAACTAAGCAGGATTTGGCAGAGAGGATACTGGGAGAAGGGCAGAGTCTGAGAAGTAGCAAACCAGACCTGAAGAAGCAACATGGGAAATTCATAGATGGTAAACGAGCCTTGGGGCAGCACATAGGTCAAAATGGATTAATTCAAGTTGTAATAGCTGGCTGCAGGAGACAAGCCTAAGATATCAGCCAAGCATTTATAATTAACAATAAGTCTCTGAGTGGTTATTTGGGAGTGGCTTCCAGGACACAGAGGAACTCTCAACACTGTGCCCTTCAGTCTGAGGGTACACAGCAAACACTCCAAGTGATTGGCATAATCTCTCTACACTTAAAGAAGGAAATACCCTCATCCCTTTCTTATGTTGCCAGGGTGTAGGGGGGAAACTCAAGTTCTCTGGCTCTCTAAAAACCACCTCCTAAGTATTGTTTTCTTGGCCTCTCTAACCCATCAGATAGAAGTGGGCAATGAGCCGGCTGATTTCTGAATGATGGTTAACTTGTATCCCTGTGCTTCCTTTTCCAGGTCTACGACAGGTTCTTACCTTACTCTGGGCTGTGACGTCCACCTTGGGCTACAAGCCAACAGGGACACCAAAAAGATTCCATTCTAATGTCAAGTTGTATGTGTAATAACATTACCGTCATTAAGTTCATTATCTTTTCTCAGTTAAAAAATTGTTTTATTCTGTTGGCTAGAAAGCTCTTGGAAACAGCACACAGAGTTTGAGCACCCAGAAACCTAAATGCTCCAAAGCTCAAAACTCTGAATATTAACATGACATTACAAGTGGAAAAATTCATTTCTTTCTTTACATGAGAGGTTGCAGTCAAAACCCAGGTGCATTAAAAAATGCCATATAAAAATACCTTCAAACTGCATATGAAGCATGTGTCTCTAAGTGAATTTCATGTTTAGACTTGCAAACTATCCCTAAGACATTGGCTGGGTTTTTTTTCCTGTCTTCATTAAGAATTTGGAGATCTAAAATATTTCTTGCCCCATTCATCTCAGAGAAAGAATGTCCCACCTGTAACCCGGGAAAGGTTTACATTCCAACTCCAAGGAAAAGGCATACCCCAGAAAGAGCTCGATGAGCTGAAGTGCGTTAGATGCTTAGTTGGAATCACAGAGAAGACTTCACACAGAGAGAGTCAAAGCCCCCTCCCTCTGTGCCTTACACCACACTGAAATCCGTTTTCATTCTCCCAGCCTGGCCGCCCGCTTTTATGACAACACACAGTTACAGAGAGTTATCTTGGATCCCTGGTCCCCGTCACCTGTCATATCCAGTCAGTCACTGAGTCCTATTAACTCTGTTTATACAGCATCTCTCCAGCTAGCCCCTCCCCCTACCCTCTGCTTTTGCCTTCATTCATCGCTGATCTTAACCCATGCTTTTTTAAGATAGGAAAGTGGAGTACGCCCGTAATCCAGTGAGAAAGCGTCAGTAGAGGAGCACAGTCGGAAATGACAGAGGGGGAAGACACCCACGAGGCCGAATGACAGAAGCAAAGAGGGAAACTTAGGGGAAAGGGGGCAATTCTGAAGGAAAAGTAAATTTACCATCTGAGATACCTGTTTGGTAGTTCATTCAACTAACTAATATCAAATTTTCCTTCTTTTCTGAAATAAGCTAATGTTAGATGTTGATATTTTAATACTCTTAATTGGCAGTTTTAATTTTTTTTTTTTTTTGGTTTTTTGAGACAGGGTTTCTCTGTGGCTTTGGAGGCTGTCCTGGAACTAGCTCTTGTAGACCAGGCTGGCCTCGAACTCACAGAGATCCGCCTGCCTCTGCCTCCCAAGTGCTGGGATTAAAGGCGTGTGCCACCAACGCCCGGCTTAATTTTTCTTTGAAACAGGATTTTAGATTTTATTATATATCCCAAGCTGGGTCTTGCACTCACTGTTTTCTACTTCGTTCATCTTTACATTCATCCATCCATCCATCCATCCATCCATCCATCATCAATCATCTATATATTCTCTCTTCCTCCCTCTCTCTCTCCTTCCCCCTTACCTCCTTCCTCCTCTCTCCTCTCTTTCTGCCCCTGGTCCAAATGTATTATAAACACACACACACACACACACACACACACACACACACCTGCCATGGTGTGATATAGCTACAAACAACATCAGCACCATATCCTTAGACATTGAACTCTTTACACTAAACAAAGGTTTCTTCCCTGTAAGCACTCTGTTCAGTATTTTGTCACAGTAACAAAAACTGACTTGGACAAAAAGACTTCTGTTTCAGTGCAGTATAGGTTATACAATAAAGAAAATGGCAACTGGAGACAGAGCTATGTTGGTAGTATTTACCTAGCAAACACAAAGCCACTGGCTGGGTCCCTAGGACCATATAAAACTGAGTGTAGCATGTAACACGAAAAATAAAAACCCCAGAGACTGATACTGGGGTTCAAACATCAAGCTGAAGATCAGGAAAGAAAAGCAGCTGGGCACTAGCTCTCATTCTTCCTTAGACTGAAATGTGATCTTGGTTCCACCAAACCTCAGACTGAAGCCTCTCCTCAGTGTGACTGGAGATTCCTGGGACTTCAATGTCTTCCTATCTTCAGTGTGGCTAGAGAATGAATCCCTCCTATCCTCAATGTGGCTGAAGAATGAAACCCTGAGACTGACTACTGAAGACCCTGTTCCTATCTTTTATTCCATTCTAGCGCTGGGATTAAAGGAGAGTGATGCCAGGTGCTGAGATCATCTTAGTGTGAGCTGTTTCTCTTTAGGACTGGATCGGTCTTGTGTAGACCTGGGTGGCCTTGGGCTCACAGAAATCCTTCTACCTCTTGATCCTGAGTGCTAGGACTAAAGGTGTGCACCTAGCCTCTGGGTGCTGGGATTAAAGTATCACCACTGCCTGATCTCTATAGCTCGAGGCTGACTGCTTTCTGAATCCTCAGGAAAACTTTAGTAAATCATAAATAATATATCATCACATTAGTAGAGAACACCTGTAACCCCAGCACTTGGGAGGTGGAGTCATGAGGATCAGAAGTTTAAGGCCACCCGTAATTACATAGCAAGTTTGAGCTCAGTCTGGGCTGGGGTGGGTTATATGAGCCCCTTGTGCCAAAAAGAAAGAAAGAAGGAAAATCTTTCCTCTGTGGTGATAAAGTCAATCACAACTATTTTCCATATGTCCTTCTCCTTTGTCTGGGCACGGAGTTATCCAGAGGTCAATATTATGGCATAGAGCACATTGTAATGCCTACAACAATGTGGAATAGAGCACATTGTAATGCCTAACTCCAGACTAACAGAGATGATTTCTTTAAAGCTGAGTAAACAGATTACGGATCTAGGGTGTACTCAGACAGCATTCATCAAGCAGATTCAATGCCAAAACCCAAAGCAGATGATTAAAATGCACTAATTCACAAAATTAAAGATATTACTGATATATTTTTCTCAGACTCAATAAATACTTTTACAAAGCAATGACTCTCAACCCTACCAGAGTAATGTTCATTTTTATAACAAATATTTTGTAAGGTACTTCTTTACTATCCTGAAATGGAATTAATGGAAAATATAGCCACACACACACACACACACACACACACACACACACACCACACATATACATGTGTGTGTGTTCTCTGAAAATACAAATGTAGCATTTTAACTGTGATATAGAGGTATATAACAGAAAGTAGATTGTAATACAATGACTATCAGTTTCTTGTGTTGTTGCTGTGACAAACACCTGGCAGAAGCCATTTAAGGAAGAGGTGTTTTTAGTCAAGGTTGATGCAGTTCATCACAGCTGGGAAGGCGTGGTGGCAGGAGCATGAGGTGTACTGTCACATTGTCACATTGCTCCTGCAGTCGGGAAGCAGAGGGCGATGACTGCTGGTGCCCAGCGGATTTCTTCTTTCACCCAGGACTCTAGTGTGAGGGATGGTGCCACCCACATTTACAGCACCAATACCTGCACAGACATACCTGGAGGCATGTCTTCTGGGTGCTTCCAAAGCCAGCCACTCCAACAGTGAGGATGAACCATCACATTGTGTATGTTTTCATTTATAACTGTTCTCACAGAGCAATATTAAAAGACAAGAAAACAACCACTCCCTTTGGGGGTCAAACACCCTTTCACAGGGGTCGCCGGAGACCATCAGAAAACACAGATACTTATTATGATTCATAACAGTGTCAAAATTAGTTATGAAGTAGCAATGAAAACAGTTTTACGGTTGGGGGTCACCACAATATGGAGGACTGGATTAAAAGGTCACAGCATTAGGAAGGCTGAGAACCACCGTGCTAGATGTGTTCGCAGAGCAGTGAAGAGTACGTGAGTTAGTCATCAACAGGTATCTAATGAATCCCTCAAATTTCTGAAAAGTATAAGGAAAATTTTTAAAAACACCTTAATTATTGGGCCCCACTTTATCTTGAAAACACATTACATATTGTGACTGTTTCTAAGTATTAGTCAGTGCCACATGGTTGAGTTCCACACATTGAATGCATCTAAGATGAAACATTAAAACATACGAAGACCTTACAGAAGCCCCACATGTGCACAGCACCATCAGCTATAGACCATGCAGCATCTTGTACTCTTAGGGAAGTAGTGTGGCACATTAAACGAGGTATGCATCCTAACTCTGGATGACAGCCCTGTTTCTACTTAAAGAGGGTAATGGTTGCCTCTTTAGGGATATGTAACTCTTTTTATTTTTCTTTTACTTTGTGAATAAGTGCTTTGCCTGAATATACATCTGTGTGCCATACGCATGCCTGCTGCCCACAGAGGCCAGGAGAGGGCATCAGATCCCCTGGAAGCAGAATTACAGATGATTGTGAGCAGTCTTGTGGGTGCTGGGAATCAAACCCAGGTCCCCTGGAGGAGCAGCCAGTGCGCTTAACCGCTATTTCTCCAATACCTGAAGATATTTCTTAAGGCATATAAAGTACCTCAATAAATGGTAAATAATTGTGCTGTGGCAAGAATATTTATCTAAGTTTTATATGACCTCTCAAGGTTAAATTCAATCCTTTTGATGCCGCATATCAGAATAAAACATTTTATAACATATTAAACACCAGGATCTCCGGTTCATCACTACCCTATTGAAGTCATATATAAATTCATTTCAAGTGAAAAAAATCTTTTTGTTGTTGTTGTTGTTTTTGTTTTTGTTTTTCGAGACAGGGTTTCTCTGTAGGTTTGGAGACTATCCTGGAACTCTCTTTAAAAACCAGGCAGGTCTCGAATTCACAGAGACTTGCCTACCTCTGCCTCCCGAGTGTTGGCATTAAAGGTGGCACCACCACTGTCCGGCTCAAGTGAACAAAAAACTTAAAGATAAAGATTTTGAGGGCTAGAAACACTAAGGAATGGATTTCTAAGGGACAGACTCCAATGAATTAGAGGTTCAAAGGCAAGAAACAAGAAGTATCTCAATGATTTCAGACTAAAAACTCTGTCCTAACCAGCAATCATTATCCTCTTTATGTAGAGCTCTGATTCAGAGAGGTTAGCACACTCATCAAGGATGCACAGCACTTCCTAGCAAGTGAGTACAGGTGCTGCATGACCTACAGGTGAGTGCACATGTCTATATGTTGCACGTATTTGGGACTATCTGAGGTATAGCACAATTTTGAAAAGTCATTACCAAGTATCCATATTTTTTTTTGGTTTGGTTTTTGGTTTTTTTTTTTTTTTTTTTTTTTGGTTTTTCAAGACAGGGTTTCTCTGTATTGTTTTGGAGGCTGTCCTGGAACTCGCTCTGTAGACCAAGCTGGCCTCGAATTCACAGACATCCGCCTGGCTCTGCCTCCCGGGAGTGCTGGGATTAAAGGCGTGCGCCACCAACGCCCGGCTCCATATGTTTTTATACTGCAGTTCACATGCATTTAATGTGTGGGACTCAACTGTCCATCATTGATGCAATGACAAAAGACAGCCACCATATTTAAAGGGACTTAAAGAGGCTAAAGGCTATCCACTCTGAGCACCTTGCAGATTCATTGAGCATGTCTTTCTACATCCTACCTGCTCTTTCACCCATCTATATCCATCCGCCCTGAGGTGCCCTTTGTCTTCTGCCAGCCAGTTCAAGCAGTTCCCACCCAATATAATGAGAAGCCCTGGGGCCTTAGTTTCAAGTAGCTTGGTGCCTTTGAAATGATCCCCATTGCCTTTAATGCTACGTTGAGTTTCACTGGAAATCTAGCTGAGATTTGCAACCTACTTGGCAGCCATTGCTGCCCTATTGAATTCATATAAAAATTCGTCTCAGGTATACAAAATCCTCATTACTTTGAGAACTGGAAAGACGTAAAACTTAATGCCTATTCTCCAAGATTGGATTATGGCAATGAGCACTTCGGTATTCATCTGTAGAAAAGAATGATTAAAATCAAGATGAATTCTGAAGTGCCCTTCCAACTCTAATACCCTGTGACTCTATTATTCCAACACCCCTGAATCACTGAAAAATTCACATGGCGCAGTGAAACACGGCAAGTAACGCAGCCTGCACAGGGCTATGCTCTTCGTGGCTAAAGGGATTCCTTGGAAAACTGAGCTAAAATTGCAACTGCATTCTGCAGCCTATACACAAGTGTGTTCTAATTGATGGGAGGGAAAAAATTTCTTCAATCCAAAGTGCCAGCCATTCCTCTGTGAGCTAGCGTGGCAGAAAGAGAATGTGTGGGGTCAGTGAAGTATCAAGTTACAAACTAAATTAGAGGTCTGCAGAAGACTCGAAGGGTCTAATCATCCAGTCCCAGGCGGCCAGCACTGGGTCCTCCACCGTTACTCTCAAGACTTGCACGAAGGCTATGCACACAGCAGGCCGAAGCTCCAAGCCCCTTTTTCTCCATTTTTTTAAGGACCTCTAGTTCCAAATAGATCTTTATGACATTATTTTTCTAAACCCCTTAGTTCTGTCAAATTAAAATTTCCATGAAAAGTGATCAAAACCTAATGCTTAAATATTCCACCACAGAGGAAAATATTGTGGGTTTGGGTTCACATTAAAAACATGTGTTACACATATAATTATGGAAGTCTCAGATCTAATGCATATGCCATACACAAAACCTTTGGGAAATAGCTTTGGCCTCACCAGTAGAACTTGTAGCACACTACTGTGCTCTGCCACGCCTTCAAAGGAGCACTTTGCAAAGGCCAGCTAGCTGTGGGCATTGCTGCATGTGCTGCGACGAGACCTCAAGCATGCATCTACAGGAATAAAGTGAGGTCAGTTTCACAATTCACAGCGTTTTTCAGGGCCTTGGTTGGGCTGAATCATGCGCATCTGTACTATTTTTCCTTAGGGAAAGATAATTTTAGAAAGGAGACAATTTTTGCCAGGAAAACAATCACACTGGCTCAATAGCTAGACGGCGTCTTTTCTCAAATGTTCGAACGGCTTTATGGCCTCAGTCTCTAGCCTGTCGTTAATATTCTTGAAAGCAGGTACAAGATCACCCTTATTTCACCGCATCTCATTCCATTAAAAGGTGCTTTAGGAGTGTAGCTACGTGACAATATGTTAATTAGCCCTTCCTTCAGCTTTTCAGAAGACACAAATAATCTCCGTTTTCCCTGACAGTGAGCCTCTGATGGCTTCACAGGGACTTAAAACAGTGCAGCTACATATAAAAATACATGAAAATTAGCAGATGTACAACTGTGACAAGATGCAAAGTTTCAGGACAGTCAGAGTGGAAGGCCTGGGCTCACATAATTTGGGAGCATTAGCAGGACTTGGACTAATTTACATGATTGTTCCTTCTTTTGCTGCCTGAAGATTGGTCTGTCTGAGTCTTTTGCCTTTAAGTTAGCAACAAGTGAACCAGCCAAAGGCCTGCATTCCATCATTGACAAAAATCAAGGGGCAGTCTGAGGAAGATTCGCTGATTCCCCGCAGGACAGGCCTCCGCCCTTTTCAGTCACTGAGTATTTGTGAGGAAATGCTTACATTTTTTAAAAGGTGACATTTAAAATCTGATCTCTTAGAAGTATGGCATTTTCCCCTAGTCCTATATCTGACTTTCAAAATAGCACTAACTCTCCCTTCTCCAAACCGCCATCCCAGAAGTGATGGCACCGCATCAAACCCTCAGCTTGGGAGAACTGATGAGGAGGCCCGCACTACAGGCAGGGTCTTTAGATATAAAGCACATATAAATACACAACAGCCTCTTCCTTCGCCCCTTCCCCCCCTCCAGATCTGAATCCCGATTGTCGGGTGGGGCCTGAGGTTTTGTGTGTGTGTGTGTGTGTGTGTGTGTGTGTGTGTGTGTGTGTGTGTGTGTGTGTTGTTTTCTTTTTTTCCAGCTCCTGGATAAGAGATATGGCTTCAAGGTCGAAGTAACTTGTAGCAGTTACTGTAGCCTTGAAAACATTGTAAACTTATCAGTGTTTAAACTAGGGAAGGAGGTAGAGTAGAGGCTGGGGAATCCCTGCTGTTCAGTGGCGACACAGAGATAAGGTGTTGCATTACAATGACCTGATTCAAGAGTCAATATTCTTTCCAAAGTTAGGACAGTAAGGCAAGGCAAGGGTGGGTTCTGGAAGATGAGGAATTGCCGTATTTCAGTCGCCAACTTGTTTCCGGACCTTAGGGGCAATTAGTGCATCAGTGTACCACACACCTGGAGAGGGAGGAAGATCTCATGCCACCCACTCGCCCTCAGCACCCAACGTCTAGGGCACCGGATTCCAGGAGCGGTCCTGGGAAAGAAGTGAAAGTGAGGGGTGGACGGTGGAAAGGAGGCAAAGATCCCGCGGGCCGCGGAGCAGAAACCCAGAACGCGCAGGATGGGAGCCCTTACCAGCACAGGCTTCAGCTTGGCGCCGAAGACCCTGGAGGAGGGCAAAGGAAGAAGAAGGTAAAGAGGTGGCAGCCCCAGGGAAGTAGCGACGCACCGGGCACGGCTGGTCTCGCAGCTCCGGGGCTGCACCGAGCCACTCCTTACCTTAAGGTCTGAGACACAGCCAGAGACTCCCGGAGGGGCAGGGCTCGGCGGTCACTGTCACCAGCCAGTGGCTTCTGGCATCAAAGGCTTTCCGATCTCCTCGCTCCCATCCCGGGACTCGCTTCTGTCGCCTGAGGCCCTTGCACCTCGCTCCGCTGGCTGCGGGCGTCCGCCAAGGCGCTCCCCCGCTGTTTATTCCGGGAGCCAGGCCCCTCTCCACCGCCTCCCCGCCTCCAGCGCGCGCGCACACACCTCCCCCGGAGGCGCACTCTTTAGCAAGCAGGCAGCGCGGCTGATACAAGAAATCCGGACGCCGGGCAACTTCAGAAAATCCGTTTAAAACCTTTCATCTGCGCGACGAGGTTCAAGGAACTATTCACCTCCATCTCCCGCCTCCACTGAGTGTCTTCACATGCCCCAAGGTTTGGTATTCTCATAAGCAGTAAGCACCGTTCTGAGGCTCTCCTTGTCAGGCATCTACATTTTTCCAAAATAAGCCTATGGTTGTTTTTAAGATGTAGACATTCCCGTCTCTTTAAATTTAGGGTGCTGAGAGTCCGACTGGGTCTCAGGAGGGTTATATTCAGCTGCACAAGCCATGGCAAGTCTCCTTAGCCACCTGTCAGGGTCAGGAGCGCAGCATGGAGCCCTTAATTACTCTCTGGTTTTGGTTACTGAGTCTGTGCCTTGCCATCCTTCTCTGACCCAGGGAAGACCCAGTTCTAAGGTTCCGGTTCCAGGGAGAAGCAGATGGCTGTGTTCAAGGAAGAGAGTTCTAATGGAGGACGAATTCACAATGAGTACAGCCTACTTAATAATACAGCAGATGAGAAAGAACGGGAAGCCGTCCAGGAAATACCACCTCTCACTAACCTGAGAGAGTCGAAAGTGATGTAATCCCAGCGGGATTGTGGTATTCTAGTCATTTATTCACCTATGAGTATAATGCATATTTATGGAATAAGTTATCCATAGTCGTGTTGTAACTCAAAGGCTAACCAGAAAGAACTAACTTGGTAACCAGTTTACAACAACACCCTGCAAAATACAGATATCCATTGAAGAGACTCCATTTCCTTGTCATTTCTAAATTTATCAAATAGCTTTCTAATCTTAGGGCTTTAAAAGGAGGCAGTTACTAGAACTGTCAGATCTCTATATTGAGCAGGACGTAGATACTGGGAGATGAAATCATCAAGCGTGTCATTGCAATTAGTTCTGGAGACTGGATCGCTTATAAAGCATCTTTGCGGACATGACATGAAGGTGACTAGCGGGTGAGTCAACCGGCTCTTCAAAGCAGGTGCTATGACAGAGGATGCCCACAGGGGGCGGTATGAACGACACAGAGGGGTCAGTGCAGTTGGACAGCAACCGTGGATAGAATAAAGTCTTCCAGAAGGGAGAGCAACATGAAGAAAAAGCCAAAAGGAAAAAAATAACTTGGCAATTAAAAGAACTTAAAGTTCATCTCCTGGGGGTGAGAATACAAATGGTTGGGAAGAGTGGACTCAAGGCTGGGAGCAATCAGCAGAGAACAGATCATGCAGCATTTTCTAGACCATGTTTTCAAAAGCTGCACCTTATTTCACAGATAGGAGGAGGCACCGATATATCAGCACAGTAATGTGATGTCAGATTTTTATTTGAGAAAAATGAATGGCTGTGGGCAGAGAATGGATGAGGATGAGAGGAGTGGCAGATGTGGTGATATTTTGTTTATGATCTAATAAAGATCGCCTGAAGATCAGAGTGCAGAGCTAAACAACTAGTTAGCCACACACCTAGTTAAGATCTAAGCCACTGGCACTCGGGAGGCAGAGGCAGGCGGATCTCTGTGAGTTCGAGGCCGGGCTGGACCGATAGCCTCCAAAACAATACAGAGAAACCCTGTCTCATAAAAACAAAAAAAAATCTAAGCCACTAGTTAGCCACACACACCCACACATACACACACAAAGCCACTAGTTAGCCATAGGGGACAGGCAGTGAGGACCATACATCTAATGCCAGCACTTGGGAGACAGAGGCAGACAGATCTCTGTGAGTTTAAGGCGACCCTGGGCTACATGAGATTGAATCTGTCTAAAAGAGAGACAGAGTTCAGGCCTGTGATCTCAGCACTTGGGATGACACGCCTTTAATCCCAGCACTAGAGAGGACTATAAGGCGGGAGGAGAGGGGGGGTGATAGGACCTATGTAAGCAGTCTGAGGTTCAGTAGTGACTGATGCAGCATAGGCAGAAAGCAGTCTGAGGTTCGGTGGATCACTCCCTAGGTCTGAGTATTGGTAGAGGCAAGTGGAACTCTGTGAGTTCGAGGCCAGCCTGGTCTACAAAGCAAGTTCCAGGACAGGCTCTAAAGCTGCACAGAGGAACCCTGTCTCAAAAAAAAAAAAAAGTAGACATTGTCATGGTATCTCGTCACAGCAATAGAAACCCTAACTAGAACATAAACTGTATATGTATTGAATATCTTAATGTAGAATATGAATATCTCAATACTTAGGTGTGTTTAGGATCCCCAGAACGACTAAATATATGAATATCCAGTCCCCTTATAAAATGGTACAGTAATTGCATTTTGCATATAACCCATTCACCTCCAACCCTATACTTATTTTTTTTTTTTTGCTGTCATTTGTTTAGGAGATAGGGTCTAGCTATATAGGAACTGTTGATGCTTCTGCATCCATATCCAAGGTGCCAAGATGAAACCATGTCTGGTTCCAACCCCACACTTTAAATCATCTTTAAATGGCTTATAATACCAGACTTGACATAAACAGCAGTCACACTCTGTTGTTTAGGGAATAATAAGACAAAGGTATGCACATGTTCAACATAGATGCCACCATCACAGCTTAAGCACATATTTAACTTTGTGTGTGTGTGTGTGTGTGTGTGTGTGTGTGTGTGTGTGTGTGTGTGTGTGAGCATACCATGGGAGTTACTTCACCATATGGGTTGGGAAACCAAACTCAGGTCATCAGGCATAGGAGCAAGTGCCTTAACCTGCCAAGACATCTCACTAACACTTAACCACCTTTTTTAGTTTATGCTTGGTTGCATCTCTGAATTCAATCCCTAACCTGAAGGTATAGAACCCATACATGTGTAAAGACAACTGCACATGCACAGACACATACACGCACATGTGTTTGGTTCATATGTGGAGAGACAGTGAAAAACATGTGGTATAGTCACTGAAAGAGATGGACTCATATGATACCGGATGCAAGAAGTCCTACAGTCCACTATCTCCAAGTTGAAGACTGTAGAAAACCTGACAAAATTCAAAGACCTGAGAGCCAGAAAAGATGGCAAACTTCCAGGAATCAGAATTACTAAAGAAGAAGATAAGTGTGTCAGTTTACAGCATGAACTCAACCTTACTTCACCTTCTACTCGGTTCAGGCCCTCAGTGGATTGGTACCTATGTATGCATTGAAAAGAACTACCAGCCGGGCGGTGGTGGCGCACGCCTTTAATCACAGCACTCAGGAGGCAGAGGCAGGCGGATCTCTGTGAGTTCGAGGCCAGGCTGGACCAAAACAATACAGAGAAACCCTGTCTCGTAAAAACAAACAAACAAAAAACAACTACCTGTTTTCCAATTAAAATACTAATCTCTGCTTGAAGCACCCTCACCAACACACCCAGAAGTAAAGTTTAACTTCATATCTGAGCGCCTCATAAAAAGCCTTGTCTTCATCATCTTTCATTTCTCCTCCCTGGAGTCTAGGATTTCTCTACTTCATGATGGAAAACATGCCCTAGACCCCCTAACTTTGTGTTATAGATGTCATGATCAAGTAGACTCACTTCATCTCTCAATCTCAAACTCCCAAAGAAGTTAAGTAACCTAACTGAAGTCATACAAAACTGCCTACAGACTCCTTCCTCGAACCATGGCGGGGAGTAGATGTGGGGCTGGAATAAGAAGGAAGGTGCTGTTTTAGATAAATGCTCCCCCAAGGCCCGTGTGGCTTGTGCTTGGCCACCAGCCTTTGGCACTATTGGAAACTGGTGGTACTGTAGGAAGTGAGACCTGGTGCTAGAAAGCTGAGTCACTGGGTGCATGCCCTTGAAGGGGACATTTGGACCTCAACCTCTCTGCTTCCTGGGTCCCATGAGGTTAGTGTTTCTTTTTCCCCATATCCCTGCTCTGATGTCCTGCTTCAACCACAGGTCCAAAAAACATGGATGAAAACCTCCAAAATTGTGAGCAAAAATAAACCCTTTAGAAACTCATTTATTAGCCAGGCATTGGTGGCACATGCCTTTAGCCACAGCAGTAGGGAGGCAGAGGCCACCAGATCTCTGTGAGTTCAAGGCTAGCCTGGTCTACAGAGTGAGTTCCAGGACAGACTCCAAAACAATACAGAGAAACCCTGTTTTGAAAAACCAAAAAAGAAACTCATTTATTGGGACTGGAGAGATGGCTCAGTGGTTAAGAGCACTGGCTGCTTTTCCAAAGGTCCTGAGTTCAATTCCCAGCAGCCACATGGTGGCTCACAGCCATTCATAATGAGATCTGGTGCCTTCTTCTGGTCTGCAAGCATACAGACAGACAGAACAGTGTATACATAATAAATAAATAAATAAATCTTTGAAAAAATGAACTCATTTATCTCTGGCCATCATGACACACTGACACACATCTTTAATCCTAACACTTGGGAAGCAGAGGCAAACAGATCTCTGTGAGTCTGAGGCCAATCTGATCTACATAGCTAGTTCAAAGACAACCAGGGCAACACAGAGAAACCTGTCTCGAAAAAAAAAACCATAACAACAAAACTCATTTATCAGCTGGGCAATGGTGGCACACGCCTTTATGAGCAGTACTCGGGAGACAGTGGAGGTTGATCTCTTTGAGTTTGAGGCTAGCCTGGTCTACAGAGTGAGCCCTAGGACAGCCAGGGCAACACTGAGGAACCTTGTCTCAAAACAACAACAACAACAAAACAAAACAAAACAATCCTCATTTATCTCTGGCATTTGTTATAATCAGAAACCAGAGGGAATTATCGCAGGAGGTTGAGAGGATGGGGCAGTTTTTCCACAAAAAGTTCTTTAGAAAGACAACTCATTAGATATTTACTATAAGGACAAAGATATAAATAATTGAAATTAACAAAAATATGGAGATACTAGGTAAGCACAGTGCGGGCAAGAAGGAAAGGTATTTTGACTGCAGATTCTTGAGGGATGCTTCATTGGGAAAAATAATGCTTGGATTTTTGTTTGTTTGTTTGTTTTTTGTTTTTCGAGACAGGGTTTCTCTGTGGCTTTGGAGGCTGTCCTGGAACTCGATTGGTAGTCCAGGCTGATCTCGAACTCACAGAGATCCACCTGCCTCTGCCTCCCGAGTGCTGGGATTAAAGGCGTGCGCCACCAACGCCCGGCTAATGCTTGGGTTTTAAGAATCTGTGTCAGATACATAGCTAGTTCGAGAGACGGACACAACTATTACCTGTTTGGTGGGCTCACTTTTTGGTAATTCAGAAAAAAGAGAAAGGTTTGCAGGAAGTTTAGTTAAGATCTGTGATATGGCCTGAAAGAAAATAGAATGAATGTAAGAGCTATTTAGTGGTATAGAATCCAAAGGACCCAAGGAGTTGAAAAGTGGGAAAGGTCAAGTCTGAGCAACATGGTGAACAACTATAAAAAATGGAGAGATTTGCAAGAGAATAGCCCCTCCCCATGTTGAACTTCAAATGCTGGTGAGATACAGAGGGAAGACCGCTAGCAAGCAGTTGATAATACATTGTACCTTAGTATGATACCAGAACAGAGTAAATTGCTGTGGTGGTTTGAAAGAAAATGGCACCCAAAGGGAGTGGCATTATTAGGAGGTCTGGCCTTGTTGGAGGAAGCACATCACTATAGGGGTGGGATTTGAGGTCTCTTTTGCTCAAGCTTCCCTCAGTGCGACTGTCAGTCAATTTCCTGTTGCCTGCAAGATGTAGGACACTCAGCTATTTCTCCAACGCCAGGTTTGCCTGCCTGCCGCCATGCTCCCCGCCACGATGATAATGGACTGACACTCTGAACTGTAAGCCATCACCTCAATTAAACATTTTCCTTTATAAGAGTTGCCATGGTCGTGGTGTCTCTTCATAGCAATAGAAACCCTGACTAAGCCAGTTGACAGATTGATTGAGGCTTTAAAACTCTAGAATCCATCGTTATTACACGCATGGATGAGATAACCCAAGAGTATAATGAATCCAAAAAGAACTAAGTGCCTATGTTGGATACCTGAATAACACTGAGGGGTCACCAAGCTAAGGCTAGCCAGCCAAGGAAAAGAGTCCATAGAAACCAATATTATGTAGAAAAAAAAACAATGTATATAGAGAGATGATAAACAGTGTCAAAGCTGAACAGAAACTCAGCAATATGCTGGCCTTGGTAGTCACACCTGTAATTCCTGGGGAGCTGAGGAAGAAGAATGAAGAGCTCAGACAGTAGCATAGCATAGCTCTTTTCCTTCTTAAAAGAGAAGGGAGGGGAGGGGAAACTAAGTTATATTCCAGAACTAAAAGCAAGTGCTCTTGTCTGGGTCTGGAGCTTGTTATCATTAGAATGACCGTCTTGGTGAAGCAGTGGAATTACACTAGGTCAGCTTTCCATTCTCAGCACTTGGCATTTTGTAGCAGGTATGTCTATTGTCTGGGATGTTCTGGGCACTGCATGTTTAACGGCATTCTTGGCCTCATCTCATTAGATAGCGATAGCACCTCTCCCCAGTATGAAAGCCAAAACTACCCCCTTCTCCTTCTGTCCTCTCCCTCATGGCCATGTGGTGAGCAGCCTTGAACACATGTTCACACTGTGTGACACGTTGCCCAACTCTAGGCCTAAGAGCTGCAGGGAAGCCAACCAATCATGGACTTGGCACCTCTGAAACCTTGAGCCAAATAACTCTTTTTTTCTCTTCACAAGCTGATTTCATCAAGTATGTGCTATAGTGACAAAACATTGACTAACACACGTGCAGATGCAAGACAGGGATGATATTATTTTTCAAAATCATATTGGGAGGTACAACACTTGTTTATTTATCTTTTCATCATTTGAAGATATTTGCTTTTTTTTGTTTGTTTGTTTTATGAGACAGGGTTTCTCTGTATTGTTTTGGAGGCTGTCGGTCCAGCCTGGCCTCGAACTCACAGAGATCCACCTGCCTCTGCCTCCCGAGTGCTGGGATTAAAGGCGTGCGCCACCACCGCCCGGCTATTTTTTAAAATGTCTTTGGGATAGCCGTTCAGTGAAATCTTAAAGAATAAACTAAAAATGCTTTATTTGTAGAAGTAGAGATTCAAAATAATATTTATAGGACTGTCTTAGCAGTGGACATATTGATCTAATAAAATACCATTATTTTGACAGTCCTGTGGTAAGGATATCTAAGCAGCTTATATTGGCAAACATTCTTCTTACTTTGATGTTATGACTTGGCCTATAATAGTGACATCCATAGTACTGGTTGGTAGTCCACACAGAGAGAAAGGCCTCTCCTATAAAGATGATCTTATTTTATGCCAAACAAAGAAACAGATGAAATATATCCAAGTTCTGTTGTTTCTTTTTCTAACTGCTTGTTTTCTCACAGTTAAAAAATACCTGACAAAAGGAAACCTCATGGTTCAAAGTTAGAGTCCATCCCAGGCGCCAGTCTGCGATGTAGAAAGACTTGATGGCAGCAGTTTAAGGAAGCTGGGCACATTGTGTCCACAGTCAACAAGAATGATGAATACTAGTGTTTCAACTTTCTCCTTCTTTTCAGTCTCAGACCTCAGCCCATGGAATGGTGAGGTGAATCTTTCCACTTTGATTAACCTCAGAGACTAACTAATAATCCAGATAATTCCTCACAGAGGTGACCTGAATTTCTGTCAAGTTGACAATCAGTATTAACCATTATAACTCCACCCCTCGTCAACTTGACACCCAAACATACCACTTTTAAGCCATAACCTCCCATCCCTTGTCCCCACAGGTTCATGGCCATCTCATAATGCAAAATATATTCCATCCAACTTCAAAAGGCTCCAGTCTTTTACAATTCCAGTATTGTTTGAAAGTCCAAAGTTTCAGTAGCATCAGAGATACAAGGCACTCTCTTAACTAGGAGAGCGTATTTTAAAAAGTTGCATGCTTCCAATATGCAACAGTACAGAGTAAACATTCTCATTCCAAAAAGGGAATTTGGGGCCCATGACGGAATCTGGGTTCTAAAGAGCTTGGGTAGCTCTAAAGAGCTTGGGTAGCTCAGCCCTTTCCGTCTGCTGCCTATAGCATTCATAGCCTTTCTCTTGGGCCAAACCCCCTCTACACCTCCAACATTCCGCAGTAGGTATCCCAAAGTCCCGGTGTCTCCAAAACCCTGTATCTCCACTGCAATTTAGGCTTCATCTTCAGGGAGTAGCCTATCATAGCCTTCTTGAAGGACTCCAACCCTGCCACATATTGCCTGGCCTCCTTAGCTCTCGGAAACCATCATTGCAAGATTCCACAACCTTTCAGTCTTGCATCTTTCCATGCCTGCAAAACCAGGGCCATGTGGACAACCCTGCCAAGTTTCGCTACCAGCTAAGGATAGAGCCTGGACTCATTGAACCAGTTACAGGAGCCACTGTGTGCCTACCCAAGGTAAATACTTCACCAGACAGTAGCTTTCCCAGATCGGTGAAGACTGGCATTCAAGTTGAAACCTTTGATGGGTGGAGTCTCGCCAGCAGGACTCCTTTCTTATTGGCCCATTGTGAGGCTGATGGTTTCTCTTTAACAATTGTAACTACAGCCTGTTTTGAGTACAGGTCTTGGCTGCAACTTTAAAGTTATTTAGCTCCTTTTCTTGACAAACTACACATTTTAAAAATGCCTGTCTGTCTGCTTGTTGCTCTCTTTCACGGTAGACCATTACTTTTGTTTGCTTGTTTTTGATTTTCGAGATGGGTTTTCTCTGTGTAACAGCCCTAGCTGTCCTGGAACTTGCTCGGGAGGCAGAAGCAGGCGGATCTCTGTGAGTTCGAGGTCGGGCTGGACCAACAGCCTCCAAAACAATACAGAGAAACCCTGTCTCATAAAAACCAAAAAAAAAAAAAAAAAAGGCCTTAAAAATTCATCTTGGAGGGCCTTTTTTTCTTCAACAGATCCGCACTACATGGTGCACCCTAACAATTGTTCTCCCAGAGGTGTTGGTCTAGTGCTGGGATTAAAGGCGTGTGCCACCACCGCTGGGCTTGTAATTTCTCTTATATAATCTAAGTGCTTCCCTGGAGTAGTCTTCTCTGGCCACTGGCAAGCTAGAACAGCCAGTTATCATCAATCAGTGGGCTACTGCTGCAGTCAGAGTCTAAACCCTCATCTTGAATTATGAAGATGTGTATTTTGGCTGACTCTTTCTACCAAAATAGAGTAGTAGGATATCTTGTTTTTAGAAGAAACAAATGTGTCGCTATATTTACATTTCTGACCAGGTTTAAAAAAGAACTGGTCATCAGTTTGTTCAAAGCATGCTAGCCCACACTGAGTTAATTTTGTTGAACAATCTTTAAATAGCATCCAGACAACAGACTTGTGCCACTGTCTAAGTACTAAAATGGGGTAGAATGTAGTAACTAAGTATTCAAAAACTATCAGGCCCCTATGCCAACACTGGGAGAATAAAGGCATGGGCATGGGCATGGTCTCTGCCTAGAAAGCTTATGTTTTCTAGAATAGATGTGTGTGTGCAACTTTGATAAATGTCTGAGAAGTACTGTTATAGAGATGTGATGGATGCTAAAACTTATCAAAGGCAAAATAAAAATGTAAGACTACTTTAACAATTTCCCAAATAAAGCTGATACCAAATACATCTTCTGTTCGTCTCGATTGTATCACGTAAGGTTGCAATTACTGTCCCTTTTCCATGGCAGAAGCAGCAATATTCACCAGCTATTCCCTACAGGCTTTCATGCTGGCTAGATCTGGAGCTGGGTATAATCCTATGACTGACCACTAACTACAAAGGAGCAGCAGCGGTGACCCCTTGCTCTTCCCCTACTATCTGGAATATAAAGGTCTCTTGCTGAGACGGCAGAGCTTCAAGATCAAAGTAGCCTGAGCAATGAATACATTTCATGAATGGTAGCCCTAGAGAGCTGCCTGAACAGACCAGGGTTTTATAGAGCAAAAATAAACCTTGACAGTCAGACAACTGAAATAGCTTGTTGTATCTTGAATAGCACAGCTTTCAGGCCCATTATAAAAAAGACATTCTGGATCCTCGTAGTAAAAGTTTATTTTGGCTTGTACTCATTCATTAGGCAAACGCTACTTACTAAGACAAGGGTTTTTGCACTGTGGATAGAGTGATGAATAAGGCAAAGAAACCTGCAGCACCTTACTTATTTATTTATTTATTATTACTACTATTTTTGATTTTTCAAGACAGGGTTCCTCTGTGTAGCCTTGGATGTCCTGAACTGTAGACCAGGCTATCCTCGAACTCACAGAGAAACTGTCTCTGCCTCCTGAGTATTGAGATTGATGGAGTACACCACCACTACCACCAACTGGGAGCTACATTTTTTTAAAGATTTATTTGTTGATCTTATGCATACGAGTGCGCTATTGGAATGTACATCTTTAAGCCAGCAGAGAGTATCAGATCCCACTACAGATGGTTGTGAGCCACCATGTGGTTTCTGGGAATTGAGCTCAGGACCTGTGGAAAAGCATCCAGGGCTCTTAACCTCTGAGCCATCTCTCCAGCACTGAGAGATACATTTTAAAGAGGAAGACAGATGTAAAACAGAATTTGTAGTTGCTGATAAAAATGTCATTGAAGACAAAGAAAGATCTCACTAATCCTGCCCCTTCTAAGTTTAATCTCTTGTCTTTACTTCTCTTCTTACTGAGAGTCTGTAGTCCACTGCCTTCCTTATCTGTACATATCCTCAACTCAGTCAACCTTTGCCCTTTATCTGTTTACTTAGAAAAATCCCAACCTTGTTAAAAGTTTTCTGTCCCCCTCTCTTCCTCCTTCCCTGCCTCCCTCTCTTCCTTCCTGCCTGCCATCTTTACACCTATGACTAGGTACCCAGACATAGGAAGAATAAAGCTGAAGTCATTGATTTTATAACCACTAATCTCAGTGGCTCCTTGCGGCTGCCCGGCAAAGCTATCTGCTTAATCCTGTCCTCTTCCATTAACCTACAAAACTAGTTCAATTTCCAATCTTCTCAACTCTCCAGCAGCCTTCCCTGGAACTCACTCTTTACTAGTGACTTTATACTTAATTGTATCAAGAAACTCACAGGAATCAGAACTTCTAAAAGTGTCTACCAGCCTGAATTTGAATGCATGCTCAACTTTTGAATTCCCTCGTTACTCTGTTGCTATGGTTTGAATGTGTTGCTCACAGTTCATGTGTTGAAAACAGGATTGGAAAAGGCTTTAAGAGAGATCTGACCTAGCATACCCACTCTGTCTCTATGATGTACTCTGATATACTGATGCAGCAATGAAGTCTTTCATAGTTGCTAGCACCATGCTTTTGAACTTCTCTGCCTCTGGAACCATAAAGTAAGTAAGTCTCTACTGTTTATCAATTACCTCGTCCCAGGCATTTAAGAGATTAAGGCATATGTAGGAGCTGTCTACTCTCTTACTAAGAACAACTCTTCCACTTGTGTCCTAGAGCCCGTGCCCTCTTATGTTCTATGGCAGAGTTGGACTGGTGCCACTCAGATCCTTCTCCAGCTGTGAAGCTGAGTTCAGTAGACAACCTCCATTTGTCATCTCCTTTGGGATGTATAAAATGCCGTCATTCCACCTGAACTCATGCCCTTCCTGGAGCAGTCTCTGTGCAAGGACTGAGCAGTTTGGGGGCCAGTCTTCCTGGAACCTCTGAAGAGCTGCACTCACTCCAGAACTCTGGGGTTGGCTGACAATTATGGGATAGGCTTCATTCTTTCTCTATCCTGTCTTGCTTTCTTCTTCTTCCTCTTACAGGTCTTTACCCCTTAAAGGAATATTTAGTGCTCCAAATTGTTTCTGCCTCTGTTCATAGAGAACTCAACCCAACAAACCTACTTTAGGGGTTCCAGCTGCGGCCCCTTCTTTCCTTTGTGTCATCAATTTTACTCTTTACCAACTCAATCCTATCACGCTACAGTCACATCTCCCTCCTTGAAAAGCAGAGTCCCTTTGAACTACTGTTCTCTTAGATCCACTGTAAAGGCAGATTCCTTTGAAGTGTCTGAATTTCCTTTTTGTCCACTTGGCTCTTTATCCCCATTCCTGGTACCTTTATCCCCGTCCCAGCACCCTTATCCCCACTCCTGGTACCTTTATCCCCATCCCAGCACCCTTATTCCCACTCCTGGTACCTTTATCCCGACTCCTGGTGCCTTTATTCCCATCCCAGTACCTTTATCCGCACTACCTAACAGAGATAGCTCTGCAGGGTCATTGAGAATGTTGTTACATCCAAGTCAATTCTCTGCTCACATCTCCCCAATTGGTCACTCTCTCCTTGGAAGACCCTATTTGTTAAGAAGTGCCATGACTTCTGGGACACAGCTTTGATTCTCCTCCATGAACTGCTGCTGCTCTACAGCTTCTTACTGGCTTGCCTTCCTCTCTTGAACCTATAAACCCTGGAGCATTCAGAGGTTCAGTGTTGAAGCTCTCTCCTTGCTCCTTATATCAATTTCTCATCAATTAATTAATCCTGTTTGTGACCTCATCTAGTGTCAGGGCTTTAACCACCAACTACATGCTGGCAATTGCTAAATTACTATCTTGAGTGACAGCTTCTTCCTTTGAATGCTAGACAGTCATATCCAATTGTTTAGTGTGAATTTCCATTTTGATGACCATAAATCTCTATCCTTACATAGCTAAAACAAATATCCCCCACAAGCTCCTCCGTAAAATAAAAAAGTTTGCACACCCCACTTCCTTAAGTCTTTCACATGCCAATAGGTCCTCTGTTTTTACAGTTGTCTGAACCAAAATCCAGTAAGTAATCCTTGATCTCTTATTCTCATTTCCGACACCTAGTAATTTAGATAATTCTTCAGAGCATACTTCATCTCTCGGCTCTCGTTTGAGTTCTTTTTTCAGATGTCATTTTATTAACAAACCTCCCTTAATGCTCGAGCTGTTAAGAGAAAAGTCCACCTCCCCCACGGTACTCCATATCTCCATTTAGCCGTTATATCACTGCCATACACTGTGTGTGACTGTCTCAACTACAGTCTACTTCAAGACAGCGAGGCTCTAGTGACAGACAGAGGACTTCCTACTTACAAATGAGTGAAGGAGAATGGTGTCAAAACAGTGATGGTCTTGAAGAAAACCACTGGAGCAGAAATAAATGATGGGAAGGAACAATTAATTAATGAAGACTAATAGGAAAGACCAGCCCTGGCAGTAGAAGGGTAAAGTCCTACTGTGTAAAGTCCAGATGATACGGAAGACAGTCCTGTGAAGGAACGTCATGAAGTCTTGTGTGAACAAATGGTCAGCTACGTCAGAGAGCTGTCAGACGTAGGCCAGCAGCTGGATTATGTAGCGTCTTACACACTGTGATAAGAAATTTGGAGGCTGTTCCAAGTATGATGGGGCCATCAGAAGTTTTAAGTAACAGAGTGTCAACTTAAATAAAATTGCTTTGGCTGGTGTGTGACTAGTGGAGGAGACAGGCTAGTGTTTGGAAGGGCAGGCCAATGGCTGGCTATGCTGCAGGCCAATGGCTGGCTATGCTGCAGGCCAATGGCTGGCTATGCTGCAGGCCAATGGCTGGCTATGCTGCAATCTGAACTGAAGAGCAGAATCAGTAGAACGGTAACTGACCTAAGATCAGAAAGCAGAAACAACAGGACTTAGTTTGTGCTTCCAACAGGCACACAAAAGACAAGTCTCTCTCTCTCTCTCTCTCTCTCTCTCTATATATATATATATATATATATGTATGTGTGTGTGTATGTATGTATATATATATATGTATATATATATATATATATATATATAGTCCTGCAACTTGCAGTCCATTCCCAAAACTGTAAATAATGATACTTCCACCAAGTCTACTGGATTAAAAACAAAAAGAAAGGGTCAATGGGGCAGCTAGTGTTCTCGGGGTAGGGAGAAAATGAAGACCATTACACATAGGGGAGCACGTGACTTAGTACTGAGTTTTTGAAGTGTGTAGAATTCTTTTTTTTTTTTTTTTTTTTTTTTTACGAGACAGGGTTTCTCTCCTCGAACTCACAGAGATCCGCCTGCCTCTGCCTCCCGAGTGCTGGGATTAAAGGCGTTTGCCTAGAATTCTTGACAGAGGGTGTGAACTGGACAAATACCGTATTTGCATAACAGGAGAGACCAAAAGGGAGAAAGGGAGAGAATGAATTTCCTTTACAATCACGGGTATAAAACCCATTTATGTCACTGGTGGTGCGAACACTTAACGTCCATGTCACGGTGCAGCGTACAGGCGACAGGAATCCTCCCAAACAGGTCACATTTGGGAGCCTTCCTCCAGAACGATCTCAAGGAGGCAAACGAGAAGGCTCCCGGTCGACCCCTTCTACGTCTGGGAGAGAGACTTCTGCGGATGCCGTCAACTTTGCCACCTCCGGCCGCCACCCGTCTCCGCGGCCCAGGGAGGCCGGTCGTCTTCTCCCAGTACGGCCGGGTGAGACTGGGAGCTCGCAGGCCCCCACAGCGTCCGTCCGTGCAGCACGGAAGCCCCGCTCGCGGCCCGCCACCCCTCCGAGCGCCCTGCAGCCCGCGAAGGGACCGCGTCCTCTGCCGCACGAAGCCCCTCGCGGCCCCGCCCGGCTGCCCGCGGGAGACGCCGCCGCCGCCGCCGCCGCCGCCCCGCCTCCCCGGCCCGCCCGCGCGCGCCAACTCCCAGCGCAGCGCGCTGATTGGCCGGCGCATTCCCGCTCTGCTTCCCGAACCGCCATTTTGAAAATCTTGTTGATTCTGAGGAGCGGAGCGAGGAGCGCGCGGCGGCGCGAGGTTTCTTGTCAGCGGCGGCCTCCTCGTGCGCACCCGCGGTGAGCACGGCCTCGGGGAGGCGCGGCTGCTGCCCAGCGGCGGGGAGGGGACGCGGCCATTCGCACGGCGGCCCCGACGCGGGGGAGGGGACCCGCGGCACCGCGCGGCTCGGCTCGACTCGGCTCGGCCGGACTGGCCTGGCCCGGCCCGGGGCGGCGCAGCGCAGGCCGGGCGGGAGCGCGCGCGCCGGCGGCGGCGGGAGGGCGGCGCGATTTCCCGCCTCGGGCATCCCCGGGGAGGCGGGTGGAGTGACGGAGCGGAGTGGGCGACTTGGAAGGGAGCTCCCCACCCCGCGCCCCGGGCAGTCGCCACGGTCCTGCAGGTGCGAGCGCAGCCACCGAAGCGTGCGGCTTCCTCCCCGCCCGCAGGCACCCAGCATGTCGGCGGCGGCCCCCGCTGCGGAGGGAGAGGACGCCCCAGCGCAGCCCGCGTCCGAGAAGGAGCCCGAGATGCCGGGCCCCAGGGACGAGAGTGAGGAGGAGGAAGAGGACGACGACGAGGATGAGGACGACGAGGAAGAAAAAGGTGGGCAGGGACGCGCATCCCTCTCGGATGGATTTGTCACATCAAAAGTTTGCCCCCCCCCTTCCCTTGGGAAGCAGTTATCTTGCTTTTTGGCGCTTAGAGGCATCGAGTCGTTGTGGTCGATTTCACGCGAATGATGTCGTGTGCATTTGCTGACAGTTAGTGGCAGATGAATCTGTGGAATTTTTTTGTTTGTTTTGTTTTGGGTATTTGCCAGGGTTTCGATGGCGAGTGTAGCTGATTTTCCCCGCTGTGCCTTCGGAACACTTCGTCACCCCACGGGAAGTTTGTTAAGTCCGAGATCTGCCTTTTACACCAGTACTGTGTTGCTACACCAGTGTTTTAATTGTGCTAATTCCATTCTGGAGCGTTTGCCTCTTGAAGTTACCCCAGGGTCCATAGTGTAACCTAACACTACAGGTACTCTTGCTAATCCTGGAAATGTTTTCATATCTTCACTCTGTATCTGCTGACTTTTAAGTAAGGGTTCTTGTGGAAGCGTTTTCCTTTGCCTAGGAGTTGCCTGTGGAAGCTGCTGCTGCTGCTGTTGGAGAAAGTAGTTTAAAAATGAGAAAACTGAACTGAAAGTTGAAGTTGAACCCACAGCTGTCTCGGTTTTGGAGCTAATTCTCTTTAAAGGAAGGTGGTATTAACCACCACTATTTGACTAGAGATGTGCAGGAGTATGTGTCAGTTTTCTAGGACGCTTGTGCTGTCCCTCTACAGGTACATCAGTTTTCCCAGAGACATTCTCAGCTATTGGAAACCCAAGGCACAGCTCCTTACAGCTCGCTGCACTAGTACAGCCCAGCTTGGGAGCAGGTCTCAAGGTTAAAGTGCTCTTCCCAAACTGTCATTTCTTCTTCGTATAAATATAACATGGCTTAAGAGGACAAGGTATAATTTATTTGAAGTGGTTTGTGCCCCAAGACCTTATCGGAGTGTGCCATTTAAGTACAGCACTGTCTCTTAAATCACTTTTAGGTTATTTGTAATATAATTGAAAGTTGGCTGAATATCAATATTGTTAAGACTTCATAACACTTGTACCTCTGACATTTTACTTTTTTCTTCCTGGGGAGTAAAGTTGAGATACTAGAGGTTGTGTGTTTCCTTGGGCAGAAAAAAAAATTGAGAAGTTATGTAAATATACTATAAAAGGCCCAAACAGTAATGTTTGGGAAGTTAACAATAATTCGTAGCATCCTGGATTTTGTTGTTTTTAAAAACTGATTTTGTGGGTTTAGTCCTTAACAGTTTGAGAACTGATTCATTATTAGTCATTTTTCTCTTTTGAGGTGCTTGGGACACTGGAATTGTAAGTTTTTAATTCTGTTTAGCCAGAATACTTACCTTTAGTATGATAGAAAGGTGCATGACAATGAAATTACTGAAGTCTGTGAAATAAGGCATTGATAGCAGGACTTGGAAATGATTTCGGGAAGACGAGAGAAACTGAACTTAATTCTCAGCTTTTGTCTGTAGGGTTTGGTGATGCTGTTATTCTCTAGAAACAAATATAGAAGTGAACAAACTTGGATATGGTTATGAGGTCTTTTGGATGTGTTGCTTGGGTTCCTGTAGGATGTGGGGGAGCTGTCCAGGTTACTGCCGGGCATGCATTTGAAAGCTCTGCACCAGGGTTGGACTAAGAACTTAAGAGTTTGTAGATCCAGATCCAAAGCAAGTGAATGACTGAAACTACAAAGGAAGAGGAAATTGAGTGATAATAGGAGCTGTTGTATAACATACTTAGTGTTGTCTTACTCCATTCATTGTTTGCAACTCCTTAAATCCCCAAATCTGAACTATCTTTAAAGCCTACACTGTTTTGATCCTTTTTCCTCCCTGGCCCCAATATAATTCCTCTTCAACTCACAAAACTTTTTTTTAATGTTTATTTTTATTTCTGTATATGAGTGTTTTGCTTGCATGCATGTATGTATGTATGTGTGTACCTACGTATGTATGTACACATGTACACCAAGTGCATGGCCCCTGGGAGTGGAGTTAGAGATGGTTGTAAGCTGCCATGTGGTGCTGAGTGTCAAACTGATCCTGAAAGAGCAGTAAGTGGTGCTACTCACTGAGCCATGTCTTCAGTCCCTCACAAAGCATTTTGTAGCTTTCATTTGTTGTGTGTGGCAGGGGTGGTGCATGTGGAGGTCAAAAAACTTAAGGGAATCAGTTATCTCCCACCATATTCATTCTGGGGCTTAGGCCTTGGGTCACCAGACTTGGCAGCAACCACTTTTACATGCCCAGCTATCTGGACAGCCAGGCTCACAAATTTTATATTTATTTTTTTTCTCTTCCCAAAGTTGAGTAGTATATCCAGGGACTTGAACATTTTAGGCATTCTATCTTTGAACTATACCCTTATCCCCTATTTGTATCTTTCTTAAAGATCTGTTATCATCTTTTACATTAAGTATAGTTTTCATTTTCCTAGTAGAAATTTAAAAAATGTGTAATATCATTTTGAATATCAGGAACATTTTTGGACCTAATAGATATTCATTCGAATAAATGAGAGAACCTGCAACAAAATATAGTTTGACTAGATTTTAATCAAGTTTTTGTTAAATAGAACAAGAACAGTGCTTTAACCTTTATATACATTAATGTATTTCCTGGATGTTTCTTAGAAGTCTGGACTAGCCGAGTGATGGTGCAGCCTTTAATCCCAGCACTCCAGCCTGGTCTATAGAGCGAGTTCCAGGACAGCCTCCAAAGTCACAGGAAAACCCTGTCTCAAAAACCAAAACAAAAAAGAAGTCTGGACTACACAGTATTAAACTTTGTCAGAGTGACTTGTGGCTGTCCTGAACCGTAATTATCAAACTACAAAGTAATTCCCAGCCAGCTGTCTTGCAACAGGACAAAGTACAGTCAGATAGGAGAAATAAGTTCTGGTGTTTATAGCATAGCAGAATAACTGCTTAGTTTTAAGTAATTTATTACATGTTTGTGTGAAAAACTAAAAGTTCAAAGGCCCACAGACAGAATGATATAATAAGGTTGAAACAGTAGTCATCTTGACTAGTACATGCTAAACACATGTAAATACGTTTCTCTTGGGATCAAAAAGAAGTGAGATTAGTGAGAAGCCAAGTGATTTTTCTTTTCACAAGTCAAATGACTAGATTTTAGTAGTGATAAATGTAATTGTATAAGAGTTTTTGTTATTTTAGACTGGGTGCTTGACAAACTTAATTAAATGTTACCCTTAAAAAATAGAAGCTTTAGGCTGGGCGTTGGTGGCGCACGCCTTTAATTCCAGCACTCGGGAGGCAGAGGCAGGCGGATCTCTGTGAGTTTGAGGACAGCCTGGTCTACAAAAGCTAGTTCCAGGACAGCCTCCAAAGCCACAGAGAAACCGTGTCTCGAAAAACCAAAAAAAGAAAAAAGAATTTAAAAACTATTCAATTAATTCCTAGAAAAGAGTCTCATTGTGGAAGGCAAGAGAGAAAAGAAGAAAGTAGAAAGATTGACAATGCAAGTGTCTTCCTTACAAAGAGAGCCATTTACAATTGCACAAGGTAAGGCTGGTCTATATTTCTTTTACAGTGAAAATGCTCAATTAGGCAAAAAAGTATTTAGCAAATACTTGATAATAGCAGCATACTTAGAGTTTAGGAAGTAATGATTTATTTTGATATAATTTTAATTTTCCTTATTAGCACAAAGTATGCTGTGGGAATAATTTTTATTAGCCATATACTAATAAGTCCTGGGTATTTAATTGTGATTTTTTTCCCCCCAGGGAAGGGCCAGAAACTTTGTGAAATTGAAAGGATCCATTTCTTTCTGAGTAAGAAAAAAACAGATGAACTTAGAAATCTACACAAACTGCTTTACAACAGACCAGGAACAGTAAGACATTTGAAAACATCTTTACTATGTTTTTTGATACTTAGGATATATTTTAATATACTTAAGTATAGAACCGTAATTTTAATTCTGTAAGATTTTAATGATGAAGTAGTTCAGTTTCTGTATGATACCAGTGAGTAAATTCAGACACTTACTTTGTAGTAAAGGTAGCTGGTTATTAACAAGGCTGTAATACCTAAGACTTTCCTTCATTTTACCTCCCAGCTAGGGTTAGAGGAGTAGCTCAGAGATTGCTTATCTGCCATGCCCAAGGTCCTAAGTTGGATCTCCAACAGCACTACCCCCAAAACAAAAAAAGAAATGAAATTTGTTGAATTTTTTTTCATTTGTATATTATTGGATAGTAGCATTAACAATAATAAAAACATTTTCAGGTGTCTTCATTAAAGAAGAATGTGGGTCAGTTCAGTGGCTTTCCATTTGAAAAAGGCAGTACTCAGTATAAAAAGAAGGAAGAAATGCTGAAAAAGTAAGTTATTTTTGTCAATATTGTGATAGGTTGATAATGCTATAAGCTTACCTTTAATAATTTAAAAATGAATACCTGCGCTTTTTAGTAAATTGCTAAGTTTAATTTAGGTGCCAGGATTTGACAAGCATTTCATAGAATCATCTTGGGTTATCTTTTATGTTCTAGTAAATAGTCACAGTTAAAATTATTGAAAACTCTTAAAATTTCATTTTCCAGGATATATAAGTAATCTTTCAGAGTTCAAAGTTCATACAGTCTGAAGGAAATGTATTCCTGTTTCTTGCTGTTACTGTTTCTTCTTCTTATGTTTATTTGCTTTGAAAATAATTCTTTGAAATTTTGTCACTTCCTATAGTGCCAGCAAAGTGACAAACTTTTAGAACTTTTGTTTATTAAATGCCTATAGATGAATAATTTAAATAAAAATGATTAGGGCTTCATTGAGACATTATAATGCTGAATCATTAACCTAAACAACTTTCAAGTCCATGAATTTTGTAGTATTGGAAAGTTAGATAATTTTCCAGTGAGTTTACTTAAACTACTGGTGAATATGCATTGTTTTTTCATGGTTGTACACTGGTCAGGTGATTAAGAGTAAGCTACAGGGATATACTTGTAACTGCTGTGGAGACAAAGCAGACCAATTTTGCTGGCTCTTGCCTCTTTATGTCATGAAGAGTATTTATGAACCTTGTTTTTCCCCTGCTTTCTGTTTCAGGTTTAGAAATGCCATGCTAAAGAGCATCTGTGAGGTTCTTGATTTAGAGAGATCAGGTGTGAACAGTGAACTGGTGAAGAGGATCTTGAATTTCTTAATGCATCCAAAGCCTTCTGGCAAAGTAAGGATCTGTTTTTTACTATTTCAGTAAGTTAGGTATTAACATCCTTTCCTTTCTTTCTCTTACTGAAATGGTAATGCAAGAAGAGAATTGTGTTGCTAGTCAGTGATGTCATCTGCATTTAAAATATGACTTTCATTGACAGAACTGCAATATTTTCATAATATAAATTAAATAGTACATTGTCCTTCAAATCAAATGTGAGTTGTACAAGAATAAGAAGAGTAATTGGGTGGTGGTTGCTCATGCCTATAATTCCAGTATTTAGGAGGCAGATGCAGGCAGATCTCAGAGTTCCAGGATAGCTAGGGCTATTACACAGAGAACCTCTGTCTCAAAAAAAAAAAAAAAAAAAAAAAAAAGAAGAAGAAGAAGAAGAAGAAGAAAGAAAAGTAGCTGGTGGTGATACATATCTTTTATCCCACTTTAATTGTAGCACTCTGAGGGCAAGGCAGGCAGGTCTCTGAGTTCAGGCCAGCCTGGTCTACAGAATAAGTACCAGGACAGTTAAGGCTACCCAGAGAAACCCTGAAAAAAAAAAATGTAACAAGAGCACCTAAATGTCACATAAGATAAACCAGGGTTCCAGTGTAATGTGAGGTTTTTTTCTGACCCTGCTAGGTCCCACTGCCCTTTTGTGCCCCAAAGAAACATGCAGACGCTATATTAGTTATAAGCTGTTGACTCGCGACTTGGGCTTTCTTATTCTTAACCCATAATTACTAATCTATGTGTTTCCTCATGGCCTTATCTTACCAGAGAAACGGTACGGGCCCCTTACTCCATTAAGGTCTACATCACATCTGCCCAGCGTCTCAGCAGAGAAAAGAACGATTTCCTGCTTGTCTCTGCTTATCTGCTGATTCTGCCCCGCTATGTCACTTACTGCCTGGATCACATGGCAACTTCTCTTTATTACATTTCCCATCTTGCTTCCCTATTGGCTAACAGTGTTTTATTCAACAACTGATAAGATAAACATATATACAGAAAAACATCCCCCATCATCTCCACTTTTCTGTCTAAATAAAAAGAAGTGTTTTAACTTTAACATAGTCAAACTATGTATAACAAAGCAGTTGTAAAGTAAGAACTATAGTTACAATATTTAGTCCATTAGCATTTAGCAAGATTTAAAGAAAGTATTCTATCATCTATCCTATCTTTGTGAGTCTAAAGTCTTATATGTAACTTATCTTTTATAACTAAGGAAAACTATAACCACGACTATCTGTCTTCAACTCCATCAAAGACCACAGAATGATAATATATAAACTCTAGAATTGACAGACATCTTGCTACCTGGACAGTCACCCCATAGTTCTTCTATAACATTGGGACATCCATCTTTGGTCCATAAGCCACAGTGTGTCTGGAAGACTTTTCAGCAAAGCAGGAAATTTAAAACTGTACCCCTGCTTTGGCAGTTTGTCGGTCACGTTTCTGTGTCCTGCAGAATGTCTGGCAGACTCTTGCATGAAGCAGGAATCCTTCAGGACTGTCCATCTTGTTTTGTAAGTTCAGCAGTATTTCCTGTGGGTCCTACATGCCCAGTTTATACAGCAGCAGTGAAACAGTTCAGGCAAGAGCAGTTTCTTGCCCAAATGGCTAGTCTTACCATGTCAAAGGCAAACTCCATAAGGAGTTTCTTTGATGCCCATCTTCCTTTCTGATGTAATTGGTGTGCAGGAGCAGTTGTGTCTCACTGTCATGAATAACCCTAAACCATTTTAAATGCCATATTCTGAAGGTCTTTGAAAGGTGTGGAGAATATCTGTCCATTTGAAATACCTCTTTATATCTAGAAAAACTAACATAAGTTTGACTATTATAGATGACTATCATTTAATTATACATTACATTTTAAAAAGAGCTATATAAACACAATAGCTAAACAAGAGGAGAAATATACATCAAACAAAATTGACCTTAGATTTGTATCAACAGCCGGGCGTTGGCGTGGTGCACGCCTTTAATCCCAGCACTTGGGAGGCAGTGGCAGGTGGATCTCTGTGAGTTTGAGACCAGCCTGGTCTACAAGAGCTAGTTCCAGGACAGCCTCCAAAGCCACAAAGAAACTCTGTCTCGGAAAAAAAAAAATGTATCAACAAATGAAAATCCATTCCAATACAAAGTATTCATTTCTATATTGCTTTAAAAAGAGGTTGACTGTGATCATTACCATTCCTAACCAATCCCATTTAAATGAAAACGTTTATAAACAATATTTGGGAATGTGGGTGTCATTCTCTTCCCAACTGCTTCCTGCTGTTCCAGGTGCTGTCATGGGAATCCTTAGAAAAACCCAGAAATCCTGGCTGTAGTGGTCTGCAAGGCTGCCCTATCCCAGCTGTTCTGAGTTGGATCACCTGGGCCACTGCTTCAGGGGGTCTTGCTTCATCAAACCATATTATTCTGGAAGGAATTCACAGCTTTTTATTTTCTGTGGAAACACAAATAAAATCTCTTCCAAAGTAACATTCTTATGAAGTCAAGGCATATTTAAAATAAATAAATTGGATTAAAACAGTTGCTGCCATTTCCTCAGTAGTCAAACAATTCAAAGACAACACAATAGCATACAGTATCCAGACTCTTGTTTTCCAGCTTTACATGGCTTTATTTATTATTACTACTGTACTTCTTTTACTTTTTCATTTTCAAACAATTCAAAGACAACACAATAGCATACAGTATCCAGACTCTCTGTTTTCCAGCTTTACATGGCTTTATTTATTATTACTACTATACTTCTTTTACTTTTTCATTTTTTGAAACAGGATTTCTCTGTGTACTTTGGCTGTACTTGAACTCACTCTTTACCCACCCTGGCCTTGAAATCACAGAGATCTGCTTGCCTCTACCTCCTGAGTGCTGGGATTAAAGGTGTGTGCCACCATACCCAGACACTTCCTTCTTTCCTTCCCTCCTTCCCTCCTTCCCTCCTTCCCTCTTTCCCTCCTTCCTTCCTTCCTTCCTTCCTTCCTTCCTTCCTTCCTTCCTTCCTTCCTTCCTCCATTTTATCCTGTTTCTTTTTCTCTCCCAAGCCTGTGTGTGTGTGTGTGTGTGTTTCTGTGTGTGTGTGTGTTTCTGTGTGTGTGTTTCTGTGTATTGGCTTTTGGAGGCTGTCCTGGAACTTGCTCTGTAGACAGGCTGGCTTCGAACTTACAGAGACCCGCCTGCCTCTGCCTCTCTGAGTGCTGGGATTAAAGGCGTGTGCCACCAACACCCCACTGCCTATGTATATTTTTAAACACACTGTAAATCTTTAGAGGTTTTTCGTCATCTGAATCTGACTTTACTGTACATCTTTACCTTTTTCTGGCTACGTGGTCTTTTATCTGCTAAACAACATTGCTAATTAAATCAGTGGCTGTTTTAGCCACTGTCTTTCCGAGATGGCAGGCATAAGCTTACTGCTAGCACGGAGAACTGTGCTCACCACCTTGGACTATGCTACCATCAAGCAGAATGCTGCCACTTGGAGATGTGGTCACTGCCACTGCCAGCTGCTCACACTCACCATTCAATTCTTAGCAGGGCCTCTTAAAAGAACCATGCGGTTTTTCCGTGTATGCTGAGTCAGGAAGATTCCCTTAAAGGAGCCTAGTGAATCTCTGCTTGTCTAGCAAAACAGAGCCCACCTGAGAAAATGCTGCCACTAAGAAGTCATGCTTGTCTCTTCTTTTGTTTCTAAAATTCCTTTTAATTATTTGTCATTCCAGACAGGCTTTATTTGTACAAGAACGATATCACCACACTCCAGTGTTTTCTGTCTGGAAGGCATTGGAGTAAGGGAAACAGATTGAGGAAATAGTTATATAGGACTGTTACATAGTTTTTAAATTTTGGAATTTAGCGAATACTCTTAAGAAAGCATTTAAAAATCAATTCATTGGTTGATTAAATCATTTTCCTCATGTGATGAGAAATGGATATGGTAATTTAACTGAAGTTACCTATTTCATGCCTCTTTCATAATTAACATATATTGCATACTGAAGGATATCACTGAGAACTTGGCATTACTGAAAGAGGTGGTACAGTTCTTTTTTAATTTAGGGTATATAATTGCTGGCTAAGCTTTATTTTCTCAGTGTGTAGTTTCTTCCACTCCTTTGATTGATTAAAGCAAGCATCTAGTAATGGCATCTTTAGTGCTTATAAAAATTGAATAAATTAAGTCTAATTTCAGATATTCTCTTGATCAAATGTAAACACTACCTGAACTCATTACAATTCATACTTGTATTCCTGTCTCAGAACCAAGAGTACCCTTTGCAATGATCTTGCCAGGGGTTTACAAGACAGTAAAGAATACTTACTGGTAATGCAGTTTTAGGTAGCCTGACACATTTAAAGATGGTTTTTTTGCTAAGCCTGTAATTACTTTCTGACAGAATTTGAGTTTATAAGTAATTACCCAAAGGAGTTGATTGACTTAGAAATATCCTTATCAATGTTACAGTTAATACATTTTTTGTTTGTTTTTTTTTACACATACAGCCATTGCCAAAATCCAAAAAATCTTCAAGCAAAGGTAGTAAAAAGGAACGGAACAGTTCTGGAACAACAAGGAAGTCAAAGCAAACCAAATGTCCTGAAATTTTATCGGATGAATCTAGTAGTGATGAAGATGAGAAGAAAAATAAGGAAGAGTCTTCAGAAGATGAAGAGAAAGAAAGTGAAGAGGAGGTAAAACATATATTTTTAACTATTTTCTATCAGAGATAAATATTCTTGCTATATAAATAAACAAATAGTTGATGTTGGTTCTTTTTATTTTATTTTGAGACAAGGTTTTACTGTGTAGCCCTGGCTATTCTGGAACTCATTCTGTAGACCAGGTTAGCTTCAAACTCACAGAGATCCACCCATTTATGCCTTCCTAGTGCTGCGATCAAAGGCAATGTCCGATCAAAGGCAATGTCCGTTCTTTTTCATTGTGCAGCTACATAAATCATTGAGCAGACTTATATCCCATCAAACATTAAAGTTTCAAAACAGTTGAGTTTGTGACCTAGATTTGAAGTGTGCCTTGAGCTGACTCTCATCATCTAAAGGAAGGAAATGGTGAAAGGAAACAGCAAATTTGTATACTTTTCTAAACAGAAACACAGAGGAGCATTGTCTTTCTTTTTTAGTATTTTATGTATGGGTCTTTCATCTACAAGTATGTCTTTGCAATGCATGCATTCTGGGTACCCACGGCAGCCAGAAGGGTACATCAGAATCCCCTGAAACTGGAGTTATATATGACTGTGAGCTCCCACCTTGTGGGTGCTAAGAATTGAATGCGGATCCTCTGGAAGAGCAGCCAGTGCTCTTAGTCACTGAGCTATCTCTTCAGCCCATGGGAGCACATTCTTAAGAGGTTTATTTCATAGTATATTAATAATTTTATAATTGGTCTGAACTGAATTAATTTCATGCAAAAAATAAAGTGTTAAAGGTTGTCATTTCCTCCAACCTTTTGGAGTGTAAGAGCATTTGAAGTTTGATGGAAAACGAACCACGCACGCCAAGGATATCAGGCAAGGAAGTTGTATGATACTTTATGAGAGAGAGAGAGAGAGAGAGAGAGAGAGAGTCACTTATGGTTAGCATTCTGCTCGTCTCTGACCTTGATCACAGTCCCAAGAGAAGGGCGACCCCTCCTTCCTTGCCTTTATCCCTGCCTCTTCCCCTGTGACAATGCCCAAACGGGCATGGTCAGTGCTGCAGGTACGTAAGATCTCTACCTACAGTTCCCCTTTTAGTCTAAAGAAATTTAGACTTGAAACAAACTAAATTGTCTCAAACATTTAAAGCATATATAAATAGAAGGTGATAAACAAGTTATAATCTACCTATATCCTATACTAAACATATCTATCCCATCTAAACCCTAAACTTAACCTGAAAGAGATGCCCAAGTCTGTACACCTCCTTCCAATCCCAACCCTAAATAATTGAAAACTAACCCTAGCAGGTGTAAATTATGCTACAATATCAACAGTAGGGAAAAGGGACAGAGTATTCTCAAAATTACTTCCTGCTGAAATGGAACGACAATAACCTCATGGGATCCTGTAGGAGGAAGATGTTAGTGTAGCTCTGACTTAATTATTAACTCATAATTACTAGTATATATTTTATAAGGTCTTATCTTACCAAGGATGTAGCCTCTTGCATCCTCTCTTGTAATGTGTACTCTTCCCGATAGCTGCCTGGGTCATGCAGCTGTCTCAGCTCCCAAATAACACAAAATACTATATTAATTATGAGGCTGTTGGCTGTTTGCTTGGTTTCTTGTCGGCTAGCTCTGACTTGATTATTAACCCATAACTGCTAGTCTGAGTATTTCCACGTGGTCTTCTCTTATGGGAGAAAGGGTCTGGACCTCTTACTCTTATAGTGTCCTACATGGTGACTGACTGTGCCTCTGTTTCCCAGAATCCTCCTTGACTCCTAGTCCCACATATCTTGCTTCCCTATTGGCCAACAGTACTTTATTTAATCAGCCAATAAGACAACATATACTCAGAAGGACTTCCCCCATCACTCTTCCTGGGATCACATGGTGACTCTCTTCTCTTGACTACATTTCCCAGTATCTTCCTCGATTCCTAGTCCCACCTATCTTGCTTCCCTATTGGCCAACAGTGCTTTATTTATCAACCAATCAGACAAACATATACTCAGAAGGACTTCCCCCATTGGAAGGTTATGTCACTTAGAAATGGAACATTTTCTGTTTGCAATTATTTGTAAAATGCTTCCTAAGTGAATATGAGAGAGGAGGAATACTTATTGTAGCAGTTAGCTTTTGCTATATCTTCAGTCAAGGTCAGGGAAAGTAGTTACAGAAGGTAAGTTTCTGTTCTTAATGATATATGCCATGTTTTATTGTTTTATTTTTCTTTAGGAGTTAGAACTTACTCTATGAATATGATAGAAGTGTATAGGTTTGATTAACCCTGGATTGACATTATAGTCTAGATAATTCCTTGTTGTGGGAAGCACTGCACAGTTGCAATTGTCAGAAATGTCTCTAAGTACTAACAGTTGTCTCTTATGTGGTCAGGAAGGGTGCTTTTTATCTACTGAACACCACAGAATTAGAAGATAAAGGTAATTTTGGGCTTGGAATGTGGCTGAATTGTTTAAGAGATTGTTCCTGGTACCCAGGTTGAACTGTCTGTCACTCCAGCTCTAGAGGTTACTGTGCCCTCTTCTGGTTTCTGCCAGGAACCTACACTCATCTGTACATTCTCACATGGGAACACATGCATACTTATAATGAAGAATAAAGTAAATCTTTGAGAAACCCTGTCTCGAAAAACCAAAAAAAAAAAAAAATAAAAATAAAGTCAATCTTTTTTTAAAGATATGTAGTAAACTTGTTTTATATAAATGTTATTCATATATATATGTGTGTGTGTGTGTGTGTTTATGATCTGAGATAGTTAAAATTCATGCTTGTTTTAATGTCTTGCCCACAGAAGCCCGAAGAGGGCATTAGATCCCTTGAATTGGAGTTACACAGGGTTGTGAGCTGCCATATGGGTGCTGGGAATTAAATCTAGATCCTTTGGAGGAACAGCTTAGCCATCTCACCAGCTCCTAATGTCAGGGTTATTAAAGGTGCCAATGAAACTAAGTATGAGCTACTTTTATAATGTGAGAATGTTTTTTACAAATCTTTCAGGTGCTTCATACATTAAAAATTTTTTTTAGTTATATGCATGTGTGTGTCTGTGTATATGAGTACAGTGCCTTCTGAGTTCAAAAGAGGGCATCAGATCCCCTGAAGGTGGAGTTACAGGTGACTGTAAGCCACCTGACATGGGTACTGGAAACTAAACTGGGTCTTTTAAAAGAACAGCAAGTGCTCTTAACCACTATGCCATCCCTGAAACCTCTACTTCAGAATTTTTTTTTTTTTTTTTTTTGGTTTTTCGAGACAGGGTTTCTCTGTGGCTTTGGAGGCTGTCCTGGAACTCACTTTGTAGACCAGGCTGGCCTTGAACTCACAGAGATCTGCCTGCCTCTGCCTCCCGAGTGCTGGGATTAAAGGCGTGCGCCACCAACGCTCGGCTCAGGACAAATCATGAAAAGGGTAAATTATGAAAAGTTATTATAGAATATAAATTTTGGTTTTTGTTTTGTGTTCATAAAACAAGAATTTGGAAACTGTTTGGGTCCAAATTCCTGCTCTCTCCTGTTTTTTTTTTTTACTGTGTGACTTTGTGCAAGTTAATTTCTATACTTAGTTTTCCGCTAATAAAATTGCAAGCAACCTCATAGGACCATATTAAATGACTTCCAAGAGTCTGGCAATATATATTCTGCATTAGTTGGTAGTATTACTACTATTAGAATCCTTAGTCAGGCATGGTGGCTCTTGCCTTGAATTCCAGCACTCATGAGGCAGAGGCCACCCTGGTCTGCAGAATGAGTTCCAGGACAACCACAACTACACAGAAACTCCTATTTCAATGCCCCCCCCTTTCTCCCCAAAAGAAGACTATTGCATTTCTAAATCTAGTCTTGTTGCCAAGATACAGTCTAGGAAGAGGAATGGATAAACTGTCCAATGCAAATCAGGGGTTTTCTCCTGTGCCACAAACTAGGAAACCTTAGTCAAATGGTGGAAATCCATGGAGGAGAATGAAGGAAATACCTAGTAGACATTAAGTGCATCAGATCACACCATATAAAAATGTAGGGGATGTAGGGGGATTTTTTTTCCCTGCATGGGTTTGTCCTGATAGACTTTATAAGATACAATTCCAATAAAGTCTATATAGACACTTTTTTCTTTTTTTTTTAAAGTAAATTTCCCTCCAGTAAGGCTAATTTTTTAAAAAGATTTATTGATTATATGTAAAGTGTTCTTTCTGCATGTATGCCTGCAGGCCAGAGGAGGGCACCAGATCTCATTACATACAGATGGTTGTGAACCAGCATGTGGTTGCTGGGAATTGAACTCAGGACCTTTGGAAGAACAGGCAGCTCTTAACTGTGAGCCATCTCTCCAGCCCCAGTAAGATTAATTTTATATTGCCCTAAAAGCCGTTTAAACTTAGAACTACCTCAAATACTTTATGGCTGTTTTAGTTTCTGTGAAAGTTTTAATTGACTTAGAAAGGTAAGCTCTGAGCCAGGAGGTGGCAGTTTACGCCTTTAATCCCAGCACACAGGAGGGAGAGGCAGGCAGATCTCTGTGTGAGTTCAAGGCCAGCCTGGTCCACAAAGTGAGTTCCGGGATAGCCAAAGCTACACAGAGAAACCCTGTCTCAAACACACACACACACACACACACACACACACACACAAAGAACGGTAAGCTCTGAGAAAATGAATAGTATTTTGTGATAACTCATTGATTATGAGATGTCCTTCTGTATATATGTTTCTCTTATTGGTTGATGAATAAAACACTGATTGGCTAGTAGTCAAGCAGGAAATATAGACAGGGCTTCCAGATGAGAATTCTGGGTAGAGGCGGCAAAGAGTGTACCTGCCGAGAAAGCAAGATGCTCCAGCATTCTCCAGTAAGCCAAAACCACATGGAGATATACAGGTTAATAGATATGAGCAAATAATTAAGAGAGATCTAGTCAGTAAGAAGCCCAAGCCTTTGGCCAAGCAATTTATAATTAATATGAGCCTCTGTGTGTTTATTTGAGACTAAGGGCCGTGGGACCAAACAGGTCATCAGAAACTGTGTCTACGCTTTTTCTCCCTTTATTTTTTTTTAATAAACATATACAGTGTACTCTGCTTATTAACACCTCCCATTACCCTTTGGTGTTCCTCTTTCCTTCTGAGACCTTCCCATCTAGTTTTCCAATGCTTATATTAGAAAAAATGATTCCTCCTCCTGTAGTCACTAATAGCCATTAGCTCCTAAGCAAGGGGTGGATGGGTTTTGTGGTCACCTCTATCTATGGAGGAAAGTTGGAAGGCCACTCTTTTGAAGGTATTCGTAGCTCTTATATATTTATGGTTGCAGTGGTAGTATCTTGTTTGGATGGCTGTTTCATGACAACCATCCCCATCCTCTAGTTCTTGAATTCATTCTGTTCTCTGTAATGTTCTGTGAGCCTTGGGTGGGAGTTGATACAGATGTCCCATTTAAGGGTTGGGTACTCACTCATAACTTCGGTGCTTTGACTAGATAGGACTCAACGAATTAACTTTTCCTGCCCTGGGCTGAGAGCTGCACTGATCTAGGTATAAACACAAATACTAAGAATGCAGTTTGACTACATGTTCATGTAGGTAAACATTAGTAGTATGTTCCTTCTGTGGGCCCAGGCCCTTCTCAGCCATAGGCTTTTGACCAAGTTTTTATAGTGTCAGGTGTATATTCCTTCCTGTGTTGTAGGCCTCGAATCAGACTGGTTCATCTGGAAAATAGTTTTGCCACCATTACATTAGTGGGCATGTCTTGCCTGACAAATTAGTATTGTAGTGCACATGTGCTCTGTAGCAGGGTAATAGCCTTGATGCGTTTTCTCCCCAATAGCTTTTATAGCTTCTGACAGCAAACATCAGCGGGCAAGGACGGGGAACATGTTTCCAGTTTAGTTCCGTCTTGATTTCTCTGTATCCCAATTACAAGGTAATGGTTTTATGTCTAGATACTGCATCCATGTTACAAAGAACAAGGCAACAGACTGTCTGATGGTGTTTGCCTTTTTCCCTCGGAAGGGATATCTTTAACCAGAGGCTCAGTCTATGTTGCACTGATCAGAACGGTCCCTGACTATTTAGATGTGAGGAACAGTTAAGAGAACCAGGTGTTAGTACTTCACTTCTGGTGGCTGCTATACTGCAAATGTAATGTGGATTTACTTTTTTGGGGGGAAGCTGTTATTACATTTCCTGACTTCATAGGAAAAAGACAACAGCCAAAAGTGGGGTTCTTGTTCATTTAGTTATCTGATAATTTGAAGAAACCTGCAGTTACACTTGTTGTTAAATTGTCTTTTTAGTTGTTGAAAACATTTGATAGTGGTAGGATGTGGACATATATGTTTTGGTATTCCTTAATAATGCTTTTAGAAATGAAGAAACTTCATCATTTGAACAGAGAAAATTATAAAACTGAACTGGAAGTCAAAGTTGAAAGATCACTTTAAAAATCCATTTACACTTTAATTTTGTGAACTCTAACTAAAATTGCACATTTCCTTTTTCTTGTCATTCTGGGTTTTCTCAGCCAATTTAAAAGAATCCTATATTTTAGCTAATTTTTTTTTATTTTGCTCATCTGTTCACTTAGTACAACCTTTCTGCTGTGAGGACAGAATTCTGGCTCTGTGACAGGCATCTTTTTTGGTGACCCTCCTTCAAGAGCCCTGCTGCCTATAACAGATAGGTAAGCCTTGTTCTCACAAGATTTTTTTGTTTTTTGGCAAAAAAGTACTTGTGCCATTTCTTGATTCTACATGGAAAATCCTCTTTAAATTTTTGAAAATTTATGTCTTAATACCTTGGGTTGGAGAGATGATGGTTCAGCCATTAAGAGCATTTGCTGCTCTTCCAGAGAACTCAAGTTTAGATCCCAAATAAACATGTCAGGAATCAGACCAGCACACACACTCACACACACGCGCGCGCACACACACACACACACACAGTACGATTAGGAAAAAATTAGTTTGGAAACTAGAATTTTCTTCCCTTTGAAACTTCTTACTTTAGTTTTTCCACATTCACTTTGTTAAAAAGACCCAGTCTTAGCATCTGCTTGATTAAATAACAAAGGTGTTTATTAAGAATCTTTTGATGGCTGCGGTGAATGTTTTTAATCTCAGCACCCCAGAGGCAGAGGCATGTGAATTTCTGAATTTGAGGCCAGCCTGGTCTACAAAGTGAGTTCCAAGACAGCCAGGACTATAACGTAGAGAAATCCTGTCTTGAAAAGATGGGAAGAAAAAAAAAGAGAGAAGAATAATCCTCCAAAGCTGGGTGTGGTGGGCATGCCTTTAATTATTCCACCACTTGGGAGGCAGAGGCAGGTAATCTGAATTTGAAGCCAGCCTGGTCTACAGGGAGTTCCAGGACAGCCAAGAATACACGGAGAAAGCCTATCTTGAAACAAATAACAGAAAAAGAATCACTTCTTAGATTTCATTAATTCTTTACTCTTGTTTGTCTTTTGAGAAGTAAGAGGTGCATTTTCATAGTTTAGGCATTATGATCCTTTTTTATTTTTTCTTTTTTAAATATTTATTTAATATATACACAGTATTGTGTCTGCATGTATCCCTGCAGGCCAGAAGAGGGCACCAGATCTCATTATGGATGGTTGTGAGCCATCCTGTGGTTGGTGGAAATTGAACTCAAGACCTCTGGAAGAGCAGCCAGTGCTCTTAACCTCTGAGCCATCTCTCCAGCCCCCTTTATCTTTTCTTAAAGTGTTTTATTTCTTCTTGGCCTTGAATTTGTAATCTATTACCTCAGCCTCCCTAATTTCAAGTATTACGAGAGTCCTCTTGATGGTTTGATACAATGGTCTTTTTTTCCCCTTTCCTCTTTCTCAAATATACAGTCTATACATGTAAATTATACCAGAAGACAGTGGTGTTACAAATCAAGAGGTTTGGCTAAAAGACTGGTTTAACAAGATAACTGACAAAATGTAACTTTTAAAGGTTTATCTAGTTCTCAAGAATCACTTCCCACTTTAGTAATGATGTAGCAATTACTAAGCACTAGTTCTAAGTTCTGTAATAGAGATCAAGACATTATTAACAAGCCGGGCAATGTGCACACCTTTAATTCCAGCACTTGGGAGGCAGGGGCAGGTGGATCTCTGTGAGTTTGAGACCAGCCTGGTCTACAGAGCGGGTTCCAGGACAGGTTCCAAAACATCACAGAGAAACCCTAGTTTTGAAAAACCAAAAAAAAAAAAAGACATTATTAACAGTCTTTAGCCATATGTATCCTTACATAGTTTAGTGAGAGAGGGCTGACCACATAGTATTAGGAGAAAAAGGGTATAACCAAACTTAATGAAATTGAGTCAGTACACATCTGTTATTGGACTGCTTTCTATAATAGAAAAATCTATATTCAGCACATAGGCCATGGTATATCACTTAGTTTGGTCCTATATCCTGTAACTTAGTTTTATAGTTTCATCCCTAGCTTAAAGGAACACATAGGTGGATGGTTTTTATTCTTCCAGAACTAATAGGACATGTTTGCTTCTTAGTAGCTGGAAGATCTTGACTCACTTTACTACTGCAGTTCCTCATTTATAACGAATTAAAGAATTTGGTTTGATCTTTGTTTTGAGCATGACAATGTGTGGATGCAGCATTATGAAAATGCATTTTTCTTTCCTCTTGAACTTTCTACTATCTCCTAACTTACTTACAAGGACCACGTCCTACAAACAGTACAGTAGAGATGAACATAAGGAGAGTGGCTGTGATAAACTATAAACCTCTAATAGCTTGCTTGCTTGGGGACCAGTAGCACTAAATAAGGGCAGTATAGTGTGGAAACAGGTGTGTAAATGACTTTAATAAACATGTATGTTTTGTTGCATTTTATATAGTTTATCCTCAATTGCTGTGTAAAACAGCTAAATCAAACCTACATTGTCTTTAAGGCATTATTTTTATGTAATTATAAAATGTTATCCTTGCCAGGCGGTGGTGGCACACGCCTTTAATCCCAGCACTTGGGGGGGGGGCAGAGGCAGGCAATGACGAGCACAGAGATGGAAATGACTGGGAAAAGTGTTAAGAGTGGGGCCATTCTTACCTCCATTTTTACTATTTCCAGGAAAGAGGACTGGAAAGGGTAAGTGATCTGCTTGAGAAGCCAAAATTAGCAGTGAATTCAGGATTTAAAACTAAGCTTGATTGTAAGCCATGTTCTTACTCATTTCTGTACTATATCTTCCACAAAGTTGGGAATAATGATTTATAGGCCAAGTATTATGGGAATGTGAAATAATCAAATATGTAGCATTGTGAGATGTTTAAAGGGTTGATCCTTCAGCTGACTTTGGATTTTTAAGATTTTCATAAGGTTTTACAATTTAAATGGGTGTGGTTAACTTGTCCTCTCAGTTGTCCCATTGTTTATCCTTATCTCCAAACACCAGTGACCTTTATTTGCCTTAACTGCTAAAACTGTCCATTGTTTCCCAAAACTGAGATGTTGTTTGAAACTCATTTTTTCCAGAATCACCTGTACCTAATAATTTAATCTTCAGGGTAGGTAAAGTGATTCTTAACATTTGTGGAACTAAAGACAAGATGTGAGTTCATCAGCTTTTACTATGCCCAAGATCTTGGGTACCACTTAAGTCTGGATTTGTTGGTTTACAGTTCAGTTTTGAGTATTTCCTAAGTCATCAAGTCTAAATCAGTTCACATCTCAAGTGTGTCACAGAAAACTTACAACTGATTAATGAAAATAAGGGAAACCAGGTATAAACTTAAGGGACTTGAGATGTTTATGAATCAAATCATATCTACCATAATGTGATATGTCATGGTTAGTGAGATGTCACTTTTTTTTTGGTTTTTTTTGTTTTGGTTTTTCGAGACAGTGTTTCTCTGTATTGTTTTGGAGACTGTCCTGGAACTCGCTCTGTAGACCAGGCTAGTCTCAAACTCACAAGAGATCCGCCTGCCTCTGCCTCCTGAGTTTTGGGATTAAAGGCTTGCGCCACCAATGCCCAGCTCGAGGTATCACTTACAATTTCCATTCTGTAATAGCTACCTTGTACTTAAAGACTATTTACAACATCATATTTTAGGAGAAATTGATTTGTGTATTGGAGGAAATTCTTAATCACAGAAGGAGGCATTTGGTAGCAATGGTGGGTGATACTGTTTCCTATATACCAGGAGGCATTGTTAAAAGTATTTTCACAAGTTGAACATTAACCCCACATAAAGACTTAGAAATCAGTTCCTTTATTTGATAGGTGGAGAAAGTAGGGCCTGGAGATGAACTGAGCTAGAATTTGAAAGTAAGCAGCTTGCCTCAAGACTATACTCTGAACTATAATTTATCTTGTTCTGTAGTACTTGTGTGGTATGGTTGTACTCTTTTAGAACTAAATTTTGTTAATCAACAGTAGGCTAGTTGTTCTTAAAGCTTTGGATAGAATGTTATCCTTTCTAGAAGATGATATTAAATGTAGAAAGATATATGTTTGTGCAGAAGCAACATTTTATAACAATGGCTTCATTTCCTCCCCTACCCACTTATCACCTCAGATGTTATACTTTATTAAACCACTAACTTGTACCAATTAATAAGTTTAAAATTAATCATATTGTGTATGCCTTCTAAAAGTTTAATCAGAAACCTTAGATGGCTCTGGAAATGGTTTAATTACTTAATTCTAATTACCTAATGTAATGGGATTGAGTAGCAATGAGGTGTGTTGTTTTTATTGCTTCCTTTTCGCAACCCTTTGGATAGTATAATAGTTTCAGATTTTATTAGCCTTTGAAGAGTGATAGTGAATATATGATTCTGTGTAATAAGAGTATTGATACAACAGTTGAACCTTTATTATTCCCTTTAAGAGCCTATTGCAGTTTATATGAACCCTATGGGCATCTAATTAAAAAATACTAGCTTAAGTGATTCATGGGAAATCCAATTCCAGTCGTTGGTGTTGTTTGGTAAAGCTCCCATATTTTATCAGCTTCCTAATACCACTTAAATACTATTAGTATTATACAAATTAGAAAGGTCTGCTAGTGCCCAGCCAACAGAATATTACTGAGTTAGGACTGGAGAGATGACTCAGAGGTTAAGTCTTCTAAAGGTCCTGAGTTCAATTCCCAGCAACCACATGGTGGCTCACAACCATCTATAATGATATCTGGTGTCCTCTTCTGGCCTGCAGACATACATGCAGGCAGAACGCTGCATACATAATAAATAATCTTTTAAAAAATACTACCAAGTTAATACAGGTGAGTCTAGGTTTATGTAGATATGTGCAATGGTGTATAACAAAGAAAAAGACACTAAAAATTGAATTAATTTCACTTAGATATAATAGTGTAAATCCACCTAGATTTTGAAACATTTATCTGAAGGACATATAAAAAAGAACACTTGTCTTTAAAGGGGTTCAGTGAGTGCTGGGCAGTGTGGTGCATGCCTTTAGCTCCAGCACTTGAGCAGCAGATGCAGGTGAATCTCTGTGAGTTCGAGACCAGCCTGGTCTATAAAGAGCAGGACAGGCTCCAAAGCTACATAGGGAAACCCTGTCTCAAAAAAAAAAGGGGGGGAGGTGTGGGAGGGAGCGAGTTCAGTGACTGTAGCATACCTGTAATGTAAGGCAGTAGTGGCCAAGGCAGAAACATCTAGTCTTGGTATGTAGTGAAGCAGTTATCTCATGAACAATGAAAAGCTGATTTGATGCTGTAACTCCAAAAAATTAAGAGTGTAAAACATTCTGTGTCTAGCTAGCTATTTGTGTTGGTTTTGATGTATAAAGATGAGAATTTATCTTAGGTTTTTTTTGTTATGTGGAATACTTTGCTTTGGGAATGTTAATTAAATGAATTAATTAGGATGGTTCAGAGACTTTAGTTGAAGCAAAGTACTTCTAAGGTGTAATTTGGATTGCAAATGTCCAGCATTTAGCTTTTGTTGAATCTGGATTGGTGTTTAAGAGCATGTACTCTGAGGTTACATGTATGTTTGACTCTTTGCTTGTATTGATGTGATTGTGAACAACATGACTTCACTGAGTATGTTTCCTCATATATTCACAAAAAACAACCACTGTATAGTTTATATTTTGAGTTATATTTCAGCCTCAATTAAATGGAATAATGTTGATGACTTGTTTACACCAAAATAAACACTGTTCAAGTACAAGTCCTTGAAACCATTGGTAATTAGTAATGTTTAAGCTCCAATAGCTAGTGTTTACTGTGAGAAAGGAGGAGGAGTATAGTGGTGACTCATCCATATTTGCTTTCCTTTCTAGCAACCACCAAAAAAGACATCTAAAAAAGAAAAAGCAAAACAGAAAGCTGCTGCTAAAAGTAAAAAATCTACAAAAAGTGCTAATGTTAAGAAGGCAGATAGCAGCACCACCAAGAAGAATCAAAACAGTTCCAAAAAAGGTATGTTAGACATGATGACAGCAACTGTAAGGGTACGCCATATGCATGTACATATTTAAGTGTGTATGGAAAACAGTAAACTGCAAAGTACATTGGGGAGAAGTAGCAGTTTTCAAAGCTAAAAAAAGTTTTCAATGTATGCTTTGTATGTAATTTTAAGGTAAAAATTTTTATTTTAAAATTAAAACTTAAGTGATTTATAACCAGGAAGGGCTTATGTTCTTTTGAAAATTTAAAAACTTCTCCTTCTTGTCTTACACCTTAGTATGCAAAAAACTTATTCACACTTAATATCTTAACTTTTAGAGTCTGAATCTGAAGACAGTTCTGATGATGAACCATTAATTAAAAAATTGAAAAAACCACCTACAGATGAAGAGTTAAAGGAAACAGTAAAGAAATTACTGGCTAATGCTAACTTGGAAGAAGTCACAATGAAGCAGATTTGCAAAGAGGTAATCAGGGGCATGGGTTCTAGTTAGTCCCTGCTGACTTAGGAATTTTTTACCTATTTAATTTGAAACTGTTAGTACATGTTTTTGTTTATTCATTCAGTTTACTGGTGTGGAAACTTAATGATGTATCCTTACCTTGTATTGGTTTAAAGAGAATCCTAGGAGTCACCTTACTCTCTTAGTGTGCAGACTGCTGTTATAGATTATGTTGTTAACTTAAACTTCTGGACATCTTTCAATACATCTCTGGAAATAGTCTTGAATGAGTCATTATCCATATTGAAGATATAGTTGAAGATTTTAAAATCTAGTTTCTTATGACTAAGTGAAGTTTAATTTGAAATACTCCAAAGGTAAAAAGAATCTATGCTTTTATTGAATTATTTTTTCATAAACCTTCCATGGAGCCTATACTAGATGCCAAGCTAGGACTGGGTGTTAAGAGATAAAGCAGAGAAGCCATTGCTTGTCCTTAAATATGCCTGCAGTTCAGTGAGGTGTAGAGGAAGACATTCCAACAGAGGGCTGTGTGCAAACTGTTAGAACACTTTGGGAGGAGCACAGCACCACAGAACAAACATTTCTACCTGGGGGCTAGGGCTTTAAAGAATATGGAAAAGCATCTAGAATTATTTACTGAGTCCCAAAATAGTAGAACATCACCTTTTCTCTGCAGCAGTGGTTAACCTTTCTAATGCTTCAACCCTTTATTTAATATATTTCCTCATGTTGTGGTGACTCCCAGCCATGTAATTATTTTTGTTGCTACTTAATAACTATAATTTTGCTGCTGCTATGAATTGTAATGTAAAATGCCTGTTTTCTGAGGGTCTTAGGTGACTCCTCTGAAAGGGTCATTCAACTCCCAGGTTAAAAACTACTGCTTTATTATTGAAGAACAATGGCAAAGTCACTGAAATAAACACCAGTTTGCCTCAAAACTATGATTTCAAGTTAGTCTTTACTGACGTAAGGAGAGAACTACTAGAGTTTTCAAAATTTGTAGATGCCTTGGAACTAACTTCAGTGTTCTTGAAACTAGGGAATTGAGAATCTGGGTAGAATATTGAGATAGTTAAAGGGACATAACAATAGTTGCTTTTGTTGGTTTTGAGACAGGACCTCTATATAACCAGGCTGGTCTTGAACTCAGAAATCTACCTGTCTTCTAAGTGCTGGGATCTAAAGTGTATACTAACTACTCCAGGTTCAATAGTTCCTTTGTTTGTTTTTGGAGGCAGGGTTTACAGGTATAGCTTTGGATCCTGACCTGGTGCTTGCTCTATAGACTAGCTGGCCTTGATCTCACAGAGAGCTACCTGCTTCTGCCTCCCGAGTGCTGGGATTAAAGGCGTGTGCCATCCCAACCATCGATACTTACATTAAAGTTATCCTTCAAACATCAAAAAATATGATCTGACAAAAAAGATGGTAGAGGCAGAAAATCCAGTTTATGTCATAAAGTAATAGGTATGAAATTGGGGATGCTTGTGGCTCAGTGATAGAATACTTGCTACCAACAAGCCATAAGATTGCCTTAACCCGCCAGAAATCAGAGCCTAATTAAAGGCTTCTTCATTGAGGATGCCACCAATCACAGGTAGCCATAATCATACTTGAGACTAGAACAGAGTTTAAAAGATGTTTTATTTAGATACTTTGAGGTGTAGTTCTTGGAACATGCAAATGAACACTGGTTCTCCATTTTAGGAGATACTTTATAAGACTTGTAAATATTGAAGGGGCCTTTCATCAGACATAGAAGGAAATAATAGTTTTGCTTATTAGAATGAAGGGAGCACTATAGAGATTGACAGTTTTCATTGGTTCTAAAGAATGCAGAAAAACAAGTACTTCTTGTGTTTTAAGTTGTAACAGCTTCTTTAAAGGACTTCTTTAGAGTGTATTGAAATTTAGATTGCATATACCCTTTAATCTAGTGGTGCCATGTCAAGGGCTCTCCTTTAAGGCATAGTTATATGATGCCGAAAATGTTCATTCAACTTGTGTATAAATAGTGAAAAATCAGAAGCTGTGTAAATGACCATCAGTAAGGAAATGAGTAGTATAACTTACTAAATATATTAGGGGTTGTAGTTATTTATAGCAAAAGTTATAAACCCTATGAGGGTAAGAGTTCATACTGGAAGTTAATCAATATATTTGAGATTAACAGGTTCCTTTAAATTCTAGGAGTAAAGCACTCATGAGACCATTTGGATTTTCATGATTTAATTAAGAGGATTGAGTATAGAGTAGCGGTTGAAGTTGAAACTGTAGAATCTCAAGAATATTGGGTTATATTGAAGACTAAGACCTCTAAAAGCCACTCTGCAGATAGCCTGCCAATACTCCCTACCTGTATTTTTGATTCAGTACTGCTTGGAAGTAGTAAAGCACTGAGGATGTCAGTTGACTTTATTGCTTTGAAGACAATATTACTAAATCTCACTTGCAGGCACAATTTTGGTGATCCAGAAAACACTTAAAATATTATGGACTGTGGTGATATCTTGTTTATACAAAGCCTGTCTGAGGGTCAGAGAATTGAGCTTGCCACTAGCTAACCATAGAGGTCTGGAGGTCTGTACAGTCAGGAAATGAGGTAGCTGGGAAGAAACAAGATGTAAGCAGGGAGAAACAGGAAGTCGCTCTCTAGTCTGCTAAGATGCTAAGGAGGTAAAATGTGCTGTGGCTTGTTACTTCTCTCTGATCTCTCAGAATTTCCCTCTATATCTGACTCTGGCTTTATATTATCTAGACCAATTAAGAACTCCATTTACAATGGACTTTTAAATCTGCTTTTAATGCTTTTAGGTATATGAAAATTATCCTGCTTATGATTTAACTGAGCGGAAAGATTTCATTAAAACAACTGTAAAAGAGGTAAATATTTCTTTTTCTGACTATTCATGTAATTACATTTGATACCTCAGAGTTTTTAGTAAACATGGATGGGGAAATATATCTAGTAAATTTGAACAGTTTTGATAAAACCTTATGCTAGATTAAGATAGGTTCATAGTGCACAGGGTAGCTTTATATTCCTGAGGTACTCACTAGCTTCAAGGCAAGTCACTCCAAGGTACAAGGTCAGCAGTAGCCACTGTTTCATATTTAGTCCATGGTTTCCTAAGGTCACGTTAATATGATGCAAGTAAGACTATATGATGTAATACATACTTGATTTTGTGTGTTGGATGTGGTAAAATGGTTTTCTTTTTCATTGCAGCTAATCTCTTAGAGGACAGATGGCTTGTTCTCAGATTTGAAGATCTGATTTATACCAGCAAAGAGAATGTATTTTCTTTTTTTAAGTCTATTGTTGGTAGAACTCGCTGCTGACCCTTTTGAGTGTTACGTATATTTGAGCTTGCTGTTTTAAATTGCATTTCCTTGCAGTTTTCAGTCTTGCATGGCAGTAATTGTTCCTTGCTTTCTATAGTTGTACATTTTGGATTTCTTTATTGTAAGGTCACAGATTTCTGAACTGTTATTAATTTTAGTGCACTTAATGTTAGCTTAAGATACTTTTAATCAAAGCAAAAACTATTATAACCAGCATTTATACATGCAGAGACTATTGCAGTATTTAGTATATGAAATATTTTGAATACACCTTCTGTCAGTGTGAAAACTTAGTGGCAGTTTGTTCATCTTTTAGAGCACAGCTGTTCAAATGACTGAGTTGGGACTTTTTCTGCATGTGTATATATGTCAGGTTGTCAGCATGACAGAAGTGACAGATGTTATTTTTGTATTTTTAAAAACCAATTTGTTGTATATAATTTTTTTTATTTCTTTTGTGCAGATCGGTTTTTAAACTCATGTAGGTAGGTGTCTTTACACTTGTAACTAAAGAATGTCAGTGTTCATCTAGGTGGAATGACAGAGCAGTCAGGTCAGTGGTGGCAACACTAAAGGACTGTCCAGTTCTGCTTTGCCCCGAAAGTGTCATCAGTTATGTATGTTAACTATCTATGTTAACTTAAGTGTCATAGAATTTTTATATTGAGGATAAACCAAAATCAACACATCAGAGTTTCAAAAACTGGGAAAGGGTGAGCACACTTGGCTTATATAAGTGAGCTGATAATAACTAAACTTGATACAGGAAACTGACTACCTTCGTAATTATGATTAAAAGTACCAGATATAATGCCAGAAGGTATGTGGACAATGTATGTATCTCTGATTAAAAGTATCAGATTGTAATGCTGGCAATGTATAAGTATTAGAGAATCAAGGCTGTTTGATTTTAAATTTTGGTCAATCAAGACTCTAGGTGATAAACATGGACTGTCCCTGAATTTAAATTGTCTTTTGATTATCCTAATAACCTATTTCTGAATTATAATAAGCTGCTGCTTGACAAAGTGACAATTGATGTACCAACTGAGTGTTTAATTTTTCACATCATAGATCAGATATATTAAAATAATGTTGAGCATTAACAGGTATTTTCACATATTTGACTTTAGTATATATATATATATATATATATATATATATACTTAGCGTGAAATAGAACAACTAAATGAGGACTAAAAATTGGCATTACTTTTAAATAATTTGTTATAAATCTTGGCAATAAAAATAAATTGATGTTTTAAATGTCTTGTATTTAGTCTTTCAGTTTATTTGCTTTTGTGTCATTCTCTGGGGTGTGGGAAGATTAGTCCCTAATCCTATTATTGAAGAACTCCAAGTAATAACTGACTACTTTTGAAGAGATAGTTTAGTAAATGCTTATAACCAAAAGTTTGAAAGGATTGGAAACAAAGTTGACAGTGATGCTATAACCATTTATTAAGGGAATTTGCAAAAGTTCTTATTAAGCAGTTTTACATAACCAGTTATTTGTGACGTGTAATTAAATCACTAATTCTGCTCATTAACTTTTTTTTTTTTTTTTTTTTTTTTTTTGGTTTTTTGAGGCAGGGTTTCTCTGTGAAACAGCCCTAGCTGTCCTGGAACTCACTCTGTAGACCAGGCTGACCTCTTGAACTCACAGGGATTAAAGGCATGTACCACCATTGCCCGGCTCTCATTAACAAAAATCTTAAGAGGTTGAAAAGCATAGCAACTCAAAAGTACCAGAGCTCCTGTAGAACAAAATATGAAATTAAGTTGTCACCTGAAAAAGGGAGAAAAATTAAATACACATTTATATGAAATGTCATAATATAAGCACAAGTGCCTAGAAACTAAATAACTTAGACTGAAATTTTAACATTTTGCATTTATCACTTCACACATGCTAAACATTTTAATTACTTACACTTTAAAGCAGAATACTTCCCTTATCAGTACCAATGAGTCTCAACAAATAACCTGTAAGCACAGTGAATAATAACTTTAAATATGTAGTTACTGGTTTGTATCACACTTTGACAGGGAGGGTGTCTATGCTGTCTAGAGCTCACTTCACTGTACATTCTTTATATAAGATCTTTAAACAAGCTAATTTTGAATTTCAGAAATACCTAATATTTCAAAAAGTGGCTTTAAAGTCCTTTGTAGCTCCCTTTTAAAAGCAGATAATGTAATTCAAAGACTTTTTAAAACAAAAGCATATTTCTAATTTGTCAACTGAAGTTTCTTGGCAGAATAGGTATCCAAAAGACCCTGAAACCCATGTTTATTAAACAATCTTTAAGTGGAAAAGTTTTGCCATGTTTAGACTTTTAACATATGGCTTATAAAGTATGTGCTATGTACCAAGATAACTAAGCTTTTCTGCAGTTTTCCAGTGGACCTGCCTATGGGAAACATAATGTAAACTATATAAAATATTAGACACTGAAGATATTTGCCAAATTTCAAGTGTGCTACCCGCCCCAAAAATGTTTTTATAGTGTGAAAACATTCACTCACAGTTAAGGGATTTTGAGTCTTGTGTTTCTGATGAGAGCACAGATCTAAAATATCAAAATATACCTGAATCTAAGTTTTGAATACCCAATGAAAAGAAATATATGTAGTATAAAAAAGCCTAGAAGCTTCATGTCATACTTTCAAGTTGCTGTATCAAAAAAAGAATTGAAAATTTTAAGGAAAGCCTGAAGATCGGAGTTGTGTAAAAATATTAAGGCTCATTGGTAAAGGTACTGATAAATTGTCACAGAAAAACACATGGCTTTCTCTAAGTTTGCTAGTGACTCCTGCTGTATTACTTGGTTTCACAATATATGAAAAGTAATCTGCCAACTAGAATGTCCAGTATGAAGGGAACTCCCAACCCGAACCAGGGTCTCAGTGTTAGGGTATACTGTGCCACTTCTGAAAACCACAGGACTTAGCACTAATTGGGCCTATGGAAAAATAAAGTATAAGTGCCTAGAAGGATTTTGAGGGTCAGTGATTTCAGAAGAATGAAATGTGTTTACATTTTCCTATCACCATAGAAACATTTCAATTTTACTATACAGAGTCCCCTCTCTCTTATTTGTGTTTCAAACTTTTCCATTTGGGACACAGAAGAAAGCTAGGTCCAGATGTGTTCTTTTTAAAACGCTGCAATCTTGCTTGCTTCTCGAACACCACTCAAATATGCTCCTGTAACAGTTTGTGGGAAATGCCTGTTTGTTGCCTGTGGGGTAAAAAAGAAACTGTTTCAGACTGTGCATAAAGAACTGATGATATTGCAGGTTGTATGACCTTATACTTTTTCTGGTTTACCGAAAAAGATTTATGTGTTCATGACAGAGCCTTGAATCTTGGCTTCTTTTGCTAATGCTTTACCAGACTTATCTGGTATCTGATGTCCCTTCCAAGTACTGTGACATCCATGGAAATAGTATCTAGAACAGTGAAGGTTAAGTATGCATAAGCCTCATAAATGAGTATTAAAAGAGGAACGTGAGAATAACTATCCAGGGAAAGCAAGATGAGTCAGTCTAAAGAAATCCCATCTTAGCCTAAAATTGTAATCTCTAGAAGCAGATGAAAAATGCTACCTGGAATATGGCCATTATGTGCAACTTGCACAGCTGACCTAAGATGTCTCTTGACAAAAAATTACACAACAAAACCTAACATTATCTGATCAAACCAGATTTGTGATCTGCAGGTAAACTTGTAATAGAGCTGCCTTTATGATGGGATGGAGGACAGGAACTAACAAAAGACAAAAACATTTTTACAAAGAATCTTGGGGAAATTTCAGTCTGGGGCCTGAGAAAGCATAGCAGTGCAGGCAGCAGCTGGTTTCCAAAGCATTTAGATCCAGGCAGCTGATGCTGCCGTCCCTCCTGTTGTTGGTAAAGTACTTCAAACACAAGGATCTACATGTTAGAAAGCACACCCTTGTACTCAACTCTAGGAAGTTAGGTCTCTAGATTATGTTTTCTGCCCAGCAAGCATAATCCACTTGGTAAACTCCAGGCCTATGAAACCCTGTCTCCAAAACAACCAAGGTGGACAGCTCCAAAGGAATGACACATCTGAAGTTGAGCTCTAGCACATATTTACCCCTCAAACATGCCCTTCTTCTTGCAAAAATCTAGGTATTATGTTCAATAAATCCTTCAGCCGAGTGGTGGTGCTGGCAGTGGCAGTGCACACCTTTAATCCCAACCAACATTTGGGAGGCAGAAGCAGGCAGATCTCTTAAGTTCAAGACCAGCCTGGTCTACAAGAGCTAGTTCCAGGACAGCCTCCAAAGCCACAGAGAAACCCTGTCTCCAAACAAACAATTATCCTTAATAATTACCAATGAGCTTTCTAGCATCCAAGATGCCAGAAGCAAAGCTGCTACCAAAAGGAAATGTTCCCCAGGCAGTGCTGTCACTGCTGGAGCTGTGAAGGCTTTTCAAATGTGCCTCACAACCAGCAAGGAAAACGAGAAACAGTTTTCAAAAGCTTAAATAACCAATGAGACAATTCTCAGTGACGGCAATAAAAACTGACAAGAAAACATTCATTTCAAAGTGGAAAGAAAGGTTGGCAATCCAAGAGTTTGAAGGAGAACAGAAGATGTAAAGGATAAAGAAAATGGGAGAAAGCGATCAGAAGTAAATTGCTGGATTGGAAGACTAGTTTTTAATTACAAGGACTAGAGAGTTTTAAGAGTTCGCCCGGCAGAAGACTGTACTATATATTCTTGTCAGTTAACAGTGCATACTCGAGGGTTTCAGATAACAAGCCAGTTAGGTGGGAGATATTAGTGAATTGTGAACTGGAGATAATTGAAGAGTAGTGGAGACAGGTACCAAAATAGCTACCAGGAAAGCAGAAACCTGTTTAATAATGGAGTCCATGAACACCTTAACTCAGATGTCAACATTACATTGCAAATGACAGTTAAAACAACAGATATCAACCAAGTGTGTTTAGCTCACACCTAGAATCTCAGCAGAATATGGGGCAGGAGGATTGTTGCAATCCTGTAATCCGAGTGAGACCTGGAGCATGGATACCAATTAAGTAAAATAGCTATATTTTTAATATAACAAAGCAAGCTAGAGTCTAATACTTAAATCATACAATGTCAATATAGATACTTTAAGACAGATAAAAATGATCTGATCACAGGAAACTAGACAGCTAAAAATAGCTGCAGCAGAAACATAAGGCAAGCTTTCAGAATGGAAAGGGATTCCACCATGAGCAGTCACAAGACTTTCTAACACACTTGGCTTGGGTTTTAAGACTGAGCCAAGCCAGGCGTTGGTGCACGCCTTTAATCCCAGCACTCAGGAGGCACAGGCAGGTGTATCTCTGTGAGTTCAAGACAACCCTGGTCTACAGAGCAAGTTCCAGGACAGCCTCCAAAACAATACAGAGAAACCCTGTTTCGAAAAACCAAAAAAAAAAAAAAAAAAAAAAAAAAAGACTGAGCCATTTTAATTGAAAATAAAAAGGATTGAATTTGATGTCAAGATATGTACCTCACCAGCAAAAAAGACAGTTCCTTGTATCTCTTCAGCAATGATGTCATAGGCCTCACCACTTCCAAATGTCTTGACGAAACTATATGCCATCTGGATCCATGGCTCTGTGCTCCACCGTGTGACAAAATACTTGGTGGGATCTGGGACTTCCTTATGTGCAAACAAATAAATTATTTTTTTAAAAGGATAAAAAGGGAAGTTGGATATACCACAACCCATTTGGAAATAAGCTGTTCTCCTTTTAGACCTGAGTGTACTGTGGTAGCCTCCTAAGTAGCAATATGTCCCTCCTTCCCGTGACCTTTCCCTTCCCCAGCCAAACCCAATCCCTTCACTTCTATGCCTCACCTGCCAAAGACACATCCTGTACAACAAATCGATACAGAGACTGTACGCTAAATTTTGTCCACTGGCCTCTGACATGAGAAACACTTCCCTATAATTTGTTGTTCCAGATAACTGAAAACCCAAGCTGAGAATGACTATGTGACAGAATTATATGACTAGTTAGATCTTTTACAAAGGATTGGCAATAGCTGAATGTACCTCAAATTTACATTGAGTCATTTCACTTCTATTTCTACTCTTAATTAGAAGACAGGTCATGGCTACTTCCAGATCTTCAAAAAATAGAAGGCACCCTGACCTCCTCGTAGAGAGACTTGTTTATGTGGTACAATAGAAAATTTTAGAAAACATCCCTTTTTAAAATAGCTCAGTGGGTGCGGGCACTTCTGCTAAAGCCTGATAACCTGAGTGATCTCCAGAACTTACATAGTAGAAGGAAGTTATCCTCTGAACTATACATATGTGTGATGGCATGCACGTTTATATACGTAAGATTTTTTTTCTTAATGTAGTCAAAGGTCTTATAGCTTGGGTAAACATGAACTATAAGAAAACATGGCCTTTTACAGTCTTAGGAAGATAAGTGTAAATCATGTGATAAGAAAGACAGCCATATTGTAGACTGCTGCTTTGTAGCCCCTGCAGACCCAAGTTTAAGGACTAAGTCCATCAGAAGGAACTTGGAAGCATGAATCTTCAATGGGTAACTGGATAACAGCAGGGGTATTAGAGGAGGACTAATTCAGTATGACCAGCTTCTGTCTTTAGAGTACAGAAGGAAAAGTATTTGAGGATACCAAGGAAAACATCTGTAAACCATGAAGAGTCCTACAGAGACCAACCCACCTAGATATCTTAATCCTAGGCCTGAGGCCTGCAGAACTCTAAAAGACTAAGTTTTGGCACCTGTGTGGTGGCAGTTTGCTACGGCAGTCATGATAATGCAGCTGGGTACTCAGGTGGAGAGGGAAAATGCCAGGAAAACCAACGTGGCCTGTCCTGATCCTTTCATATTCAGTAATGCAGATTGGTTTCCACTTCCACCTGCTTAGATCATATCCACAATATCAAGGAGGGGTTTTCTCACCTGCTCCTTGAACAGCTCCCGAAGGATCCTCATGCACTGCTGCAACACCTGCTTGTCATCCATGGTCCTGAGGGATGCAACTGCCTCCCCTGTGATCACCGACATCAGTACACTTTGCTGCTTTTGCAGGCACACGGGGAAAAGCACAAGACAGTTGCTGTAAAGGCTCAGTTCCACACACAAGGGCCTTATTCTCCTAAGCTGAATTTCATTGTGTCCCACTGTTCTTTATCTTCAATGCCTATCCATTTCCATGCACATTACTCATCCCCCTACCTACACACACACACTACAGTCCCCTGTTGGAAAGAAGTAAACACTCATGAAATAAAATGTCAAATTAAAGGTTCCCTTATCTGGTTATGAAATTTCGTTTGAGATGCAGCAGAAAGATTGAGAAAGAAATCCACAGGAATAATTAAAACCTTCCATGGCTCCCACATGAAAACCCCCTTAAAGTATTTCTTCAAAGTGAGGAAAAGTAGGCAGCGGTAGCTGGGTCCCTTGGTTTCGGCAGCACAGCTACAAGGGATGTTCCTAGAGCTTTCTGTTCCAGGGCGGTAACTGGTTTCTACCCTTCACATCTACTCCCATCACAGACCTCCCATCCCCACCCTAGCTCAGTAGAGCCAACAGTTAGGAAATGTGGTCCACTTATTTACTGTGCTGTCGCTGGGACCTTACCTGAGCAATTCACTTTCAACCTGCAAGAAGCTCTCATGGGCATCAGGTCAGACCCCAGAGAGCAGAACTGATGCTTTTAAGAAAGCAGCAAGGACTGGACTTCTTTCTAAAGGAAAAATCCCAGTAAATGTACCCTCCCAGAATATAAGCATACCACAATCTGTACAATCATGATTGATTCCTGCAAACAGCACATAATTCACAAACCCTAACCTTCAAGAAAGGAATTCAAATCACACCACAAAATTTTACCTGAGGGTCCATGTCGTAGTATATAGCAAAGAGCCCTCGCTGGCTGGCACTGGGAGGAACATGACCAAAAAAGTCAGCCCCTTGAACTTTACTGTCCCAAAATCTATATGGAAACTGCAAGGCAATCTGGAAAGCAAGCAGAGAGAAAGTTAAGCACTCCCTGTGTCAGCTACATGCCATTCTCTAAACACAACACAGAAACTACTTGTTTGTACTCAGAAACAACTATACTAGGTTCAAAACTCCACCTATTTAGCCCTGAGCTTCTATAATCTATACACCATTTAAAAGGCCTTGTAGTATCTGCAGACTACTAAAGGAGACCAAAAACAAAACAAAACAAAAAAAACAAAAAACCCAAAAAACAAAACCAAAACCACTGGGCTCACTGGAACCAAGAGAGTCAGAGAGAATGGACACAGGAAACAAAACAAAGTAAGAACTGCCTATAACAAAGTCAAACTTGCAGAACAAGACTCTTTCCCTGCCAGGCATGGTAGGCAAGTGGATAATCTCAGCACTTGATAGATGGAGGCAGGAAGATGAGAACTTCAAATCTACCCCTAGCTACATAGTTTGAAGGCAGTTTAGACTACATGAGAGCATTGACTCTCCTAAAAGTCAAAATGGAATTCACTTGGCCTTTTTTTAATATAAATTATATCAGAAATTTTAAAATAAGGCTAAACTTTTTCTTAATATCCTCCCCCCATTTTTAACTAAGTAAATTGGTTCTTTGACAACTCATACATGTATATAAAACATTCTGTTTACTCTTAGTCCCTTTTATTTGCCTAACTGTACACAAAAGGTTATTATTCAAACAAAACTGTCAGCCAGCACTGATCTCTGAGTTCTGAAGCTAAGATAATTTAGGTCACCTTTTCAATGATGCCTGCGCCCAAGCTGTTGATGGCCTTCATCTTCTTCTCTGACAATGGTGGATTAAACTGGATGGCACCTCTCTGCAGTATGGACAATGGTACAGTGACTAATACCTGTGGGGAACAATTAAGACAGCATCTGAAACCACCCACACTTCTCAGTGGCTCATACCAAAACCTGAACATTTCTCTCTGCTCTACTTCCAGTTGTAAAACTGTCAACATCCCACTTTATGTTCTAAGAATAAGGGGTGCTATGTGAGATCACACAGGGTGTTGATTGCACAACAGTGCCTAGCTGGACAGAAGTAGCATCCACACAGAAATGTACATACAGAACCTTCTTGATGGCTAATGATAACACTGGGTCAGGAGTGTAGCATACTTCATCTTTGCAAAGAAGCACTATTTATGGAAATGGCCTAGCCAAGCATGGTGCTAAACACTTGTAATCCCAGCACTCCAGAGGTACAGACAAGAGGATATAGTGAGATCTTGATCACAAAAATGAAGAAAAGGAGGGGGAAGGGAGGGCCCAAAATAATCAGAGCTTGTTCTGTCATTTTCAATACTATCCCTGTCAACAGTCTATACAATAAAGGAAACGCTTGCCCCTACTGACCTCAGAATCAGAGTACTACTTAAAACTAGGAAGTAACAATATGTCCCGTAATTGAGAAGCATATCATAAAGTATTAGGTTATACACTATGTAACTACGTGAGAACTTTTTAAGCAGTAAGCACTTTACTACAAGGTCTCAAAGTAGTTTTAAATAAAGGTCAAATTGAACTCTCTGCTGGGTATAGCAGAGATAGCACACACCTATAATACTAGCACTTAGAAGGTTAAGGCCAATCAAGGCTACACACCAAGGACCTACTGGGAAAAAATTACAGAACCCTTGAGACTACATAATAAAAACAAGCCATCAAGGATAACTGCTGTCTTACCTTACCATTCAGAAAATTCTAGTTCCAGAATCAGCCAAGAAGTCATTAGTACTGCTACCTACATATAGAAATACCTAACTCAGCAAAAACAGTTGTCTCCTGCCCTGCCTTTTGACTTTGTGGGACCTCCACTATCCCTGCTACAGCAGAACCAAGTACCTTAACCACTGTGCTGTTAGCAGAGGCAGCGATTGTAAGTCAAAGCCAGGCAGGCTACACCTCCCAGATGTGTATATGACTGGTTAATGTCACAAGGAAAACCTTAGCAGCAAGGGAGTCTGTAAGAAGAGGGAGGGAAGGAAATATCTCTGCCTTTCAGTATCCATAGGACTAGATGAGACAATGCAGGTGGAATGCAACTGAACTCTCACTATTTACTCCCCTCCTCAAATATTACATATATGTGGTTTACTACCAAATCCAGAATCAAAGCAAGCCCAGAGTTCTTCTGGGAGTTTTGTTATACTTTCTGCCATCTCAAAGCCTTAAATTATAAAATATGTTGGCTCTCCTAAAGCTTAAAATCTATTCACACATGTATTAGCATCTACATGAACAAAATAGTCATTGCCAAACAACAGCTGACATGACAACTGCAAAAAATTAAGTAAAACTTAGAAGTCTTACTAACAAAATTTTCAAGCTTTTGAGTAAGCCATTCGGCCAGTGGTATAAACTCACCCTAGTTGGACAATGAGGCTCATTCTCTGCGAAAGCAACCTGGATTGAGTTACAGTCTGTCACAAGTTTTTAATCTCCCCAGCTGGGTCGCAAAGCTTTCACTCACATGTTCAAGAAGACATCCAGTACAAACTGTGATGTGATGAGTACTAGTCATATAATAAAAACATTTGCTCTAAACATTTCAAAGTACAAAGGCTCAGGAGTGCATGTGTCTAGCCAACAACAGAGGGTGAGGGTGACCAGGTAGGGAAACGCCAAGTACCATGTTGTCCTAGACACTAAGATGCAGACACACAGAACTCCCTTCCAGCGAGCTGATGACAGTAGCTTTAAGACACCCACAAACCCATTGCATCTCTAGGTTCTGTCCTCCCTGTGTGACATGGAATCCTTTATTTTTGTGTCAATATTCAGGACTGTGAACAGATGTCAGATAACAAAGAGGACAAAGCAAAGCTAACCTGCCAACAGGTGACAGGGTCCAACTCTAGAAATAACCAAGCTTTCAGGGTTTATCAATCCCTACCGAGTAACTGCCTTTATTTTCCAGTACTAGGCTTCACATTGTGATGTCAGGAACTAGACTCAGCACCTTGCACTCTCACCCACTGAAGCTGTTTACCAGAAATTCAAGGTACATCAAAGCACGTACACTCTCCATGTGCACAGTTGCAAGACAAAAATCTGAATTTGGAAAGGGTTCCATGGTAAAAGTACAGAATTGAAGTAACAGGTCTCTTCAGTGCACAACTTCTCCAAGCCATTTCAGCATCCCTTTCAACCCTAAGGGGGTTGTGTTATATAAGACTTCCCAAACTCATGTGACCAAGGCATTTTCAGGAGGAAGACTGGAGATGACATCCAGCTCCTCATTTGTCAACCCTGGGAATTTTTTTATTCAGTTATTAGGACCAATGTACTACAGAACCCACTTTAAGGAACACACAGTTCCACCTGCCACCTGTTTAGATGGTGCTTGACTATTTCAGATTTGTAAGCTACCCACAACTTGTGGGTAGACCTACTTTATTAGAAACCAACAAGTCTCTAGGCAGACTGCCAAGGACAAACTGCTTGATGGCAAAGACAGTTCTCTTCTCCACAGGCCCTTGGCAGTATGGTGTTCTATCCTAGTAGGATCCCAGCACCTACCTTTTGTGCAGAATGCCCTATACCATCTGTCGTGGTAACTTGTACTTCATCTCCAGTATAATCTATACTCTGCACCTGTTCAAGACAAACATTTAGAAACAATGTGAGGGTCAGGGCCTTTCCTACTACCATTGGTCATACGCTCACACGTGTGTGTGTGTGTGTGTGTGTGTGTGTGTGTGCCTGTGCATGCGTGCGTGTGCACGTACTACTGAAGCTATGTGGATCAGTGAGTGCTGGGCATGCAGCAATCTTGAGTATGTACAGCTGAATTTGAGGTTAAAGTTTATAAACATGTTAGGCTAATGGAAAACCCTTTATTATAGCACAAGTAAGACAGGTCATTTCTGAAACTTGATGATGTAAGCCCACTGGGATGAAGAACTGAAGTGTTGAGTTAGGGTTAGTGAGGTCATGAGCTACTCAAACACTGTATTATTATTATTAGTGAACTGTGCCCAGGACACTCTAGTTTCCAAACCTTAGGCAATGCTTAACTGACTGGATGTGTTGATTCTTAGGCTACATTTGCACCCTCAAAGTGTTGGGAGATACTGGCCAACTGTCCAAACACTTACCTCCTGAGAATCACAGTCCCAAAACTACAGCCTCCCAAAACTTCACATCCTTCCCAAGCAAGCAAAAAAACGAGAGCTTCCCACCATCCAAACTCACCGGAGACTTGAGGCGAATGTCCAGTCCTTCAGCCAGTTTTTCAATGATAGTGGAGTATCCAGGAGTTAGAAGAGTATGGTCACCAGCAAACTGGGCAAAGAATTCATTATGGTCCCAGGAGCGAGCAGACACCTGGGAAACAATACAACATGTTAGGAAGCCATGATGTAAACCTACAAGCTGTCCCTGAGGACATCAAAAGGAAGCTCCAGGTGGGAAAAAACATCCAAGGCAAGAGGACAGAGTACCAATCACAGAGGAGGTGAGGACAACCAACAGCCCCAGTGTACAACACTGTCCGGGCAGGACAAACTCGGACACACAGAAAAGCTTCCTTTAGAATGAAAAGTCTAAACAAACATGTTGGCTCATGACTCTAATTCTAGCACTTAGAAAACTGAGGCACTGTCCTAAATTCCAGGCCAGAGACTATGGAGTGAGACTTTGTCTCAAAACAAATACATTGGACAGCACCTGAGGAACAGTATCAGAGGTTCTATGGCCTACCCATGCACGTGTACATCCACACATGACAACTGAGAGACGAAGGTTTAAATAATATGAGAATGGGTACCAACCATTGATTTAAAACAAAAAAAGAAAAAATGTTCATTTTATACATAGCTGAAGGGGACTCCTGCAGTGGGGGCTCCCTCCCAGACCCTGGATACAAGCCACACCCAAACACCTGTTTTCCCAGAGAGATCCTTTATTCACAGGGGAAGAAAAGTAAACGTGGCTGCTCTCTGACTCAGGAGAAAACAGCAGCAAATGACCTGGCAGGTGTCATTTTTAAGAGGAGAAGAGAGGGGAGGTCTGTGTTAGAATGGGCTAGGATGCTGTGGTAAAAAGGAGAAGGGGACAAGGGAGAAGGGGAAAGGAACAAGGAAGAGGGACGGGCATTTGTCTCAGAGGGACAAAGGATGCCTCTGGGTAGAAGGGAGACAGACGTGGCCCACAGGCAAATGACGGTTTATAAAGGTAAACCTGAGCAGTGGATCAGTGTTTATCCCTGGAATACAAACAGACATCGTGTGTCCATAGCACAAGGAGGGATGCTCTCTCTGCCTGGACTCTTAGGGGAGTGCCTGGACCCTACCCTGAGTGAAGTGACAGACTCTAGATATCCCCTATGCGGAAGGAATTGGCAATAGGGTGGGAGGATGGGGGGGATGGGGGGGGTGCAGGAGGAGGGGAGGGAGAGGGAACTGGGATTGACATGTAAAACAAGCTATTTAAAATTAAAATAAAAAAATAAAGGTAAACCCCATGGTAGGATGAAGTGTTTAATTTTTTTTTTTTAATTTTTCGAGACAGGGTTTCTCTGTATTGTTTGTTTGTTTGTTTTTTTTTTTTTGGTTTTTCGAGACAGGGTTTCTCTGTGGCTTTGGAGGCTGTCCTGGAACTAGCTCTTGTAGACCAGGCTGGCCTCGAACTCACAGAGATCCGCCTGCCTCTGCCTCCCGAGTGCTGGGATTAAAGGCGTGCGCCACCAATGCCCGGCTTCTCTGTATTGTTTTGGAGCCTGTCCTGGAACTTGCTCTGTAGATCAGGCTGGTCTCGAACTCACAGAGATCCACCCGCCTCTGCCTCCCAAGTGCCAGGATTAAAGGCGTGCACCACCAACACCCGGCAAAGTGTTTAATTTTATTTGGGCACATTAATTAGGTGAACCAAAGGGGGCTTCTGATTCCTGGACCTTGGTAGTCAGCCTCAGGAAGAGGGAGTGGCCAAATAAGGAAATAGACCTTGTTGTCTAGCTTTAGGAATATAATGTAATGGTTTTTAGCAAGGCAGAGGGAGAAGGCAAACCAAGGGGAAGGGCAAGACCTGCCAGAGCCACATGTTTGAGTGAGCTATGTCCCTTCATCACCAACTCTGGCAAGGCAAATTGTACGCAGGTCAAACTGCATTGTTCAACTCCACAGGAAAATACGCCAAACTTCTCTCCTCAACACGGGTAAGAGGAGGCCTCTATAGAGGCCAAGACCCAGCATACTTGGGGGAAATGGTTCAATTCAAATTGTAATGCAGAGTAGCATGGAGGTGGAGGTGTCCTCACGACCGACCGTGCTTCTAAGCAGGTAGTGGAGCTCTACATCACAGCTGGTTAAATGCGTTGGGCAAACCTGAAATTTACTTCTACAAAACAAACAGAACAAAATTGTAATGCTACATTATTTTGGTTTCCTGGAGTAGTGTTTTTACACATGTCTCTGCACCCTCAGCACTGAGATCATGAGCACATGCCACTATGTCTGGCCTTCCCATGGGTGCTGGGGATCCAGACGCAGACCCACGTGCTTCTGCGGTAGCACTTCTTTCTCTGGGTGAGCCAGCGCCCCAGCTGCACGCCAGGGTGGTTCAGGACACAGGCTCACCTGCTGCAGGCTGCTGCCACAGGCGTACTCCAGGTTACTCAGGTGGAACTGCAGCACCTGGCCCTCCAGCTCGCTGAACTGGATGCCAGATTCCTTCACAAACACTCGGTAGATCTCTTCTATCTTCTCTGTGGTAGGAATGGATCAGAGCAAAAAAAAAAAAAAAAAAAAAAAAATCAGCTGAGAAGTAATTTCCTGTCCAAATCCGGATCTTGCTTTTCCCAACAGAGCCCAAAACTTCCAGTCTTCCCAAGCAAACCCAAGAGTAAGTAATAAGCAATAAGCTCTTGATGGGGCCGAGTCCTCGACAAGCAAACACTTAATCTTAATGGAAAGAAAACTACAGAGGAAGCTGTTCATGAAACATGTCAAGTTCCTGATTAGTTGAGAAACTGTTTCCTCCCTGCTCAAGATGTGGACAAAAGAATCCTACACATGCAAAGACAGGCTTACCATGCCCTTTCTGCTGGGACTGCCATGGCATTGGCATTCCCACACCTCCCTTACAAATGGAGGAATACAAGACTGCTAGGCTGCAGTTTCTACTGTGGCCTTTTGCTGTGTCAGCCATATTCCTTAAAACCATTAATGAATCCCTGTTGCAACAGACAATTAAGTTCCAAAAGCTGACTGAGCAGGGTGGGCACCTGCTGGCTTCACCCATGTAGCAACTTTGAGGCTTGGCCACACAGTTCTCCCAGGGTAAGGTTAGCCCTGCTGGCCTTGCTTCTCCTGCGGTCTAGTTTAAGTACGCCCTTCAGCACCTGGATCCCCCTGCCTTACAGTCTAGTGTTATCTAGCGGCTGCCTCAGCCTCCCCAGTGCTGGGTTTCAGGCCTGTGCTTCAATTGCAGCACTTACCTATGCCATTCTACTGGAATTTTAACTATAGGCATTCCTGTGGAATTGTTCTAGTTGGCTTAGACAATAACAAGAGTGGGTGCACACTTGGTGTCTGAGGACTCTGGCCTCATGTCTAATTGTAAGCATCTTAGTACAGAGGTTGCCCCTATTTAGTGACCATAATCACTCACATGTTTCTGTGAAGTGCTGTGTACCTATCTGTACAACCACTCCTGAGCACCTGTTTTGTTTTCAGCCATGGAAAACTGACTCAGCACCTAGGGTGGGGTAGACAAATGGTCTCCTACTAAGCACCAGTCTGAGCCCTCGGGCTTTCTGAGACAAGGTACATATGTATTAACAGTACACAGCTGTGTGTGTGTGTGTGTGTGTGTGTAACTGGAGATCATGACTCTGCCTCAACTCCAAATTCTCACTAGCATGTTGTAATTCTTAACTAATTTATCGAGATAGCCAAGGCTCCTGGGTTTGTGCCAGGTTTCTGCCTGGTGTCTTGAGCTCTTTGTCACTTTCAGGGCCCTTTGTGGCAGCCCCATTCTTGCCTGCTGACAGAGTCTCTACATTCCTGTCACTTTGTGGAAAGGAAAGAAACAGCATTGTTTACAGCCCAGAATGAAATTAAGCATAAGCAGACTAAGAGAGGCGTTAACCTAATTTTTACATAAGTAATCTTTTAAAATTTTTGTACACAGTCCTTGTGAAATGACCTCTAGTCCCAAAGCATACACACACACACTCTCTCTCTGTCTCTCTCTCACTACAGTGAGAGTACAAACAACTGAGCTGATAGGCAGACTATAACCATAACTCCATACAGATATATATGCATTAGCAAAACTTTTAAAAATAAATGTTAAGCTTAAGCAATTACTTATAAATTATTCTTGGGCCTCCTTTAACTTTTTAAAGCAAGGCCAAGAGAAAAAGCTGTAACAAGGTGGGTAACTAAGAAAGAAGTGTAAAGAGAACCCAGCCAGTGTCTACCATACAGGTGTAAAACATTGAGAAGAGATTTGGGTGTGATGACATCATCTAAAATCCCAGCATTCTGGAGGCTGAGGCAGGAGGATCCCAAGTTCAAGGCCAGCCTGGGCTGCATGGTGAGACTATCTCAAAACGAAAAGAAGTAAAATTTGGAGACTTAAGTCAGGCTAGTAATTTCAGTTCCAACAGGTTAGCAGCTGATCAACTGGTCTGAGTACTACACATCTGATTCAGTGGCCCTGCTGTCTGGGGGGCATTTCTGGAAATTCTGTCATGGTTCGTCTTTTTTCCAACAGGGATCTGACTGTGAGTCAGGTCTCTCAAAGTTGGCAGAGGAGCAGTGTCTACTTTTAATTATCAACTTGATACAAAGTAGCATTTCCTGGGAAGGGAAGCCATTCAGTGAGGATTACACACACCAGGATGTCTGGGGGGATTGTCTCAGCTTCCTAATGGATCTGGGCAAACAAACCCTGAAAGTGGGCGGCACTCTTCCTGCGTTGAGGGACAGGGACTGTATTATTAGTGTACAAACGCCAAGCTGAGCAGAAAGCACTTGTGCGTTTCTTTTTCTTTGCTCTCGAGTGTGGATGCAGTGACTTTCCTGCTATGAGGGACTACAGCCTAAGCTACATAAACCCCTTCTCTCCTAAGCTGCTTTTTGTCAGCGTATATCACAGAAAAGCAAGGAAACTCAAAAGCACTTAGCTACATTATCAGCTGAAGAACTGACAACACGCTTGTCAAAATACATAGTTCAAATACAGACTTCAAATATTCGCACTTCAAAAAATACCATGCCTCCAAGAACTACAAATGAAAAATGCAGATCACAAAGTTGGGGTTACATAAACAGAAATGTAAGGTCCCAGCTGGTACCCTTAGGGAAATGGGTCGCACAGGCAGTCAAGGGCTTGAGAGTTGTGATTACTATTGCCCACTTAAGTACCACAGTCAAAGTTCTGATTTTATATCCTTACTTTAAAACATGCATTAAGCAAAACATGCTAAAAAAACAAACAAAAAAAACCCCACCAACTTATCTATTACAACTGAAGTCAAAGAAAGGAAAGAAATCCTGATACTCAGAAACCTTCAGAAAGCATATATGTGCCAACAACTGTAACCATATACATGGAGGGATATCACAGGTTTCTATAAAAGTAACTTTCTCTGGGAGACTGAAATAAAAGTTTAGATAATCTTGTTAAACAATATACCAACTCAAAGTAAGGTTCGTGTGTGTGTGTGTGTGTGTGTGTGTGTGTGTGTGTGCGTGTCTGTGTCTGTGCGCATGCGCCCATGCACACCAATGCCAAAGGTCCCCAGGGAAGTTCTGCCCACCTCTGAGAAAATCTGCAGTGTTCGGTGAGAGTAATATATACGAAGACTGGCCCTCCTGCAGACACTACGAGGGAACCATCACACCACCATTCTCCCCATACCTCCTAAAGGGACATCTTGGAGCAGAGTCTTATCCTTCCTCCACTCAGAGACAACATCCAAGAAAGCATTAAAATGAAAATCCATGCGCTTGTCAATAGTGGGGTCAGTTATCCGTCCACCTTCCTGAATTAAGTCACATCTTTCTCCCAACTTATGCATGCTGATGCCAAGCTTCAAAATAACAAGAAGAACAGGGTGAAAGTCTTTCCTGGAAAAAAATATCTACAAGTTCTAAGCTGAAGTTAGGCAGCGCTCTTGTGAGAAGAGCCTAAGAACTCAAAACCAGAGGCTGTGTGCTCACAGGGGACAGCAGAGCGAGGAAACAGAAAATAGGATGAAGTCAGAAACACCCCACTTTATGGGCTATGAGGGTGACAACAACACCTGGCAATGCACTCTAACTTCTTGGCTCATGTTTCAGGTGCTGTGGATTACCTGTCCTTATTAAACATTCTGTCTCTACTTCAGATCTTCACGCAAATGATCATATACACTCAGAGAAGCCGAAACCTTGCTGGGAAAAACAGTCACCTTAGACCTACCAGGCTGGCAAGACAATAGACAGGGTGCTATGAGATTGACTTTTGGGGAAATACCATTCTATTTAAAGTATTAATTATGCCCCAAATGTTACATGTAAGTTACCTCATGTAATATTTGGGACATACTTAAACTAAAAAATAATTACTTGTTTGAAAGACAAACTTACCTAAGAGCCCTATATTTTCCGCTGCTATGTCTAGCAATCCTAGGTTTGATTATGAACTAACTAAGTGGCCTGAAAATGACCCACAAATAAAAGATCTTGGGGAAAGGCTTTTAAGTGCCTACTGGGAAAGGCATATGTGTAACCATTCTTATATACTGGGCAGAGGGTATGAAGGAAGTTATGCATGCTGTCTACTCTGGAAGCAAATTAATATACCCTAAGCCCACGCCCAGCACTGAGGATGGAACTCAGTGCCTCACACATGCTAGACAGGTGCTTTATTACCACAGGGCCATCCCCATCTCATATCAACACCCTATGCCAACAGAGATAACGTTTCTCTTTGCCTACATACCAGTCCTTCAAGACACTCACTTGCTCACACATTAGTGCTACTGGGTTATTAATGCAGCCATTGACAATCTGGGGTCCTCTTCCCACTACGACGCCTTTGAAAGACTTATCATCCCATACTCGGCCTCCAATTCGATCTTTGGCTTCCAGAACAGTCACCTAAAAAGATAATTGGGGAATCTAAACAGAGCAGTCACACCAGATGCAAAATTACAACAATGTTGAGTGACAGTGTTAAACACTCCATGCTTAGACACTGTCATATTTCTACAGAAACAATTACAACTTCGTATGAAGAGAACCCAGGTACACATTTAAACCAGCTTAGCTTTAGTGGGTGGGTAGTCTTCCACCAGAGTGAGACTCTATCTCAGATAATAAAAAGAGATTTGGTTAATGAGTAAATTCATCACTGAAACTATAAACAGCATTCTACAATCATTAAAATTTTTTTAATGTATTTTGTTAAAATACACCACATGCAATACAGTGCCATTAGAGGTCAGAAGAGGTTATCAGATCCCCTTGTAACTGGAGTTACAGTTAGTTGTGAGCCACAATGTGAGCACTGGGAATTAAACCTAGGTCCTCTGTCCTCTATAAGAGTAACCAGTGCTCTTACCCACTGACCCAACTCTCCAGCCCCTATGTGAGTTTTTTTCTTTTTCCAATTTTAATTGGTGTGGCAGTGGGCATATTTATGTGTATACATATATGGTTCAGGTATGCTTGACCATATTTTTTGAAACAGGCTATCTCTCAATGAACCTGGAGCTCTCCCTTGTACCTTAACTGGCTGGCCAGCAATCTCCTAGATTCACCTTGCTTCTACTCTCCCAGTATGCTGGGATTATAGACACATGCTGCCACATCTAGCATTTATATGAATGTAGGGAATCTGAACTCAATTTTTCATGCTTACACAGTAAACAATTTATCTGCATAGCCAAGTCCCTAGAAATCACATTAAAGCATAGCCTAAGTCATGAATGGTGGCAAGTGCCTGTAAACCCAGCTTTTTGGAGGTTGAGGTAGGAAGCTCAATTGTGAGGCCATTTTGGATTACATCATGGGGATTCCCTGTCAACCAAAGCAAACAAGAACTATGTTCAAGAGCTGAATTTTCCATGAAATACCTATTCCTCATTATTGCTAGGACCTTTTCAACTATGTAAGTATGTCCTTAACTGTAGCATGAATTGTAGTTGATATTAATAATAAAAACCCAGAGACAGATATTGGGGTTAATGCTGAAGACCAGAGAAGCAAAGCAGTCAACCACTAGAGAGCTCTCACCTCTACCCATGCTCAGACCAAAGGGGTGATCCCGTCCTCAGACTGCGTCTCTAGACTGCATCTGTCTCCACCAAATCTCAGACTGCACTGAACTCTTGTCTCCTCCCACCTTATATTCCTCTCTGTCCCAAATGCTGAGGTCACCTTTGTGTGAGCTCTTTCTCTTTAGACTGAATCAGTTTTGTGTAACTCAGGGTGGCCTTGAACTCAAAGAGATCCACCTGTCTCTATTTCCCGAGTGTTGGGATTAAAAGCATACACTACCACTGCCTTGACTCTATGGCTAACTATTGTGGCTAGCTCTGCACTCTGATCTTCAGGCAAACTTTGTTAGATCATAAACAAAATATCACCATACCACACTTAACAATCAGCCAACTCCAGTGAGTCCCACACCCATCTCCAAGTTTCTAATGCCAGTGAGATGCAGAACTGCTCTCCGGGAGCAGGCAAGGTCTGTATGTAACACCAGGACTCCAAGTGCCCTTGCCCTGGGGGTTGCAGTAGGTGCAATGTGAGTGCTCCTTGCTGCAGTAGCAGTCATTCACCTCGGGACCCTCATAAGCACTACTCTGAATTGCTGGCTCCCAGTTCCCCACTGCTCAGGTTACCCAGAGCACTCTACGGTCTAACCTTAAGGGGGATGGATGGTCTCCTAGGCTATCTCAATCACTTGAGAGAGTAATGAGTCCTCTGGGCATTGTTGCCCCACCCTCTTTCTCTGATTTTCATTTAATAGCAAGCCACGTGTTTCTCTCTTTTTAGTATACAAGGGCTAAACATTAAAGGCAGCCTCCCCAGACTTGGATATTAATAGCTTTACCTGTAATATAATCTCTAGGTTTCCCAAGTAAAAAGCAAACAAGAGACAATGAGCCTAACATCTAATACTAAAATAAAACAAACACATTCTATAGCTCACAGAAGGGATTTCCTGCCACAAACACTTCCTCTAACCCAACTGACTTTCCTGTCTTGCCAGTTGTGTGACAAGATCCACAATGTGAGTCCTCTGTCTACCTGGGACAAAAAAAATCTTTTAGGTGTGGCTATTGAACACTTCTCTGACAACCTGAAATGTAACTTTGAACACCTTATCAAAAAGAAGGTACTGTCTAAATCTTAAATTATATTTAACCTGCCTGGCATGCCTTTAATCCCAGTACTTGGGAAGCAGAGGCAGGAAGATTTCTTGAGTTCGAGGCCAGCCTGGTCTATAAAGTGAGTTTCAGGAGAGTCAAGGCAACACAGAGAAACCTTGTCACAAAAAAGAAAAAACAAACAAAAACTGTATTTAGTTTTGCCTTCATTGAAAACCAAAGTCCTTGCAAAGTTTTAAACAGAAGAATGTGTCCAACTTAGCAAATCAGAGAAAGCTAGGGGAAGGTTCCTGATTTGATAAAAATGATACCAAATTCTGAGACAGAGTCTCACTATGTAGTCCTGACTGGCCTAGAACCAGGACGTCCTCCAACTCAGATTCACCTGCCCTCTGTCTCCTTAGTGCTGAGATTAAAGTTGTGTACCTCTGTATCCAACTGAACCATGTCATCCCACCCTAGCAGTCTCTATCTTGGCTGTGAGCTGGAGTAGGGCATTTACCAGCAATTGGCACATTGTTCTCTCTCCCTAGGTGCTAAGAAATCAGAATTCTAGCTGAGCCATGTGGTCACTCCATCCTGCTCTCAAAAGCCACGGCTTTCGTTTGTTCTGAGAAAGATTCCGAGGATAACTGGTTTGCATAAAGACATCTGAGGGCTAGAGCAGAGTGTCTGCCTAGCATAACAGAAGCCCTGGGTTCCATGCTCAATGATGGGGAGCTGAGGGGGAGAAAAGGAGAAAAGCTACCTGGGTGTTTCAAAACTCCCCCAACAGACAGTGAATTTCTGTGCTTTCATTTGTTGCCCCAAACTATCCCATCACCTCCACTGGTTAATAAACTGCCAAGAACTGTGGATTCCAGGTTAGAATATCTGAGTTCCTTCCTGTAGTCTAGTACTCTCCAAGTTCTACCTGCTCTGACTGTAAAAAAGATGAGGTCTTTAATGTCAGCACCCGAGAGGCAGGCATGTGATTCCAGTTCTAGGCTAGCTTGGGCTACATAGTGAGACCTTGTCTCAAAGCAGTGTGCTTCACTAAATTTAGGAACTTGTCTTATAAAATTTGGAGCAAAGGCACAGTGAACCATCTGTCCCCTCCCCCAATTCCCCAGAGTCTCACCTTCATCCCAAAGTTGTGTAGTTGCCTAGCAGCTGCTAAGCCTGCTGGACCAGCCCCAACAACCAGAACTGATTTCTTCAAAAGGGAAAAACAAAACACAAAACTCTAGTTAGAACAGTGGTGACAAAGTGCTGTTACAGTTGCTCTGGAAGGTTCTACCTGCCAAGCAGTGCTAGTCTGCATTTCTTTGGTGTCACTAGGATTTGTTTTCTTCCAGTACATGATGGTACCTGTCTTAAGTCATGTCTTTTTTTCTTACAGCCTGGAGAAACTGTGCTTCTAGTCTCTTCCATGGGCAAAGTCTTCACAAGTCTTCCTTCTGGTTTCTAGCTCTATCTTAGCAACACACTGGTCTCTAACCACAATCAAACGCAGAGCTACTATGCAGCCCGTTGCTTACATTGTGGTAGTGTTTAGGAAGAAGATGCTGGCCGGCTCCCACGATGAGAACTCCTGTGTTGATGAGGCCTTTCCTCGTCATAAAGTAAAGAATCCTCTCCACTTCCTGAACGCAGCGAATGCGCACAAGGCCCCGGACGATGATGTGGGGAATGCACTTCTGAGGGGTAAGAGCTTCCTGTGTTTACGAAGAAACCAAAACAGCAGCAGGAAAGTCACCAATTGAAAAACAAACAAAATCTAAAACAACAAAAACTAGAGCTAAGTTTATTTTTACATTTTGTTGTTGAATGAGGTTCTCACTTTGTAGCTTTAGGTGGCCTGGAACTCATTACGCAAACCAAGCTGGTCTTGAACTCACAGAGATCTGTTGGCCTCTACCTCCCAAGTGCTGGAATTAAAGGTGAGTGTCACATGGCTGCCTAGTTTGCTTTCTTTAAATGTAGCATTCCTGCTCTGCTGCTTCCAGTTTACCTTCAGTCCTTCAAGCAGATGCTGTGTTGATGCCCCAAATATTTATGCAGTTCTACAGAGTTAAAAAGCACTGGCCCTGCTTGGCTAGGGACAGAGCTGAACAAAGACCTTTGCTGAAGGGCTAGAATCCCCTTTTTGATTGCTTTCTGCCTTCGGGGCAATACCCCGTACTGCTATTTGAACCAAGTCTTGCACTTTCTCATGCACTGTAGCATTCTGACTCCATATGGTCCAAAGCTGTTCTTATCAGGGGCTGACCCTGTCTCTACTTGAAAATGCCTAGACTCATCCAGATGAAGCATCTCTAATTAGAGAACATGACAACTGAACTGTTCTGAGTTCTGAGTGCCAGGAGAACATGTAAGTTTCAGATTTCAGAGCATCTGAAGGCTTTCTGGATTGGGATGCACAGCCTGGAAGCCTATTCAGAGACACTTCTGGTCCCAAGTGTCTTAGATAAGAGGTTGTCAACATGTATTCAGTTGTCTCAACATGCAAGTGGTACTGGAGCCTCCAGAGAGGCCAGGATCTGCAAATATACTCCTTTGTATATAGAACAGCCTCCCTGCTCCCTTGAGTCGTGTGCCCCAAATGGCAACAGTGCCACTCTGGAAAGCCCTTGTCTACAGGTTCTATCCCCAAGTCAAGCACTCCTTTCCTTCATTGTCGCCCTCTACTCCCATGATGCTGTGTGGCATGCTCCCACTTACTTTGCAGTTTGTGTACCACAGAGCGAGGATGAGGTTTCTCAAAGCCAGGTACATGGTGGGGTCTCGAGAGTACTCTGGAAACTCATAAAGCTCATCCAGCTCCATCACATCCGGTCTCACACACAGAGCTTTACCACACTCATTGGGCTGGTAAAATGGCTGGAAGTACCAGTTCATGCCTACAACTGACAGGTGACAAGCAGCTTCTGTAAGATGTAACTTTCAAATCTGTAAGAAGCACGCGCGCGCGCGCGCGCGCACACACACACACACACACACACACACACACACACACACACACACACACACAGGCTGGCAAGATTAAAGATTCCTACAATCAAGCCCGATAACCTTGGTTCAACCTCCAAATGGAAGGAGAGAACCTCCCATATGTGCTGTGGCACACACATAAATGTAACTTTTAGAATTAAAAGGGAACAAAAAAAAATTCACCCTTTGGCAGTTTCTGACTATAAAGTAGAATCCCTAAGCCCTGATTATGTCCCATGCTAGGCTATGTTCCAAGATCCAGAGTGTTTTATTATTAACACATTAGATGCTAGTTTTTATATAAATGCTAATAAAGGTGTTTTCAAGCCATTCCCCTCTCCTGGGCATTTACACATATTACACATACATATTATATTCACAATTATAAGCAATACAAATGCTAATTTCTTTGCACATGCAGTTTTGAACTGACTGACTTTAGGACAGCATCTTAAGAAATGGTTGCTAGTTCAAAGTCTCATTGTACCATCTTTGCTACACACTGCCAAACCGTCTTCACACAGGTATACTCCTAGTACTTGAGTGCCCAGTTCAGTGCAGTCTCAAAACACTGGGAGCTTCCACAGCAGCGCCAACTTGGACTTCCCCACATCCCCACTGTTAGGGACCATTTACTATTGGGTCTCGAATGCAAAAAATCTAGTTTCCCAATAAAAAATGTGGGGCTGTTAGAATTCTTCTGAATCCAATTAACATTCTGTCCCAACATGAAATTCTGAATATTTTAGAGTGGATCTCTACAGGGGGCAGGGTATAAGGGGAAGGAGGAGGGGGGTAAAGGGGGAAGGAGGAGGGAAGAAGAAGGAAGAGGAGAGAGGAGGAAGCAGGAAGGAAGAGGAGGAGGAGGAAGAGGAGGAGGAGGAAGAAGAAGAAGAAGAGGAAGAAGAAGAAGAAGAAGAAGAAGAAGAAGAAGAAGAAGAAGAAGAAGAAGAAGAAGAAGAAGAAGAAGAAGAAAAGAAAGCAGTGCTTGCACAGACCAAAACTTCTTTCTGATAAGTCAGAGCCTGTGAAATCAGTAAATGGCACAGTTTTCCAATTCTGAAAGAAACACTCATCAAATTCTACAAATACCAACAGTTAGGAGCTATAGGGTTTTTGTTTGTTTGGTTGGTTGGTTTTTTGAGACAGGGTTTCTCTGTATTGTTTTGGAGCCTGTTCTGGAACTCACTCCATAGACCAGGCTGGCCTCAAACTCAGAGATCCACCTGCTTCTGCCTCCTGAGTGCTGGGATTAAATGCCACCAATTCCCAGCCTAGCTATAGGTTTGCTATGGTAAGCACACATTGTATACAATGTTACATTAGATCCACTGTGTCATCCCTCCATCAGCATCCTTAGGGAATTAGTTCTAGGACCTCCTACCCCTACCCACACAAGTCTATCAAATGCTCAAGTCCCTCATTTAAATGGTGCAGTATTTGTATAAGCCCATCTCTAGATGCCCTTTTTTTTTTTTTTATGAGACAGGGTTTCTCTGTATTGTTTTGGAGGCTATCGGTCCAGCCTGGCCTCGAACTCACAGAGATCCGCCTGCCTCTGCCTCCCGAGTGCTGGGATTAAAGGTGTGCGCCACCACCGCCCGGCTTCTAGATGACCTTTAACACCTAATACAATGCAAATGCTATGGAAATGGCTGTTAGTGATCAGAAACCCTCTCTTCTGACTTCCATGGTCACACACACACACACACACACACACACACACACACACGCGCGAGATAAAATCTGTTACACCGAATCTGTATATAATGAGTACAGATAGAACTTTTTCCTAAGTAGCTCTGCATCCAGATTGGCTGAACCCATGATGTAGTGCAGGTACATATGAAGGCCAACTGCATAACCACATGCATACGACAGTGAGAGCTTTATATCATGTCCCATACATTGAAAGAGTCTTCTGCAGTTGGCTTACCCTTAAATTCTCAAGGAGGGGGCAAGGGATGGAAAGATGGGGATACCAGAACATCTCTCACCAAGTGGAGAGGAGGCCACCTTGGAGGGCTCCATCTTCTCTGGGCTGGCACTGCTGGTGGTGGTGCCTGTGGCACGGTTTGTGCTGGTACAGGAGGGGCTCATTCCAACACAGTCGGGGTAGTAGGCAGAGAGCAGTGGTGCAGCCACGCTGTCTTTCAGCAAAGGAGGCTGGATAAGCATGGAGTACCACCACTGGTTGGAAACTTCCAGCACTCTCTGGGATTATCAGTGAGGAAAAGGAGAAAGGTACATGCTGAGGGTAGACATTCATCTTTATCACAGCCTCCCGTTCCCCCCACATTCAGAGGCATTCTCAGAGTTTCATACAAAATATCAAATAAAAACAGCTCAGGATACCCAGAGACAGTCTTTCTTAGGTAAAATTCTTCCGCAAATACAGAAAGCCTCCTGAACCAAAAAACACCCACTAAACTACATAAGCATGGTGCTTCCCCAATATCCCAGGTCTGCCTCCAACAACCCCATTCCATTGCTGTAATGGTTGCATTTTAAATGGCAACCTTCTGCAAACCTTAAAAGACCTAAGGAAAGAGATTCAAATGAGGAACTGTGAGATCAGGTCAGCCTGTTAGGGACTGTCTTGACTGCTAGTTGACCCAGCCCACCATGAGTGGCACCATTCCCTAAGCTGAACACTGAACTGTGTTAAGTGTGAAGAAAATTATCTAAGGAAAAAGAGAACCAAGCAAGGATGTGTTTATTCTCTTTGCTCTTCAGTTATGATGTAACTAGCTGCTTGAGTTCCTGCCTTGATTTCCTCTCAATAGTGGACTCCAAACCTGGGACTGTACAACAAATAAACCATTTATCTCCTACACTACTTTTTGTCTGGATATTTTATCACAGCAGCAGAAATGAAAATGAGACATTTGCTCAGCTCCAAGCAAAGAATTCAGCACTGACATCCAGAAAATGGCATCTTACAAATCATGAATCTAGACTGGTTCTAGTCTATTTGCCGGATCCTGTAGGTCGGAAGGCAAACTGAGCAGACCCTGCCATCCTGAAATAACCCTCTACTTCTCTCTTTGCTGGAACCCCACATGAAGGGTAGTACTCCAAACTGGTCCCCACATTCTGTAAGTGGAACAAACAGCAACCAGTAAGCTCTTGCTAGCTGTCAGTCCTGGACGTCAGTGTAGGACTGCATCAATGGCCCACGTGGCTGGAAATACACAGCATGCCCAAGGCCAGGGTTCCTTCCCAAGCAGCACAAAAGCAAAACAATGCAAATCTTCTACCTCATGAGTATAGCAGCCTCTGTTCTAAAATCAAGGCTCAAATTTTGAGTATAAAATGGCCTTAATATTAGAGCCAATGGAGAAGGTATTCTCCCATCTTTCTATAAACCACCTGGTCCACTGCTTTACTATGGGAATGAAACTTAATAAAAACTAAAACAGAACAACTCCTTCAAAGAAGAGGCTGGATTCAAGTGGATTTAATGTGTGTCTCTTCTCCCTGTGTCTGAAGACCTACTGTGGTCCTAGAACTTGAGACAATGAGAACAAGCTCAAACTACCAGTCCTGAATCATGGAAAATCAGGACTTAGAGTTTAGCAATTTAGAATTTTCAAAATCATTTTAAACCAGATCTGGTTACAAAGCAAGTGGACTTTGCCAACTCAAGTAGAAAATTTTGCCAGAAACAGTTGGATTGCTACCTGGGCATGCTAGACCCGCTTCTTTATCTGAGCAGGGACAGGGCAGAGTGACTACTCTGTGGTTAGAAAGCACCAGAGCCCTCTCCGCTGCCAAATCCAGGCCACTACAGTCAAACCATGGCCATCCTGCTCTTTGTCTTAGAAGGACTCCATGGAGGAAAGGTCACAGACATCCTTAGCAAACAAGATTATGAAGTCTTATCCCGGCACCAAGGTGGAAGCATCTTCCTTGTTCCCTTTAGTATAAAACAATATTAACTTCAGATTCTTTTAACTGTGAGGTGATAATAAATCTATAGTACTACTACCCCCTTCACCACCTATTACTATGAGCATTTTCACAATGCAGTCACATGTTAGTCATTTACTTAGTGAACTTATCAGTAAAGGCCCAGTTAGCATGCATTCAGAACATGAAGAAGAACATAAAGAAATACTTACTAGATCCTCGGGGAGAGAACAATGATCAGGGATGTCAGTCTGCAAAAGAAAACCAAATCTAAATTAAATGTTTCCATAACATACAGTTTTAGGTGTTCATTTCCTTTCAGTATCTTTCAATATGATAGCTTCTTTTATTTTTAAACTATATAACTGGCAAAGAAAAATGTTTGACATGTCACTAGATTGACAGTGTAGGAAGATGTGTACTTTCGTCAAGATGCTCCCCCATGAAAACAAAGGGCTGTACCAGTGGTAGAGAAGGCTATGACAAGACACACATCTGGAAGACACAGAGGCCTGGCATCATTATCACATGGAACTAAAGCTGTGTATCAGATAGACATACCCAGCAATTTTCACCTTGGTGTATTTCCTAGACACCCTTTTAACATGTGTGCCAAGCAATGTACTCTAAGAAAGACCAAAGGCTGGGGATACTGCTCCTAGGAGTTTGCTTGTTTAGTATGCAGAAGCCCTGGGTTTAATCCCCAGCACTCTACCAAAGAAAACGCAAAAACAGGAAAAACATTCAAGCCAGACATGGTGGCACACAACTGTAATCTCAGCACTTGGAGGATGAGGCAGAAGGATGGAAAGTTCAAGCCTGTAGTACACAATGAGTTCAAAGCCAGCCTGGGTGATCCACAGACTCCAAACTCAGCCTGAGCTACATAGCAAAATCCAGTCCCAAATGACAGAAAAAGATAAAACAAAATTCAATGTATATATTTCTGAAGTTCAAATAAACATTTGTGACAGAAGGAAGCTAATTACAAACCAAAGTCCATCATAACAGAAGAGGTGAGTTGAAGTATATTCAAGTGATGCCATGTCACACAACAGTGAAAGAACAAATGGCAACTACATGCCCAGCACAGACGGATCTCACCAGCAGCTCTGAAACAGCACACTGCATGATTCCATTTATGTGAGATTCAAAAACAAGCAAAGCCAAATTCATAATACTGTAAGCTGGGAAAGTAAGCAGGCAATTTACTCTGGGGGAGCAAGTTTGGACACTGTTACTGGCAGGGGTCACCAGGGCACCTGCTGAGTATTTCATTTCTGAATTAGGAGTCAGAGAAGCAGGTACTTGTGAAAATTCATTGCCTGGGCATTTTGATTTGTGTGACTTCCGTTTCAACACAATGCTGCCTAGCTGAAGGTTTGGAGAACGCATCACCTAGCAGCTCTAATCTCCAGAATACATGCCAAAGAAACTTTTACATTAATAGAGACCTGAGCAAGCTAGGGCAACAACACTCCAGGAAACGCAGCAGAAACAGACAAGATTTAGAAACATACCATCTCTCCTTGAACAGGGAAGCAGGAGCTGTGCAGTAGACCCACACCATTCAGACACTACTCAGCAAGAATAAACCAGAGCTTTAGGCATCAAACGCCTTGGTGTTGAGTGAAACGAGGAGAGGATGAAGAACAAGATGTGTGTCTCACACACTGTTCTCACTGGCTGAAACACGCTAGGGCCCTCCGTAGGTCCTGCTCCCACTAGTGCAGCCTCTCAATTTGAAGGGGACTTGCCTACCCACTTTCCTGGGCCCTTGTACTTTTTTTCCTCTTCTACCATTTAGAGGCCTTCTAGCTGAAGATGAAGCTAAGAAAGAATTAATTGTGGTCTTCGATATCACTAAGTCAATTATAAGTGGTCTCATAAAATTCTAATTATAAGTGGTCTCATAAAGTGTGTGTGTGTGTGTACAGTCATACATTAGCCCAAATTAACCATGTATACACATTCCAGAATATATATGTGACTATATTTAATTTGTCAATTAAAATCAATCAACCTGGGCTACACAGAACAATAACAAACAGCTGAAAATTCTTGGCAGACGTTAAGATGCATTCCCATGGCCGGGCATTGGTGGCGCACGCCTTTAATCCCAGCACTGGGGGGGGGGGGGGGGGGGCGGCAGAGGCAGGCGGATCACTGTGAGTTCGAGACCAGCCTGGTCTGTCTACAAGAGCTAGCTCCAGGACAGCCTCCAAAGCCAGAGAAATCCTGCCTCAAAACAAAACAAAACAAAACAAAAAAGATACATCCCCATAATCCCAGTATTCAGAAGGGTGAGGCAGCAGGACCACCCCAAGTTCAAAGCTATCTCAAAGTTGCCACTATCTTGCCTTGTGTAAGACTAAGAAAATGGAAAGGGTAAATATAGACTTGGGAAATACTCAAAATGTATGCATACCTAGATTATGTAAAGAACCCCTACAAATCAGAAGGCTGACTCAATATCCAAAACTACTGAACTAACATAAGCACAGCAGAGAAACAACAGGAGGGACCACCACCACCACCACTTGTCAGAGCACAGCCAGCTGTGATTAGACAGTTCCCTCGGAATCAAGCCTCATTCTGCCACGTGACACAGGTCTACTACCAACTCACCCACACAAATGAAACACAAGGTACTCACACAGAATCACCACTAGTTTCACTCACACAGCAAACATTTCAACAAATGTCCTTCCACATAGCACCGTGGAAACAAACTGGCATGCACACAGACAATGCGACACTACTGAGAAGTATAAATAAAATATTGAACAAGCTAAGTGTGCTGTCTAGTGCCTGTATCACAGCCTTGCAAACACCGAGGCAGGGGGATAGCAAGCTAATGTCTGCTTGAAATGTACACAGTGAGCTCAAGGTTAGTCTGGGCAACTTAAGGAGACTACCTCAAAAAGAAAAAGGTACAAAGAGGACTAATTATACAGTTTGTGAGGCCCTAGGATCAATGTCTAGTATTGCAAGCAGTAGTCAAAACAAAAAGCCCTACTGATCCATACAATGTGAATGACGGGTTTTTGTTTTGTTGTTGTTGCTGCTTTTATTATTTATGTGCATTGGTGTTTTGGCATAGATGTTAGGTCCCCTGAAACTGGAGTCACAGACAGGTGTAAGTAGCCATGTGGTTGCTGGGAATTGAACCCAGGTCTTCTGGAAGAGCAGTCAGTGCTCTTAACTGTTGAGCCATCTCTCCAATCCCCTTTGTTTTATTTTAAAGTCTTTTATACAGTGAAAGACATCAAACACTGGAAGGGCATATATTGGATGATTCCAGTTTCATCACATTTGAGTCAGAAAACTAATCTATGGGGATAGAGTTAGAACAGCTAACTCTGGAATGGGGAGGAAGTAGCTAATGCTGCCCTTTAGATTGGTATTCTGGTTTCACACTGCAGACATTTTCTAAAACCCAACAAGACCCCATGTTCTATGAATAAAATTACAGTATATAGTCATCTCTCAGAAATGAAAACAAGATGCAAGTTCTCATACATTAAACATAGCACCAATATGCTTAGGGGTTAGGGTTGAGCTCCACAGTAGAGCATGTGAAAAGCTATAGGTTCAATTCCCAGCACCTCAAAACCCAAAAGTACCCACTGAACTTGGGTACAGTTTTCATACCATCACTCTGAGCCTCAGACTTTTTTTTTCTTTTTTCTCAAGACATGGCCTAATGTATTAACATAGCTTTGACTGGCCTTGAAGTCCTGATCCTTCTGCCTCCACCTCCCAAGTGCTGGAATTATAGGCATTTAGCCACCATGCCCAGCTGAGCCACATTTTTTTCCCCAAAATCTTAAAATAAGTAGTTTGGATACTCTTATTAAAGCCTTAAAAAGGAGCCTGTATCAAGCCTATGTTTAAAGCTGTACTGGAGAGATGAATGAATCATTAAGACTACCCTCCTCTAGCCCAAGTTCATACCCAGGGCCCTATGTATGCTGGGCAAGCATTAACCACTGAGCCATATTCTTCAGCACAAGAGTTTACTTCTGAAGACAGGGAAAAGATGGCTCAGAAGTTTACTTAGATGTGTTCATATTTATAAACACATCCAAACTGCTCTTCTTAAATCCAAAGGTTATAGTCGTGTAGCATTTATATACAATATACTATGTGAAAACTTAATCTGACTCATAAATATTTATATTTGTCATTTCACCTTGCAAAAGGATGTTAGGCAAGTGCTCATCACCAAACTCTCCCCATAGGCCTCAACATGGTTTTTACACACTAAGTATGGCCATTTTAATTTAACACACATGGGAGGGAGGGGTATTTTTCCTTTTGCAAAAGATAAAACCCAGGGCCACTTGAATGCTAAGCAAATGCTGTGTCCGTGAGCTACATCCCCAACCCAATAATATTTGCACTTTGAACCCTTAAGTTAAAAAAAAGCCAACAACTTTGGTCATAAATCTCACAAAACTTTGCACTTATTGTCAGAGCCCTTGGCTGGCAACGGTGGTGTGACTATACCTCAAACCTCTGAAAGCTTTAGAAATAGTATCGTTCACAATCTGCCCTGATCTTCAATTAGAAAAAATCAACAAGGGGTTGGAGAGATGGCTCAGGGGTAAAGAGCACTGACTGTTTTCTAGAGGTCCTGAGTTCAATTCCCAGCAACCACATGGTGGCTCACAACCATCTGTAATGGGATCTGGTGTCCTCTTCTGGCGTGCACTGTATACATGATAAATAAATCTTAAAAAGAACAAAACAAACTACTATTTTGATTCTGGGATTTGCTATCTAATATTCTTTAATATTCAAAGTATGAGATATTTGGGTGGACCCGTACATTTAACACATTTTAAAATACTAACTGCCAGGTATCAGCTATGGCTGATTCTTAATGGCCAATCATATCCACTCATCCTGCCCTCCTTACTGACTAAGTTCTGCTTTGTCTGGTGATGTAATATACAGGGTAACACACAGTGATGAAGCTTTTCTTCCTTTGTCCTCATGCAGTCTAGCATAGTTGTACAATTCTGTCCTAGCCGATGACACGAGTAAAACTCTAACAGGTAAGCTGTTACCCATAAGAGAGAGGCAGACTCAGCGAGTATACCACTCTTGCCCTTTGTACTTTCCTTCTCTTCTGCTCTGAATTCAGGCCCAGTGGCTGGTGATACAGCAACCCCTTGTCACTTGAGGACTGAAGACAAACTAAAGGACAAGAGACAGTGTTCTTGGGTAACTAAACCAACCTTGAATAGCCCATTACCAAACTGCCTATAGTAAAAGAAAAGTCAAATTAACTCAATTGTTAAACTGTTTACATACAGACCCGTATAACCCTATACTGGATTAACACACAAAATGAGAAAGACAGGCTACAATTACAAATACATCGATGCATAAACAAATTCAAAAGGCCACCACAGAAATCTTACCTTGGTAATAGTATTTAGTTTTATGCCACAGCGGTAAGTTCTTGCCATGTGTGGAGTAAGCTGTATTTCCTTGGTAAGCTGCCTCCACTTTCCACACTCTGGTTTTGTGCACTGTACCTACAAGGGAAATTAAGGCAAGATCAATAAGTTGCCTACCCTTGAACTATAGCATCTACTCTCCACTCACTGTACTGCCGTCTCCGTATGAATGGACCCATATTTTGAACCTAGGAATTGAACGTGGGACTTTGTGCCTGGTAGGAAACTGCTTTAGCATCCAGGTACATCCCCAAATCCCTTATCTAGTATTTCTTTCCTTTCCCTGTTTTCATCATACCCATTCTGACGTGATCAGGGTAATTCAATGTTAGCCCAGGCAACAGGATAATGAAAAAGTTTTGAAAACTTAATCAGGAAAATTTTCTGGCTGAAGCCCAAGGAAATGATGAATTAAATTTAGATACTATTACTCAAAAAGTATGGACATGAAATGTAAATTGTGATGTCCTGGCCCAGATTCTAAGTCACTGAAAGGATGAGAAATTGATAAAATTCAAATTCAGCCAGTCAATGCAGTTCTTCATACTGTATCCATGTTAACTTCTCAGTCTGAAAACAGTCATGGTATGAGTCTAGGAGCACACAGCTTTTACTGGTATCTCTGTAAGCTCCTTAAATATTCCAAAATAGAAAACTTGCATATATGAAATAGAAAACAGAAAACGTGCAATGTGGATGAATGAAGTCATATCTGCCTTCCCACATACCCAGAAATTAAAATGGATTAATGACCTAGATGTGAAATCTATTAACAGTAAAAAAATCTATGAAAACACAGAGATGGGACTTTATATGACCTCAGATTTGACAATGAGTTCCAAGCAGGGACGAAGACACAACGAAAGCATAGATAAACTGAAATTTATCAGAACTATATGATCCTTGCAAAGGAAAAACCACCTGAACAAAAAATATCTGCCAATCACAGAGCTAATGAGGGTTTATATCCAGAATGTGTAAGTAATTCTTACAAGAAAAAGCCCAACTTGAAAATGAGCAGAGTTGCATATTTGCAAATAGTCAAACAGCACGCACTGAAGAACTAAAAAACAAAACCACAGTGAGTCACCTCTTCACCACCCAAACAAAAGTTGATAAGGATGAAGGCAGGAGGGTCAGGAGTTCAAAATCATCCTTAACCACTTAGCAAGTTTGAAACCAGTCTGTTCTACATGAGACCTATTTCAAAAAAGGCAAAAATAGTAGGATGTGGTGGCACAGGCCTTTAATCCCAGCACTAGGGAGGCAGAAGCAAACGATCTCTGAGTTTGAGGAAAGCTTTGCTCTATACAGTGAGTTTCAGGCCAGCCAAGGCTACATAGTGAGACTTGTCTTTCAAACAACAACAAAAATCAAAAACAAAAAGGAGTTGGTAATGGTTCTCAGAAACCTGACCCCATGCACTGTAGACTACAGTGAAAGGTAATTGAAATGGGAAGAGTTTAGAGACTCAGGGAGTTACCAGTTTTTCAGGAGCATGGCAAGTTCAAGGCCTTCTGGGCTCAAAACAAACAGTAGGAGAAGGGCTGTGAGTGTACATTAGTAGTGCAGCACACGGCCTAGCAAGGACCACCAAAAACTAACCAGCCACAGAATGACCATACATGCCTGAGGAACTGTAGAAACCCTGTTCATACTAGCCGAAAGAGGAAACACCCAAGTGTCCATCAAAAGATGGGTGGATAAGCATGAGGCCAGATGGCAGTGTGTGACACTACTTTCTTCCTTAGACTACACTGAGTTAGCCAAGATTTCTGCACAGTTTGAAAGTATTTGCTCTAGTCAGTCTAGAAATCACCCAAGGAAAGACTTCCTGCAAAGCAATAGTCACCACAGCTGATGCTTTCAGCTCTGCAGTGCACTAGGGCAGCAGTGTCCCTTCTTACCCAGTAGGGCAGCTGCTGGTCTGCCATGAATGCCTTGACGCTCGGCTCTGTCTTGCCATTGCTGGTCCACACTCTTTTCCATGCAGTGTATTTGTCATATCCATCTTTGTGGCTGGAAACCATTCAGAAAAAAAAAAAGTCAACCTACAGATTGAGTTGTAGTTTTCAGACTCAACTTTGATCAGATTTACATAAAAGACTTCACTATTCTTAGACACACAGAGGCATGTTACAATGGCATGCCTACAACAGGCTAGCAGGAGGAGCATGCTCTGGACAGTATAGATCTATAACAAAATAAGGGCAGAGTTCCAGATGGTGGAAAACTTATTAATGTTCAGAATAAGTCCTATAGCAACCACTAAAATTTTATCAGGAAATGAAACAACATAATAAAACATTCAATTAAAACCAGAAGAAAAACAGAAAACAGAAAACCACTAGTAAAAGCCAACGCAAGGCTGAGTGGCATGAGCCTGTATAATCCACTACTCAGGGTGGAGGCACTAGGTCAGGTCCTGCCTAGGCTATGAAAATGCTCTGCAGGCCCCTCCCGGACTTCTGCACCCTATCTTCTATGCACTATGAGAGAACAGCAGTGTGGCTGAGCTCTCCAGAACTTACATACACCTAACTGTCATGGCAGACACATAGACCCGCACATATACCAACTTAGGCCACATTGTTTACTCTTGTTTCATACATGTATGCACTGTATACTGATTACATTCTGCTTTCTTACCCCTCTTCCCATCATCAGCCCCCTACTCTAGACAGTTTTGCTTCTACGTTTATCTGAGGCATACTCATGTGATTTTGATATCTATATAAAATCTAGGAACCACAAATGAGACAGTATGTATATTTATTTGGTAATTGTCTTTCAGAATTTGCCTTATTTTGACCAGTATTAGTATCTTCAGTTGCATCCATTTTCCTAGACATAATATGACTTCACTCTGAATGCATCTATTTCCCCATGTAGTCCTGTTTCTGGATACTCAGGTTCAGCCACTGTAAGTAGTGCTTACAATACTGAGCTTCTGGTCACACTTCCAGTCATTACAGGCATCGGATGACTCAGTAGCTCAGTAAACCCAGCAAGTTTTAGCTTTGTGATCGTCCTTCCCAGGCCCCTTCACATCCCTCCACCACAGAGATATCGGTGAACAAACCTTCTGTAGTAGTGGTCAAAGCATTCGTTACAGAAATGTTCCCCACAGGAAAGGTGATACCATCGGGAGGTGTAGCCGTTTTTGGCACATCTGAAAAGAACAGAATCATGCAGCTTTGGTAACAAAGACTTTTCTTCTCATTCATTCTCATTTAACCAGCCCATTTTGCAGTATCTTCACTCTAATAGCCAGGGGCTAACAAGGGAAGCTAGAATGCGTTGAAAGGTCATACAGGCTGAGAGCCCTGATCTGAAATGCTCGGGATCAAAACTGTTTTAGATTTCAGTTGTTCTGTGGGTTTTAGAATGCTTGCACCATACACAGTGAGATGCGAGGGGGATGGGACCCAACGTATACAAATATCAAGGTTATTGACACTCAATAGTTTTAGAGTTAAGCATTTTAGATTTCAGATTACAGGCATGCTTGCTACCTCAGGTACAGTGACAGTACAGGGAGGACTCAGGACAGCCAGATGTAACCTGGATGGCTGCCTGAGGCACTGGAGTCCAACCAGGACTCCAGCATGGATGGTGTTTTATGAGGCTCCGTGTGAGTGAGAAGACTGTGACAACATCTGACCAGCTGCAACCATAACAGCAGACGAACAGTCCAGCATACAGCTGGCCAAGCAGCTGATGATACAGCACAGTGACAAGTCATGGCACCATCGAAATGGCCAATTCTACGTGCAGATCCAATGGGTTTCCTTTGCTCAAATTTTATTGCCTCTTAAGCCATTACTGAAGATTTTTCTATAGAATTAAGAAGAAACCCTAACTATGTCACAACAGTCAAAAATAGTGAGACTACAGCTGGCACTGTAGGGTTTCATTTTTGTTTCGAGGCAGGGTCTCTCCTGCACCCTGGGCAGGCATACAGTTTGCTGTGTAATTGAGGAAGACCTTGAATTAACTACAGCGCTCCTGCCTCCATTGCCCAAGTGTTAGGATTACTAGCCGTGTGCTGGCATGTCCACTTTTCAGAGTACTGGGATGGAATCCAGTTCCTGGTTCATGCTAGCATGTACATGTACTGCAACTCAGCTACCTCACCCCAGCCCTGCAGTTTCTGAGGCCTATACAAGCCCATGGAAGAGGCCGGCATGCTACATGCTACATGAAGTAAATTAAAAAAGACAAAAAGCAAACATACATGGGTTCATACTAGAAGCCTGAGTCTATGGCATCCTATGCCTCGAACCTCAAGCCCCAGGACTACAGTGATGGCTGGGTGCATTTGAGGACAACTGCTACAGCACAGTTGACCTGGATGTGATCTCTCCCACTGGGCTAGAGACAACCACAGTGTCGAGGAAGCTGTGTGTGGTGACTGTCTAAGCAGTCAGAGTTAGCAGGTTACAATTCCTGCAGTTGTCTTTAGGAAGAGTGGCATGAAGGATGCCATTCCCACAAAGCACATGCTCACGTGCAGAAGCCCAAGGCCAAGGTAACCCTTCAAACAAACCTCTCAGAAGCACTTGCAAAGCACACCGGATACATTGCCGTACAGCCTGCCTTTTCGCATTTCCTGTACTTCTTTTCCGATGAACCGTCTTCATCCTCATCTGTGGTCTCTACTGCTTTCTTCTTTGCCTATAGAGAATCAGCTGAGGTCAAGATTTCACTGGTAGAGAAAGGGTGATGGTGACAGGTTTGCTGCCGAGGTCATGTGAGTTGGAAGTTCTTTTTTTTTTTTTTTTGGTTTTTACGAGACAGGGTTTCTCTGTGTTGGAGTTGGAAGTTCTAAATGCCATTATGTTTGTAGCATTAGGGATCAAAGCATGCATGCCAGGCAAACACTACCAACCGAGCTACTTCCACAGCTCCAGAAGTTCTAAATGTGAAGGTCACCAGCATCCTGACAATAGGCTATTGTTGGCCAGTGCAACAGCTTATATAAATAACGCACTGTCACCGGGTGTTGGTGGTGCAGGCCTTTAATCCCAGCACTCAGGAGGCAGAGGCAGGCAGATCTCTGTGTGTTTGAGACCAGCCTTGTCTACAGAGCGGGTTCCAGGTCAGATTCCAAAACATCACAGATAAACTCTGTCTCGAAAAGCCAAAAAAAAAAAAAAAAAAAAAAAACCCAACCCACTGTCTCATTAGAGGATCTGGAACCTTAATGATAGGTAGGTTCAGAACTAACATCCACATGAGCTTTTCTTAAGGGAAAAACTGACAGTCAAGATAAACAAGTCATTCTTGGGGACTGAAGAGATGGCTCAGCAGTTAAGAGCACTTGCTGCTCTTTAGAGGACTCAGGTTTGGTTCCCAGCACCCAAACAGCAGCTTTCAACAACAGAATACCCTCTTTTGACCTCTACGGACACTAGGCAAGCATATATATATGCATGCTGGCAAAAGGTTCATACACATAAGATTAAAAAAATCTTTTAAAAAACTCATTTACAAATTAAGAATTCTTTTTCTTCACTTAAAACAGTTAAATCTTTCAATTAGAGCACTGGACTTTTATTAAATACTTTATTACAAACAAACCTACCAACATCGCTCAAGCAATAACAAGCTCAAGTCCAAATTCCCTTGAATGGCATCCAAGCCAGGCATGACCTGGCCACGGAGTCCCAGTCTGGAAGCAGCTGCCCCAGCTGTGATTCTCCCATCCCCCCTGGCGATCCACAGTCTCCTTATCCTCCAGTTCCGGCTACACACTCCACACACCACACCATGAGCTCTAACTCTGCACACCGCCCCATCAACACCGTGTCCTTGAATGCACAGGTACAGTACCTGCCTCCCGGAGCTCCTCAAAGGCAGGCTATCCGCAGAAAGCTCCAAAGAGCCTCTCTTCCTTGCCCTCCCTCGAGGTGTTGCCATTGTTTTGGAGAATCTGGGGGGGGGGGTAAGATAAACCATTAAATTATTAGCATCTGCTGATATTTCAAGCCATTGTCGTGAGGGGATTAGCTGAGTATAAACCCCCACTTCTAGTTAATAAACCTCCTGATGTCTGCGTTGTCATGTATAAAATGAGAACAAGCCAAGCATGCTACTATGCGTCTGTAAGCCTTGAACTTGGGAGGCAGAGGCAGGAGAAGCAGAAGTTCCAAGTCATCCTCTACCACACAACAAATCCAGGCCAGTCAGGGATACGTGGGTCACCTTGTTGGTTTCTGTTATAGCACCTCCACCTAACTATGTCTTGTTAGGGTTTCCTCAATCTAGATGGTCTTAGTATAAAACTTACTCATTTCTTCTTAGTACAAGTTAACAAATACCAGGCACTGTACAGGAATACCCCTACATAGAATACAAGAATCTGGATTAGATAAAAGCACTATTATCTTCTACTAGACAAATCTTAAGAATTTTCAAACTAGTCTGTTAGCAGCATGGCTAGACAAGCATTAAGAACAAACATCGAGCTGGGTGTGGCCACTCATGCCTACAATTTCACCAGAGAAGGAGATGGCAGTATGAGAACTGGAAATTCATACCTAGCTTCAGCTGCATAGTGAGTTCAAGGCCAGTCTGGACTCGAGACACTGTCTCAAAACCAAGAAAACAAAACCCTACATCTATAAATTAGGCATTGAAACGATGGAAGATTATGAGCTATTAGAAAATATTCAATAAAAAATGCTTAGGGTAAATAATGATTTATGGATCTGTAATTATTCACCTTTCCTATCATGCCTCCTCACACACACCAAATGGAGGAATGAAAGATAAGTAGGACATCTGTCTGGATAAGTTATGGGAAGCAGGAAGTGGCAGCACAGAAGACGGTAACCTTAAGTCACACCAGATTAACTTTGGAGAAAATCTGAAGATCTTGTAATACTCAGTTTCCATTTGTAAGTTATATCCATGTGCATAAGACAAATTCTCATGAATTACTAACATCACATGGAAACTCTTACATCCACACTGAGAAATTACAGCATCAATATTGTGGGCAGTTTATCTTCATTACTTTCTTAAAGCCAGCACAATGCTAGCTACAAACACATTAAGTCCTATATATTCTAAGATGCAGAAAATATTTTTTAAAGAGGTGTTTTTTTCTTTATGTTTATATACTGGGAGGGGGCACATACCACAGCACAAATGTGGAGGTCAGAGGTCTGCCCCTGGGAGGAACCAGTTCTCTCCTTCTCCCATGTGGGTTCCAGGGATCAAACGCGGGTTATTAGGCTTTACCTGATGATCCATCTCCATGTCTTACTGGCCCAAGTGGGGAGTGGAGGATGCTAACAGTTTAACTCAATGATAAAAGACAAGCTTGGGATGCATGAGACCCTGAATTAAATTCCCCAACACAAAAAAATAAAATTAGTTCTATGGACTCCACTATATTGATAGAGTACTAATAGTGGCAATACCATCTACCTTCAATTACTGTAACATAATAGCTTTCTGAGCCTGGTGGTGGTGGTGGTGGTGCATGTCTTTAATTCCAGCACTCAGGAGACAGAGGTAAGTGGGTTTCTGAGTTTGAGACCAGCCTGGTCCACAGAGCAAGATCCAAGACGGGATACACAGAAAAGCCCTGTTTCAAAACAACAACAACAACAAAAAAGGGCTTTCCAGATTCCATTTGCACTTTTTAAAATTAATTTATTTCATGCTGTACCGTAGGCAAGCACTCTACCACTGAACTATATACATCCCATGCCTCATTTGTACTTTTAAAAAGGCTGTCCAAATTAACCATTCATATAAATACAATTTTCACATACATAAGAATACATAACTTTCTATACATGTAAAACATGTATTCTGAACTCACAAAATGGGCCACAAATAGAATATGTAAATATTCTATATTCATGAAGCCCAGTTAGTACATGCATGTATTGTAGCAAAAACACCTGAAGCTCAATGTGAGGTTCAGGAACATAAGAAATTAGCCTTGACTCATGCAACACTCAACATAAGCCAGAAATGCATGGCTCCTAATATCAAGCATGGTTTCAAGGAATTTCAAGTTTTTCCACCTATCTAGTGGAAAACAGGCACAAACAGGCATCAAGAAACGCCTGAGGAGAAGAGAGCCCTGCAGGGGCTAGTAAATGTGGCTGAGGTTTTGAAGGCAGTGCATCTTCCCCTTACGCATACAATTAGCACAATGTGCTTCCACTCTTGCAATCTGCATTTCCACTGTTGCTTAGGCCTCAGGTCTTCGAGAAAATGCAGGGAAAATGGTTTGAGATGGAAGTCTGCAAACTGTGTTTTAAAATATACTCTTAGAAACAAAGTGTTATTACAACAGACAAGTGTAATGAACGCTTTCCCACCAGGATTCCTGGTTAGCATGGGGTTTTACATGGAGTCCTGCTTACTCTTAACTGTTGACAATCCTCCTGCCTCTGTCTCCAGAATGCTGGGGTTACAGATGGGAAGCGCCACACACAGCTGCTCCCTCCCACCTGGTTCTTCAGTAAAGATACCCAATAAGACAGGATTTGCTTCGTGGTCAATAAGCCCATTTCTTCCTAATTTTAAAAGCAGAGTTTTAGGGTTTTTTTATTATTAAAAACAAAGATAAAAACATACAAGTGAAATATGTCAATATTTAGAATTGTTAAAATAACTCCCATGTGTTCTGAATGTAGCTTATTCAAGAGTTTAAACACCAACTGTATAATTCATAAAAACATGAATTCAAAAGAATCCAAAATAGAGTAAAAATTCATGACAGCGGCAGTGTTATCTGTAAGAACAAAGCAAACTACTAGAAACTTCTTAACAAACTGAAATCCCCTTGGATCACTTAAAATAAGGAAGGCAAGCCAAGCACTTCAGACTTCCATGCCAATCTGAGTTTCAGAAATACGGACCCAGTGCTATAATTTAATATTGAATACCCAACCCAACAATTCAATTCTGAATTCCCTATTGCCCCGTGCCTTTTCTTGACTGTTCCCTGCCTGGAAGACAATTACCCTCAGAAAGGCTTTCACCACAATATATTTTGTAAACATTCAAAGCAGATGTGTCCGGCTCTGTATCCCAGCAGGGAGACTGAGGCAGGAGGGTTGCTGTGAGTTGAGGGGGGGTGTTAACTGAGGGATTCCCCACACCACACACACTTGTCTGTGGCGAGTTCAAGGGCTTGGGCCCCTGTGGTTGGGTTCCAGATCACTCAACCCCAACTTTTTGCAGCTGGGCCTGCTTCTGCCTTCCTCGCTCACGTGCCAGCTGCGAGGACTAACAAACAGTCACTCGGACCAGACTTGGCAGTGTGCATCCCAGGGGAGGCACCCCGGGAGCTCTCAGGGTAGCCGCGCAGGGTACCCGCTACACCTGCAAATCTCGCTGCCCCCAGGTGTGGAGCCTGGCGTGGGGTCCCTCCTCCTGGCCGCGGGGCAGCCCGCTACCCCGGATGCGAGCCCTGCGTGGGGTTTCTCCTCCAAGCCCGGGGCTCCCCACTGCCCGGAGTGGGAAGGGAAGCCTGGGGCCCCTTCTCCTGCCGTGGGGATCCCCCGCCGTCCTGAGTGGGGAGGGCAGTCTGGAGTTCATCCTCCTGGCTGCGGGGTTCCCACGGCCCAGGCTAGGAGCACAGCCTAGGGTCCCTCCTCCCGGCTACGGGGTCCCCCACGGCCGTGAGTGGGAACGCGGTCTAGGGTCTCTCTCCGCGGCTGGGGAGTTCCCACCGCCCCGAGAGGGAGCCCAGCGTGGGGGTCCCTTCTTGCAGGCTAACGGGTTCCTACAGCCCGGGTGGGAGCTCAGAATGCAGTCCCGCCTCCGTGCTGAGGGGTTCCTAGGACCCGGGGTGGGATCCCAGCGTGAGGCCCCTCCTCCCGGTTGCGGGGTTCCTACAGCCCCGGGAGGAAACCCAGCCTGTGGTCCCCTCCTCCGGTTTGGGTCTGGAGACGGCGCCAGCCTGCCAGGTGCAGCCGCCGCCCCAACTCACCTCCGGCCGACCGAGGCGCAAGCGCTCCCTGCAGGGTTCGGAGACAGCGGCGGGTGGGAAAGCCCGCAGCCCAGCGCGGGAAGCCCCGGCTCGCACAGGGTCCCCCGCGCCACCCCTTCCAGACGCGGGACGCCGGGGAGCCCCGGGGACCGCGCGCGCCTCCCGCCCGGGCTCGCCCCGCAGCCGGCCGCTTTGTGCGGCGCTGTCACCCGAAACCCGCCGCCACCCCCAGGCGCGTCCGCCGTGCCGCTCGTCCCTACCTCAGAGCGCTGGCCAGGTGGCACAGGCTGCCCCGGGCTGCCCAGGACCGCGGGATAGGCACCAGCAGCTGCAATAGCTCGGCCGCCGCCGCTTCCGCCCCTATCGCGGCGTGACCCGGAGTGGGAGGAGCTCGCAGGCCCAGGGAGTGGGAGGGTCCGGGCGCTCGCCCCGCCCCGCCCATTTCCGCCACTGCGCAAACTCCGCACCTGCGAGGGCGGGGCCTACGCGCTCTAGGTGGAGCCCTTGCGCTGGGCGGGTGGATGGCGGAGAGGCTTTGGTTTGGGGGCGGGGCCTGGGTGCCTGGGACGGGGTCTTTGTGCCAGAGGCGGGATCGATACGACCTAGAAGGGGCCTGAGTGTCTTGGGCGTGGTCTGGCGTGCCCAGGCGTTGGCGCGTTCTGGCCGGGGTTCTCACCCCGGGCAGGGCCTATAGGACTGGAGCCCGGACGTCGTCTCCGGGGCGTGACCTGTTCATATTGGGCGGGGTCTTCGCCCCTGAGGCGGGGCCTGCGCGTCCTTGCAGAGCTCCGGGTTGTAGCAGACAGAAAGACTGGCTAGGGTCTGAGAAAGGCAGCTGGGCACAGCCGAGGTAAGTTGCCAGCCGGCGAGAAGGGCAGTGGTTTCGCTAAGATTCTATAAGTCTGTTTCAGTGTTCTTCAGAATGGGGTGTGTGAAAAGCATGGGTGACAGCTCCCCGCCTCCCGAAAAGGGGCTTCGGGAAGCGCCGCAAAACCTGGGAAGAGATCAGAATGCAAATGCTTCGAGTCCATTGTATTAAGTAGCCCCCGTGCTTAGTGGTGAGTTTCAGATAACACATGTCCAAGTATAAAATACTTCCCTGAGCCCTGTGGACTTTACTGAAGTTACTTCGTAGTTTAACAAAATTTGAAAGTAAAACTAAAGCAGAAGCCAGGCGTTATGGTGCAGGCCTGTAACCCAGCAGGAGAGAGCTGAGGCAGGAGGAACTCAGCGAGTTAGAGAGAGATCAATCAGCCTGGACTACATAGTGAGTTCCAGACAGACCCTCCTAAAGCAGAAGCGAGTGCTTTTTCAGGTGTGGAGGGCTTGGACCAATGAGCATACAGAAAGTGAATGTTTATGAGAGGAAACATTGTGGCTTCCTCTTTTCTCATCCTCGTACTTTGCACTTTGATTGTGTTCAGAATTTTATTTCTCCAGAAATGAACAGTGAACACCACATTGAGGCGCTGTAATTACAGCTAAGTGATTGCATTCGTGACCCTTTCAGTCCCAGATTCGGTGAGAGAGAGGGCTGGGCAGGGTAAAAATTACGCTTTATTCTATGTTCAGAAGAGCACTTCTTTCTGAGGGCAACTTTGGGTACCATAGTTTCTGATGGTAGAAAATAGAGACGGGAAAAGAGCAATTCTCTTGCTTTTTTTCTGTATCTACAGTAATCCCACACTTCCTGCTGACCTTTCACAATTCTGGGCTTTGCCCTCTGATATCAGGGCCTGGTAAAGGCCTTTTGTTAGTAATACTTGCTGTGAAGTGCATTTTTGTTCCCAGAGTTAATGGATGTCCTTTAATCCTAAACACAGAATCTAAATCATGCAACAAAAGGACATTTCCTTAAATTGCTGTTTTTGTGACATGCTTGCTGTTTCACAAATGAAAGCATTACATTCAAGTCATGTGATCACCAGTGATTTAAAGGACCGGGCAAAAATCTGGAAATTTTTTTACATTTCTTTTATTTACTTTATGTGAACTCATGTCTTACCTGTGTGCCTGCATACACACACACACACTTGCCTGCTAGGGGGATTGGAACCGGGGGTACAGACTCTCACGTGACACCATGTGGTTTCTGGGAATTGCACCTTTGCAAGAACAACAAGTGCTCTTAACCACTGAACCATCTCTCTAGTCCCTAGAATCGTGGTATTATAGTGTGCTTAATTGGAAGGGCGGGCATCTCCTCACATAGTCAATCTGCAACTGCAGGTACACAAAGTTCCTACCCCTTCGGTTCCTTCCTGACGCTCTATCAAATGCTAGGATTTTTTAGATGCAACAACCATATTAAAGGAAGGACATATAAGGGCCCAGAAATCGGAGGACTGCTGGTTAAAGACTTCACAGGTCCAACAAGCTGAATTCTGATCTAGCCAAGGAGCCAACCAATGGATGACTAGTGGCAGTTCAGAATCCCTGGACCTTCCTACTTTAACGATCCTACTCCCAGAAGTGGGAGAAGGACTGAAACCAGGGCATTGGTTGCTTGAATTTCTGGTTCAGAAAAGGCTAAAATCGCAGGCTCCTTTTGTTACCTTCTTACAGCAGGGTTTCTACTCCTCTTTACATCTGCAAGTTTGTAGGGTGGGGTACAGGTTGTTCCCTAAAGACATCTTTCCTGATATATAACAATGAAGTGTTCTTAGTCCTAGACTCACTGAAGTCTAATTTTTGGTATGGTTTATTGGGTGTTGAAAACTGGGTTTTGTTTTTGCTTGGCTGGTTTTGGTTTTTTGTTTGTTTGTTTGTTTTGATACAATGTCTCACTGTGTAGCCCTGACTGGCCTAGAACTTACTATGTAAACCAGGCTGGCCTTGAATACAGAGAGCCTCTTGCTTCTGCCTCCCTAGTGCTAGGATTAAAGATACATGCCACCATACCTCACTTGTTTGTTTTTGAGACAGGGTCCTGCTATATAGGTTGGCTGGCCTGGAATCCACTATATAGACCAAGCTGGCCTGGTATTTGCAACAACCCTCTTGCCTCTGTCTCCCAAGTATTGGGGGCATGTGACACCACTCCTGGCTTTGATGTTGATATATTTTTAAAAAGCTATTGCCAAAGGTAAAGGGGTTTTGTATAGTTCATCAATAGAGTCACAGTTCCTGAGTGACATGATGGCATATATTTTTCCATTTAGGCACTGGAGACAGCAGCCTCTGGGACAAAAATTGCCTACAAACTATGGATGATACAACTCCACTTGATGTGAAAGACCACTTTGACACTGAAGTACAGAAGAACCGAGTACTAAGCCTGGGAGAATGGCAAGATAAATGGGTGACCCGAAAAATCGGATTTCATCAGGAACAAGGACACCAGTGAGACATGTTTGGTCTCTGACAGAGAATGCTTTATCAGAAATGGACTGGGGGGGGGTGTGCCTCAGTTGGTAGAGAGCTCTCTTAGAATGCAAGAACCTCTTGGTTTGATCTGCAGCATGGAACACAATTGGGCATGGTGGTGTTTGCCTGTAATAGCTTTTGAGAAATTGGGGCAGGAGGATCACAAGTTGAAGCTACATATGTGAGCTTGAGGCCAGTGCTTGGCTCCATGAAAAGGAAAAGGAAAAGGAAAAAGAAAGAAACTGGCTTTAAAAGTAATATACAAATACACATTTTTTGGATTTATTTTCGCTGTAATCATTTCATGCTATGCAGCCTCTCAGAAATCAGAAAGCATCCATAGCACGTCATACAGTAATTAACAAATCACTTTTTCCTTTCATTGTATATGATATGACTGACGGATGGTGGCATCTTCGATTAATGAAATGTCTCTTCTTTTTAAAAACCACCCATGCTTTGGTTACGGTGCTTATACATGCAACAAATGCTAAAGCAACATGTAAGCTTGTGTCTCCCAATGTTCAAAAGCAAGGGTGAGGGCCAGCAAACTGGCTCAGCAGAGGAAGCCACTTGCCACCAATTCCAACACTCAGCATTCTGTCCCTAAGCACCACATGATGGAAAGTGAGAACTGACTCTTGGAAGTTGTTCTCTGACCTCCAGACCTGTACCATGACACAGATGTGTACACACACACTAAATTAATTAAAATTTAAAGAGTTAAGCTCATTGAAGAGGCCATTTAAAGAGGTCATTCTGTGAAGTACTGAAAATGTATACGTTCAGAGAGCACCTTCTTAGCATCACTTTTGAAACAACTAAAATAAGAGTTAAATGTGGTGAATAATACAGGCTTTTCCAAATGTATCACTCAAGGAAGCACAAGAAGTTACTTCCTATTCATGAAAACTCTGTGTTAGTCATATTTAATACTAAGTAGCTATGTAATGAAACAAGTTCCTTAGCTGGCCTGTTTCTTTAAGTGTAAACCAGAGGTTGTAATAAGTAACATTACATTGTTGTAACATTATGTTGTTGTTACATTGTTGGGAGCATTGAGATACTACATGAGAAGTTCTTAGTCTCATTGATGCTACTTCCCAGCTCCTTTGTATTGGGCTAGTTAAAACAAGCATTTGGAAACTTTTCTTTTTCTCCCCAGGCTATTAAAGAAGTATTTGGATACATTTCTTAAAGGCCAGAGTGGATTGAGAGTGTTATTCCCCCTGTGTGGAAAAGCAGTTGAGATGAAATGGTAAGCAGAGTAGTATTTGGGGTAAATATCTAACAAGATATATATAGGTTAAAAAAAAAAAGAAGAAACACACTCTCAGAATGAAGTGTGGCAGGACACACCCATAATAATAGTTGGGAGGTGGCAGCAGGAGGACCAGGAATTCAAGGCCAGACTTGGCTACATTCAAGTTCAAGGGCTGCTTAGCTAGGTGAGACCCTGTTTCAAAAACCCAGTCAAACAAACATACAAAGATCAACAACAAAATTCCATTCTCAAATTCAAGAGTGTCTTTATTTTTAGACAGAGTCTGTGATAGTTATTAAATTAAAGATACTATTTCCAAGCAAAAGGAGTGCAAACTGAGTCAGGCATGATCTTGTTTTTCTGCATTTTGTTTCCTAGGCCAAAAAAAAAAATAGTTTGGGGGCCTGAGGATTTAGTACAGTTAGGAGAGTACTTACCTAGCAGGCATGAGACCCTGTGTTCCATATCCGACATTGCTTAAAACAAGGGTGGTGGTACATACCTATGATGTTGGCAATTGGGTGAATTAATTTGTAACTAACAATAGGGAAACACTAGCCTCCTTTTTCATATCTCCTGGATCTTTGTATGGGATTTAATGTCTATAAGTAGCTTAGAAATTTCAATAACTATGGATGTTTGAAATGGAAGGCAACAGAAAAACACAAACTGTAATACAAGCTTTCAGCAGGGTAGTGTTTATAGTGCAGCTCAACTCTCCTTTCCTCCCACGAACAAATAGGACTTTTTGTTGTTGTGAGTCACTGTTATAAAAACCAGTGGTAGGAAGAGTAACTCTTGTAAGCAGTCCTCTACAAGAAGAATTCACTCTAGTTAGCAAGCCACCATTACTACACGGCTACCCTGAGTCACAACTCCAGAAATTGTTTTTTTGCACAAAACACTGTTGTCATGATAATGCACAGGCACAAATACATCCTCCAAGATGTGAATTTGCCTTAAAAATATAAATATTGGGAGCATCTATCTATCATTAGACTGGAAAGAACAAAAGATTGGTGGAAAAGTCTAGTAAATAGACTCACTTTAAAATCATCTTGCCTCCCCCCCATGTAAATACCAATGATTTACCCACAAAACATATGCATTTGATTCTATTCTCCAGTAGAGAGAGTAAAATTTTTGCAGTCCACACTGTCTCAACTTGTAGCTAAGAGCATATATTAAGTGGCTGTTAGGGGGCAAGACAAATGGCTTTGTGGTTAAGAGCACTCGCTGTTCTTTCAGAGAACTCATGTTGAATTCCCAGCATCCACATCAGGTGACTCACAACCACTAGTGACACCCTCTTCTGGCCTCTGTGGACACACGCACACACACACACACACACCATACATACAGAGACATACACATAAATAAAAAAATAACAAATAAAAATTTTAAATGGCTGTTATAACCTGAGATTCAAGTGTGGCCATGAAATTAGGAATTGTATTTCCTACTAGACAATGCTTTAATGGGATCTCACCAAAGAAGAGAGTGACTTTGCAAACTGCCTATGAGAAAACAGCTCTATGAGCAGAAATGGTAATTCTGTGACTGGAGCAGAGATTTTAAGCAACTTTATTGAAACTGTATAGCTAGCTAGCCTGGGGGGGGGTTATTGGATATTTTGGAGATCTCAATCCATTTGCAACAAAAAAAATTGAGGTTTGGGAATGTAATTCAGTGGGAGGATACTTGTCTAGCACCCACAGGCTTCATTCCCCAAATCTGCAAATAATAAAAATTGAAATAAAAGCTACTATAATTTCATGTAAGTTATCATATTAGAGAAATTTTCAGTCGTGTGACTGATCTATGTATGTATAGGCATTAGACATGAGCAGATGAACTAACTAGGAACAGGGCCAAAAAAACATTAAAATGAAATAGGAAAGTTATTTTATGGTATCACTTTTGCCCTATTTGTATTCTAGGAGATGCTGTATGTGTTGACTGGGAAATACAAATACATGCAGCCAGTTTGGATAACTCCTTTGCATATATTTTGTAACTTCAAAACCACATATGAAGAATGAAAGAAATAGCCTCTGTATGCTAGAGTACAATTCTCTGGGCAGTATGAAAGACACGTTATTAGTACATTTCATTTTAGAACTATAAATAGCCCATGCTCTGCCCACATTGGGAACATGCACTCTTTCGTGGATAATAGGCACAGTCCATCCTGTTCTTGTTTTGAAATGTGCCTTCTATTCTCATAATATATGAGAGAATGGTTGGAACACCATGTGACGTTCACCTTTAGTCACCTGCGGTTTCATCTGCACAAGCCATCAGCTAAACACCAATCTCTGCCACGGTTAGTTAAGCTGCTGTTCAAACAGTGCTCTGCTACCTCAGTTTACCCTGGGCCCAGCCTTTCCTCTGTACACTCGGTGTTAGAAACTTCCCATTCAGTTTCCCTCACCCCACCGCTTCACAGCAGTTCAAACAGAACATTTTCTGACACCCACCTTCTACCTCCGGGTCTCCATCAGAGGGCAGTGCCCCATTTTCCCATTTATGCAGTTGTGACACTGACAGGTGTGTGTGTGTGTGTAGTTATATGTGCAGATACACATGTGTGCAATCCAAAGTCCACACAAGGCATCTTCCTTTATTGATCTGCACTGTCTTTTTAAAGACGGGATCTCTCACTGAACTGGAGTCTGCTGACAGGCCCCAGGGATCCTCTTGTCTTTGCCTGTCAGCATTGCAGGTACAGGCTGCCATGCCCGACTCTCTCCATGGATGCTGGGGATCCGAACTCAGGTCCTCCTGCTTCTGTAGCAAGCACTTCACCCATTGAGCCCTTGCCTCATTCCTAGCTTTTGGTTTTGTAGTGTTTTTTAAAGACTTAAGTATCTGTTGGCTGGTGTGTACATCGGATCCCTGGGAGCCGGAGTTATAGGCCATTGTGAGTCACCTGATACAGGTGCTGGGAACTGAACTTGGGTCTTCTGCAAGGGCAGCAAGTGCTCTTAACCACTGTGTTATTTCTCCAGCCCCCTTTGTGGGTCTTTGAGACAGAGTCTCCTGTAGCTCAAACTAGTCTCAAACTCGTTATATGGCTGTGGCTGACCTTGAACTCCTGATCCTCTTGCCTCCATTTCCCAAGTGCTGGGATTACAAGCCTGTGCCCCCATGCCCAGCTCACAAAGGTTTTCATATTGTTTACTAAGCATCAGTTTCCCATCAGCCTTGTGATTTCTATGCATGGCTCTTCATAGCATAGTAACAGTTAGCTAGGCTTGTGTTGCATTATAGAAGAACTGACTAGTTTTTATGTAGTTTGATATAAATTCACTTCTTTGTCTCAATATTTGTGCACCTGCTATTGTTTTCTTTCTGAGTAAGATTTCTGCTACTGTTTAAGATCCTCAGAAATCTGTAACTATAGACCTTGTTAGGAAAAGTTACTATTTGCATATGATAATGATTCATTTTCCCAATCATGCTTATTGTTAATAAATGGAAATTATAGGTTTGTTACCAAAAATGCACAGATTACTTCAAGTTTGCATTCTAGTATGGCAACTACTAGTCACATGTGGCAATTTTTAAAAATTCATTTAAATGATATGCTTTCCAATTTTGAAACAGACTCTTGCTGTATAGTCCAGTGTGGCCTCAAATTTAAGATCTTCGGTCTTCTCAATAATGGAATTGGTGGTATAACATCATGCCAGATTTGCATATTTGAATATAAGCCAATTAAAAATTTAAAATCATTTCTATGGGACTGGCCACATCCTAGATGCATAGTAACCAGTGTGTCTAGTGGCTCTGTTTGGTACAGAACAGAGATGGGCATATCCATCATCACAGAGAATGGATCAGAGCCAGTGCTGATTTGGAGAACTGACAGGCATTTTCTCTGGTCAAACACATTCATAGGAATGCCTACAAAGCTGTGAATCCCTTCAAATTAAGGAAAAGATAGAGTTGTTTTCTTTTGTCATTTCCTTTCTTCTCATGATACATTTTTAACATAGGGCCTTAGGCATGGTGGGAATTCTGGTTACTGTTTCCAGCCAGAGGGGCTGTGTGTTTACTATGGTTTTTATCCAGTGCTGTATGTGAAGGAGAGCTGAAGTGTAACTGTGTTTTCCTGCAGGTTTGCAGAGCGGGGCCACACTGTAGTTGGTGTAGAGATCAGTGAAATTGGGATTCGGGAATTTTTCGCAGAGCAGAATCTTTCATATACAGAGGAACCGTTCAACGAAATTGCTGGCGCCAAAGTGTTTAAGGTTTGTATTGATTGTGGTAACTAATTATTCCCGTGCCTCACCAGAAAATGATGTTTTCCCCCCATGAGTACTTAAGATGTTAAACAAGTGTCAAATGGGTGTTCTTTACCACCAATTACATACATGTTATCTGCTTCAGTGAGCTACGGCTTCAGCGTACAGATGGCAGCTCAGCACTCAGAGGGTGGAGCCAGAAGGATCATGAGTTCAAGGCTAGGCTAGGCTACAGAGTGAGACTTTTGTCTCAAAACAAAAGATGATAGATAAGTAGTAAACATAAATGATAGAATTAGGGCTAAACATACAGATGATAGTTTAACACATATATGATAAATAACAGCTAAACTAATATTAGGAATAGATATATAGATAGTAGAATATATATATATGTATGTATATATGCATATGTCATGTTGCATATGAGAGTCAGTCCTCTCCTTCCTTCATGTAGGGCCAGGGATTAAACCCAGGTTGTCAGGCTTGGCTGCAGCCTTACCCTCTGAGCCGTCTGGCTGGCCCCCATCCAGGTTTTTAAAAGAAAACATGTTAAACTCCAATAAAGTTGTTATGCTTAGTGTGCGGTCTCTCTATCTCCTTGGCTTTGTCTCAACTCTGTTTTCCTTTCTTTGACCATTTAAAAATAAGTGTTTTATATTGTTTTGCTACAGAGTTCTTCAGGGAATATTTCACTGTACTGCTGCAGCATTTTTGATCTTCCCAGGTAAGACTGAGAACTCTGCCTGCACCATCACATGAGTGTGTGAGTGAGTATGAATGAGTGGGTGTGTGAGTGTGGGTGTGACTGAGTAAAAACCCTTTGCACCATTGTGTGAGTATGTGTGTTCGAGAGAGTGAATTAGTGTGTATATGTAAATGTGAGTGTGTGAGTGTGCGTGAAATCCTAAGTGGGGTGTGTGAGTATATGTGTAAATGTGTGTCAGCACATGCGTGTGTGAATGTTAGTGTGACTGAGTGCTCTATCTGCCCCATTTTGCATGTGAGTGTGTGCGAGTGTGAGTATATGTTTGGGTGTGTACAGCTGTGGCATATGAGTGGCATAAGGGGACAACCTTAGATGCCAGTCCTTGTCTACCACCTGTTTGAGACAGGATTTCATGGCCACTGTGAACTCCAGACTAGCCGGCCTCCACACTTGTGGGGATTCTCCTGGCTCCACCTCCGTCTCACCATATTACACGGTATTACAACTATGTCTTGCTTTTACATGGGTTCTAGCTGTCAGAACTCAGGTCCTTGTGCTTCTATGGTGAGTGCTTCACCCACTGAACCACCCATTTGTTCGTTTAAAAAGGGATGGTGGCACACGCCTGAACACAGTGCTTGAAACAGGCAGATCTCTGAGTTGGAGGCCAACCTGGTCTAGATAGCAAGTTCTAGGCCAGCCAGGGCTATATGATGAAATGCTGCCTTAAAAACAAGGGGGGATGATGTTCATGGTCCAGGAGGATGGCTCAGAGGGTAAAGATGCTTGTCATTCAAGCCTGATGACCTAAGTTCACTTCCCCAAACCCATGGTAGAAGGAAAGAACTAACTCTGACCTTCATATGCACACCTTAGAATACATGTGCTTGCATGTGCACGAACACACACACACACACAGAGTAACAATGAGGGTGGGCCTTGCTGGCAGTGCTGGGGTGTGGTGGGGGATCTGTTCGCCACTCCTGTCCACTTCCGTAGCAATGAGAATTATTGTTCTGCAGTTGTTCTTACCAAAGCCCCATCTTTCCACTTCATAGGGATAGATCCCAAACTTTCAAACTCATTATGACAATCTGCAGCAATTTAAAGGCAGGGAGAGGAAAACTGAGTCTTCCACCTGGCACCTGAGCCTGTAACCAAATGAGTTACAAAGTGTAGGAGGCAATATAGTAACTGACAGAGCCTGATGCCTGAGCAAGGGGCAGGGGACAGAGCTGTCACTCACTGCCTGTTGCGGGATATTTGTACACTGTGTGAAGATGTATTGCACTGATAGGTGTAATAAAAAGCTAAATGGCCAATAGCTAGGCAGGAGAGTATAGGCGGGACTTCCAGGCAGAGAGAGAACTCTGGGAAGAAGAAAGGCAGAGTCGCCAGCGAGACCCAGAGAGGAAACAGTAGGTGCAAGATAGAAGAGAGCTAACACCCTGTGGCAGAATGTAAATTAAGGTAAATGAGTTAATATAAGTTGTAGGAGCTAGTTGAGACAAGCCTAAGCTAAAGACCGAGATTTCATAATAAATAATAAGTTTCTATGTCATTATTTGTGAGGTGGTAGCCGATGAAAAAGCTTGCTACAACTACCCTCTGCCCTCTCTCCTTTTCCCAAGTCACAGAAAAACAAGGAGGTTGCTGCAGGAGTTAGGAAGTGGACAGTCCCCACACTGGGTCAGTACATCCCTCTAAAGTCTATAAAGGAAAGTCAACATGAGACCCTGATACCTTGATGATGGGTGAGGTCCCAACATGTCCCCTGGGGAACACTAGATATCTTGTTTGAGATTTAATCTTTCTTCAGACAAAATGTAACAGCCTTTCCCCTCTCTCTTGAGCAGAGCGAATATTGGCAAGTTTGACAGGATTTGGGATAGAGGATCATTAGTGGCTATCAACCCAGGTGACCGTGAGCGGTAAGTTGGTTTCTTCAGTTGCTTTGGTTTTCTTTGTGCTTAGCTGGGTTTGAGGAAAGCTGAAGTGTGTATGATGCCAGTGGTTTGGCCACTTTGCAAGCTCTGCTGCCTTGACCCAAGTACTGTGATTCTCCAAGCCCCAGGTCACTCCTCTGCAACCTTAGATGACCTCTGCTAGCACCATCACTGTTGCTGACAGCTGTGGGATTCTTGTCCTGGCATTGTTTGGAATATTCGGTGTGTGCTAACACATTTAACTAGTCTGACAGCCCTATGACAGAGATGCTGTCTTGATTCCAGTTTGCACATGAGAAATGTAAGGTCAAAGAGCTGTGTCCCAAGTTAGACAGCTGGCACATGGCATTTGAAATTCTAACCTGCTGAGTTTGCTCAGAGCTCCACATCACATGACCTCAAGGAGCTGTGGGAATTGGAAGAAAAGAAATATGTCAGCCAGGTGTGGCAGCACACAGCTGTAATCCCAGCACTCGGGAGTCTGAGGCAAACCTGGGCCATAATGAGACCACCAGACTCTGTCTCCTAAATAAAAGAACAATGAAATCTGTGAGAAATGTGTTATTAACTCCAATGAACTATAAAATGCTGACTGTTGCCAGGCATTGGAGGCACATGCCTTTAATCCCAGCACTGGGGAGGCAGAGGCAGGTGGATCTCTGTGAGTCTGAGGCCAGGCTGGTCTACAGAGTGAGTTCCAGGACAGACTCCAAAACAATACAGAGAAACCCTGTCTCGAAAAACCAAAACAAACAAACAAGACACCAAAAAACCGACTGTTGTTACAAACGCACTTGTTGATACTTTGGGTGATCGTGTTTATACCTAGCCTTACAAGAAAGTAAAATTAAGAAAGCATGTGAGGTAAGTACAATCCCATTTTCTTGTGTAAATAATTCCACAAATGTGTCTCCTTGGATTTGGCAGGTTAGATACTGAATTACTCATTACACAGAGGCAGACTCTTCATACATGGCCAAAAAGTTCAAACTCCATGTCAGCAACACATTTAAAAAGACAAATCAGTTGCTTCATATGCAAGACTATTGCCAAACCTAATCTTTGAAAACCATAACATTCCACACCAGATGTATACATATTTTCTTTCCTTCACTGATAATTTCTCTCTCTCCTCTCCTCTCCCTCTCATTTTTCCTACCCCACCCTGCACCCTCATCTGGGTTTGTCTCTGCAACGCTTGTTCCTAAATGATCAGTTGAGTTCTGTTCCTTGCATTCAGCTTCCCAATAGCTATTTATTATGTTCCCGTTGGATCTTTAGATGTAAGCTACGTGCAGCGCTGGGAAGGTGGGCATGGCTTTTGCCATGACGGTTCTGTCACTCAGCTCTTCCAGGCATCCACATCACATTTCCAGCGCATGCTCTGCATTTCCCCATAGTGTTTGCCCTTCATCCGCTCGAGGCATTGCCTCAAACGCCTGCACCTTCATAACACACTGTATTTGTGGAGCACACTCAGTGCTCTATAAAAATCTACAGGCTGTCAGGGAGAGAGCAGGATGTTGAGTTGAGACCCAAGGGGAAGCAGGCCCACTGGGCTCCGCTGTTCCATCAGTATAGGAGTTGATTCACATTTAGTGCAGGTAAGGCCTCTGTGATCATTGTGACCAAAGGAAGAAAGTCAAGCTGTATATCAGGCAAGACAAACGCACCATCTCCTGCCTCTGCTCCCCTGTCCTTGCGGCATCACATCCTCCGTCCTTAGCTTCGAAGGACACCCTAGTTGACTCTGACACCCTTGCTCATGGCTAACAAGGCAAGTGACACCCAAGGGGAAGCTTCCACGGAAAATGAAGCTTTAGCTTGGCCAGAGAGTCATGATCCTCCCTGTTCTCCTGTTCTGCCTCTTCCTGCCCCGCCTCCCTCTCTGCATGTGTGTGTCTGTGGTCACAGGGTAAACACACTCACGAGCATGTTGGATATTGTTATCAGAAGTAATTTCTTTGAGATTTTAACTTATTTTGTATTTATGTGGATGTGCATGCACACGTGTATATGTGTGTGCAGACATGGTGGGCTGCCATCAAGGTCGGAAGAAGGCATGAGATACCCTGTTGCTGAAGATGCAGGCGGTTGTGAGCCAACCAATGTGAGCAGTCTGTGCTCTCACTGAGCTGTCTCTCCGGCCTTGCCCTCTGGATTTTTTTTTTTTTGAGTTTGATTGAAAGTTCACATTCCAAGGGAATTGGTGGCTGCCAGTTCCAGGAGACATGGCTGAGCCACTCTGGTGGATCACCATCCTAGGGACAAGTTTCTTCGCACCACTCTTAAGAACAAGAGTCACACGAGCTGTGGTGGCTCACATCTGTAATCCTAGCACTTGAGAGGCTCAGGGAGAAGGATTGCTTTCAATCTGATGCCAGCATAAAACTACATGGTGAGTTCCTGGCCAGTCTGGACTACAGGCTACATTGGGGGTGGGGGTGTCAAAAAGTCAATAAGTGAAGGATTCTGCTCAAAAGATTACTTTATTCTTTCTTTTTCTTTTATTTTTTTTAATTTTGAAGATAGAGTCTCAAGATGAAACAAAGGCTATCCTCAAACTCATATGTAGCCCAGGCTGACCTGGAATTTCAGGTGCTCCTGCCTCAGCCTCCCAGCTGCTAAGATTGTGGGTGTGTACCACCCATAGCATGCTTCTGTCATTTCTCTTCCCACACATCTGAGTCACTGACAGCACTCCGCATCACTCAACACAGATACTGCAGCTTTCACTATAGCAACCACGGTCAGTCCCTCTCTCTACTTACTTGGTGTGCAAGTACAGCCATCAGGTGGGTCACTTCCTGATCAGTCTTAGTGTTTTATCATAGTCACACCCACTTCTGAACCAACATGGCTGGAAAGCTGTGTCACTCACTCTTTGGGGCGCCCACTAACGGGTCATCCACAGCACTGGTGGTTAATGCCGTATTTATAGAACTTTGTCTGTCACCCCAAACTTACCTGCACACTAGTCTCACCTCTGTCAAACCAGATGAAAGGGATTCTGCTGTCCCTTCTCACATGTGTGCCTTTAGGGATGTCCTTGTCACACAGGATACTTAACTGTCAGCATCCCAGCCCAACAGCAGACCTACCGAGTCAGTCTGTGGGCAGAGCTCAAGCATCTTTGCTTCTAACATGTGTCTTGGTGCTTCTGATACCCAACCTGCCCTGGGAGCCCCGGCCCCTGAGCACACAGTAGACTAGTGATCCTTCAGGAAGCATTCCGACAAGGTCAACCAGACCCCTTAGGACCCCATCAGCCTCTGTCTGTCCTGTGGTGTCTTCATGTCTGACCTACCCTGGGAGAAGGCTTCAACTTCATTCTTCTCTTTACTGTTTCCCAGCTTTGGGTGGGGAGCCAGAGGACATAATTTATTCCATGCATTTCTTGCTTTTAAATAAGAGCCCCTGGAGGCTGGAGATGTAGCTGAATTCGGAGCACATACTGCTCTTCTAGAGGACCTAAGCTCACCTCCCAGCACCCATGTCAGGAGTTTCACAATTGCCCATAACTCCAACTCCAGGGGGATCAGAGCCTCTGGCCACTCTGGACACCAGCACTCATGTACACATACACCCTTTCCCAAACACACAGACATACAATTGTACATAATTAAAATAACAAATTTCTAAAAGAAGAACCCCTGCATAGCTGCATGTATGCGGTGGTGCACAGACATCCATGCAGATAAAACACCCACACACATCAGAAATAATAAAAAACATTCACAAAAGCCCATGTTCCCACCCTTAGCATGCCATAAACATATGTGGTGTTGCATGCCTATAATCCCAGCACTTAGGAAGTGGAGGCAGGAGGATCAGAAAGTCAAGGTCAACCTCGGCTACACAGTGAATGCAGTGGAACACAAGAACCAGATCATCTTATTTACTGTTCTGCTGCTGTGACAAGACACCATGAGTGAGGCAGCTTACAAAAGAAAGCATTCAATTGGGGGCTTGCTTACAGTTTCAGAGGCTGAGTCTATGACCATCATGGTAAGGAACTTGGCAGCAGGTAGACAGGCATAGCACTGGAGCAGTAGCTGAGAGCTCACAGCTCACATCCTGATCTGCATCTGCAGAAGGGGGGGGAAGAGAGAGAGAGAGAGAGAGAGAGAGAGAGAGAGAGAGAGAGAGAGAGAGAGAGAGAGAGAGAGAGAGAGAGAGAGAGAGAGAGAGAGAGAGGGAGAGAGAGAGAGACTGAACCTACCTGTGCCTGGAATGGACTTTTGAAACCTCAAAGCCCATCCACAGTGACACAGCTCCTCGACAAGGCCACACCTCCTAATGCTTCCCAAATAATTCCACCAACTGGGGACCAGTCTTCAAATCTGTGAGTCCATGGGGGGCATTCTCATTCAAACCACCACACAGACTTATATGGGTACTAGAAGAGTTTCACTGCAGATAGTAATATATAGTAAATGCTGGCTTCCTTCATTGCCTCTGTCTGTATAAGAGAAATGAAACATACTTTTTGTGTTCTTTCTAGCTATGCAGATATAATACTCTCCCTACTGACAGAAGAGTTTCATTACCTTGTGGCTATCCTTTCTTATGATCCAACAAAACATGCAGGTAACATGTGTTTTTTGTTTTGTTTGTTTGTTTGCCTACTTTCCTGATTTAATTCTATGTACGTGTGAGGATTATTTTTCCCCTGTCTTATCTCATAGGATGTGCACTGCTTATATGCATGAAGATAATTCTGGGCTAATGAGAACAGCAGACCTTTGTGCTCTTACATACATTTTCTTATTCCTTTCCTGCTTTGGTCATCAGTCATAGTTCCAACTGTAGGAAGGGAAATGGATGACCTTATGTGAAGAGGTGTCCTGAGAGCCCTAGAGTAGGAGGAAGAAATGTGGTTGCCCTGCAATGGGCATTGTGTGGCTAGAAGATGAAGGACACCCCAGAGGAACCTGTCAATGGGCTCCACTCTGATCTCTGATATGAGATATTCTAAAGTAAGGCTGGGGGGCCAGGGATGTAGCTCAGTTGGTACAGTTCTTGCCTAGCATGCAGAAAGACTCTGGGTTGATCCCTAGCTCTTTGTAAACCATATATGGCAGTGCATGCCTATAATCTCAGTACTTGGGGGAGAGATAGAAGCAGGGGGTCCCTAGTTCAAGGTCATCCTTAGCTATATAGTTAGTTTGAGGCCAGCCTGAACTACTTAAGACCGTATCTTTAACACACACACACACACACACACACGAAAGGCATGCTATATATTTACCTCTCTGAATTCCTGAGTAGTCTATATAATAAGTATCCATAACATCACCAAAATTAAGCTGAGAGGTGAACCCCAAGAATTTGTTTGCTTTCTCAATTAGAGTTGGAACCATAAACTATTCTTCACCACACTTCTTTTTTCTTAGGCCCACCATTTTATGTTCCAGATACTGAACTTAAAAGGTTATTTGGTAAGTTAACATTCCTTTTTGATATTCGCACGCGCGCGCGTGTGTGTGTGTGTGTGTGTGTGTGTGTGTGTGTGTGTGTGTGTGTGTGGTGTGTTTGAGACAGGGTTTCTGTGTAGCCCTGCCTGTCCTAGAACTCACACTGTAGACCAGGTTGGCCTTGAACTCATAGAGCTCCACCTGCCTCTTCCTCCTGAGTGCTGGGATTAAAGGCATGGTGCACTCTTTTAAAAAAAGAGATGTATTTTTATTATTTTAATTATATATGTATGTATATGTGTCTGTATGGGTATGTGCACATGTATCTAGAGGCCAGAGGCAACAGAGCTCCAAGAATCAGAGGAATAGGCAGTTGTGAGCAAACTGGGGTCTTCTGCCAGAGAGGTAAGCTCTTTAACTGCTGAGCTGTCTCCCAGCCCAATTATGTTCTTTTAAAATAAAGTCAGTAAATCAAGCATGATGGACACAACTGTAATCCCAGATCTCAGGAGCTGAATCAAGAGAAAAGAAAGTTCCAGGCCAATCTGAGTCTGGACCAAAGAGAAAAGCCTGTCTGAAAAATAGAATTAAATAAAAATAAACCAAGAAAGAAAACAGTTAACTGTTCAGCTGCTAGTGAACTATTAGTACATGCAATTAAAGTATATGTAATGTAAAAAGTAGAGACCATGTTATGGAAGACTTTTATCCTAGAAAAGGGACTAGTTTCCACAGTGTGCCTTTTTATCCTGTGCTTTATAATAAAGGCACCACCTGTAGTCCTAATATTTGGGAGACGGGTTGGAAGATCAGAAGTTCAAGGTCATCCTTCACTACATAATGAATTGAAGGCCAGCTTAGTTTGCATGAGATCCAAATCTTAGAAAGCAGGAGGGGGAGCACTGGGAACATAACACAGTCTGTGAAGTGCCTGACATGCAAGTACGGAGCAGCCACATCAAAGCCAGACCTAGTTGCTCATGACTGTGACCCCAGCAGCTGCGGTGGAGGGGGCACAGGCAGATTCCAGAGCTGGCCCATTACAAGCTCTGGGATTAGTGAGAGATCCTGTCTAAAAGATAAATTAGAGAGTTGTAACATGAAAAATAATGTATCACCACAGAGCGTGATACAGAAGATGCCAACTATTAGCGCCCCCCTCCTAAACACACACACACACACAATGAAGATTTTTAGCCACAGAATCCTTAAGAGCATTTCTAGGGCAACCCAGAAGTCCTTCACAATGTTCTAACTTGTTACTTTCTTACTTCAGGTACAAAGTGCAGCATCCGCTGCCTTGAAGAGGTTGACGTTTTTGAAGAAAGACATAAAGCCTGGGGGATTGACTCCATTTTGGAGAAATTGTATCTCCTTACAGAAAAGTAAAAAAGTGCTGCTGCTGCTGCTGCTGCTGGCGGTGGTGGCGGTGGTGGCGGTGCGCATGCCTTTAATCCCTGCACTTGGGAGGGAGGGGCAGGTGGAACTCTGTGAGTGTGAGGCCAGCCTGATGTACACAGCAAGTTCCAGGGCTACACAGAGAAAATCTGTCTTGGAAAAACCAGACAAAACAAAAACAGTCAATTCCTGTGTGGGTTTTTTAAAAATTAAAAATTATGTTAAGGCTTGAAAACATAATCATTTGAATTTTTTCTTATACAACATACTTACCTTTGCTCATAACTTTTTAAACGAAATCACACATTAAAATGTTGCAAGTCAATCCTTTGAAGAATGTGTGATTGGTAGCCAAACATTAAATATCGTGTGTCTTTTTCATAGTCAGCATGAATTTCTCCTATAACTAAAAAACAAAAATGTAATGCTTGTTACTTTATACAACAAATAACAAAAAATAGTATGTATGAGAATTAGAATCACTGAGGAATTGTAAGATTTTAATAGAGTTAGGGGCAGTCTAAATTATTTTTAATTATACTTTACTATAAATCTTAATCTACTTAGGTGCTGGGACCCCATCTTTACTTATTTTTTCTCTTGTATAATTTTATATTTAGCAGAATTAAGAAACAAAAAATTTTAAACCAATCTATATGGAAAAAGTTTTTTCTGCAAACTGTAAGAATAAAACCTGTAAGAAATATTTTTTTCTGAGTATGGCAAATTTTTTTTTGTTTCTTTTAATTTAGTTTTACTTAGATGAGTGGTTCAAGGCTGTTTTTTGTGAAAGCTTAGGCTCAGAATTTGTTAGCTCTTATAACAATCACATTTTGCTTAATCAGATGTCAATCTGTAACTCCACACGTCCTAACATCTAAAGTGGTTTATATTTTTAACTCATGTTAATACAGTAATGTGTATTTTTAAAAATAGGTTACTGTGTATATATGGGAATATTTGTGCATGTACTAAGGTAATGGCTGTTATTAGGAACACCATTAATATTGATGAAAGCTGTATATGTTCTCCATGGAGATTATCTTTTAACAGTTAAACTTGGGGCTAGAGAGAAGGCTCAGTGGTTACGAGCACTTGTTGCTCTTCCAAGGACAGGGGTTTGGTTCCCAGCACTCATGTGGGGGTTCACTGCTGTCTATAACTACCTCCAGGGGACACAACACTTTCTTCTGTCCATGGTGGGCACCAGCTGTGCATGTAGTGCAATATATACATTCAGGCAAAATACTCATCACATAGAAAGTATATTTTAAAGACTTAACTTTGTGTGAACTCCTTTAATGTTCAATGTTGACTTAATGTCCTCTCCAACAGCTGTCCTTGGGTATCTTCTGCCACTGACCTATTCAAGTATCCTGTTCAGACTTGCTTTTCTGACACCTGCCTCAGTATACAGAGTGAACTTCTAGAGGCCATGAGCATCTGACCTCACCTTTGTATCCAGCTGAACGGACAGTATTGGACCACTGACCTGAGCCAATCCAATTCTCTTTAGAGTTTTCTTTTAAAGCTCAAATCTGGAAAGACAAGTTAGCTGCTCAGGGGGCAAAAACGAATGGGCATAGCAGGATCTCTCAAGTTGCCATGGCTACCACAGAGATGAGAAGTGGAGACACAAACAGTAGAGGAGCCACCAGTGTTCTGGTCTCCCAATTTACCCTTCCAGAAGCCCTGATACCCAGCCTGAGGAAGAGAGTCTCATGTTGTATGATAGACTTCCCTGCTCATGCAGTAGCTAGAATTGTTTCCATAGCTCAAACCCAGAAAGTCTTACATGATACAAGTGAGATAACTTTATGTCATCAATCTTTAGTGTAAAATATGTCCTCACTGGGGGTGTCCTGAATTTAAAAGCCTTGAGATTTAAAACACACTCCATATACATTGTTACCGGGGCTGAATTATTCTTAGGATTTTCCAAAAATGCCTTTTTTTGTTTGCTTGCTTTGTTTTTTATTAACAAGGAGAGCAGCACATCTTCACGGTGTACAGAAGTCTTATTCCACATCAAGGAAAGAGCACAGAAAGGAATGCAACCACACCTTACACTGACTGACTGGTGATTAGTCCTGGAAGGGACTCATGGTTGGGACCACAGAAGGTGGCCTCCGATGTTAGGGAACTAACTCATGATTGAATGGAAACTAGCTCACAGAGACATTAGTTTGCCCACTCACTACCACGGTACATTTGTGGTTGTTGTTTTATTTCATAAAGGAAGCAATTTTCGATGTGTATTTATGCATGCATGTCATGCTTTGGATGAGAACTGTCCATCACAGTCTGAACACTTGGTCTCCAGCTGGTGGCACTGTTTTGGAAGGTTCGAGCCTTTAGGGGGTGGGGCCAGCGGAAAGAAGTAGGTCACTGGGGGCAGGTGGTAATGGCTTATAGTCAGGCCTGGTTCTGGCCCTGGTTCTCCGTGTTTGCTTTTTGTGCCAGTGAAGAGTCAAATGCAGGACATTCCAGCTGCCTCCATCCAAGTCTTCCACCATGTCTTCCCCACCACCATGGACTGTAGTCCTTCAAACCATGGCCAACAGACCCCCCTTTCTTCCTTAACTTGATGTCTAGTATTTCATCACAGCAGTAAGAAAAGTAACTAGGGTGCGTATGTGTGTTTATGTGTGTGTGCTCGTGTGCACCGGACTAGGAACTGGTGGATTCCACGGGGTAAAGGCAAACTATGAAGTTGATGATTCTGTAAACTGTGAAAGACTCAAATCTTGGTGTTTTTTCCCCATGTCTGAAGCTTAAAGCCTTGAATAATTGAGAAAACGTTAACTGCCAACCAAATGCCATATTAAAAATCAAATGCCATACTTTTTAATTTGCTATTTTGGACCTGGCATACAAACACCTGTGACCCCTGCACTGGGGTGGTAGAGGCAGGAGGCCCCTGAGCTCAAGGCCAATCTCAGCCCCATAACCAGTGTGAATCCAGCATAAGCTACATGAGACCTTGTCTCAAACAAACCAAAACAAAAATCAAACTCATTGTTGGGTGCTTGATAGGAGTAGATTGTGTGTCCAATGTTGCAAAGCTGCCCAAACATGCTAGTGGTGTAGTTCTGCCAGTGGCCTCACGGAGGCAGCAAAGGTCTGAGAAGGCAGAAAAGGTAGGCTTAGCAGGGAGCTAGCTGTTGGTTATTTCTGGGGAACACAAGCTTGGCTATAGTCAGCAGAATTGGGGTTGAGTTAGACACAAGTAAGTGATTTTACTTAGCACATAAAATGAGTACAAAATATCTCTTTCATACTTTCAAGTAATTACAAGTCCAACTAAATTAATTTCGTTTTCTTTTAACTTAAAAAAATGGAGGTACAAGGAAATTATTTTAAAACATGGGTTTCATTATATTTCTGTTGGACAAGACTGGTTCTAAAAACAGTCCAGTTTTTGTATCCTGAATGTATTTCCCGATTTAAATGTATTTCTGAGGAGCTGGAGAGGGCCCATCAGTGAGAAGCCCTTGTGGGTTCGATTGCCAGTTCCCATATAGTGGCTCACAGCCATCCATAACACCAGTCCTCGGGCACCAAGCATGTATGTGGTACATATACATACGGTGGAGAAAACACTTATACATATAAAATAAATATTTTTCCACCAGGCATTGGTGGTACATGCCTTTAATCCCAGGACTTGGAAGCCAGAGACAGGTGAATCTCTGTGAGTTCAAGGCCAGCCCAGTCTACTGAGGGAGTTCCAGGGCAGGCTCCAAAACAATACAGAGAAACCCTGTCTCAAAAAACAAAACCATAAAATAAATATTTTCCATTACTTCTGAGGGGCTGGAGAGACTGCTCAGTAGTTAAACACACTCATTGCTCAATCCTGAGGCCCTGCATTTGGATCCCATCACCCCTCATCAAGTGGCTCAAAACTGCCTATAATTTCAGCTCCCAGATATCTAACACCCTCTTCTGAACTCCAAGGACTCACACTCAGATGCATGCACAACACAATTAAAAATAAGTCTTTTTAAAAGTAGTATTTCTATTCGATATGCTTTAATTGGTTTCTTACTTAGACTGGAGATGCACTCTGAACCCATAGCATCAGCTTGGCTATTCTGGTCTAATCTCGATCTCTGAGATATGTAACTCTTGATAAAACGCTTTTCTTTGCTCAGTATTAGCAAAGGGTTGAGTCCTCCATTTTCTTGGAAGTCTATGGAACAAGAGGGTGAACAATCATGATCCCAACTTGTAAACGAGCAGGAATAATAAGCTAAATATGAAGATCTGAACATCATAATGGATTCCTGTAGATTATAGTGACCATAACTTTAAGGTTGTTCCAATATATGTAGATAACCTTTACTTTCAAGTTTTCAATTTTAAATATTTCTTATAATTATTTATATGCATGTGTGTATGTTTGTGTGAATGCATGCACATATGTGCAAGTACATGTAGACCAGCAGGGGACACTGGAATTCCTGGAGCTGGAGTTACAGGTGGTTGTGAACCACCCAGTGTGGGTGCTGGGAACTGAACTCATGTCCTCTACAAGGGCAGCAAGTCCTCTTTACCACAGAGCCATCTCTTCTGTCCCTTTACTTTCAATCTTGCCTGAGTCTGGAAGACACGGAAGGAATCGCTGGCTCAAATTTACCCTTCACAGCTCCCTGCAGCCCAGCCCTCACCCAGGAGGACCATGAGGCCTTTGGCAAGGAGACTCAAGCATTTGTCATATAGAACCATATTTGAGGATCAGTGCAAGATAGAGGTCCTGTAGTCAAACTGCCTGGCTTCCAATCACTGCCTAGCCGTTTTTCATCCAAGCCACTCCAGTTGTCAAGAGGCTTGACTAAAACAATGCATGAGACCACTGCAAAGAAGGCAGATACATACGTTCTATAGATATTGATAGATATTGCTATTAACTGTTTTGTTGTTGCTGTTGCTTGTTTGTTTGCTTGAGACAGGGCCTCACTACCTAGCTCTGTCTGTCTGTCTGTCTGTCTGGCCTGGAACTCGCTATGTAGGCCACCATTCCAGGCACTAACAGCTTTTAAATATTCCTTCCAAACAAACCCATTTCCCACGTATTCTTTCGTTTGTTTTCGTGTGTGTGGGGGGGGCGGGGTTATGGGAGGGTTGAGACACTGTAAATAGCCTTAGGCTGACCTCTAACCACTAGTGTCTGCCTCCTCAGTGCTGGGATTTCAGCTACCACACCCAGAGGCGCTGCGAATGTTGGGTGTCTACCTTCTCACAAGTGTGATAAAACACACCAAAGAAGTATGCACACCTGACTCACCCACTTGAAGTTATCTTCCTTCCTGTATCACTCTCCTTAGTTGACCCATACTGGGAGCCTGTCTTATTCCTGCCCAGCCCTGCTAACCAGCACCCAGCGCAGCTGACGAGCAGCTCTGCTGGGTATCAGCATTGGGAGACTAGGTTCGGTGCTCGCCTTGCCACTCACAGGTTAACAGGGAACGGAAAGCCGGCATCTCTCACCGGTGACGTGATATGATGATTCCAGGTCTGCGCACGGCGCATGCGAACCACTGCGGCGTGCGCCCGCCAGGGAGCAGCAGCGCGTACCAGCAGCGCGTACCGGGCCAGGCGCTGAGCCCCACGTCAGAGCGGATGCCCCGCCCCGTGACCGTGACCGTGACCGAGGGCTGCGCCAGGGCTGCGGCAGCACGGCAGGAGCGATGGGGGAGGAAGCGGCGGGGGTGCGGCCCGAGCTGGTGCGCGAGGCGGAGGTCAGCCTGCTAGAGTGCAAGGTGTGCTTCGAGAGGTTCGGCCACCGGCAGCAGCGGCGCCCGCGCAACCTGCCCTGTGGCCACGTGGTCTGCTTGGCCTGCGTGGCCGCCCTCGCGCACCCGCGATCGCTGGCCCTCGAATGTCCCTTCTGCCGGCGGGCCTGCCGAGCCTGTGACACCAGCGATTGCCTGCCGGTGTTGCACCTTCTGGAGCTCCTGGGCTCCACTCTTCACGCGTCCCAGGCCGCCCTCAGCGCTGCCCCCTGCGCGCCCGGGGTGCTCACCTGTCAGCACGCCTTCGGAGGGTGGGGGACCCTGGTGAACCCCACGGGGCTTGCACTGTGCCCCAAGACCGGACGAGTCGTGGTCGTGCACGACGGTAAGAGGCGGGTCAAGATCTTTGACTCCGGAGGAGGAGGTGCACACCAGTTTGGAGAGAAGGGGGATGCAGCTCATGACGTGAAGTACCCACTGGATGTCGCCGTCACCAACGACTGCCACGTGATTGTCACCGACGCTGGCGACCGGTCCCTCAAAGTGTTTGATTTCTTCGGCCAGATCAAGCTGGTTGTGGGAAAGCAGTTTTCCCTGCCTTGGGGTGTGGAGGTCACCCCTCAGAACCTGGCCCTGGTGACTGACGCAGAGGCAGGGACCTTACACCTGCTGGAAGTAGATTTCCCCGAAGGGGTCCTTCGGAGGACTGAGAGGTTGCAGGCTCAGCTTTGCAATCCCCGTGGGGTGGCCGTGTCTTGGCTCACCGGGGCCATCGCGATCCTAGAACACCCCTGGCCCTTGGGGACAGCAGGTGACAACACAAGGGTGAAGGTGTTCAACTCTGCCATGCAGCTGATTGGCCAGGTGGATAGCTTCGGGCTGAACCTCCTCTTTCCTTCTAAAATAACTGTCTCAGCGGTGGCCTTCGACCACCAAGGAAATGTGATTGTAGCAGACACCTCTGGGCCAGCCATCATATGCTTGGGGAAACCTGAGGAGTTTCCAGCCTTGAAACCCATGGTCACTCATGGTCTCTCTCGTCCCGTGGCCCTGACCTTCACCAAGGAGAAGTCTCTTCTTGTGCTGGACACCGCATCCCACTCTATAAAAGTCTTTAAAGGGATGGAGGGTAACGGAGGGTGATGGGGTCCCGGGGCCGGGTGTCATCAGGAGTGAATTGCACCCTGGATGGGTCACCATCACTCATCCACCCAGGCAGGAGGAATGGTATCTGCCTGACAGAAGTACTGGATGTGAGGCGGTTATAAAAGACTAATCATTAAATCTGTCCTTTAGTGGATGTCTATTCCCAATGTTAAGAACTTTGCAAAGCTTAGCTCATTTGCCCCCTAACACACAGTGATGTAATTTCTATTATTAGTCCCATTTTAGAGATGAGAAAGCAGATGCAGAGAATTTAATATGATTTCCTCGAGGCATAGTTACTGGGACAGTCACAATTAAACTCAATTCTGACTTCAAACCCCTTGCTCTTAAATATGATGCCAGATGTTTTAAAAAGTGAGCATGTCTTAGGTATGCTCTCCCTACAAGTAACTTAACAACTGGTTAAGTGCATAAAGAAACAAAAGAAATGGGTCTCCGTGGAGTTTTCAGGAGAAAAAGGATTTTGTGTGGGTATCATCTGGGAGCTCCCCCAATGGCAGAATAGATGGATTGTTACCGATGCCAAGACTTGAACAAGAAACACAGTTGAGCTCTTTCCTTATAAGGCAAAGGTTGCCTGGTTGGTAGTATATGCCAATAATCTCAGCACTCGGGAAGGTCTGGAGTTCAATCCTATCTACAGCTACCTAGTTTGAAGCTAGGGCTAAATGACAATGTCGACAATTTTTTTTTTTTGTAAATTGGTGTCAGTGTTTCCTTCTCTACAGGCACGGGGGACATCCCTGAGTGGTCTGAGCAAAGCCTGTGGAGCCTCTGCCTGCTAGTGCTGCTAGTGGCATGGACAGATGAGACCTGTGTTAGTTAGGAGATGTTGCCCCGGCACATTCATGCCAGGAATGAATTTGTTTGCTCTGTGGTAATCTGTGCTGTCTAATGCGCTTTGTGATGGAAGTTTTCTCTGTGCACTTTGAAATAGCAGTCAAACACTGTCTACTCAATAAACAGTTCCCTTGTCTTTTTAGAGCTCTGTAAACATGTCTTGCACTGAAGCATAACCTTGGCCCATGTAAGGGTTCCTTAATGCTGCAATTAAGGGAAGGAATAGGAGGGAATTTGGGGTAAAGTGCTGATCCTCTGTATGTTTTATGTATCTATTTCTAAGCAAGTGTAAAAGTCTTCATGTTTGGGGCTGCTGAAATTATACCGAATGACGTAAACCTCTAAAGTAGCAGGGAAATGTTTTCTGGGGGATGCTCTCAGAAGGTGACAGTTTGCTGTAGACAATAGTGGATGCTATGTCAGCAAATAGTATTCCTTTATACAAGGAGACTGTTTTTGAGACAAGGTCTTGAACATCTTAAGTTGGCCTTGGACTTGTTCTGTAGCCAACGATGACCTTCAACTTCTGATCCTCCTGTGTCCATCTCCCAAGTTTCAGATTATGGGCTTGCATCGAAATGGCCAGGGTTCTGTAGTGCCGGAGGTAGAGAGAACCCAGGGCTTCCTACATGCTAAGCAAGCCCTCTACCAACTGAGTTACATCCTAGCCCTATGAAGAGTTTTAAGAGAGATGTATCCACTGAAGACTGACTCAAAAGTATGAGTAAGATCTCCTCCTAAAAATTTGGAAGCTGACATTAGGAGCCCAAAGTGAAACCTAGTTCCCTTGCCAATCCATAGAAGTCCATGTTGCTTTTTTTTTAAAAAAAAGCTATGATATCTATTTACTATTTGTGTGTGTACATTAATGTGTATGTGTGTCGGTGCACATGCCATCATGTGTGTGGAGGTCAGAGGACAACTTGAGTGAGTCTGTTCTCTTCTGCTACCATCGGGTCCCCGGTGATCAGGCTTGGTGGCAAGCACCTTTACCCACTAATCATCTTCCTCCTCTCCCCCTCTGCCCATTGCTTTCACTGATTACATGACATGACACCAATAGTAACATCTTGGGCGCCCCATAGCACCATTGGTCCTCTAATAGGAACTCCAGTGGCTGGTTTCTTCTCCCCTCTCACATAGCCTTCAGCTGGGTATGGTGGCATACCTATAATCCTAGCACTTAGTAAGCTGAGACCAGCTTGGGCTACACAGCAAGACCCTGCCTCAAACAAACAAACAAACAAATGAAACAAATTATCACCAGTGGACCAGTGACTTCACCACTGCTTTTAATGTGTACCAGAAAAGCGTCCACAGCAAAAGATGAGTTCAATGGCAAGGAGGGTAACTATGGATTGATTTTATGTTTTCCTTCAGAACTATGGCATTTTTAATAATGTTAATGTTTATTGACCCAACTCAAATGGGTTTTTTGTTTGTTTGTTTTTTGAGACAGGGTTTCTCTGTGGCTTTGGAGGCTATCCTGGAACTAGCTCTCATAGACCAGGCTGGTCTCGAACTCACAGAGATCTGCCTGTCTCTGCCTCCCAAGTGCTGGGATTAAAGGCATGTGCCACCAACGCCCAGCAAGATTTTTTTAAAAACTTATCAATCACATCTTTTAGTCTATATTCTGTGTGTCTTTTTGGGCACACAGGGAGGCCTGTGAGGAGTTGCTTGGCACCAGGTGGAGAATCAGGTGTGGGTTTGTGACACGGTGCCGGAATACCCTGGAGATGCGGTGACTGTAACTGGTACTCTTTCTTGGGAGTAGGGTGCATCAGAGTACACAGCAAAAAAGTATCTAGGGCATATCTTCCTGTGAGTCGGTGTGATATGGAGCAGTTTGATCGTTCATCTCCAAGCATCCCTGGCTGAGGGACTCTTGTCACCAACTTGTGATATAGATCTAAATTTTGTCTTCTATGCTGTGTTCTTTAAAGCAAGCTGAAGTCCAGGTGGTTAAAGATGATGGTTGAAGACTTCTCAGATAATCAAGAAGAAATGGTCTGGGAAGACCATATAGGGTGCCGATGTGATGGAGGAGGGCAGAAATATGACCAGGTGTAAAGAGTGGAAGAAACAAACTCTTGCAGGACACCAGCCATATGCCATCTTGTGAGACCACAGAAGCAAACACAGTGCCAATGCGTATTCTCACATCACCTTCCTCCTTTTCCCCTCTGGCACTGAAAGCTGACTTTGACCTCACTCTGCTCTTTAGACCTGGTTTTCCTCATCTTTTGCCTTTGGCATTTTTCTAAGGATGGTTCAGAATCTTAACCCTCTCTTCTAGCAACCCTAGCTTTGGTGCCAAGAGCTTAAACCTCAAACTTGGCAGGTCCTTGTTTAGAGCTGTTGTGGATCCACTTGGAAGGGATGCAGACCCCTCTGGAGATTAACTCTATGAACCTTTTGAGGAAGAAGTGTAATCCCATATACCCCCGAAAAATGAGCAAGAACCATTGATGATCTCAGATTTAATGTTCCTTATGCTTGGTACAGACAAAAGAAATGCATCCCAGGGACAAGCCAGATCACAGTGAGAAGTCTCTAGGCAGAGAAAAGAAAACTACTGGAGGACTTTGGTGAGGATGCATTCGTTTTTGAGATAATCTTTTTGTACACTGTGAAGATGTGTCTGCCTAAGGCATCTTCTGATTGGTTTAGTAAAGAGCTGAATAGCCAATAGCTAGGCAGGAGAGAATAGGTAGGACTTCCGGGGAGGGAAGGGAACTCAGGAAGAATCTGAGGCAAGCAGAACTAAGCAAGAGAGATGTAAAGTGAGTCAGACCTATGGTATGGAGGAGAAGGAACGAGCCACATGGCAGAATATAGATTAACAGAAATGGGTTAATCTAGGTTGTAAGACCAAGCTGGGAACACACTTAAGCTAAGGCCAAACATTCATAATTAATACTAAGTGTCTGTGTCATTATTTGGGGGCTAGTGGTCCAAGGAAAGTCCAACAAGAAAGACCTGTTCCATGCACTGGCAGGCCGGGAAGATGGCTCAGTCAGTGAAGGCACTTGCCACCAAGCTTAACTGCCTGAGTCGGATCCCCAGGTCCCACATGGTGGAAGGAAAACACTTAATTAGGTGGTTTACATCTTCAGAGGTCTAGTTCATTGTCAACATGGTGGGACATGGCAGTGTGAAGGCAGACACGGTGCTGGAGAGGGGGCTGAACACAGGCAACAGGAAATGAACCAAAATACTGGGTGTGGCTTGAGCATATATGAGACCTCGAAGTCCACCTCCACAGTGACACGCTTCCTCCAACAAGGCCTTATGTACTCTACTAAAGCCACGCCTCCTAATAGTGCCCCTCCCCATGAGCTCATGGGGGTCAATTACATTCAAACCACCGCACCTCCCAAGTGTCAGGATTCCCACACCCAGCCCAAAAGTTAGACTATTTTGCTGATCTGTTTGTATAAAATTGGGCTTAAACCTACAAATTTGGGTGCCAAAAATAAGAAACTAAATCTGAACCCTCCCATGAACACAATCCTAGTGTCCCTGAGACCAGAGCACAAGTGGGAACTCCTATGCCATGGGTCTAAGCAGTTGTTATAAAATAAGACACTCTGATCCTCCTACTTTGGCAAAGGTAATTATAAATGCTAACAATATACTCTCATTGTGATCTGGAAAGACAGATCGCAGTTTTGCGTACCTGGAGGTTTCCCACGACTTGGCAGCGCCTCATTTTAAGAAAATTGTGATGATTCCCACCTTTAATCCTAGCATTTGGGAGACTGAGGCAGGAGAATCTCAAGTTCCAAGCCACCTTGAACTCCACAGTAAGACCCAGTCTCAAACAAATGAAAGCATACAAAACTTAAGCCAAGCTGAAATGTATTTGAAGTTACAAAGGATGGGCAGGCTTCATTTTCTATCAGTTTTCAACCAGAATGTAATGCCTCATGAATGACATTTGTGCTGCTCAAAGCTGTATCTCTTATTACAACACACTGTAGGCATTCAGATAGATTTTGAATTAGTGTGTTTTTCCCAAAGAAATTTTCTAGACTCTGTTTTCCACCCTTCTGATTAAAAAGTGAAGTAGTGTAGGCAGCTATTGACCTTGTAAGGTGATCTATGGTGGGTTTGCTGGGTGTGATCTGTGATGGGTTTTCTGGGTGACTCAGGGGTACAACAGCACTGTGGTAGCTTTGTGGTAGCTGGGCTTGGCTGGGTGTGAAGAACTTTGTGTTTGTAGTCGCCATGTTTTCTTTCTTCACCCAAGTACTAGGATGCCGAAGTCCTAGAGTTGCCTGAGACTCACACCTTTGGTCAAACCTCAGGCAAGCAGAGGCAGCACCCCTGGTTACTCTCCCGTGTCAGACAGTGCTTTTAATTAGCTCTGGAGGCTGTGGCAAGCCAGTGCTCATGGGTCATGTGCCTGGCCATGCCTGAAGCACTGCTGAAGCCACCTCCAAGTCAATTTTGGCAAACCACAGGTGCACAAAATGGTTTCTGCCCTTCTCAGGGATGAACCACTTAGGGAGCATGACCACAGGCATTTGCTGACTGCAGGCTGCAAACATAGCACATAGTGTGTCCATTACTGTAGCTGACCAGCAGTCTCAGTTTTACTGAAAAGTGATGACATTAAAGGGGTAATCAGGCAAGAGAGTATTGGTTTGACAAACAATGACATAAAAGCAGCAATAGGGAAAATCTACTCTGCTTCAAGTCACTTAGTTTTAGGAATGGAAAGAAATTAAGGTGTTTTCTATTACAGCGTAACCAAGCTCCAACTGAGGCCTATAGAAACAGAAACTGGCTTAGGTGGCATAGTTAAGGGAAGAATTAACCAGGAATAGGCTCCAGTTTGCCCAATCCAGCAGGAGAGGATTTGAAAGCCAATGACTGAGAACACACACACACACATACACACACACACCATGCATACCTTGATCTTTGCAATTCCCTATGTGAACTTTCATTGTTCCATAGCATCTACTAGGATACCTTACTGTTTGTTTCTCAAATAACAACCCAGTTTGTGCACACAGTGGCCCAAGAGAACACTGCTATTTTCCACAATGACCACTTTGACCATAACTTTGAGGCCATTCTCTTTAGTTGTTGCATATGTAAGCCTTTATGGGCCCAGAAGCATAGGACTGAGTCCCTACCATGCCAGTTCTATTCCATGGTCATCAGATGTAGTCTGTGCTCATCTTGTCACAGAAAAGAGCCTGTGTCTGCAAGAAGCCCATTGAAGGACTTAATGTGACTAGCATGTCACAATGTTTGCATGACTTTACAAAACAACCATTTATTTGATCTTTTCAACATCTCTTGAAGTAGCCAAGTTTTATCAAGTTGACGTTTTAGGTGGAGAAACTGGAGCTCACAAAAATTGAGTGACTGCCCAAGATAACATAGCTGAGCCCTAGCATTTTTTATTTGGGAGAATGGTTTTTTAATTTAAGTTTATTTTATGTGTGTGTATGTTTCACCTGCATGTATTTCTGTGTCTGCATGTGCATGTGCATCTTGTGTGTGCAGTGACTATGGAGGCCAGAAGAGGGCACTGGATTCCCCAGGGCTGAAGGTACAGATGGTTGTGAGCTGCCATTTAGGTACCGAAAATTGAACCCAGGTCCTCTGGAAGATCAGCCAGTGCTTATAACCACTGAGCCATCTCTCTAACTCAGAGAATGGATATTTTTTGTAACATTTCTTGCCCACCAACGTGATTTCTTTGTTCACCCAAAGTTGGGTATCACTTCTCTACCCAACTAACATAGAACCTAAATATCCCTTCGAGGTGATGTCACCACCTTGCCCACTATTTACACCTGCAGTACCCTAGTGATGTTTGGGGGGAGAAAGAATGCCATCCTTTCCAGGATTCACAGCCTAGGCTCACAATGAAGATGAACTGTCCATTTCTGAGTGTTGCATGATCTGCACAATGGTCCCTTTGACAAGCTAGAGAGAGACCACCAAATGTGAAGTGACTTGTTTATGAGCTGGAAGATCCTTAATAGGGTTTTGGGGGAAAGGTCTCATGATGGGAATCAAGTTAAGTGAATTCCTTTACGTCAACTACTTTCATTAAAAACAAACAAACAAAAAACAAAATGAGCTTGCTTTTAAAATTGCCATTGTTCTGTAGCTTTCTGACTAGACTATTATGTAGGACCAACTCAATGTTGGGAGCAACTTCAACAGAAAACTGCCAAGAAAACACCACTCTTTCCAAACTTGGGATTCCTCAAGATACTCTCCTGGTTCATTCTCTTGTTACCTAAGAGGAGCACAAACCATAGAAAGTGTGTGTGTTATAAGAGGAGACTTGCAGAATGGCTTTCACTGTAGGATATGAGTAGGCCAACAGTGACCATCTGCAGGCTCTAGAAACAGAGACATGACAACTGCTTCCTCAGTCCATAAAGCCTCGGTAGTCCCAATCTGTTACCGAAGGCCTAGAGGATTCCTGGAGAGCCACTGGTATTCAGTCTGCCTCAGAAGGCGAGAGAAGCTGCAGCAGATGATGGTAGCCCCAGCAGCAGCAGCAGAGGCAGATGCACTTAGGAAGGAGGGAAAGCAGGCAGGCAACACTGCCTTTCCTTGGACCTCTTCATATCTGGGCCACCTGTTAGAAAGTACTGCCCATGCTGAGAGTTAGTCACCCCCTCAGCTAATCCTTTTTGGAGAGACCCTCACAGGCACACCCAGATGTGTACCTTCTAGGTGATTCCATTCATAATCAAGATCATCCATTTACAGAGTCTTTTTCCGTGATGGTTATTACTTCCCCCCTGAACTACAGAAGAAACACACGTTTATTGTAGTGTTAGAAAATGCAGCTAAATATAAAGATACTTAAGCACTTTCAATTAAAAACAAACAACTGTTACTATTTTTGCAGAGCTGACTGTTGCCAACCCAAGATTAATGTTCTTAGAAATCACATCATATACCCAAATTTCATAAAACAGCCAAGACATTACATTAACCACAAATTCCCCTGCCAAAAAGGAAATCTTAGGGACATGCAACTAAACTTGGAAAGCAAAGCTCCACGGGGATGGGAGAGAGCACAAAGACTGCAGACATCGGCCTCCTCATGTCCCAGCCCTCTGCAGATGAGCAGGATCATGTGACCAGTTCTTCCTGTGATGGGAGAGCACAGGAAGAAAGAAGACCAAGTGATGCAGATACAGATAAATGCTGAGGTTAAGCTGAGCTCTGGTGTTTCATAATGCCAGCACTGTGATCAGCACAGACAAAATATTATGCTTAGGTTTTACAGGGAATTTAAACGGCTAACTCAGCACTAGGCTTCCAATTTGATGAAAGCAAAGCTTGCATCAAGAAGAAAGTTCAGTTTAGCTCATGTGCTCAGGACTCCCCCCCTCCTCGCACACACACTAATTATGAGGACAATTTATCCTGTTGTGGGCCGAAGGGAGGTGATCTCTTTAAACATGTGAAATCAGGGGTTGGCGTAGAGATGGAGGCTGTGCGGCACACTGAACACTTCAGGATGAGGGGTGTGAAAAGACAGAACTGCTCTAACATCTTCACATTGGCCACTTAGACCAGCCAAGCTTTGATGAACAAGGTGTCCTGAAGTACTTTTCCCTGTGACGACTTTTCTTCCCAGATACTCAACTCTGTGCAGTCAAACCACTAAAGATGTACCCAGATTGTGAAACTGGTACCATAGGAAGCTAATTCCATTACATTTTGGAGTTAATTTCTACATGGTCATAACTCATCTTCCACCATGGACACCAAAATAAGAATCTCTTCTGCCAAATAAAAATTCTGACAATATTTTACTTGTTAAATGTGCTAGAAGTACTGTATAAGTCAGGAAGATGGGGGTATCCAAATGTAAACCTTTATCATCTAAGGAGCTCACCAGCTTACTCTCTGCCCTGCAGAGATCGGGGTTATACTTGTCTGATAAAAATGAGTTGGAAAATGTCTCTCCCTTTAATTTCCAAAATAATTAATGCATCATTACTGTTACTGTTTCCTCAGTGTTTGAGAGAAGTCACTATCAAACTAGCAAACTCGTGTGGTCAGGAATCTTCTTGTTTCCAAGATTTTGTTTAATTATGAATTTAATTTCTTTTCTATATAGGGAATAGAGATAGTTTAGGCTTCCTGTTATTTTTGCTTTATAAGGAGTACTTTTCAAGAAAAAGTTTCCAGTTAATCAAGTTGTTTGGTTTGTTGATAAAAAAGTTCTTCCCAATATGCCCCATTTATCATTTAAAATCTGTAGGATCTCCAGTTGTGACTCTTTTCTCATCCCCAATATTGCTGGTATATATTTCCTTTATTTTTCCTGATTGGTCCAATAAGGACTTTGTTGGTTTTGTGTGTTTCTTTCAAAGGGTGGATTTTGGCTTTGTTAGTTTCCTTCTTTGTCGTCTGCTTTTTAATTTCATTGGTTTTTGTCATCCCCTGAGCCTGGTGCGGGGCTCTGTGTGCACCAGGTGAGAGCTTTGTCACTGTGCACACTCTCCGTCCCTTATTCTGTTTCTCATGTTTCTTTTTACTTGGGAGTTTTCTGTGCTAGTTTCACGGTTTATTTTTTTATTTAATAAATTTATATACTTATTTTACACCCTGATCAAAGTTTCCCCGCCCTCATCTCCTCCCAGCACCCTCTGTTCCCACCCCGGCAATCCACTCTTCTTCAGTTTCTGTTTGGGAAAGGGCAAGTCTCCCATGAGAACCAACAAAACATGTCATATCAAGTTGCAGTAAGACCAAGCACCTTCCCTGTGGGTGGAGTTTTCCTGTCCAGATCACCTGTTCCCAAATAACTGGCAGCTGCTTCCCAAATAACTGACTTTGAAAACTTAATATAAATTATAAATGCTCGGCCAAAAGCTCAGGCTTGTTACTAACTAGCTCTTACAACTTCACCCATTTCTATTAATCTATGTGCTGCCCCGAGGCTCTCGGCTTTCAGCTCTACCCCATTTTGTGGGACTTGTTTTTGTCTGGCTGATGACTCCTCTCACTCCGCCCTTCCTCATCCCATCATTCTCAGCTTGGCTTTCCTGCCTAACTTTATCCTGTCCAGCTATTGGCCAGTCAGCTTGTTTATTAAACCAACCATAGTGACATTCACACAGTGTACAGAAAGGTCATTTCACAGCACTCCCCATGTAGTAAGACTGGGCAAGGTGACCCAGTATGGAGAGTAAGTCTGCAGAAGAGTCTCAGAGACAGCCCCTGTTCCCACTGTTCGGGGTCCCACAAGAGGACCAAATTACACAACTGTCACATATATGCAGAGTGTCTAGGTCAGTCCCATGCAGGCTCTGGTTGTCTGTGAGCCCCAAAAGACCCAGGTTAGTTGATTCTGTAGGTTTTCTTGTATCTTGAGGTTATAAAGTTGGGTGGCTAGGGAAGGTGCATGGATCTGGGAGGGTGTGCTTAGAGATGACGAAATGTTCAAAGAATAGAAAATAAGGAAAAAACAGGAGTGTATACTGCTCTTGCACACTAGTTGGATTCGGTTCCCAGCACACACATCAGGTAGCTCACAACTGCCTATAGCTCCAGAGATATTATGCCCTATTCTGTACTCCACGGTGCCCCCACTCAGAACACAAACATGCCAACACGCGCGCGCGCGCGCGCACACACACACACACACACACACACACACACACACACCTGAAACTGATAAGCATAAATGTGTTTAAGGGAGTAATATGATGCCAGGGGGCTTGAGAATAGTTTTGATTCCAGGCACACATCACTTGGTCAGGAAATTCAGAATAAATCCTTTAGATCAAGCATCTAATAATGCACTGATTTCACAGGCTATTTCACAGTCCAGTTTAGAGGTATTTGCTATCAGTTCATATATTAAATTTTCTATGAGGCTCTCTCTTTGTGGTGAAGCTTGCCAATAATTTATGAATAGTATTTAGCATGATCCCTTCATGAAGTCACCATCAATGGAAGACTTCCCATGAGGATGTGACCTTCACTTGAGTTCTATACTCTCTCTTCTAGCCAAGCTAAACTCATTACCATCTCCCTCCTGGGGAGACTGGGCTAACCCCAGCACTCTCCTGCTGGCATACACTGAAGCTGGCATCTCTGGGGCTTTCAGGTTTCAAGTCCTCCATTTAGGAAGGGACTTTAGTCAAAGGTTTTTTTTTTTAAATCTGGGATTCACCATCCAGCACACAGGCTGGTCACTGGCCCCCAACGAGGCTGGATGACAGCCTTGACCCTGTCCTCCTCTCAGACTGAAATTGACATAGCAAATTCTTTCCTAATTCGCAGATGGTCCTCACTGGAGGTGTCCTCCTGCAGGTCACCTTGCTCTTGCCATGTTGTGATGCTCTGCATTCACCAACAGGCTCTGCTGGGTCAAGTCTGTAGTAGACAACTTGAGCTGTCACTTCTGCTCCTGTTTGCCGGGCTTCAGTAGCTCAGGTGGCAGAGTTCTTCCTCTCTTACCTGGAAATGATCCAGTCCAGATAGGTCATCTGCTGTGACATGCTCTTTGTTACCTAATGCTACCACAGGATGAGCACCTGTGCTGCCTAGTTTTATGTTATCTTGACAAAGGCTAGAGTCATTGGAAAGAGGGAACCTCAGGTGATAAAAATTTGCTCACCAGATTGGCCTGTGGGGCATTTTCTTGATTAATGATGGACATGGGTGGGATCATCCAGCAGTGGGTGGTGCTGTTTCTGGGCAGATGTTCTTGATGTATAATAAAGCAGGCAAAGTAAGCATGGGAAAAACCAGCAAGTCGCATCCTCTATGGTCTCTGCTTCAGTTCCTGCTTTCAGGTTCCTGCCTTGAGTTTCTGCATTGATTTCCTCTGATGATGGACTGTGATATGTAAGTGTAAGCCAAATAAATCATTTCCTCCCCAGACTGCTTTTGGTTATGATGTTTTATCACAGCATTAGAAGCCCTAGTTAAGACAGCACACATGAGTCCCAAATGTGAAACTTACAGTGCTCCAAAATCTAAAATGTTTGAGTTATAACACGTAGAAAGTTCCTTATCAGGCCTTGTGATACAGACCATAGGCAAAAAACATAATTAATTTTCAAATATTGTACAAAGTGATCTGAAGGCACAGTGTTTGTAGTATGTATGAAACATAACAAACTTGTTTAGGCATGGGTCTCATGCCCAGATGTCTCATTATGTGATATGAAAATATCCTGAACTCTGACGTGGCCAAGAAACATCCCATCCCAAGCACTGATGAGACACCAGGTTCCTGTAGAGAACACAAAAACTGTGAAGTTTGGAGTACAAAGTCAAATAAGATCTTTCACTGTTTTTTTTTTTTTTTTTGCTTTGTTTTGTTTTTCCGAGACAGGGTTTCTCTGAAGCTTTGGAACCTGTCCTGGAACTCACTCTATAAATCTTGAACTCACAGAGACCCATCTGCCTCTGACTCCTGAGTGCTGGGATTAAAGTGTGTGCTATGACCACCTGGCTTTTTTTTCTTTTCTTTTTCTTTTTTTTTTTTTTTTTTGAAGAAGTAGGAGGAGAGTGGCTGGGCACTAACTGAGATGATTTTGTTAATGCTCCCTAGATACATAAAAATTTAAAATTTACCACAATCCCAGAGATGCTGATGTCAACAACCCCTGATGTCTACAAATGAATAACCTGAGCCTGAGGGGGACTTGGGCAAAATAACCTACAGAAGAGAAAAAACTAGAATGCTAAACTATGCTGCACTTTTCACTCAGCATAGGACATCTTTTCTGCATGGCTATAAAGAGGTGAAGGATAAGTGGATGACGTCAGCTCACAGGACTCCCGACCTACTTTGCTTCTTTTCTCCATTTTGTCTTACTTCCTTCTACTAGAGACACCATCCCTGTGGCCACCATATTAGAATCAATCGCCACAGCAAACACAGCCAATGCACAGTGTAGACCCCCAGCCATGTAGAAAATAATAGAATGTAATCACTTAAAAAAAGAGGTCATTAAACAAGGGGCATCACATGGACCCCAGACTGATGGCTGAGGGCCCAGCATGGGACTGTCACCCAAACCTGGGTGACAGAGAGGAGGCCTTGGCAATCTGTAGGACCTGGGAGAGTGGAGCAGTATTTATTTCTGGCACACAGAGGGACTCTGAGAGCCCATGCCACGTGGAGGGATGCTCTCTCAGCCTGAACATATGAGGAAGAACCTGGGCCATTCCTGGGATGATGTGACAGACTCTGGAAATCCCTCATGGAGGCCCTTGCCCTCCCTGGGGAGTGGAGGGGGGATGGAGTGGGGGTGATGGGTTGGGAGGATTGGGGGGTGGGGGAGGAGGGGAGGGAGAGGGAACTGAAAGTGACATGTGTAAAAAGTTAAATAAAAATATGGAAAAAATAGAAGAAATAAAAAGAGGTCATGTATTTACATATATTTATGAGTTAAATGTTTTTTTTATTGGAGTACTTCAGTGCTCTGTGCCACCAACAAGTTATCCTGCATCATAAGCAGGGTGGGTAGGGTTACACGTGGGCTTTACAGGCCATGATGCCACAGCACTGTGGCCCACTGGGAAATGCCTTAATGGAGGCAAGAATTTGCACATTTCTTCACAAAGTTGAACAGTCACCTCTCTCAATGATCCCACCTGTCTTTCTCTGATTCCTTTATCTTCCTTCCCTCCCTTCCTCCCTCCCTTCCTTTCTTCCTCTCTCCTTCCCTTCCTTCCTTCCTTCCTCCCTCCCTCCCTTCTTTCCTTCCTTCCTCCCTCCCTCCCTTCTTTCCTTCCTTCTTTTCTTTGAGACAAGGTCTCATTCTGTAACCCAGGTTGACCTTGAATTCATGGCACTCCTATGCCAGCTTCCCAAATGCTGGGATTATAGGAGTGAGCCACCACAACTTTTCCTTTGGCATTCTTTCCAGATACCCACATTCATTTCTCCGTCTTGCACTGAGATCTGTATTCTTCAAATTCGTATACCCAGTTGTGTTAGCTTTGGCTCCTATTGCTGTGAAAAGACACCATGAGCGTGGAAACTCTTATAAAGGAAAACATTTAGTTGGGGCTGGCTTACAGTTTCAGAGGTTTAGCTCATTATTGTCATGAAACATGGTGCTGGGGAAGGAGCTGAGAGTTCTACATCTGGATGGGTAGGCAGGAGGCAGGAGGAGACAGTCACACTAGTCCTGGCTTGATCATTTTGACCTCAAAGCTGAACCCCAGGGTCACACTTATTCTAACAAGGCCACACCTCCTAATAGTGCCACTCCCTATAGACCAAACATTCAAACACATGAGTATATGAGGGCCACCCCTATTCAAACCACCACACTCGATGGTTCTTTTTATGATTCTTGTATGGGACGGTTTTATTCTGTGGATAAAGAGGTGCACTGAGTCAGTGTCTCTGGTGGTTTTATTTAGGGAACAATGGCTGGCATGGTCCACTGTGAGGGTCAGAAGCAACCCTGACTGAATTATGTATCAATAGGCCCCTGCCCCCTGTGAGCTTGTGGGAAAGGGTATGCATATACCCATGCCTTTAGGAGACTACAAAAGCCATGAAAGCCACTGTCCTCCACTCTGCCATACTCACCCTCCCAGCCACGAGGCCAGCAAAAAGGCCTCTCTGAGAATGCCTGAGCTCCAGAGTTTAGTTCCTGACTGCCAGCGTGTCACAGGCAAGTCAGAATGAGCCTCTTTCTTCAGGTAAGTTGGCTCCGTGGTCACGGTGGCCTTAGCATTCTGACTGGAAGACTCACTCTCCTTTGTAAGTTCTGTGGCAATAATTACTATGTATGGTGCTGTCTTTTCTTTCACAAGTATTCTGTTTAGCTTGTGTTTCTCTTTGAGATAAAGTCTTATGAAGCCCAGGATGGCCTCAAACTCATCTATGTAGCCAAAGCTAGTTGGATTTTTTTCTGCCTCTACTTCTGGAGTTCTGAGGTTACATGTGTGCATCACCACACCAGCTCTTCCTAAAGCAGTCTGTGTTGTCTGAATTTGCTTCCTTGTGCCCTCAGAATCCTATTGGTCATTGTGACTATGCTCTGCACAGTGGATGGAGTGTGTTTATATTTAAAAACCTGCGGGGAGGGGAGGCTGCAGAGTGGGTCCTCTTGCAGAAGACCTGAGTTCAGATCCCAGCACCCCCATGGAGACTCCCAACCCATTGCCCAGGGATCCAATTCCTTCTTCTGACCTCTGAAGACACTGCATGAACATGTTGCAGCCATACATGCAGACAAACACTTATATGCATAAAACAAAACCAAATAAATATTTTTTTTGGTTTTTCAAGACAGGGTTTCTCTGTATTGTTTTCGAGGCTGTCGGTCCAGTCTGGCCTCGAACTCACAGACATCTGCCTGCCTCTGCCTCCCAAGTGCTGGGATTAAAGGCGTGCGCCACCATCGCCCGGCCCAAATAAATATTTTAAAAAATGTAAAATCTGCAAGGCCTAGAGTCCTAGCTGCAGGTGTCACACTGATGCTTTCAAACAATAGGACACTGGAAATAATAGCAGTGCTGAAACAGTTCAATTAAATCATGTTTTTACATTTTAATTTTTGTCACAGGCCTTCTTTTCCTCTTGGCATATTGCTTATGCTTTTTTTCCCGCCAGTCCTAAGACTAAGATGTACTCTGTGAAAATCTGTTGCACAAATGTATGATGAAGGACATTGGTGCCCACGCCAGGCAGGTGACTTAAAAGGCCATGTAAGATGATTTAAAGGCCATGTGAAATCAGCAGGCATGGGGAGATCTGCAAAACCTTTACAAGGGCCCATCAGTATCGTTTCCATTTTCAATATTGTCATGAGAAGAGACCCCCAACACAGATTTCCAAAGACTGACTTGGTGTTTCTTTTATCCACTTCCTCAGCTCTCCTGACACACACACACTCCTTCAAAAGTTTATGTTGAACCAAAGCCAACCAACGGACGCTGTTGTTGTCACACAGTCCTGTTAAGTAAGCATCTGGTCATTTGTCATTGCACAGTTTAAAATATGTTTATTTTATTTTTAGGTAGATATGTGTGTGTGTGTGTGTGTGTGTGTGAGAGAGAGAGAGAGAGAGAGAGAGAGAGAGAGAGAGACAGAGAGAGAGAGAGAGAGAGAGAGAGAGAGAGAGAGAGAGAGAGAGAGCGTGCATGCGTGAGAGCAGGTGCTCACAGAGTGCGGAAGAGGGCATCGGATCCCTTGGAGCTGGAGTTAAAGGCAACTCTGTGCCGCCCGATGTGGGTGTGAAAATCCACCTCAGGCCCTCTGCAAGAGCAGTGTGTGTGTGCTCTTAACTGCTCAGCTACTGCTCCAGTCCACGTCACTGTACATTTTTAAACATTTTGATTTATACTGAGATGCCTCAGTCCCTCCATATCTGACAGGTATAAGAATCTGACTCAAAACATGAAGAATCTGACTCAAGACATTCTGTTTCAGCAAAGAAGTCACGCACTGGGATCACAGTCTTCTGAAACCTCTCTTCATCTCATCATCTTAACATCAGTGGATGAACACCAGAGTTGAAGTTTGCCTTCCCACAGCTCATCTCAGTGGTGACGATTCTGCTGTGCTGTTGGCTCCAGGCTGGTGTGAAATGATGGATCAAAGGCTTCCTCGGTTCTCGCTTGGTAACAGTCTGGATTGGGGATGCTTGCTGTGGTAGTTTGTGCTGGTGGTAATGGAGAATGAATGCCAGGTTCAAGGCTGTAAAGTGTGGTCACCTGAATTACTTAAATCTAAATGCCTACGCAGGAACCACCTAACCAACCATTTTGTTATTCAAAGACAGCCCTTGTCCTGATGATGCCTGGAGCTCTTTGTGGTCTCGACATGATACTTTTTTTTCATTTCCATCATTAGAATCTCTCTCTCTCTCTCTCTCTCTCTCTCTCTCTCTCTCTCTCTCTTCTGTGTGTGTGTGTGTGTGTGTGTGTAGCTATGCGTGTGTTCATGTTTATGGAAATGCTTGTTCACATATATGAGTGTCCATGTGGAGGTCAGAGGCCAACCTCTGGTGTCCTTGTTTTTATTGAGACAGGCTCTCTCTTTTTACCTGGAGTTGCTGAGTTAGCTCAGCTGGTTGGCTAGTGAGCTCTGAAGATCTGACCATCTTTGCCTCTGTAGCACTGGGATTACAAACGTATACCACCATTCCTGGCTTTTCTTCAAGGGTTCTTGGCATCAAATTCAGGTCTTCATGCTATCAGGGCAAGCTTTTACTGGCTATCTTCCCAGTCCCTAGAGTCATTATTAGTATCCTATTGCCACATCATGGATTGTCATAAATTTAATGACTTAAAATGACATGGTTATTGTCTCTCAGCTCAAAGTCCAGGCATAGTACACTGCACTCTCCTTAGGTCCCCATGAAGCTGAAGTTAAGAGGTGGCAGGGCTGAATTCTCCACTCAAACCTGAGCTTAGCTAAGGAAGATTCACTCCCAATCTCATTTACATTGTTGGCAGGAAAGATAAAGGAGCTGGATTTCTAGCTGACATAGGACCAAGGTGTCTGTGTTCTTGGTGGCTGTTGGCTGAGGCCTGCTTGAAAGGTTGCTTACAGGTCCTTGGCTTGTGGCCACCTCCAACTTCAAAGCCAGCAGTGAAGAAACGTCCTGGCGTTAAATCTTTCTCATGCTTCCAATCTCTTTTTATAAGCCTACAGCTTTGATATGGTCCGAATGATTGTATTTGGGTTCATTCAGATAATCTCCTTTCTTAAAGGTGCATACCTTATCACCTGATCACTGGAGTGCACAGAGCACTGAATTCAAAGCAATGGGCTATGTTGTGTGCATATGCCAAGGGCCAGGAATCCACAGAGTCCAAATCCCTTGAGGGCTGGAAGTAGATAGAGAATGTTCTAGAACCTAGCACAGTGCCTTGCCATTGATACAGCTCAACTACGACTATTAATCTAGAAAATGCATCTCTACCATTCTATTAAAATAGCCTCTCATTCCTGCCACTAGATGTCCCCTTATTTTCTTTGTTCTCAGCACTTATCACAACCTGACATGTTACATGTATGGATGGATTGTCCCTCACTCAGATGTATATGATCAGAAGAAGTGCTACAGGTTCAAATCTTTATTTTTCATATGTGCAGAATTGGGTATCTTGGCAATGACCCAAGACTAAGTATAGAATCCATATACGATGTTTTATACACAGAACTGAAAGGTAAATAACTGTATGTAATATTATAAGATAATTTTGTGCATGAAACAAAATTTCATGGTGTGGAGTCATCATTTGTGGTGTCACTTTGATATTTGAAGAGCCAGATAAGTTACAACATTTTGGAGTTGCAATTATTATATTATATATGTGTGTATATATTACCATCTAGGGAATACCCTTCAGGGATTTTGATGCAGAGGGAAGATATCATATTAGAATGGATATTTCTACCATATAAACAGAATAAAAATTAAAAACATATATAGAAAAGATTTCTGATTTCATTTTAAAAGGCAAATTAAGACTTCATCAACTGACAGCATCAAGCTATTTCTGTGAGTATGTTGGGCACTGATGACACTCCATCTGGAATTCATTCTCTCCTCAGCTACTGGCCTTTTGGACAAAGAACTGCCCCCATCTCAACCACTGACCTTGGACATACTGAACTAACTGGGCTTGCAGGAGATAAACTTAAGGAAGACTGCTGAACTTTGCCAACTCAGGGTAAGACAGTTTTTCAATTTTCCTGCTTCTGAGATGGTTCATCTGATACTTTAGGCCTTAACCAATGCTAATAGTTCCCAAAAAGTTACTGCAAACTCTTTGCCAATATTCATTACCTTTCTATAAGGAGGAAATTTCCTCATTAGTTAAAGGTACTATAACTTCTGCTGGGTCCATTCCTATCAGTTGACGAAGTCTTAATTTTCATTTTAAAATACAGAAAACTCCAGCAACACCCATGTAAAGCTCAGAACTTGTGAAAAAGCCTGGAACAGTAGTGTGTGTGTTTATAATCCCATGCATGCTGCCCACAGAGGCCAGAGAAGAGTATCCCTTGGATGGAAGGAGTTAGGCTGAGCTTGCAGCCTACAAACTGTAAATTAAATAAACATTTGTTCTTTATCAGGCAGCTAGCCTCAGGTATTTTGCTATAGCAACCAAAAGCAAACCTTCACATTTCGTACAAGATTTCAAAGCTCCATTGTTATTCTAATGAGCTAATCACACATGGTGACTAAATCTACTAGAGCTCCCATTCCCTGCTGGCCCCTATTTCATTCATTTACCTTGTTTGAATATGGTTTCATTGTATTCCCCTCTAAAGGTTCAAGGGCTCAAAATGTATCAGTGTTGATGTAGCATATTCCCAGGCAGGGGAACAATGCTCTCTCTGTCTCTGTCTCTGTCTCTGTCTCTGTCTCTCTCTCTCTCTCTCTCTGTCTCTCTCTATCCTCTCTCTCTCTCTCTCTCTCTCTCTCTCTGTGTGTGTGTGTGTGTGTATGCGTGTGTTTGTGTATGAGAGAGAGAGAGAGAGAGAGAGAGAGAGAGAGAGAGTATAACTGTGTGGTTAAGAGCTCTTCTTGTTTCTCTTACAGATGACTTAAGTTTGATTCCCAGCACCTGTATCAATCAGCTCACAGCCACTTAACTCCATCCAGCTCTAGGTGTTGTAGTCTTCTGTCCTCATCTACATACACGGTACACACAGACATATCCATAACAAGAACAAAAAGAATGTCAGGCCTATCCAAATCTATAGGGTCTGTATAATCTTCATCAAAACACCCATCACCTTTTTTATTCTCCAGAAATTGAAAATCTAATCCTCAAATTCACATGGAAGTACAGCAACTTCAAGGGCCTTAACAATATTTGAAAAAGAAAAACAAAATTGGATGATACACTCTTTGATGTCAAACTCACTATAAAGTGTGATACTCAGAAGTTTAGTATTGGTGCCAGAAAAAGCACACAGTGTATAAACTGAGAAACAAATTCACACATCTATGGCCAATCGAGTTGTGGCAAGGATGCTTTGGTAGTGTGAATATAATTGACCCCCATAAACTCATAGGGAGTGGCACTATTAGGAGGTGAGGCCTTGTTGGGATGGGTGTGGCCTTGTTGGAGGAAGTGTATCACTTTGGAAACAGACTATGTCTCCCATGCTCAATCTACACTAGGTGTGGACACAGTTGCTTCTGTTGCCTGTGGATCAAGATGTGGAACTCTCGGCTTTCTCCGGTACCATGTCTGCCTGCACGCTGCCATGTCCTGCCATGATGACAATGAACTAAACCTCTGGAAGTGTAAGCCAGCACAATTACATGTTTTCCTTTCTAAGAGTTGCTGTGGTCATAGTCTCTTCACAGCAACAGGAAAATAACCAAGACATGGACCACTGAGATGGATCATTTGGTAAAGGTGCTTGTTGCTAAGCCTGACAACCTGAATTCATGGGTCCCACATAGTGGTAGGAGAATGCTGACTTCAGTTCTTTGACCTCCACACATGTGCTGTGGTATGGATGCAACCACACACACATACCAAAAAGTGTAACAAAAGGGTTTTTTTTTTAATACACAGAGAACTTGAATAGATGTTTTTCCCAAAGAAGATACACCACTCACTAACAAGAACGTTAAGCTAAGGGGCTAGGGAGATTGCTCAGTGGATACAATGCTTGCTATGAAAGCATGAGGACCTGAATGTCCAGCACCCACATAAAAAGCTTGGTACAGTAGTGTGGAATTCTGGGCCTGGTAACACAGAGATGGGACTATTACTGAAGGTTGGTGGCCAGGAAGCCTTGTCACTTCAGAGAGAGACACTGATTCTAATACAATAAGGTTGAAAATGATAGAGGAAAATACCCCATTGTCAACCTCTGGCCTCCACATGCACACACACACACACATTTATATTTACACCAACACCCACACATGCACACACACAAACATTTATACATGTGTATTCTAAAAAGATCAATGCCTCTGTCATTAGGAAAATGCAAACCAAGGGGCCAGGATGTTGCTCAGCTGCTAGAGTGCTTGCCTAGCAGGCACAAAGCTCTGGGTTCAGTTCCTTGCACTGTGTAGAACTGAGCTTGGTGGTGCAACTTCTAATCCTAGCACCTTAGAGATGAGGCAGAGGAACAAAAAAAAAGTCATTTTCAGTTACAGTGAGAGTTTGATGCCAGCCTGGGCTACATCAGACCTTGCCTCAAACGTAAGTAAGTAAGTAAGTAAATAAATAAATAAATAAATAAATGTTCTTAGAAAGGCAAGAAAATACAAATCAAAGCGATGAGATACACTTCACACCCATTATAATGTGTATAAAACTAAATAAAACAGAAGATACTGATGAAGTAATTCAGAATGGAGACCTTATATATTATTTATAGGAATGTAAGATGGTGCTGCTATTATATAAAACAGCTGGTGAGTCCTCAAAAGATTAAATGTAGAATTTCCCAAGATTTTAACAGTTACCCTTCTAGGTATATACTCAGAATTAAAAACAGTATCTCAGACAGATGATTGTTCACAACAATCAAAAAACTATAAAATATCCAGGTGTCAAACCATAGATGACTGGATGAACAAAATGTGATATATACAGGCAAATGGATATTATTCAACCAATAAAAGAAAGGGAGCTTATAGGCAGAAGTTTCTGTTCCACAAGCCAGTTCCCAAATAACCACACAAAGACTTATTGTTAGGGTTGGCCAGTAGCTTAGACTTGTTACTAACTAGGTCTTACAACTTAAATGAACCCATTTCTATTCTTTTATTTGCTTCCAACAGGTTTGTGATTTGCTACCTCATATTGTACATGTCCTGCTTCCTCTGTGTCTGGCTGGTGAGTCTGCCCTTCTTCCTCCCAGTGAGCTCTTTCTCTGGTCAAAAGTCCCACTTAACCTTTCCCTGCCTAGTTATTGGCCATTCAACTCTTTATTAAACCAATGAGAGCAATGTATCTTACATTGTACAGTAAGATTGTTCTGCAAAAGAAGCTTAGAGTATAGCATGGTGCCACTATTCTTACTTAGTGTATATGAGGCCTTGGGTTCCATCCTACTGCTCAAATCCCTTCCCCCTCCCAAATGTCCCAATAGCAAACCAAGTTAGAATGCCATCAAAGTTCCCTTGGGGCACCAATGAGGACAACATCTGGGAGTCAATTTTCTCATTTTGTTGTGTGTTCTGGAGAAATTAGGTCACCAAGGCTGTAGCCCAAGTGTCTTTACCAGATGAAAATATTCATAAGGAGTTGACCTTTAACTGTAAGAGTCTTATTAACACTCACCACAGAGTGCTCCTGGAAGCATTCTTCCAAATTACAAAATGTGTTTGCTGAGTGAGAGAAGATATTTTTCCCCATTGAAACAGTTGCTGGTCTGGTGTGCTGCCAGTACCCCCAAAAACTGTGAAGATGGAAGCTGTTTGAATTTCCCATGGACATGAATGATGAAAATTAAAAATAAGAGAACACAAGTCAAAGTACTTTTCCTGTCATTAAAACTAACTCTGCCTAGGGCATTGCAAATATTATTCAGATGCCAACCAACAAATAAGAACCCAGCAAACCCTGCTAGCATCCATTTTCCATTCATGCTCTTGCCAGCCTGCCCTTTGAGTGTTTCATCTGCCATTTGCCTGCAGAGGACAGTTCTTATGCAGGCTATAGGATCCAGTGTTGAATTCTAGGGCTCCATCACTCCAGTAACAGTTGATGTACTAAGGGTCATCTGTTCCACATGGAGGGGATACTAAAAGTAAGGGACACACTTACTTTTTCTTGATGCATACTGATTTTCACTGTTACAGTTTTAAGGCAGGTCTCATGTCTCATGTATCCCAGACTAGCTTCAAACTCACTATATAGCTGAGGCTGGTTGTGAACTCCTCATCCCCCTACATCCATCTCCCAAGTACTAGGATGAGAGGTGTACACCACTAGGTTTAGCTTTGCTTATGATGTCTATGCTTCAGTATCTTTTAGCAGGTTTCAAGGGAATTAGTGGTTGCCCAAGAAACTAGAAATTCATTTCATATTTAAAACACATTTTTTTCACACTGGGCATATAGCTCAGGGGTCTAGTACTTGCTTAGCATATGCAAGGCCCTGGGTTCAATACCACAAATGTAGCCTATGTTTCTGTATATTTATTATTATTATTCTAACAAGAGTTATTGAGTTGGAATACGAACAAATGAGTTATTGGTCACACTGAGTTCCTTATTAAGTGTGTCTTTTGGGTTAAACTACCCCCTGAAGTGTGAACGCTACCACAGAACTAGACAGGTGTTGGGGACTAAGTTGTGTTTGCCCAAAGCTGGTATGTTGAAGTCCTAATTCCTAACACCTCAGAACCTGTTCTCTTTGGAAATAGTCTTTAGAGTTGCAATTGACTTAAAACGGTTATCAGGGCAGGTCCTCATCCAATAAGATGAAGTCTTTCACCAAGAGGGATTGCAGACACAGAGATGACACCAACAGAACACACAGGGAGAGGGCAGCCACTTGCAATCCAGGGAAGAGGCTTTGCAAGAAACTAACACATCGGACACCTTGACCTGGGATGTCCAGCTTCCAGAACCATGAGGCAACAGTTTTCTGTTGAAGCTACACTGCCCGTGGCACGTGGCCCCGGCAGGACAATGGGCGAATGCAATGAGCAAAGGTCTTCCGGGGGAAGTGCACATTCAGGAAAAGGTAGAGGAAGCAGTGGGGAGCCACAGGTGGACATCTGAGGAGTAAGAGAAACAGGAGGGATAGGACGGCTTCAGGCCGGAGCGTGTGTCTGGCAGCCCCCGAGAGAATTCTGTCTGTTAGAGACGTCCTTCCTCGTGGCTCTAACACCCTGCTCACACTCAGAACTTGGCTGAAGAGGCTCAAGGCCATGTGGCTGGACATGAAACAGCAACAGACCCACCTACAGGCTGGGCTGACAGCCACTCACACTCCCCACAGCGTGTTCTGCCAACAGGGATCCAGGTAGCTCATCTCCACCACTGTTGTGTGGGATAAAGAGAGAGGTTCTGTCCCAGGCCTTTCCCTTCCCAGGGCCTCTTTTCTTCCATGCCTTCCATAGATCTAATGCTCACTGAGAATCCTCAGGAACCCAGCATGGGCTGGGGTGTCACAGGGCACTGGAAAGTGAGGCAGGGAAACTTTACCTGGTTGGACATGGTGGAACAGGCTGGGACCCAGTATTTGAGGGATGAGGCAGAAGGTCAACCTGGGATGCATAGTTAAAAGTCAGCCTGGGATACATAGCAAACCCTGACTCAAATATCAACAATGCAAAACAATAAAATAGAGCTACAGACACGCCCATACCAAGGGACACTGGAAACACACCATTGTGTGGTATCAATCATACTCTCATCATCCTTGTCTTGACTCAGTGACAGCTGCAGTGGATTTTAATCCTTCCAGAGAACCATATAAACATCACCCACACAAGCACACATGCACACAGAGAGTCAATGTACAAATAATGCGCGTGTACACACTTGTAATTCCAACACTCAGGAAGCCAAGGCAGAAGAATTATAAGGTTTATGTCCAACCTGAACTACATTCCAAGACAGTGTCTCAAAAATACCAACAAAACAAGGCAGGGTGGTGCATGTCATTAATCCTAGCACTCCAAAGAAAGAGGCAGGTGAATCTCTGTTAAGGCCAGTCTGGTCTACATAGCAAGTTACAGGCTAGCTATGACTACACAATGAAACCTTGTCCAAAAAAAAATCTAGCAAACTATAAGCAGCATAAAGTTAGAAAACAAATAGGCATAAAGTTAGAAACAACAACAACAAAACAACATAAATCAATGTAGAAGGGATTCCTAACCTCTGCCCCACTTTGAAGAACACTAGCCTCTTGGAGAAAGACTGGAAAACAACACAGCACCTAGGTTCTAGCACTTTCTGTGGCTCTGTTTCTTTCTTCCACTGCTACCTTGTGATTTCACTTCCCCTTCTTCCAACATGTCATGGTCTTTCACACCTTCATACCTACCATCCCCTCTCCACAGGGTTCTCCCAGGTCCCACCTTGCAGACTGGCTCCATCGTGCCGGGTCAGTGGTGTCAGCTCAGGTCCCGAGGAGGATCACGGCTGGACTCAGGTTGAGCAGACTGGCTCCATGCCAGGTTCAGTGGTGTCAGCTCAGGTCCCGAGGAGGATCACGGCTGGACTCAGGTTGAGCTTCTCACAGTCCCATCTCCACAGGGCTGGCTGCCTCAGAGCCTTCTTCATGCTTGTACTTTCTCTTTGCATAGCTACATTCCTACTCCATGGAAGGAATTTTTGTTTTGTTTATGATTGTCACCCTAGCAACTATCATGGGAACGAGGTCTTAGGGCTCGGTGGGCATTCAGCTGAGCTTGATGGATGAATGGGACGGCTTCATGGACTCTATGTGTAAACATTTTCAATGTGAGGTTGCTTTGAACACACTAAACAGTTACAATGTGCTGAGGTTTCTGCTAGCCTGTGTATACATCTCATTTAGAGAAATGTATGTTGAATTATTTCCTAACAGAGGTTACACATTTTTTAAAATTTATGGTTTGTAATTCATGAAGAGATGAACTACAACACAACCAATTAGGAGACAGGGCTGAGGAAATGGAATGTGTAAATGCACAGCCAGGCTGTGCTTCGTCACCCAGAGTTTCTTGCCAGGGCCCATTTTGGTAACAGCTGATGCTGAGATTAGCATTTTAGTCTGCTATGTGCTACTGTAACAGAATAGCCGAGGCTGAGCATTATTAAAGGACAGGGATTTCTTTCTCACAGTCGTGGAGGCTGGGAAGCTGAGGGTTATGGTCCCTCAGTTGTTAAGCCTTACTTCCATAGCATTCTACGGTCAGAAGGGGAGAGGAAAGAGAACTGGAGGAGAGGAGGGGAAAGAGGAGAGAGGAGGAAAGGAAGAAGGAAAGAGAAGAGGTGAGCAAAAGAGGCGGGGCAAAAGGACCGGAGGGAAGAGAAGTGCAGGAAACGAGAGAAAGACAGAGAGGAGAACGAGACACAGCTTGTGCACGGCCCAGCTGGTAATGGTGATCGCCCACCAGCCCAATGATCAGGACGCAATCCCTGCAACCCACAGGATGGAAGGATGCAATCTGTGGCTCCCGCAAGTTGTCCTCTCCTACACACACACACACACACACACACACACACACACACACACACACACACCACTGTTTGATCATTGTCCTCACACAGAATCACAATTTGAGGAGGAAGAAAAGAAGACTTGCTGAGAATAGCTAAAGGAATGCTTACAAGATGTGCTTCATCCTTGTGGGTAGATGGCTGAGAGCTGAGGGCTGAGGCAAGTGCCCTGAAGTACTGAGGGAGCATCTGGAGAAGCCACATTGGGAGATTCCTCTCGACTACACATTGGGCTCTTTCTGACTAATTTGTTGGGAGATCAGGAGCTGAGATGATTAAGTCCTTGGGTTTAGTCTGGTAACAAGCAGGCAGGGGCTGTGTACCTCCAGCATGATAGCAAGTCACAGGGCCTTGTGGGAATTAGCAGCAAGTGCAGCCTGGAGTGTTTGTTTACACACCATCCTCATTAGAGACCCACTAGGGGGCTCATCTCACACAACCCTTGTCTTAGTGTGTTACAGGAAGTGATTCCAGAGTATGCCACCAGAAAGACATTGGTCAATCATTACTCAGTTCAGATTAATCCTATGGAGTGAAGCCAAGGTGTGACAAAGGTTTTGTTTCTCCAAGACAAAGAGAAGATCGACAGAAACAATATTTAGGTTATCCACAATTGGCAATTACTCAGTTATCTGCAAGTGAGTTCTGTGATCACTCATTTATTTAGTTAATTGAGCAACTATTTATTAAAAGTTCATTATATGCTGTTACCACACAAAGCACAGGTGTTTAAAAATAAATAAGGGATTGGGAACATGGCTCAGTAAAGAAACTGTGCTTGCACGGTGACCTGAGTTTGATCCTTAACACCCACATAAAAAGATGAGGTGGCATGTATCCATAATCCCTGCCTAGGGGAGGTGGAGGCAGGAGGATCACTGGGCTCAATGGCCAGCCAGCCTTACTGACTTGGTGAGTTCCAGGTTCAGTGACAGATCCTGTCTCAAAAAATAAGGTGGAGAGGATGGAGGAAGATGGCTGATGCCATCCATCATACAACATACACATCAATTTTGTGATGGTTTGAGTAAGAATGGCCTCATAGGTTCATGTATTTAAGTGTTTGGCACTTCTTGTCAGTGATTAGGAGGTGTGGTTGGAGGAAGTGTGCCACTGAGATTGGCTTTGGGGTTTGGAAATCCCAAGCCAGGCCCAGCATCTGTCTTTTCTTGATGCCTGAGGTCCAAATGTAGAACTCTTAGCTACTTCTCCAGTAGCTATGACAATAATGGACTATATCTCTGAAACTGTAAGCGAGCCCCGGTTAAATGTTTTCTTTTATAAAAGTTGCCATAGTCATGGCTTCTCTTCACAATGATAGAGCACTGCTAAGATGATTTTAAATAAATAAACTATGACAAGTATAGCTCAACAGGAGACTACGTGCTTAGCATGTGCAGGGCCATGGTTTAAATCCCTGGTACAAACTTTGTGCGGTGGCAGTATCATAGCCAATGAGGTTTATCTGAGGCACAATTATTGCTAGTTGAAAACTTCTCCTAAATCCCTGGTACAATAAAATGATGACATGATGATGTTGCCAACTGTGAAGAAAGGAGAAGAAAATAAAGAAGGAAGAAAGGAAGGGAGGGAGGTTATGGAACTGGCCTGCAATTATAACTACAATGAGAGGTTTTTTTTTTTAACCAAGATCTGGAGAAGGTAAGAGGCATTCTGGGCTGAGAAACCAGATGGAAAGGCTCTACCAGGAGAATACAACCTGGAAAAAAGGAGGGAAGTTGTTGGGATGGCTGAAGCAATAAGACATAAAAACTAAGAAGTAAGGATGGCTGGGCAGAGTCCTCTGAAGTCCTTGTAGTTATCACGGAGATGTCTCAGGATCCTCAACAGATGGATGTACAGTTTTTTGTTTTTGAGGCAGGGTTTCTCTGTGTAGCTTTGTAGACCAGGCTGGCCTCTAACTCACAGAGATTCTCCTGCCTCTGCCTCCCAAGTGCTGGGGTTACAGGTGTGCACCACCACCACCCAGCTAGATGGCCCCCTTTTGCCTCACACAGAGCAGTTATTGATTGTTGATGCCCACAAGATGTCAACTGGATCACCTACTCCTAAGAGAGTCGAGTATCTATGACAATGTGTCCACAATTAGGACATGATGAATTAGTAACTTCCAACCCAGCACAAGAGAGAGGCACTGCCCAGATGTGGCCAAGCAAGGCTTCCTAGAGGATTGCATGAAATGAAGGGAGACCTTATTCAGAGAGCCCTATGTGACCAGGCACATAAGATGGGCCCAGAGAAAGGCCAGAATCAAGGTCAGAGTTGGTGATGGGTGGCAGAGATGAGCCTGAGTTGGCGTGTCACTTGTGCTTTCTCCAGGAAGTGACAGAATGCTTTCCTAGGGAGTTTGAGCCATACAGAAGGCAAGGAAACCTCTGGGCTTTTAAGCCCAGCATTTAATCATTCTTTATGAAGCTAACCCGGACAATAAACTTTCATTTGGAATTATTTTTATGTTATCATTTTTTAAAATAATTTTTTAAAACTACAACAAAAATCCAAAAAGCAAAAACAAAAACAAAAAACACATAACATAAAACTTGCCGTTTTGACCATTTGTAAGTTTCAGTCATTTCAGGAACATCATCTATTTACACTGCTGTGCTACAGATCTCCCGAAACCTATCCAGAAAACCCAAACACCATCCCAGTAGACATCCACAACTGGTGACCTGACAGTCACCATGCTGAATCCAGTCTCTATGAATTTCATTTTCTAGATTCTTCATATAGGCGGAGTCAGGAAGCACTTGTGTGTTTGTGAATGGCTCATTTCACTCAGCATAGGGCCATCAAGGTTTGTCTGTTACAGTCCGAGAAGGTGGTTTCCTGGTTAAGGCTGTATAACATAATTAGCACTGCCCTTTTCTTACTCATTCATATATTCATAGGCACCTGAGCTGATATATTGCTGTAATGACATGGATATCCAAATGCCTCTCAGAGTCTGACTTACTCCCTGTAACCCTTCCTCCATTTTCCTTCCTTCCTTCCTTCCTCCCTTCCTCCCTCCCTCCCTTCCTTCCTTCCTTCCTTCCTTCCTTCCTTCCTTCCTTCCTTTTCTCTCCTTCCTTCTTTCTTTCCTTCTCTCTCCTTCATTCCTTTCTTGCTACTATGTCTCCTTGCTTCCCCCTTTTGTCTATTTAGTTGGTTCTGGATGCCAGAGATCAAACCCAAGGACTTACGATTTTACACACTCCATTCCTAAGGCAGACCCAGCCCCCACGCTATCTATTATCAGCATACAGTCCTTCATTCAGTCTGTGGTGGCCTGACTTTGAGATTTTGGAGTTGGCAATGGTGTGAATGGAACACATTCAGTAGACTCTGTTCTTTGAATTTTGACCTTTCACCAAGCTATTGATGTATAAAATACAACACTGTTTCACAACACTGGGCAGCGACAGGAACCAGCAACTCTCAGAGAGTCCTGTGATCAAGACGAGGGGCAACAGACTCTGCATTTGCTGTGTAGCCAAGCCTGGATGCTGGGTGGGTTAGGTGCATAGAACTGGATATAGTTTTGACTTACCATGGATTCAACTGGGCCCCATGATGCATGCTTATAAACCCGGCCCTTGGGAGGTAGAGGTAGGAAGAGCTAGTGTTCAAGGTCATCCTCTTGCTACTCAGTGAATTGGAGGCCAGCCTGTACTTCAGGAGATTCCATCTCAAAACAAACAAACCCAAGAGTATCCAGAATTCCATCTTATCATAACTCAGGGCATCTATGTACTCTGAAATAGGCTTTCTGGGCCAAATTATGGGTATATTTTTAATTTTTTAGGGGACAGAACATATGTTTTCATAGTGGCTGTACCATTTTACACTCCTACCAACAGTGTACAGGTGTTACATTTCTCCACCTCTTCCCAGGAGGTTATTTGTTCTGTTTTTACAGTAGCAATGTTAATAGATGTGAAATGTTCTTTGTTGTGTTTCCTATGTGTCTTTAAGTCAATAAACTTCCATTGAAGGGGTTTCCTGTGTGATGCCTTCAGTGTCCATCAGGGTCACTGACGTTCAAGACTTCCCAAGGCAGCCCTTTCCTCAAAGATCCGACGCTCATGCAGTTGTGCTAACAGCACAAAGATCTTCAGGATCAATTTCTTGAAACAATTAACTTTCAGAACCATTTTAAGGTAGATATATCACTCATGCCAACACCTGCTATGAGTTCAAATCATCCGCACGCCTACCACACTCAGAATGCTATGGGTGAGTATGTAAGTTGTGCCAGGGTCAGAAGAAGGGGGCGCAGAGGGGAAAAACTACTGAGTCTTTCACAGCTAAACTGTCTCAGAGTTCCCCACAGGCCCGAGAGCTTGTCACATGAGCAAGTTATGATCTGAGGCATTCTAATCATGTGTGGAGAAACCCTATCAGGGTAGTCCAGATCTTTGTTGTTTTTAAGCTGAGCGTTCAATCCCTGCCAATTCCCTTCACTGCTTCTCCTTCCAACCACCCCAGTCCGCACAGTCTGCCCACTCCCAATGAAGTCTCCAAATCAAGTGTTTTAGAACAAGTCGTGACATGTGGGAGTCCAAGCCCATTAAAAGTATGGGATGACTAAAACCTTCCTTAATACACTCTTTTTTAAAGTTATTTTACATTGTTTATATTAGTGTGTGCACATATGTGCATATGAGTGTGTATGGGTCAGAGAACAACTTGAAGGAGTTAGTTCTCTCCTTTTTAAAAAAATTAAAAATTTATTTATTTATTATGCATACACTGTGCTGCCTGCACACCAGAAGAGGGCATCAGATCTCATTATAGATGGTTGTGAGTCGCCATGTGGTTGCTAGGAATTGAACGCAGGATCTCTGCAAGAGCAACCAGTGCTCTTAACCTCTGAGTCATCTCTCCAACTCCTTTTTAAAATCAGGCTCTGTTTAGTTTTTGTTTTGTTTTTTTAAGATTAGTTCTTTCCTTCTACCATGTGGGTCTAGGGGAATCAACTCAGGCCCTCAGGTTTGACTACAAGCCCCTTTACCTGCTGAGCACCCCTTCCCAACCCACCCCTAACCCCACACTCCGCCTAAACTCTTTCATTTTCCCATTTGTGTAGGGAGAGTGAACATGAACTTAGCATCTCTGCTAATCTTTGTGACCAGCCTTAACCATAGGACATGAACTCAGAAGGCCTTTCCCTTGTCCACTTGAAAGGGAAAGTGGCATCTAGTTCCTCACAGGAGTGACTGCAGCTTGGCCAGCACATTGGGTTTGGCCTCTATAGGGATCCATACTTACTGAGCACCCCATTTTGATAGTTTGGCCGTTAGGATTCAAGTCTCCAGTTGATTAGATAAGGAACTCCGAGCAAGGCAGTTGAGGGTGGAGGAGGAAGGTGTTATGTCATAGCCCTCCCAGCCCTGCTCTGTGAAGCCCTCCACCCTCAGAACCAGCCTCACTGAGTTATCCTCACCAAGCATGTCCTTGGCAAGCACTGACTCTTGTTTGAAAGTTTTCTATGATGAATAAGTGTTCTTTGATTTTTTTTTCCTTCTGACCTTTTTTCTTTTTTTAAACTGCTGTAGTTAAGAGCCCCGGGCCAGATCCTGCCCATGGTTACTCTTTCTATGGCATTTGAGTTATACACATACAAAAACACAACCTTTTAATAACAGCTTCCATCTGCATTTCTCTTTAGAGTGTAGGAGATGTTTGCACATTTAACTAACTGTTCGTGGGACCCACATACACACAAACACCGTGATAGATAAAGCAGAAATTAGTCATTTTACAGAGCAGTTGAGACTCAAAAGGATCAAAAAGCTGGACCTAGGCCTCACAGGCATAAGCAAGTGGGACTCAAGTCCAGACCTTTTGATTTTAAAATCTGTACCAAGGAGGCTTCTGTTTTGTATTGGTGATTGTGGAATTATAAAAACACATGGAAAGGTAGGTTGGTGAATTACTCTTGGGTATAGCGCTTGCAAAAGATTTTAAAAAGTATGGCAGAAAATATAATCAAATGAAAATAACTAGATTTGTGAAAGCTGAGAAGCAGGAGACAGTCTTACAGAAACTATGGGGAAAGAATATGAAAGTGCTGCAATGCATTTATCTAGTCTTTGACAATAATCTCCAGGAAGGGCTGAAAGAGGAATGAAAGGATATGAGCTACTTAGAGTTCCCGATGAGTTCTCCCAGAATGTGAGGTTAATTGGAGCCTCTACAGTGAGAGGGGCAGGGCAATAAGGAGACTGCAGAGGTCAGGCCTCTAGTCCCAGCACTCTGAAGGCTGAAGCAGGAGGGTCACAAGTTCAAAGCCAGCCTGGGGCTACAGAGTCAGACCCTGTGTCAAAATAAATAAATAAATAGATGGATAAATAAAATAAGGAAATGAGCAAATTAAAAAAAAAACAGGAAAGGAAAAAAGTAGGGAACACATATGTGTATGGAGAGAGGCTTAGTTTACAGCAGTTCCCTAGACCCTCACCTCAGAATCCTGTGTTTGGTAACAGAGCCAAATTGTGCAAGCAGCCTCTGCTTGAAGTTTGGCATTTGTCCGTATTTTGATGGATTTATTGATAGTAACACCTCCACCAATTGATGAGAAAATCCCAAGGTCTTTAGGGGTTCCCTGATTTATCCCCAGAGACTCTGGAAGTATCCTTGGGTTTTACAGCCCTAGAGGCATCTGGCTGAGCAGACAGCTGCAGAGAGAGCTGGCTGGCACTCTCCCTTCCCTAGCCATTTGAAAGCAGGACTTCAGATTTGGAAGAGTAACCCTCTGCGGTCTAGCCTTTGGGCGGGGAAGGGGTACAAGCCGCAAGACGGGGGTACTGGGGAGAGGCTTGCTTGTGAGGGACATTTGGTGATCTCACTGAGAGAAGCTTTTGTTAGCAATATGGCATTTGCATCGCCACATATGTAGATGGGAGCTCTGGTGATCCACATCCTGACTCAGTGTTTGATAAGGTAAATTGTAAAGCTCTAAATGGATTCACAATTTAAATTTTCAAAGGATATCTGTATAAATTCTTTCACAAAACAAGGAATAGATATAATTCAGTATTTCAGATTATGCTTTCATTAAAAAAACTCAATGCCACCCATAGTTGCTGGCAAAGTATATATTTCCTTATTTCTACTTTTGTTCAAAGTAAGGCTAAGAGCATTTTGTGAGTGTCGATGTGGCCTGGGAGATTGATGGTGGTGTTCTATTCAGTGGTATTCACTTGATTTCTCTGGGCTCAGTGTGGGTAATTGCTGCTGAGGGGTTGGAACGGCATTCCTTTGTTTCTCTCGGCGGTTCTGTGAGTTTTTGGCTTCACACTGGATTACGCTCCATTGTGAGGCACACACATGGCAGTTACCGTTATATCTTAAATAAGTGACCTTCAAAAATATGTCATCTGTGTGTGTATGTCTGAGTGTATGTATGCACATGTATGTGTGCTGGTGATCACAGAGGCCAGGAGGAGGTGTTGGAAACCTTGGAGCATTTGTGAGTGCTAGCATCTGTCTGAACACTAGTCCTTTGGTAGAGTAATAAGCTATCTAACCACTGAACCATCTCTCCAGCCCAGCTGAAATGACCTTTGTATCACTCTGTAAAGTTCCTCTACATAATAACCGTCCTGGTTCTCAAGTCTACTTGGTCTGAAATAAGTGTGACCACTCTGTCTGATTTCAGCATTGTCGTTTTTTATATCTGCTGCTCAGTTGCTACACCTAGTCCTGCTCCTGCCTCAGCTGCTGACGGCATCTGCACAGTTGCCACCTCTGCAGCCCCCGCTGCTGCAGTCTCCTCATCACTGAGGCTGCTGCAACCTTGGCTGCCTTCACATTGGGAGGAAACCGTTTTTAAACTGATTTTTAACTCTCTATCATTCTATGTTATCAATAAAGACTCTGGAGCCAGATGCTGGGGCAAAAACCTGCAAGCTCAGAGAGATCGAGAAAGCAGCTGAGTGTCTTTCCTTCTCAGTCACAGTCTCAGAAAGTGTCTCTCTCCTATTCGGAAAACAAAACTCCTCCAACCAGATGTTCCTCCCTCCCTTCTGCTTCCTGTGTTCCCCTCTCTCTCTGTGTCTCTCTCTTTCTCTCCCTCTCTCTCCCTCTCTCTCTCTCTCTCTCTCTCTCTCTCTCTCTCTGTCTCTCTCTGTGTGTGTCTCTGTCTCTCGCTCTCTCTCTGTCTCTCTCTGTCTCTCTGTCTCTGTCCCTGTCTGTCTGTCTGTCAGTCTCTCTCTCTCTCTCTCTCTCTCTCTCTCTCTCTCTCTGACTTCCCTCACTCTCTGTGACTACTTCCCGTCACTGGTTGCTTGCTCCACCTCCCGACCTATATTTGATTTTATTTAATGGAATCTCAGGGTTCACCGTGTGACCAAATATCCTACAGCACGGTATAACTTTTTAAATTATTTATTTTACATTACTTTGGTGTGTGTTTGTGCACACCTGTGTATATGCACACAGATGTGGAGGTCAGAGGACAATGGAACACGAAAAATAAATGACCCAGAGGCTGAATATTGTGGTTCAAACTTCACACTGAATACCAAAAAAGCAAAGCAGCTGGCCACCAGCTTCTTACTTCTACCTCAGGCTGAAACGGCTTTGAGCTCTTCATCAAGCCTCAAGCTGCTGCCTCTTCTCAGCATGGCTAGAGAACGAATGCCTCTCTGAGACCTTGCTTCTGTTTTAGATGCTTCCCTATGTTGGGATTAAAGGTGTGAGTTATAATTCTCTTTTAGATTGATTCACTCTTGTGCAGATCTGGGTGGCCTTGGATTCACAGAGATCCATCTATCTCTTATTCCTGAGTCCTAGGATTAAAGGTGTATACCACCACCTCCTAGCTTCTGGCTGCTGGGATTTAAGGTGTGTGCCTAGCTTCAATAGCTGACTTTGCTTTCTGAATCCTCAGGCAAGCTTTAATAAATCATAACCAATATATCACCACAGGACAACTTGCTGGAGTCAGTTCTCTTCTTCCGTTTACCATGTGAGTTCTGGGAATTGAACTCAAGTCCACAGGCTCATGGCAAGCACCTGTACCTCTGATACATCTCACAAATACAACTTGGCCTATTTTTACTCTTTACTGTCTTTACTCTTAAACCTTTCAGTCTTAAGGTGAATTTCCTATAGACAACAGATCGTTTGGTCTTAGTTCTTTGTTGACTTAGACAGTCTGTCTTCCCAGTTCAATATTAACCCTCTTTGACTCTCCCATTCTTGCTTATTCCCTCCCTCTTCCCAACTAGTTCCTCCTCCTCCATGCCCCCACTGTGGTGTTTACTAGTTTCATTAAGGTTGTTTACAGGACTGTGAGTACTTAGCCTGTAGTAAATGGCTACATCAGTAAGGAAACAATCTCTCCTTCCTCCATCATCTACTAACTTTGTATACATCTTTAGGGAGAGGTGGGCCCCCATGGCAGCTCCTCCTTAATGTGACAAGGTGTTGACAAGCTAGGTCTTGTGTAGATCTTGTCCAGGTAATCACAACTACTGTGAGTTCAAGAGTGCAGCACCCACATCAAACCTGCAGTCAGCATTCCACAGGTCTGTAGACAGATTTCCTATATCACCTGCCAGCTCCCAAATAACCACACAGAGATTCTTTTATTAATTATGAAAACTCAGTCAATAGCTTAGGCTTGTTCTTAACTAGCTCTTATAACTTAAATTCACCCATATTTTTATTAATCTACATTTTGCCGTGTAACTTTTACCTCTGTCCCATTTTGTGTGTCCAACTCATGTTGTGTCTGTCTGGCTTCTCCACCCTTCTTCCCAGCATTCTCTCTGTCCTGAAAAATTCTGCCTAGCTATTGGCCATTCAGCTTTTTATTATATCAATCCATGTGACAAATCTTTACAGTGTGTGAAAAGGATTATTCCACAACATAGGTCTTCCCCAGTTTTTCCTACTCATAATTTTTTTTAAAACCATCCCTTCTTCTGGAATGTTTCCTGAGCCTTGGAGGGGATGAATAGCTGTCCCATTTATGGCTGGGCATTTGTTTATTTTATTACTTTGACCAGTTATGAGTCATTGCAATGACTGTTGCAAAAAGAAGTTTCTTTCTGGTCAAAGCTGAGAGCAGCACTGATCTATGGGTATAAATGTAGTCATTTGGAGGGCCATTTTATGGGTACATCGTGTCCATTTAGCAAAACAATAGCGGTTTCTTTCCCCACTCAGGCCTATGACCTCCCCAGATATAGGCTCTATCTGGTTTGCAGCTTCAGAGGTGGATTCCTCCCAATCAGAAGGCAGTAGGTTACCCTGCAGCACATTTACCGCTGTTACATTGGTGGCCTCACGCTGCCTGGCTGGTTAGCGTTCTTGCACACAGGGTCCACATCTGTGCAAGGCTGCTGATGACAGCTATCCCCCAGAAGCCTGAGTATAGCATCTGCTGGCACCTGAGGACTCTAGAACAGAGGAAATTTCCAGCCCAGTTCCAGATGAGAAGTCTTGTGAAATTCTTATTTTTATACCTCTTATATGCCAACTGTTTCTCTCTGCATGTCAAGATTGTGTTTGTATTTTATTTTCTACACTTTGAAGTGTGTGTGTGTGTGTGTGTGTGTGTGCCTCTTGAATCTGTGGTTTTGTGTCTTTTATTAATTTTGGAAACACTTCAGCCATCATTACTTCAATTGTTTCTTTCCCCTTTTAAAATTCTCCACCTGCTATTCCAGGCACATGCATGTTACATGGTTTGCAACTTCTGCACAGTTTCTACATACCATGTCCTGTTTATTTGTCTTTTGTTCTCCCTTCTTTTCTCCTCACATTTCAGTTCAAGAAACTTTCACTGATGTGTCTTCCAGTCCATCGATCCTTTCTCTGGCCACGTCTAGTCTATCGGGAAGCCCATCAAATGCTTTCTTTGCATCTGTTTGTGGTTTTGATTGCTATTATTTTATTTTGATTTTTTTACCTAGAGTTACTGTTTCTCAACTTGGTCTTCATCTATTCTTGCATGTTGTCAACATTTTTATAGCATAAAAACACAGAGACAGATATGAGGGTTAAAGCTAAAGATGAGAGAAGCAAAACAGCCAACCAGTAGCTCTTACCTCTGTCTCAGACTGAAAGGGCTGTCCTGACTCCACAAATCCTCAGCCTTCCGCCTTATATTCCTCTCTAGTGCTGGGATTAAAGGTGTGGAATCCAAGTGCTGAGATCACCTTTGTGTGAGCTACCACCACCTGGCTTTATCACAATTTTTAAGGACTCTGTTCAATGGTTTCCTGTTTCTTTTTCTTTTCCTTTTTCTTATTCCTTCCTTCTTTCCTCTTTTTTTTGGAAGGGGGTGTTGCAGAAGCAATGTGCCTCAATGTCTCTCATTCTCAATTATGAGTCTGCATTGCTATCATTGATATCACTGCAAAAGAAGCTTTCTCCTGCCCATAAGAACCAGAAAAAAACATGGAACTTCCACATGGTTTTCTGCAGCATGACCACAGACAACCATCCACAAGGACTCCAGCTGCAGATGGACATCAATATGGACTCCAGTGACAGTACAGACCACTAACATTAACACGTCCTCTGTCAGCCACATGGACCGCTGACATCAACATGGGCTCAGGCAGCAGCACCAAACATGGACATCCATGTGGTCTCTGGTGGTAACTTGGACATTTACATGGCCTCCAGAGGAACAGGCAATGGCATCTTGCCTCTGTAGGCTTTGAAACTCTGAATTTATGCAGCTTGTTGGTTTGTATTCAAATGAAGCCCTTGACAGAGTCTAGAAGCTCAACCCTTCACCCCCCACCCCACCCCAGCTTTGATGTCTACAATGCACATCTCTCTCCCTCGGGTTGGCTCCATTCTCTGTACGTAGCTCTCCTTGGCAGATGTCTCTTGGTTCTGGTATTTCCAACATCCTGGGGTCTCTATTGCAACCCAGGCTTTATCACCTACTGCTTCACTCAGTGGCCTCTCAGGGCTTTCCACAGCGACCCTGATCAGCCGTCTGTAATCTGGCCTCTGTGGCTCTCTGAAACTGTGAAAGAAGAATCTATGCTGTCCCTCAATCTAGCATCTTTCTTGTCTCCAAAATCAGGATCATGTGGATGGCACTACTGAGTTCAGCTGCTAGCTTGGGATGGACCCTTGTTCCCTTGACTACGGTAGTAGCAGCTTTTGTGTGCTGACACAGTTGCTTTCTAGGCATCAGCTACCCCTTAGGCTCTCTTGCACAAACTGAAGGCTTAGCTGGGGGCAGTCTTGCCCTGAGGACACCTTTTCTGTCTTTCCCTTGCAGAGTAGGAAGCCTCTCTTCCACAGTGCTAATCTTAACAATTACAGCCTCTTTTTCAGCATGTGACCTGACTTAAGCTTCCTAGTGCTCTTTCCCTCTCCAAACTGCACACTTTTTCCATGCATTTCTTCCTTACTTGGTGCTCTTTCTCATTGTAGACATGAATACAATAATTAGTAATAACCATGCCAGAGCCTCAACATTATGCTGTCTTGAAATTTCCCCCACCAGAGATATGAATCCATTACTTTCCAATTCAGCCTCAGGCAAGTTCCCAGATGGTGGAAAGAAGGCAACTGGATTCTTTACCAAAATATCACATGAATGGCCTCTAGCCCACTTGTTAGAGAGTCCTTCTTCTTCCCCTGTGAAACCTCATGGGCTGGGTCTCCACTGTACACATTACTCTAAGACCTTATCTTCCAGGACCCCCCTGGAATCACTCACTAAGCTCTGCTTATGGCATCCCATGGCTTTTCCAGTCCACACTTCTAGAGTTTTCCACAGTCCTCAAAGACACTTTATGGGGCACCCACCCTGCCTTGGCACGCTCTGTGTTAGTCACTTCCCTCCTGCAGCCAAGAACCCTCTCAGCTCTCTGCCTTAGAGCCAAAGTAAAGCTGCTTCCTTGTCAAGTATCTCAGCATCACAATGAGGAGAGTAACTGACACAGAGCAGGACAGGCCCAGCCTACCAGAGTAGATGGGGGCTCCACATGGGCCAGACATTCCTCTGTCAGTCACTCAGGCTACAAAGTTGGAAGAAAAGAAAAAGTAGTAGGAAGCATAAAGGGGGGAGGGGGAGGGAAAGGAGGAAGGGGAGAAGGGAAAGCCATAGAGGAGGCTGATGCCAAGGTGGGATTGCGCCCAGGTGATTGAAACTACAGATAAAGAGGAGGGGAAACTATGAATAATGAAAAGAAAACACCCAGTAGAGAGAGGAGAACTACATGGGGAGAAAGATTCCATGTCCCTAAGAAATGCAAAGAGCAGCAGGCCCCTAGAGTCAATTCCGGGTTAGCACTTAGTACTATAGAAATTGTGTGTGTGTGTGTGTGTGTGTGTGTGTGTATTATTGTTGTTGTTTTGCTGAGATGAGGTCTTTCACAGCCCAGGACATCCTTGAACTCATTATATAGATCTGGCTGTTCTTGGGCTCCTTTTCCTTCTGCCTCCTCTCCTAAGTGCTGAGATTACAGGCATGCAGGCATGCATCACCCAATTTGGCTTAAACTCTACCTTTCTCAAGACAATTTTACTGGCCACATCAAAAGTATCCAAGCTCGAATAATCTTTCCTCTGTTTCATGACATGTTGAATTATGCTTTCTTTGTTCAGTTTACATTTCTGGCCAGAAGACACTTGAGATATTAAATTATAACCAGAACAGGAAGTGTCCTAAATCCCCACCCTCCTGGAAAACTACTGTGCTGATCAAGCCGGCAGGACACCTATGCTGTAAGCCTAGCCCTGGAAGTCCAGAGTGGCAGGGCGAGGCTGGTGGGGCAAGGATGTGGCAGGCCTCACAAAGAAGGAAGAGCTTGTCCCCCGCCAGCACTACCTCCAGACGTTTTTCTTGGCCACGTTTTCTCTGGTTTCACATCAGAACCTAGGGCGCCTGTGCAGTCTCCCATTTCAGATCTCCTCTGACAACACTGCTTCCCAGTGGCTTTACACACCACAAGTAGAATTGCCACAAGTAGAATTGAACGCTCTTGCAAATACTTGGTCTATACTGGAGTGGAAGGAAGAAAGAGGAAAAAGAAGTCATGCACTCTTTATTATCGGGCTGGAGAGACAGGACAATGAGATGGCTCGGTGGGGGAAGCATCGGTTGCCAAACCTGATGATCTGAGTTCAAACATCAGGACGCAATGATGGAAGGGGACAGCAGATTCCATAGGTGGGCACACACACAGACACAGACACAGACACAGACACACACACACACACACAAATAAATCAAATATAAAAAAGAAAAAATCTAAAACACATCAAATATTATAACAAACTTTATTACTATTGTCATTATTGATAACTGGAACATATAGACAGACTAACTCCTTCTTGTTTTTTTGTGTTTGTTTGTTTATTTTGTTTTGTTTTGTGACTGAGTCTCACTATGTAGCTCTGGCTGTCCTGGAGCACACTCTGTAGACCAGGCTGTCCTCGAACTAAAAGAGATCCACCTGCCTCTGCCTCCCGAGTGCTGGGATTAAAGGAGTGCATCACCACCACTCCAGCTTAATTGTATCCCTTTTAGGCTTTTAAGACAAAACAGAGCCTTCCTCATCAAAAGATGTTCCTTGTCAGATATTTGGGGATTGACTTTTGAGATGGTTTCCCATATACCTCAGGCTAGCCCTCAGATCACCAAATGTAGCCAAGGCTGGTCTCAAACTCATGATCTTCTTGCATCTTCCCCCTCGTGCTCAGATTTCAGGTGTGAGCCACCATATACAGCAGAACTATCTTAGTTACAGGAATCTAGTGTCATTTTCATCTCTTAGTGTTGGTTGCTATTTATACTCTCATTTCATAGACTCTCTTGCTATAGAATCAAATCCCCATGCTGGGGGATTAGCCTACATCATTTCAGGATATCAAACCACACATAGATCCTTCTTTTTTTCCCTCACAAATGAATAGCCTTGTGTATACACCACCCCACTCAAGCACACATGACCATACCACCCTTACACACAAACTTATTTGAAAGGATTTTTAGTAAACCATTGTATACATAGTAAATACATTCTGCTTCGTTATGTTGAATTTCATGTATAACACATAGATCCTTCTTTAATCAGTTTCCAGTCACATTTCACACCTGAAGAATGTTGTGGAATATTAGTTGCAGTTATTTATGTGTTTAATGATACAAAGATGTGGTGCATTCTTTTATGTTGCATTTGTTTAACTTTGTAACACTGTGTTAGTTTGCCTGTCTGATTGGTCTAATAAAGAGTTGACCGGCCAATAGGTAGGCAGGAGAGAGAAATAGGTGGGATTGCAAGGCAGAGAGAATAAATAGCAGGAGAAACCTAGGCTCAAGAGAAGAGAAGGAGAGGAGGACACAGGGGCCAGCTACCCAGCCACACAACCAGCCATTGAGCAAGAAGGGAAGGAAGACAGAATTAAGAAGCCCAGAGGCAAAACTTAGAAGAGAAACGGGTTAATTTATGTTAGAAAAGCTGGCTAGAAGCAAGCCAAGCTAAGACCCGGTATTTGTAAGTAAGAGTAAGTCTCCATGTATATATTTGGGAGCTAGGTGGCAGGCCCCTAAAGAATAAAAAAAGAAAACAACTACAGAAAAAAATGATGATATAATTTTTAATTGCGTCTACAAAGCTGGAATAACCTGGGAGATTAGGAGTTGCATAGCAAGAACAGATTCCTGCTTGGCCAAGTCTGTCCTTGGTGGTACTGCCTGGAGCCTTGTCCTGACTCAGCAGGGAAGAGATTTCATAGGTCAGCACCATCTGTCTTCCACATGGGCCTGATTTAGCCCAACCTTGCTTTACACATTAGAAATTAGAGCCCCCGTGGCTTACAAGGCTCTCCAAATGCTACACCAGTTGTCACTGGCAGAGCAAGGACTGTATATTCAACAGAAAGTTGGTCATTTTCTTAATATACATTCTTAAGGAGGAGAGGCTAATGCTTGGCTCACAGCGGATGACAGCAGGTAAGAGGACAACTGCTCGATGGCCTGTTTGTGCAATCAGGATGAGGGAACGCTAGATATCCAAGGTTGGTACGAAACGCATGAAACTTGGCACTGGAGAGACAGCTCAGCTGTTGGGAGCACTTGCAGAGGACCAGGGTTTGGTTCCCAACACCCACATGGTGGCTCATAACCATCTGTAGCTCCAGTCCCAGGGGATCCAGTGCTCACTTATGGCCTCTGCGGGCACCAGGCACATACATGATATATGTACATACATGCAGATATACATATAAAATAAAAATAAATAAATCTCAAACAAACAAAAAATGTAAGCTTTTCTTTTTATATGCTGAGGGGGTATGCTCAAATAGTGATAAGAAGCATAGGAAACAGCCTGTTTACCATTACTGGATGTTATATGCTGGGCACACTGAATGTGGTAATTATTTTCACAGTCATCACTATTGGTTTGTGAGTAATGTATTGTGCTTTGATAACAGCCTCAAAGCCCCTAGGTGGTAGGAATTTTCCAGCTCCATTGCAATCCTGTGGGACCACTATTGTGCTTATAGCCCACTGTTGGCCAAACTATCCTTACATAACACATGATGTGTAAGTGTTTTCATCCTACATCTTTTTGTTTTCTTCATTATATCCCCTTTTGGGCAGAGGTTATTCATTTTGATCAAGTCCAGTTTCCAATACTGTCTTCTATGCTTTTTGTAAACTGCCCCCTACCCTAAACTCTGTTCTGTTTTGTTTCTCTTAAAGTCTTTGGAATCTTAGCTTTTATATTTATGTTTGGAGTCTTTATTTAGTTTGCTATACTGTGTTTTTTTAAGACAGGTCTCATTCTGTACCTCGGGCTGGCCTTAGACTCTTGGCCGTCATTCTGCCTCCGCCTCCTGATGGTTCAGATTTGTAGACGTGAGCCACCAAACCTGCATCATTATTTTCCTAATCATAAGTGAGAAAATTTATTCTTGACTTAGGTGTAAATGAAAATAAGCAGTTAGCACAAGTGTATTCATTTCTCCCTGCTCTTAAGTATGGATGTGGTATGACCAGCTGTCTCAGACTCCTGCCTTGATTTCCCCAAAATGTGACCTGGGATTGACCATGCCTACAGGTTATGCAGACTGAAGCTCATAAACTCTGGACAAAGAGCGTTCACCCAGCGATTAACTAAAGAGAGAACAAAACAGAAACTCCTGCTGGTCAGAAGGGACCTAAGTATGGAAAAACCACCCAATGGCCAGGTCTAGGAGTTCTGAAGTTATTTTTTTTTTAGAAAAAAATGGAAGAAGACAAGGGAATTAGTATAAATGGTTGCTTTCTTTCCCAAGGGTACAACTCTTCATGGCCAATGCTGTAGACATTCACCTTTGCCTCTTTTGGGAAACCCAAGCTCCAGAGAAACTCAGGCGACTTTGGTGGCTATTGTAGTGTTTTATCCTTCTTCCTTCATTCCCTTACACATTTTCTTCTCAAGGTGATGTCTAATAAAGGAAGCCTCTGCAAACAATTCTTAGGCCATGCATAGTGACCAAAGCAGAAGGTGTTACAAACTGGATGTATTGCCTACTTTCGGAGACTGAGCCTGGGGACAATCTCAGGAGTCTTACTTAAAACAGCTCTTGAGGACTAGGGAGATGGCAGAGTGGGTGATGGGACTCGCTGCCAAGCCTAACAACCTGAGTTCCGTTCCTCAGGGCTCCACTTGATGGAAGGAGAGAACCAACTTCCACACTCATCCTCTGAACTCCACACACAAGCTGTGGCATGCACACACCCACATCCACGCCCAAATAAACGTAATTGAAAAAAATGAACCAGCTCTTGAAGTAACTATAAAAACCCAATGAGAGTGATAGGCAAGTTAAAATTCATTTGTCACTCCTGCTCTGAGCTGTTATTTTCATATCAACCCACTAAATCTTAGTGTTCAGGTATCAGGAACAGACAAGGAGAGACATGCCCAAAGAAAAGCACACAAAGAAAAATTTTAAAATCTATTTAACGCAAAGTTGATTTAAACTTTAATTATCCCAAGAGGCCTCTAGGTAGGAAGAAATCCTGAGGTGTTGTTTATGAGGAGGAAATCAAAACGAGGGGAAGTAGCCAGTATAAAGGTGAGTCTATCCATGAAGAGGAAGATTTCTAACCCCCCCCCAACAAGTAAACAACCAACTCTGCAGTTACACAGAGGCCAGAAGGAATTGGGATAGGCAGGCCTTGCCAGCTGTCTATTAGTAAAAACTCAGTTCCTGTAGAAACCCGAGAGGGGACAAGTCAGAGAGCTTCCAGACAGACAAACCTGTGAAGGTCCCTGGAGACCAAAGATAGTGGAAAGATGCAAAGATGTAGAGTTTGGCAAGGGAAAAGGTGGCTGCAGAGAATGCAGCTGTGATTGTAAAGGAAATAGGGAAGGCGCCCTGAGGGTGAGACCACACCCACTGGACTCTCCAACTTGAGAAAATGACTTCGAGTGAAAGGAGGCAGCCTGTCTTGGGAGTGCCACCTGATCTACCTGATCAAAAACAACCACCTGGAGAAGTGTTCTCCCAGGTTCAGCCACCAAGGAACACAGAAACCCTTACAGAGTTGGCAGAAGGGGGCCATATTACCTATTGGACTGGCAATGTCATTCACGTGGTACTGGCTTTGCAAGTGTGCAAAATGCAATAGTTATCAGGTCACAGAGCTTGCACCAAGATTATAGAAACTCGCCAAGGCCAGGAAATATATGGCAGGTTCAGATGTCCCCAGAGGCCATTTGCATCAAGCTATGAAAATCAAGGCTAAATTGCAATGGAGAATGAGGATACTGGTTATGACAGGCCCTTGGGACATCTGCTGATGAAAACTGTAGGCACAGAATAGAGGTGGCCAGAGAGGTCATGTGTGTTACAAGCAGCATAGCTGGAAAGTTGGGGCTCAGATGATGCTACCACCAACCCGATACTGCATGACTTGTGATTTGCCCTGGTAGGCTTTGGTCTTGCTCCAGTACAATCTTCCCTTGCTATCCTCCCTGCTTCCCTTTTTGAATGGCTATGATTCCATCATATATTGAAAGAATGAAAACTAAATATTTCCTCTCACGGGGACTCCTACTTAAGAGAGAATCTTGAATCTCAGAAGAGACTTTGAACTTTGGGGCTTCCCCCCCCCCTTTTTTAGAATTTAAGTTAGAAACAAGTTTGTTTCACATGTCAATCCCAGCCCCCTCCCCCTCCCCTCCTCCCCATCCCTCCCCACCATGTGTCCCAGCCCCCCACCCATTCTCCAATCTGATCCCCAGGTAGAGTGAGGCCCTCCATGGTGGATCTCCAGAGTCTGTCATGTCATCCAGGGTAGGGCATAGGCCCTCCTTCAAGAGTCCAAGCTGAGAGGGTATCCCTCATTGTGGGATGGGCATTCAAAGTCTATTTGTACACCAGGGATAAATACTACCCAAGGCCCCATAGTTCAAGGCATCCTCCCTCGAACTTTGGGACTTTTGAGAAATGTTAGAGCTATTAATGTTTGAGGACCTCTTAAAGATGAACTAAATGCATTTTGCATTATGAGATGTCTGCCAGCCTTTGACAACCAGGGGTGGAATATTGTGATTCAAAAGTGATGTTCTAGGGTGTCTAGTTGGCAAGGGGGAGATTTGTAAGTCACTGTCAACATGACTAGATTTAGAAGCATCTAGGAAACACTCGCATAGGCATGCTCTTGAGGATGCTTCCAGAGCAGTTTAACTGAGGAAGGAAAACTTATCCTAAATGTTTTCCTGTTCCCCATGCAACAGAATCCAGACTGAACTAAACGGAAAAAGGCAAGCTCGGCCCCAGCATTCATCTCTCCCTGCTTCCTAATCCCAGCATAATGTGATCAGCTGCCTCACATGGCTGCCACTGCAGGGACAGTCCCCAAGCCCACCCCACCAAGCTGGACGGTACCCCCCAATCTTTGAGCTAAAATAAGCCAGTCCTTCCCTAAATTGATTTTGTCAAGAATTTTATCACAGAAATGAGAAAAACAACTAATGGGCAGGGAAAATTTAGTTTCTATGACTCATCTTGAGGCAGGAGTTATAAACCAGGAACAAACTATAACAATTATATTATATATCATAATTTATATCTTAATATAAAGTGTTGGTCATACCCTTAATTATATATTACTATTGTTTCTGAGGTAATAACATGCATTTACATATGTTTTAGTCATGCCAGAAACACAACAGAGAATAACTGATTTCATCCCAGGAAGAAATCCAGATATTCATCCCTTCCCTCGTTTCTTTTTCTTTTCCTTTTTGACAGAGTCTCATGTAGCCTAGGATGATCTCAAATTCATTGAGGATGATCTTAACTCCTGATGCCCTTGCCACTTCCTGCCATGTGCTGAGATTTCAGGTTTTGTATTATTTCAATCAGAAGCAAACTGACTATAGAAAATGAGGTGTGGGGGATGGGCTGCACAATATGGCATTTCTACTTGTTGGGTAACACTTCCCTAGGAGATTGGAATATTACATCTTACAGAAAAGCTCCTTAAGCAGCAAGGTAAACACAAAAGAATTTCAGGAAGTCCCTGAAGCTAACCAGAATTACTCCCCCGCCACCTGCCCTGCCAGAATGAACAAGAAAAGCTGAGAGTTCCCCTAAGACAAGGAAGCTGAGCTCAAAGAAGACTCTGAGACCAGGCCAACTGCCTGGAAGAAGCAGAAACCAGCAGAGCTGTCTGGAAGACCAACTCCATGCACCTTATCAGACCATCATGCGCTAAAATTAGAATTCAACAACAACAGAAATTGCAGAAACCCTACAAAATCATGGAATTTGAATAATGCACAATTACACCATTCCTGGGTCAGTGAAGAAATAAAAAAGGAATTAAAGACTTCCTAGAATTCAATGAAAATGATGGTACAACATACCCAAACTTAAGGGACACTTTGAAAGCAGTGCTACGAGGGCAGTTCATAGCACTAAGTGCCCACATGAAGAAACTGGAGAATACTCATACTAGAGAATTAACAGCACAGCTGAAAGCTCTAGAACACAAAGAAGCAAATTCACCCAGGAGGAATAGATGCCAGGAAATAATCAAATTGAGGGCTGAAATCAATAAAGCAGGGACTAGGAAAACAATACAAAAAATCAATGTAACAAAGAGTTGGTTCTTTGAGAAAATCAACAAGATAGACAAATTGTTATCCAAACTTACCAAATGACAGAGTGTGAACATGCAAATTAAGAAAATCAGAAACAAAAAGGAGGACATAACAACCGACACTGAGGAAATCCAGAGAATCATCAGGTCATACTTTGAAAATCTGTACTCCACACAATTTGAAAATCTAAAGGAAATGGACAATTTTCTGGATAGATATCACCTGCCAAAATTAAATCAAGAACAGATAAGGAATTTAAATAGACCTATAACCTCTAATGAAATAGAAGAAGTCATCAAAAGTCTCCCAACTAAAAAAAGCCCAGGGCCAGATAGCCTCAGTGCAGAATTCTACCAGAAATTCAAAGAACAGCTTATACCAATTTTTCTCAAAGTATTCCACACAATAGAAGCAGAAGGGTCTTTGCCAAACTCTTTCTACAAGGCTTCAATAATCTTGATACCCAAGCCACACAAAGACACAACTAAGAAAGAGAACTTCAGACAAATACACTTCATGAACATTGATGCAAAAATGCTCAATAAAATACTGGCAAATTGGATCAAAGAGCACATCAGAGAAATCATCCACCATGATCAAGTAGGCTTCATCCCAGGCAGGCAGGGTTGGTTCAACATATGAAAATCCATCAATGTAATCCACCATATAAACAAGCTGAGAAACAAAAATCACATGATCATCTCACTGGATGCTGAAAAAGCCTTTGACAAAATCCAACACCCCTTCATGATAAAGGTCTTGGAGAGATCTGGGATAACAGGAACTTACCTCAACATAATAAAAGCTATATAAAGCAAACCAACAGCCAAAATCAAACTAAATGGACAGAAACTCAATGCAATTCCTCTAAGATCAGGAACAAGACAAGGCTTTCCACTCTCTCCATACCTCTTCAATATTGTACTTGAAGTTCTAGCTAGAGCCATACAAAACAAAAGGAGATCAAGGGGATACAAATTGTAAAGGAAGAGGTCAAACTTTCACTATTTGCAGATGACATGATAGTTTATATAAGCGACCTAAAAACTCCACGAGGGGAACACCTCCAGCTGATAAATACTTTCAGCAAAGTGGCAGGATACAAGATCAACTCAAGAATATCAGTAGCCCTACTATATAAAGATGATAAAAGGGCTGAGAAAGAAATCAGAGAAACATCACCCTTTACAATAGCCACAAACAACATAAGATACCTTGGGGTAATGCTAACCAAGCAAGTGAAAGACCTGTATGGCAAGAACTTTGAGTCTTTAAAGAAAGAGATTAAAGAAGACACCAGAAGGTGGAAAGATCTCCCATGCTCTTGGATAGGTAGGCTCAACATAGTAAAAATGGCAATCTTTCTGAAAGCAATATACATATTTAATGCAATCCCCATTAAAATCCCAGCACAATTCTTCAAAGACCTTGAAAGAAAAATAATCAACTGTGTATGGAAAAACAAAAGACCCAGGATAGCCAAAACAACCTTATTCAACAAAGCAACATCTGGAGGCATAGCCATCCCTGACTTCAAGCTCTATTATAGAGCTGTAGTCCTGAAAACAGCTGGGTATTGGCAAAAAATAGACAGGTAGACTAATGGAATCGAATTGAACACCCTGATATTAACTCACATGTATCACCATCTGATTTTCAACAAAGAAGCTAAAATTATACAATGGAAAAAAAGAAAGCATCTTCAACAAATGGTGCTGGCATAACTGGATGCTGGCTTGTAGAACAATGCAGATAGATCCATGTCTATCACCATGCACAAAACTTAAGTCCAAATGGATCAAAGACCTCAACATAAATCCAGCCACACTGAACCTGTTAGAAGAGAAAGTGGGAGGCACCCTTGAGCGATTGGTACAGGAGACCACTTCCTGAACATAACTCCAGTAGCACAGACACTAAGATTGACAATTAATAAATGGGACCTCCTGAAACTGAGAAGCTTCTGTAAGGCAAAGGACACAGTCAGCAAGACAAAAAGGCAGCCCACAGATTGGGAAAAGATATTCACTAACCCCACTTCTGACAGAGGGCTGATCTTCAAAATTTACAAAGAACCCAAGAAGCAAGTCTCCAAAACACAAAAGGATCCAATAAAAAAATGGGGTACAGAACTAAATAGAGAATTCTCAATAGAGGAGACTAAAATGGCTGAGAGGCACTTGAGAAAGTGCTCAACATCCATAATCCGGGAAATGCAAATCAAAACAACTCTGAGATACCATCTTACTCCTGTCAGAATGGCTAAAATAAAAAACTCCAAGGACAGTTTATGCTGGAGAGGATGTGGAGAAAGGGGAACACTCCTCCACTGCTGGTGGGAGTGCCGACTTGTACAGCCACTTTGAAGATCAGTATGGAGATTCCTCAGGAAAATGGGAATCAGTCTACCACAAGACCCAGCAATTCCACTCTTAGGCATATACCCAAAAGATGCACATTCATACAACAAGGATGTCTGTTCTACTACGTTCATAGCCATTATTTGTAATAGCCAAAACCTGGAAGCAACCTAGATGCCCCTCAACTGAAGAGTGGATAGAGAAAATGTGGTACATTTACACAATGGAGTACTATTCAGTGGAAAAAAAATGGAATCTTGAAATTTGCAGGCAAATGGATGGCACTAGAAGAAACCATACTGAGTGAGGTAACCCAGTCATAAAAAGAGAAACATGATATGTACTCACTCATTTATGGATTTTAGACATGAATCAGGGGAGTGCCAGCTTACAATCCCACTGCCAGAGAGTCTAGGAAACAGAACCTTCATCCAGTGAATGATGGAAGCAGTGGCAGATACCCACAGACAAACACTGAACTCCTGGAATCCAGTGTCAGAAGAGAGAACTGATGGACAAAGGAGTTAAGAGTGGGCTGGTCCCACAGAAACAGTTGACCTGAACAAGGGGGAGCTCTTGGACTCCAGATTGATGGCTGTGTGGAAAGCATGGGACTGACCCAGACTCCCTGAATGTGGGTGTCAGTGAGGAGGCCTAAGTAATATATGGGGCCTTGGGTAGTATTTATCCCTGACATACAAATAGACTTTGAGTGCCCATGCCACAATATGAGAGGCTCTCTCAGCTGGCACTCTTGGGGGAGGGCCTAGGCCCTGCCCTGAATGAAATGACAGTTACTGAACATCCACCAAGGAGGGGAGAGGGAGCTTGGATTGACATGTGAAACAAGATTGTTTTTAATTAAATAATTTAAAAATAATTTTTAAAAAAAAGTACACTTTTTTCCAAGCCCCCAACCCCCCAAAAAAGAAAATAAGAACAAGGTAAAATAATAAAAAAAAGAAAATTTAGGAAAATGTTCCTGGAAATTAAAATAATAGTAATAATTAGAGGCTGGTGATTTGGTTCAGTGGGTAAAGATTATTTCTGCAAGCCTGGCCACCTGAGTTCAATCCTCAAGACGTACTTGGTTGTTTGATGACCTCACAAGTTGTTTACTGACCTCTACACTGGTGCCATGGCATGTGTACACACGCACGTATGCACATGCCTGTGTGAGCACGAGCACACACACACACACACACACACGTAAATATATAATACACTAATAAAGCTTACAAAATGGAACAGGTTACCAACATTTAGTTATTCAACAGACTACTAATGTTCTCCCAGAATGGAGATACTGTAGCACAAATAATATAAACCCAGAGACAGATATTGGGGTTCAAGCTGAAAATCAGAAAAGCATAGCAGTCAACCACTAGAGAGTTCTTACCTCTACCAAGGCTCAGACCAAAAGGGGTGACTGTGTCCTCAGCGTGACTACAGACTGACACCTGTCTTCTATTCCTCTCTAGTGCTGGGGTTAAAGTCCTGCACCATGACCGCCCAGCCTCTATGGCTAACTTGTGTGGCTGCTGGGATGAAAGTGTGTGCCACCACTTCCTGACCCGTTTGGCTGATGTGGCTGGCTTTGCACTCTGACCTTCAGGCAAGCTTGATCTGTTAGATCATAAACAAACTATCACTGCAGAGAATGGTGGTAGGAAACTGAGAACTCTTCTGGGTATTTACGGCATAACGAAGCAGTGCTTCCCAGAGCCACAGCTCCTGCGCTTCACACAGGGAGCACAGAAGCCAGTGTGATAACGACGGGGCTGGGGAGGTGGCTTGGCCAACAAAGCGCTTGCTGCACAAGCACGAGGACCCGAGTTCCAGCCCCAGAACCCGCACAAAAAGCTGAGTGTGGGGGTGCGTACTTGCCACCCCGGTGCTGGGAAGATGAAGATAGTAGATCCCCAGGGCTGCCCACTAGCCTTAAGTAACCATGAGTTTCAGGTTCAGTGAGACACATTGTATCAAATAAACAAGGCTGGCATGACCTAAGGACGGACACCATCAGTCTACCTCTGACCTCCACACACATGTGCATAAGCACTTAAACACACATACATCCCTCAATATAGTAACAACGCAGATGGTGATGCTGTTGGCGATATTGATACTGGTAGTGATAATATGACACACCAAAGAACATCCTCCTGGATTTTCATAAAACTAAAGGGTGGCTTCGAAATTAATTTTAGAAAAGCATCCTCAAGAGCATTCTCTACACAGACTGAGATGAACATAGGCAAATTTTGTGCAAATGTTATCGTCTTTTATCTAAAGCCACGATATTTTGATGTCTTTTCCCCTTTAAATTCTACTCCCCATACAATAAGTCAAACCTCTCCCCTCCCTTCCTTCCCCCATTCTTGGCATAAAAAATGACTAGATTCAGGAAATTCATTAAGAGCACAGCGCTCCCAGAGCATAGGTCTGGCGGCTTGAGCAGCGTGGGGAATAAATCTCGGCTTCGTCACGCTCTGGGGTTCATAACTCAATTGGAATATAAAGGTGTCTTTCATGTGAAAGGCTATTACTCTTCATACTCCAATGAAAACACTATGGGATGTGGCTCTCCAGTCTTCCTTCCCTCTTCAAACAAATCGCATTCCCCTGACCTGAACAGATGGGGCCCCCTGTGACAAGCAGCAGTGTTCCGAGAAGCCAGGGATGATACTGACATCCTGTCCCCAGTGTTCATAAGCTGCTCTGTCCTCCTGTCTTGGACTAGACTGGAGCACTGTTTAAGATCCAGATGATAAGTGGCAGGGCTACTTCCAGTTGTCCCGCCCTCCAGCCATTGTTTGTAACAATAAGGAGCTAGGCTAGTGCTCAGGGAAGGATTCTGGAGAGAGTAGGGAAAGAGGGATAAGGCCCCTCCTTCCTGGTGGCTTCTGCATTAACAGCTCAGACAATGATGGCGGCTGCACACCATGATTCCCACAGGATCAGGCTGATTTTCCCTGTGCTAATGCAACTGTAATAAAGAATGCAGGCACACACACACACGCATGCACGCATGCACGCACGCACCGCACGCACGCACAATTCCTACCCCATGTGCCTCCTGATTGGCTTCTTTGGCAGCCCTCACCTTCCCCAGCATCTCCAGACAGACTGGTCACCATCACTGACTGAGAAATTCTTTCTCTGAAGGAATGCCAGGCATTTGCTACCCTGATGATTTCACCTGCAGTGTTGAGAATTTAGGCTGGGATGAGCTTGCATCTGAGCTCCCTTTGTCATGCTCTTAAATAATAATAATAAAGCAACAAATAAAACCACAACAAACAGTTCACTTTCTTCCAGTGATGCTGAATATTCTCCATAGGTATTGAGAGTGGGTTCGAATCCAAGTCCCCTGTGCACGCCTGCATACAAACATCAGTAGTTTTCCCTCTCTGCCCTTGTCTACCTCCTCATCCATACAAAGTCTGCTTGACAAGGACTGCTAGTCAAGTGTTTGCTGCACATACCTTTAAGTACCCAACCCTCAACAAATGTTTACTGAGTTCCTGTTGCTAGGCAGCAAGGCTCTGGATGCTAGGTGGATGTATGTGGCAGGTGGGTTCCTGCTCTCATTAATCTTTCAGGCTGGTGTCTTCCCATGCCAGAGTATGGGGTTCAGTGGGGACCCTTTAAGCAAGAGAATACAGGGACCAGGGTGGAGCTCCCAGCTCACGGGAAAGAGCATACTTAGCCCACGTGAAGCCCTGGGTTCTGGATTTACCGTGCTATTCTATCAAATACTGATTTAGAAAGAGCATTGAAATTGCAAAAAAGTCACGAAAGGGCTTCATTTAAGTGAAGGACCTGAAGCAGAGAGAAGTAAGGCCCTGTCTCAGAAAAGAAAAACGGGCTTTCCCTAGCTGACTGGCGACCAGCATGACTTCAAGACAAGCATTCTTCAGCTTGTCAAGTCAGTGAGGAACTCAGAGAGAGCCAGGGCACCTGACTGGAAGGTGTTTTCCCTCCTCTGGGCTGCAGCTCAGGTGTCAGAGGAAGGAGAAACAGGCAGCCCAAACACATTTGCTACCAACTAAACCAAGGATAGTGTCCCCTCAAGACATCTAACATAGTCTTAGGCCTCCTCTGTCATGGGATTTGGGGCTTTGTAATTTGTCCACTTCCAAACATTACTGTAGCTGGAGGTGCTTTAGAATTCCTTGTCTGGAGTAAGGAGAGTGGGTGGACCTGGTTTAGCATTTCCCAAACGTCTCTGCCGTGGAGGATATGCCATGGTGGCATGCACAAAAGATACATGGCCCCGAGAGAGGGAGGATGGTCAAGAAAGAAACTCGTGAAATAGCAAGAGACGAGCAAGACCCAGAATGCTCACAAAACTTGACTCATGAGTGCCCATCCGGGGTATGATGTAAGCAATAGAAGCAATAGACTACTGGGGAGAAGGATGCGGGGGGGCAGGTGACAGCCATGCACAGGGAGCTCCCGGGATGCAGCTTTCATGACTCATCATCACTTGTGTTGAGGTGGGCTTTTTAGTGACACAGTTGCCTTCAACTTTTATGCTCCTGTAAGTGATCCAATAAACTTATTGCCTTGCCAAGTTGGACCTGGATGGAGTCATTTCTTTGTCTACCATTGCTCTCTGTATCTGGGGGTGAATAGAAAGAGACCCCAAGGAAAAGTACTACAACATGGAACATGGTATCTAGGAAATGCCAATGAATGATGGGTGGGTAAAGCGCACTATGGTTCGAGTGTGCTCCCCGCCCCAGGCTCACGCATTCAATGTTTGGTTCCCTAGCTCACAAACTGGGAGACAGTGGGATATGTAGAAACGGGGCTGAGTGGAAAGAAGTTGGATAGGCCACTTATCCTTTAAATAGGGTAACCAGTACTCCACCCTTTCATCTTTCCACTTTGAGACGAAGAGGATACTCTGCTATGTGCTATCACCATGAGGTTCTATGCCACCACAGTCCCCAAATCAACAGGCCAACGACGCATGGACTGAAACCTCCAAAAGCTGTCAGCCAAGATGAGCCTTTCCTCTTTACATCTCTAGTGTCCCGTCACGGTGAGGGATGGCTAGGTAACACACAGCTGGCTTCTTCACTATGTACAGTTAAAATGGCGCTCCCTGGAAGGCAGCAGGATCTGCGGTTTGACTAAGGACACACGCCCTGCGTTAACAAGCAGATCTGGGCTTTCACCTCTTGTCTTTCTGGATCTGAAACTCCAGCTTAGGCTTGGGTGCAGCTCAATGGGAGAGCTTTCATCTCACATTCTTGATGCCCTGGGTACTAATTCCAGGACTGTAAAGGAAACAAACTCAAGTCAGGTGGTGTGTGGGTGTGGGGTGGTGGTGGTGGTGGTTGTGGTGGTGGTGTGTGGGTGTGGGGTGGTGGTGGTGGTGGTGGTGGTGGTGGTGGCGGCGGCGGCGGCGGCAGTGGCACACACCTTTAATCCTAGCACTCGAGAGGCAGAGACACGTGGATCTCTGTAAGTTCGAGGCCAGCCTGGTCTACAGATTGAGTTCCAGGACAGGTTCCAAAGCAATACAGAGAAACCCTGTCTCGGAAAAAAAAAAAAACAAATACAAAAAACCCAGAAAGAAACAAACTCAAAGTCCACTCCACATTTCTACCTCGGATTGATTCCCCTGATATGAGTTCTTTTGTTACGGAACATATAAATTTCTCCTAAATTCAGTTTGACTCTAGTCTTTCTCAAAAAGAACCTGCCGAGAAGACTGGAGAGGTGGCTCAGCTGTTAAGAGCTTTTACAGAGGACCCAAGTTCCAAATACCCATGTCAAGTGGTTCACAACCGTCTATGACTGCAGCTCCAGGATATCTGATGCCTTCTTCTGGCCTCCAGGGGTACCTGCATTCATGTGTACACACCACATACACCCCCATACACATAATTTAAACATAAAGAATGAATCCCCAAAAAGTGTCTGCTGAGCCGACCATAAGAATGGCATGCCCATCATGGCTCCCTGAGTCAGCATAGATAATGCCTCTCTAAGCCTCTTGCCTTTTCTGGGCACGGTCTCCTCCTCCTGATCTTTTCCCCTCCTCCTCCATGCTGTTTTTCATGTAGCTCAGGCTAGCTCTGCACCATCACACTTAGCTTGTTTCTCCTTAGGTCTTGTTAATCTGAACTATGTTATACCCATAATATTGATACATTTTTAGACTCTTGTATTTGAGAGTGTCTCCCAATTGTGTGTGTGTGTGTGTGTGTGTGTGTTTACAAGTTATTCATTTCTAGTGGTCTTGTACATCTGTGCTATTTTGTTTGTTTGTTTTTTTTTCCTTTGAGGACTACTTGACTACCTATTAAAATAACCATCCTCTTGCCAGATGATGGTGGCACACATCTTTAATCCCAGCACTCAGGAGTCAGAGGCAGGCTGATCTATGAGTTCAAGGCCAGCCTGGTCTACAGAGTGAGTTCCAGGACAGCCAGGGCCACACAGAGAAACTCTGTCTCAAAAACCAATAAATAGTTCCATCTTCTGAGACTATTCCTATTCACTGGTGGTGAAATACATTTCTAATAAGCTGTGTACATGGTAGTAGAATGGGGTTGGGGAAGTGACTTAAAGGTAGGTAGAGTGGTTACCCAGCAAGCACAAAGCCTTGGGTTAATCCTCAGAACTACAAGGGGGGGGTAAGTGATGATGGTCACTAGCTCTGAGAAAGGAGAGGATGAAGATAAGGAAGGAAGGGGGCGAGCTGGATGATTGGTCCCAAAATGCGATTAAATGGAAGGTTCTAAAGTGCTAGACCATAGTAGGATGATGATATTTCAAAAATTCAATATGTGTTATATATATATATATATATATTGGAGAAACAAGAAGAGAGGAATTTGAAGCTCCCCTACTCCCAAAGAAGGAAAGTAAACTACCTTGATCTGGTCATTAATTAGTCAGCTTTCTGTTGTTCTAACAAAGCACCTGGTATAAGCATCTTAAGGGAAGGAAAGACATACTTTGGCTTACAGTCCATCAGCATTTGGTCCCATTGCTGTGGGCCTTGGCAACATGGTCCACTGCAGGAGCCCATGGTAGCTAGGTCCTTAGGGGCCCACTCCAATGTGCAGACTCAGCATGGAGAAGGATAGCACTGGCTTGCTCAAGAAGCCCCATTTAAAGAGTGGCGTGCTGTGGAATTTGCCTGAAATAGGGCCATATCATTGCCACTGGAGGATAAGGCTCGAAGAAAACAGAGCCACCTACACATGATTTGAACTCTCATATAATGTTGAAATGATCAATAAACAGGCAGGGACTGCTGAGTAAACCAACATAAGGCCCACAGAGGTTGGTTCAGGCTCTCCCTAAAAATGATTACATATTATGTAATTTCCCCTCCCTAAATTCTTTGTGGGATCAACTCCACCCATGTGGCTCATAAATATCTCTCTCTATTCAGTGAATGAAGCAAGCACTTTGAATGACTGGAGATTAAAAGTCTGTAACACGTTGAGGCCAGAATACTCAGTGTTAATCAGAGCTGTTAAGTCAACAGTTCAAGAATTCTTCTGCACACAAACAGCTCATCAGCAATGAGATGGACATGACAGGTCTAGCCCGAAGACACATGAAGGAAAGGCTCACCAACCTAAGTCATCTGTCATCCAAGAACATTCCAAAAGGATTGTGCATCCTACACGCCACAGCGTGAACAAATTGGCTGGACCAGACATCAGCAGCTCTCTTGAACATCATAGGCTTGAATGAATGGCATTACCTTAAGTTACAAGAATGAACTCATAAACTGAATTTCAACTCTCAGATAATACCTGATATCTCCAGACTATCTGAATTCCTGGAGGTGGGGAGAGGGACAGTGACAGCTAAATTCCAGCATTGCAAACAACAAGACTCCAAGACAAGAGAGTGAATCTGTACCTAAACTCATGGGTGTGTCTATTCTAGTCATCAGTCATCAAATAACCCTGCTTCACCTACAAGCAAGGTAGACTGTCTGCCTAGGGGACCAGCCCTGATGTCTGGGTACATTCCTGTGATGTTCAGGTTGAAACAACCTCTTTGAATTATTGGTCAGACACCATTGTTCTTAAGATGAATACACCATTCATGTGTGCCATGTGACCACTAAAGACCAGAAGTTCTAACTTACTGTCATATACACTTAATCATCTTTGATGGTATCTCAGCAGTGAGGAGGCAGGATGTCTTATTTATTCATCCCAGAAAAAGCTGTTCTTAATGGGGTGAAAAGCCCAGGATCCAACATACCACCAGTGCTGTTACAGATGGCCATGTGGAGTGGGTGTGGGTGTGGGGTGTTACCAATGAATTCATTGCATATGGGTACCTTGTGCTAACTCAGATCCAAGAAACATGTCAAATTGAGATTAACCATGAAAGGATTTTACTGGGTGAGTGCACACATAAGAGATAGAGATTGGAAGACCCATTATATCACCATGCAAATATGAACCCCAGGAAAGAGGGGATGTTGGGCAGAAGTATTTGGTGTCATTAAAAGAAGGTTCATGCCTTGTGTGGTCACAATCTGTAATCCAGCACTTTGGAGGCTGAGGCAGGAACATTGATGTGAGTTTGAGGCTAGACTGGGTTACATGTTAAATTCTAAGCCAGTCTGGGCTTCATAGAGACAGTGGAGGAAAGATAAGAAAGGGGAGGGGAAGGGAAAGGATGGGGGAGGAGGGGAGGGTAAAGAAAAGGAGGGGAGGGGAAGGAGGGAAAGGAGGGGAAAAGGAAGGGAAGAGATGGGAGGGGAAAGGAATAGAAGAGGAGGGAGATAAGGGAAGGGGAGGGAAGGGGAGGGGGGGAGAGGGAAGAGAAGGGATGGGTGTTGGGTCCCAGGCCCCACAGGGTCTCTGTGAGTCGCTGTTCAGTCAACAAGTGCATCCTGTTTTCTGGTCCCGGCTTACTGCCCCGGCTTTGCCCCACTGACATCAACATCTAGCAGGAGGAAAACACGCTCTCTTCCACCTTGGGGTTTTTCCACTGTACTGTAAACCTGTATATAAGACTGCTCCTTCTCTTGCTGCCTGTTCTGAACTGCCCAGGAGTTGCAGCCCTGGAGACACATCCTCTCAGCACAGATAACTGATGGGTTTCAGAGCCTAGCTTCTGGAGTCCCCGGTCAACCAGAGTTCCCTATGTTGGAGGTATATGAGGTACAGCCTACAAATCAAAATGCCACCAATAATAATAAGAGGGCAGTATGTACTTACAAAATAAACTAAGCACAGGTTGGTGATTGGTAAGAAACAAAAGCCACAACCAAAGCTGTGTTGTGGGATTCCTTCCAGAAGGTGAACAGAGCTGGGTGTGGCAGCAAATAATTATAATTCCATCACTTGGGAGACCGAGGCTGGAGGATCATGAATGCCAGGCTAGCTACATGTAGACAGTTATAGATCAGCATTGGCTAAATAGTGACACCATCTTAGGAAACCAAAGCTCCCTGAACAGCAACAACAACAAAAACCCTGTGACTACAGCTCTGGGACAGGGCTCCTGCCTTGCTCATGTAAGGCCTGGATTTGAGCCTATAAAGGTGTGTTCATATCCTAACTGTGTGTTGTTGGGGCAATGATTGATGCCTCATACCCTCACTGTGAGCATGGCCCACCCTGGTGCTAACTCAGTACACAAAACAAAGCAAAGCAGAGCCCCCTCATTGGCTATTTCTCCCCAGCAGTCAAGTCTGATTCAAAAGGATGGTTATGGTTTACACTTCAGCCTCAACATAGTAGGAGGCCCAGATTTTAGCAGATGGGGTATTTTAGACTATTTCTCCAAAAGAACAATTCACCTGTTGACTGTATTGCTCTGGGTGGAGTGTGGGTAAATCTGTGTGAACATCTTGGATATCTGCCTATTAATTTTTATAACAAAATGCAAGCTAAACCCTCTGACTAGGATGGATCTGTAGAAGATCAAACACTAATGGGAACTTGCTACTTGAAAAAAAAGTGACATTTTCCAATTAGTAGAGAAAAGGTCGCTTCATAAATTGTGTTGAATCAACTGGTAGCCATCTGGGAAAAATCTATTTTGGATTTTTATCACAGAAGTTACATCAGAATCCATTTAGGATATGTTAAAGATTTAAACATTAAAAATAAAAAACTTGGGAGCTAGGGGATGGATAGGTGGTTGAAAGCACTTGTTGCTCTTGCATGAGACTGGAGTTCAGTTCTTAGTACCCACACTGTAGTTCACAACCATCTGGAACTCCAGTTCCAGGGGATCTAATGACCTCTTTTGACCTCTGTGTGGGCACCAGGCATGGTGTACACACATACATACATACACACATTCAAGAAAGCACTCATATGCATACAAATAAAATAAACAGATTATAAGATACTTTGAGACAGGGGAGAGAGAACTTGGCAGCTGCAGAGATGATTCAGTGATTAAGAGAGCATGCTGCCCTTGCAGAAGACCTGACATTTGTTTCCAATGGTGACTCACAACCACCTCTAACTCCATTCTGTAACTAATTCCTTTTTGTTTCTTAGGAGATACCTCCGAGGTTAGTCTTGAATGGACCTAGAATCACAGTGGAAACCCACTTGTGGGAGTGTTGGTAAGGGAGGATCCAGAAAGGTTTAACTGAGGAGGGGGAACTCAGCTTGAATGCAGGAAAAGCATCCCATGGCTGGGGTTCCAAAATGAATAAAAAGAACAAAGTGAGTGCCAGCATTCATCTCTGTTCCTTGACTTCAAATGCACTGTGATTAGCTGCCTCTTACTCCTACCTCGATGCCTTGCCCACCACGATGGCTACATACTCAAACTGAGTTAAAATGAACCCTTCCTTCCTTCCTTAAGTTACTTTTTCCAGGTATTTTATCTCAGCAATGGGAAAAGTAACTGATGTAGTGGTAGCCACGGCTAGCCTCAAACCCATGATCTTCCTTCTGGTTGGATTCTGTCTCCTGAGTGCAGGGATGAGAGGTATGTGTCCCAGCACCTGGATCTACAGTGGACTCTGGAGAAAGGCTTCTGGTCCAGGAGGTTCTTCATCCTCCCTTCATGTACACACCCAGCCCACCAGCCCATTTTGCAGCAAATGTGTTATATGTATCCATCCTAGCAACAGCCCCAATAAGGCTGTGACCAACCTGGAGCTGCACAACAGCTCCATCTATGCAGAGTCCACTGGGATTGGGACCTCATCAGGCAGAAGCCTTCTTCCATTAACAACATCCTCAACTGGGCAGTGGTGGCACACACCTTTAATTCCAGCACTCAGGAGGCAGGGGGAGGCTGATCTCTGTGAGTTCGAGGCCAGCTTGGTCTACAGAGTGAGTTGCAGGACAGGCTCCAAAGCTACAGAGACACCCTGTCTCAGAAAACCCAAAACAAGCAAACAAGCAGCATCCTGAGAGACAAGGTGTCCCCCCCGTCACACACACAGTTCTGTGGGGGTCTTCTGTCACTGTGTTAGACACAGACGAAACAATCTTACTCCTGATTGGTAGGGACTCAGATTCCCATACCCTGGAGGGAGTCTTATTAATGTAAAGAGCCTGCACCTTTAATCACCTCTTTCTAAAATCCCAGGAGAGTAGGATTATAGTCTATGTACATACAGAAGACCAATTTTTGTCACAAATCACCAAAGACCGACTAAGGCACAATTCTGACCCCCTTTCCTTGTACTTTCGGAAAGCACACTTGAGGATTCATGCAAGTGAAACATTTTTAGTTGAGCCATCTGATTTCCTTGCCATGGTCATGTGTTAACTACTCACTTATGTCTGATCGTGAATTATTGACAACATTCTCTTTAAAACTTAATTTGCTCTGCCCTTACACATGACCTACTTCAGTCTCCCTGGATGGACTCTTAATTCACAAAAGGCGTCTGTTTCCTGTACACTCATTGGCTATTCAGTATTGGAGTTCTTCTTTTAAGATAGAGATTTGCATTTATTTTTAGAACTTTGATTTTACAGTGTTTAAAAACATTTACAAATTTCTCTTCATCAAAAACTCCAAAGGAGCAATTTGCTCCATTTAACACGTCACCCTTTTCATCTCATTGTTGCTAAGGAAAGGGAGGCAAACCTTAGGTATTATGGCACTTTTAACTGCTTGAGTGGACACTTTTCTAAAGCAGGGCATTCTACTTCACAATGAAAATGCTGTTATTACATGTCACAAAACCAACAACAATTCCTTAACGATGATCACATATTCAGTCTGTACTGAAATTCTTCTTACTGGTCCCCAAATATCTACTGTCACTAGGCGCGTTTGACCCAGGGTCGTGTTGCACACAATGCATTCCATTGAGCTTTGTACTACAAGTTCTTGCAGGAAACCTGTCACTCATCTCTCCTTTCTTCAAGTGTTCGGACCTCTTATGGCTACAGTCTTGTAAAGTATGGGAGCCATTAATCTATCTAAGTAGCTACAGCCTTTGAAGACCCACAGATGTTTGTGCTTCGTTCTGTTCACTGTACGAAGCCATTCACATAACCAAGGAGAGACTCCGTAGCCTCCCATGCTTCCTTCCCGTCTATTTTTAGAAACATGTCTGCTGGCTGCCACTTCCACACGCGTCTCCCTGCACAGTGGTGCGGGATTTCCATCTTCTAAAGAGAAAAGGCCTGTTTTAGAGTTCTTTTCCTTCCACTCATTTCAGAATTTTGGCAAGGCCCCCAAAGTGACACATTCTAAAATTACAGAGCCATACCTGAGGCACTCCTTGGAAAGAAAGCAGCACAGAGGCTTGGCCCGGAAATCTGAGCATCTCCCGGTGTCTGGGAGGGAAACCTGGAGAAAGGTTTTGCAGATTACGAGTTCCTTTCACCTGAAAGACTAGCGACAGCAACAACTGTGGGTAAAGGTGCCCAGGGGGCTCCGAGTTCTAGTTCAGAGGGGCAGACACGTCTGAGGGAAGCGACGGGGGTCTTTTCACTTCCAAGGAAAGGAAAAATGCTGGTTAAGTTATGGCTGCTTTAGACCCAAACAAGAAACATGGATCTCAGAACTTCGTGCTGAGATCACCGATGGTTGAACGCCCTGTGGGGTTGAGTGGAGACAGCTGAGGCCTTTCTGAGTTTAGTTAGTGCTGCCTGTTGGAAGGTTGGCTGACCTTGCTGATATCGCTCAGGTAACCAGCCACAGCTGGCTGTGAGTTTCGGAGGGCAGCAGACAGCCTGCCACAGCGCTGTGCCCCACCCTCCAGCTCTTACTCTCTCTCCAGCCCCTATTCCACAACGTTCCTCGAGCCTCAGTGTTGGTGGGCAGATACAGATGTCTCGTTTAGGGCTGGCCACTCAGTAGGCACATTCTTTCAGCACTGTGACCAGTTAGGATTCTCTGAACTGTTGGCCAGGGCTGAGAGCAACATAGTAAGTACTTACAAGTCAATTTAATACGTCCATTTTGCAAACCAACAAACACAGTGGATTTCCCTTGGGACCTATGACCTCCTGAGCCACGAGCTTTTGATGAGGCTTACAGTACCAGGTTTGAATAATTTCCCTCCTGTGGAGCAGGCCTCCAACCAATTACACACACACACACACACACACACTATGTATGTATAGAATATGGCATATTTCTGTTTTTAATTTTTGGAGAAAACCCCATACTGTTTCTCACACTGAGGATATCACTTTGCCTTCCTTTCAACAACGTGCAAACTTCCCTTCACGTTCTCAACTAACTCTGATCTACCTGACCATAGGCATCTTAAGATGTGCACGTGATGTCTCATTGTGGCTTTGATTGATGGTTAGTGATTCCCAGCACCTTCCCAAATATCTGCTGGTCATTGGTCTTTGGGGAGTATCTATTCAAATCCTTTACAGCCTTTTCTCTTTTCTTTCTTTCCATCCTTTTTTTTTTTTTGGAGGGGGCATACGTCAATCTTACTTGTTTATTTATTTGCAGGTTTCATTTTTACAAACTTGCCTATTTGCTATGACTTGTCCCGTAAGTCAATCTTCAATATTTTCAGTGCTTTTGAACTCATTCACCATCAGGACTCTGACCCACCTGAGACACATTCGTAGTGAAATTCAAACAAAATGCCCTTTCGGCAGTTGATCCGGTATTTCGATTTTGCTGCTCATTTTGCTGTTTAGAGCCCTTTGTGCATTCTTTAATCAGCTCATTAGGATTTCAATCAGGTCATCTGGGTTCTTTTTTCTGTTAAGTTGTATTGAATTCTAATTCCTTAAAGAGCTCAGAGCCCAGCCTGAGAAACAGACAATTAAACCAGTATATTACAATGGGTCCTGATTAGTACAACTAACAGTTGCCAAATGTTTCTCATGCTGGGCACGTTAAATTGTGTGATGGTTAATTTTATTTGTATCAACTTGGGTCACATAGAGCCTCAGTATTTAATAAACATTTCGGGATGTATCTGCAGGTGTTTCTAAAGGGGATTAATATGTGCACTGGTAGATGGAGTAAAACACCATCTGATCCACTGAAAGTCTAGATGGAGTAAAAGGCCAGGAGGTTGGGCCCTGGTCTTCCATTCTCCCACTGACACTAGCTCCCTGTTCTCAGAGCCTCGAACTTGGGAGATGCTTTCCTGGTTTTCCAGTTTGCATAGAGCACATCATTAACAACCAATTTCTTAAACAGACTTCTTTAATTTCATTGGTCTTGTTGTCTGGAGAGCCCTGGCTTTATCTCACTTCATCTTAACAATAATTCTGTAAAGCAGTCTTATTATTAGTGATGTTTTGTAGGTGAGGAATTGAGACAGCAAAGTCATACATCTCTCTCAAGGTCACACAGCAGGTTCATATCTAATGCTGACACAGCAGGTTCATATCTAATGCTGACACAGCAGGTTCATATCTAATGCTGACACAGCAGGTTCATATCTAATGCTGACACAGCAGGTTCATATCTAATGTTAAAATCAGCTATTCCTTGGGCCTGGGGATGTAGTTCAGTTGATAGAATGCTTGCCTAGCATGCATAAGGCCCTGGATTCCATCCCCAGCACCATAGGAATGAAGCATGGAGGTGCGTGTAAGTAATCCCAGCAATTGGGAGATGGGGGTAAGAGGATTACAACTTCAAAATCATCTTTGGCTATGTAGCAAGCTTGGGATCAGTCTGGCATACATGACATTGTGTCTTAAAGCAAGTAAAAGCAGGGTGGTGAGATGCACCAGCAGGAAAAGGTTACAACAAAGTCTGGTGGCCTGAGTGCGACCCCCGGAGCCCACACGGTAGAAGAAGAAAACTGAATTTCTCCCACGGGTTGTTCTCTAAACTTCACACAAACACTACAGCATGTGTTTCCCCGCCCACACCACCATACTAAATACTTCAACATAAAACAAAAACTACCTCACAATCAATCTGGGATCTTTTGCCATTTAAAGAGGGGTTCAGGGGCTAGGGAAATAACTCAGGGGCTAGGGAAATAACTCAGGGGCTAGGGAAATAACTCAGCCGGGCTAAGTTTTTGTCATACAACCATGAGGACCTGATTCTGATTCATGACACCAGTATAAAAGCCCAGTATGTTACTGTGTGACTGTAATTGCAGCACCAAGAAGGCAGGTACAGGAGGCTCCTTGGCACTTGCTGGTCAGCCAATCTAGCCAAATCAGTGTGCTCCAGGTTCAGTGAGAGGCATTGTCTTAAGTATTAAGGTGGAGAAAAAGATTAAGATTCCTGACATTGACTCTGGACTTCATGTGTGCAGTATATACACGCACACAGGCACATAGGCACACAGGCACACAGGCACACACGCACACACACACACACACACACACACACACACACATACACACACGAAATTCAAAGCCATCCTTGACTGCATAACAAGTTTGACTATATAGCTTGGGATACACGTAACCTTGCCACAAACATACAACAAACAAACAAATGACAGTTGTTCCTGAGCAATGATAGACAAGGGATGTATTGCTAGATCTTTCTATACCATCGGAGAGTTGAACCTTGTTGGAGAGTCATGTGGCATGCTGCTGACTAGTGGTTGAAGCAAGTAAGACTCCCTGGAGAGGGAAGCAAGGGTAGCTGGGTATCCAGAGGGGCCCAGGGCGTGAGGGCCGCCTCAGAGACTGTTTCCCAGCCAGGACCACTTGTCCTTTCTCCCATTTTATGGAGTAAGGTTCAGGAACTTTTTGAGGTCCCATTTTGCTTGTGACCAGTGAATGACAAGACAGTGAGAGAATTTCCATTCTTTGTCCCATGTTTTCTAGACCCCCTCTCTTAATGCTCCTCCTTCCCACTTCTCTTTCTTTTTGGATGGTGTGCTAAGACTGTAGCATGGGATGGTCAGGAACTCATTATGTGTTCCAGTCTGACCTTAGCCTCGTAACTATCCTCCTGCCTCAGTGCTGTATAGGCCATTTCTTTGTTACCAGATCTTCCCTCATCAAACTCCTTGGTCAACGCTTTTCAAAATATGGAGAAGTTCTGAGACAACATCAAATTCCCTTTCCTCTCACATGCGTTCTGGGGGCTCCTCCTTTCTCAATGAGTCACTTCCTGTGTTGTTTAAACACCATTTCAACTCAGAAAGGAGACAGCAGGTGGGATCCCAGGAGCGGGAGTCCCTGGATGACCTCATTGCTTGAATGTTGTGTGAGGGTGTTGTGTTTGTTTTTCTATTGAATGAATAAGAATAAATTAACCTTTTGGAATGAGTTTGGCATTAGACTAATACAGCGTGTCTACCGAAGTTAACTGCCCACTGCTACTACACCCAGGGACTCAAATCCTCAGCTTCCAGTCCTTAGTATCCCCATTCTCTGACTCTAGCCCTCTGGTTGTATACCCAAGTGACCTACACTGTCACCTACACCCTCCTTCATGCTCATTTATTTATCTATTTACTTATTTATTTATTTATCTATTCATTCAGTCATTCGTTTGTTTGTTTTCTGAGACAGGGTTTCTCTGTGCAACCCTAGCTGTCCTGGAACTCACTCTGTAGACCATGCTGGCCTTGAACTCAGAGATCAGCCTGCTTCTAGTTCCCATGTGCTGGGAATAAAGGTGTGTGCTGCCATACTTGGTTGTATGCCCAATCGTTATGCCCAATAGATTCGGTGTTACCAACACTTTTGGTTCCTCCGTTTCTGCTGCCTTTATCGCCAGCCCCTTCCCTGAACCCTCACCTGTACAATTCTGACTGTAACTGACCCAAACTCATTTAGAAGACACAATATGACAGTTGACCTTTTGTACCCATATGGTCTCCATCTGTGCATTCAATCAACAGTGTGTTAACATGTCTTAGAAACTGCGTCTGTGTACTGAACACATACAGATGCTTTTCTTCTCATTATTATCTAACAATGCAGCAGAGCAATGGCTTAGATAGAATGTCATAGTTAGGCATTTGTGATCTACAGTTTACAGTATAGAGGAGGGTATGGGAAGATGGGCTCAGTTCTTAAAGTGCTTGCCACACAACATCAGGACTGGAGTCTGGATCCCTAGAACCGATGCAAAAGCCAGGCAGATATGGCAGGCACTGTGATCCCAGCACTGAGGAAGCAGTGACAGGGGATGTCCCGGGGCAGGGGAGGTTGACTAGCTAAACTAGCAGGAATTGGGCAGCTCTGGGTTCACCAAGAGGTCTGCCTCAGTAAACAAGAGAAAGTGATTGAGGAAGATATCCAATGTCAACTCAGGGTCTCCACACTCACATGTACACATACACCTCCCCACACACGTGTCCCTACACATACTAATCCACATACATACATACATGGATACCACACACATATGCACAAAAATTGGAAGTGTGTGAGAGGATATGCGAAGGTTATATGCAAATACTGTTATTTTAAATAAGCAAATGGCAGCACCTAGAGATTTTTATGTGGTCAGGGGTTTTGTGGAACTAGTTCCCCAGGGATATTACAAGGTGACTTAAAGGATGGCATCAGCACAAGACACCCCAAGATGAAATTCTTAGCACAGAGGAGATTTGCTTGCCCCAGAGGGACAGAGGGCAGGGGATAAGAGACAAAGGGGGCTGGGCTTCTTACTTAAGATGGTCAAACCCATCCAGACAGGGAAGGAATTAAACACGCAGAGGATGGGATAAAGGTCCACATGGCTAATAGGAGGAGGACAGTAATTAAAATTTCCAGGTGTCCAGTTCCCAGCTGCAGTGCTCCAGCAGAGATGCGTTCTCCCAGCACCTGCCGGTGTAAGTGTGCCCCTGTGGCTTGTAGGCCAGAGGTTTCCTGATAAGGATAAAGCTGTTCCTTTCCTTGCTCTGCCCTCAGCATCCCAGTATGGTCATTGGTAGATGCCCTTTGCTGCCAGACGTGGGGCCTGAGGGCAATGCAGACAGAAGTGGGTAAGAGGGGGGGCAACGGCATGAATTCTTTCCCTCACTTCTTCAGACGCTTTCTGAGCTCCTGGCCAGTGCCTTTCTATTTCATGGGGTGCCAGTGAACTTTCAGATTGGTGGGGGTGTTTCTACAACATCAGAACGGGGAATGAATAAAACTCATCTCATTTTTTAACCTTTGCTCTGGGGGGGGGGCTTTGAGAAGCTAATTCATTCATGAAGCCATCAAGAAGAAAAATGTGTGTGGCACTGCACACGAATGTGGGAGGTTACCAAAACAGAAGTCTGTGAGAGGGTGCCCAGGATGTATGAGAATCTGGGGGCCTTTTATGCCAGTAACTACCATAATAGCTTTATATTTCATAGAAGTATCAGGGATTTCATGGTTCAAACCAGAGATCCCTCAGGTACTGGAAGAGGAAGTGACGTCATCTGGGGTGGGAAGGCAAATACAGTGTCTGAAGCACTGTGTTGCAAGTGTTGTATCTATGGCTGATCATGGCTCTAATATCAATGTGTCTCAGTTCTTTGCCACATGGCAAGCATTAATATTTGGACATGAAAAAAAAAAACAGTATTTGGAAAGGTGATAGACCGTCTGGAGGCTTCAGAGGAACTGGAGAAGTCACCAGTCAGTGAGAAGACATAACCTCACAGTGACGTATGCATCAAGGATGTGCCAAGCTCAGTAGCTAGACCTGGACAAATACATGGCAACCTGCTCGTTGCAACACAATCCTTGTGGTTTACCCAGTTTTGATTATGTCAGAGATTGTAACCCTTTTGATGTTTACAATCCCCTCATCTCCCACTAAGCTCTTGATCATCAGGGACCCCACAACTTTTACCCTCAGCCTAACCAATTCCGTACCACTCCCTCAGTCTTCCCATTCCTCTGTCTACCTCTATCCAGAGTCGCACTAAGCGTCAAAGCAGGTCTCTACCCTTGCCCTCCTGCCTCTATCTCCCCAGTAGAATTAGAGGCACGAAACACTATGCCTGGCAGTTTCTAACCTGTAGTCTTCAGGTCAGAATAAATCCTGCAAGAAAGGCTTGTTTTGTGTTGGCCTTTTTTCTTCTTACGCTGGTTTCCTTTTGGCCAGTTCCAAAGCAATTCTTAGGGTCCACATTCAAGAACTAAGGTTGTTCCCTTTCATGAGGTCTACAGTCAGTGTGACAGGGTAGCCTCGTCAAGTTATCCCTAAGTGGCATTCTACAGGCATGGACTACTCCACAGTCAGAGTGTCCTAAGCCTGCGAAACTTGTTTGAGGAAGAATTTTCACTGCTTCAAAGGCTGCTCAGCAAGATCTGAGCCTCTTGGCGAGGCCTCTGGGTTTTTGTGGCTGCTTAGGACCTCTGTACTGGGAGAAAGGGTAGCCCCTGTCTGAGTAAGTGACCGGTCCTTCTCAGAAGAGGGCAGGTCATGAGACCTGTGGTATAGATGAGACCTCCATCCAGGGAGGTCCCCTCAGCCTTCTCCTTACCTCCAGCTTAAACAGCCGGCTCTCCGGTGATTTCCAACATCTGATGGAGATCGGGAGTGCCCTATTCACTGGGAAGGGTACGGGGAGGAGGGTATGGGGAGGGGCGGAGCCTGAGGGGACCTCCTAGTAAACTGTATTAGTTACCTTTTTGCTGCTGTATCGAAACATCCAACCGAAACAAAGAAGCGATTTAAGGAAGGTAAAGCTTAGTTCGGCCCACAGTCTGGAGATACAGCCTATCACGATGGGGAAGAGACGAGGATAGTGGCTTTAGCTGTGGCAGCAAGAGAGACAATGCCTGTGCTAAGCTTGCTTTCCCCTTTTTATACAGACTGGAACCACAGCCCATAGGTATAGTGTTCCCTGACCCCCATTCAGGGTGGATTCTCTCCTCTGTTAAACTTCTCTGGAAGCTCCCTCATAGATACGCCAGGGGTGTGTCTCGAGGGTGATTCCGAATGAGGTCAAGTTGAAAATCAGTTATCAGTTCCTAAAGAATTTCTTTGTCTTCCTGTCTCTGTGCTTATGTCCAGGCAGACTGCTCTTGTACAGCTTTTTCTGTTAGCTTTATCCTTTTCTCAACAGCAGCAGATACAGTAACAACTATCATTCATTGAACATCTGCTAAAGCCAAATCATTTTTTAAAGGTACATGTTTCACTCAGTCCTCACAATGACTCTGTGAAATGGAGATTGTTGTGCACATTTGTGGGTTTTGTTGTTGTTGTTTGTTTGTTTTTAATACAAAAGTCTTGAAGCCTGACTGTTCAATATATGAAAACAGCAGGCAAGTTAATAGAACTACATGGACAAACTATGGAGATGTCTCACACCAAAGCTTCTCCTCCTGCTGTGTTACTCTGAACCCAGCAGTCTCTGAGAACATCTCATACCTCTTAGATCAATGCTCTGACGTCACTGTCTCTCCCCCTGCCATGGTATTTGGCAGCTCTATCCGCTGCTTTTAACTACAAAGGAGGCTACTATTATCTATACTGCTTAATACATTTTTGTGGAAGAGAACATTGACCAGTCAGGAAACTCCATCAGCACCCTTTGGAAAGCCACTCTTACTGACATGTTCCCATTAGGTAGGTTGCTTGCTGTATGTATGTTGTAAAGATTTTCTTTGGCCATAGGCAAAGGTTGACCTTGAACTTCTGATCCTCCATTTAAGGACTTTTTCCTAGTGTACCTTTGTTTATTCTTTCCCACCAGCTGCCTGGGTCCCGCCACTCTCTCTGCCCCCAAATAACACATGAGACACTATATTAATTATGAAGCTGTTGGCTGTATGCTATGGTTTCTCATTGGCTAGCTCTGTCTTAAGTATTAACCCATAACTACTAGTATATATTTCTATAAGGTCTTATCTTACCAAGGATGCAGCCTCATGCATCCTCTCTTCCTGGGATCACATGGCGACTCTCCACTCTTGACTACATTTCCCAGAATACTCCTTGACTCCTAGTCCCACATATCTTGCTTCTCTATTGGCCAACAGTGCTTTATTTATCAACCAATTGGACAACATATACACAGAAGGACATCCCCCATCATACCTTGGCATTTAGGAACCAAGGAATACCACAAAGACACACCATACAACAGACCTTACACCAGAGATTTATTGAGAACAGAGTGGAGGCTGCCTCTGAATGGGAATAGAAAAAGCAGAAGGTTGGGTGAAGTGAGGGCTTTTATAGGCTTTTGGAGCATGTGCAGAGAGTTGGTGGAAAAGGCCATTGTGGTTGTTTTTTGGCCTATAGTGTCCTCAAGTCATGAAGGTAGGGATTTCCAAGCCTCAGAAGCTTAGGGTCAAGTCCCTGGTCCCAACACTCCTGTCTCCTCCCAAGTGCTGGGATTACCAGCATGCATTCTCACTTTCTTTTTATTTTGACTTATCAGTATGATAAATATATTAATAACCATGTACACTTTACAGGTTAGAGAGTAGGATTGTGCTTGGTAGACAAGGGTTAAGGGGTCTCCTCTATTGTTAATTATTGTAAAATATAAATTTGGTTGTGGTAAGTTATTTTCTAGGCAAGAATTATTCTTCCCTGCTTTATTCACACTTGGATAGATCATGTGACTTGCCTTATCCATTGAACATTATAAAATCTACAGATAACTATGGAAATCAGTGTGACAGTTCCTCAGGATGAAAACATTCTATCCAGCAGGGGAGCTCCTTAAGCAGGTAGGTACAACTCAAAACAGCAACAGGAAGTCCCTGAAACTGACCAGATTCACTAAGCCTCTCCCTGCCAGTATAAAGCAGAGAGTCTTCTCTGAGGGGGAAAAATGGCGAACTGCAAAGGAGACTCTGAGACCAGATCATCTGTCTGTTAGAAGCAGAAACCAGCCAAGTTGCCTAGAAGACATTTAAACCAACTGAGGCACCTGGAAAGGACACTTTCCAACCTGTTGAGCTGTCTGCAGGTTGTATAGCATGCTCTAGGTTCCCATCTTTTGTGAACTGTCACCCATGTTGGGGGGGCCTTGGTGATGCAGTTGTGTTTGAGTCATTTCTGTTCCTCTAATTAACTCCATTGAAACTCATTGGTTCACCAAGTTAGACTTTGGTATTATCCATACTTTGGTCTGTTGTGGGTTCCATAACTGGGGTAAGTAAATGAATGTGTTTGGTCTTCCTAGGAAATATTTTCCCACAGCACATCTACCTGAAGATCCAGTTATACCACTCCTGAACATATACCCAAAGGACTCTAGATCCTACTACAGAAACACATGCTCAGCTATATTCACAGCCAGAAATTGGAAACAGCCTAGAGGTCCATCAACAGATGAATGGATAATGAAAATATGTACATTAACACAATGGAATATTATTCATCTATAAAAAATGACATCATGAAATTCACAGGTAAATGAGTGGAGCTAGGAAAAAAAATCATTCTGAGTGAGGTAGCATAGACCCCAAAAGACAAGTTCTGTATGTATTATCTTATACATGGATGTTAGCTTCTAAACCATCAATAGACATGCTATAATACATATAATCAGAGAGGTTAGATATGAGTAAGGGACTAGTGAGGAGAGATAGAACTAGGAAAGGGAAATAGAACATGTCATTACAGAAAGACATTAGAGAGACTAGAATGGGACCAAAATAGACAGAGAAGTCTATATTTATGACTTTGTGTTTGTGTGTGTTTCTTGTGATTTTTCTTTTTAATTCTGATTTTTGTTTGCTTTCTAAAGAAAGAAAGAAGCAAGTTCTGGATTTGGTGGGGAAGAACTTGGAGGAGGTGGTGGAGGGGAAACCCTGATCAGAATATATTGTATGAAAAAATGTATTTTCAATAAAAAATGTAAGCGTAGTAAACAGATTTTCAAATCTTGCTGTAGAAACCATTGAGTAAAGTTTTCAATGTTCAGGAATAGGTAAGGAGACCTCACTGAAGACTTGACAGGACACTGCTATGTTTACCTCTGTTGACCTGGTGTGTATATCAGCATGAGTGGGGAAGACAATGGCATCAGGAAGATGAGTTTCAATAATTCTCATGGCATACATTAAATTTATATTGTTGGAAACGGCAACATCTGTTGAATAAAGTTCAGAGGAAAATTAATTGTCCAAAAAATTAAAAAGAGAAACAAATGCTAACGCCTTTGGTGTCTGTTGTCTGCACAAGTGAAGAGACATTGGGTGATCTGTTCCTTTCCCTTCCTTCTGTCCCAAAGCCAGCAGTGTCTCAGCTAGGAGAGCAGAGCCACACCCTGCAGTGATGGACAGTCCTTAAAGGAGGTACTGAGCTTTGCTTTTGAAGCCACCAAGACTGGAAGCTTGCTGGTTTCCACGGAGAACTAAGCCTAGACCGATGGATACAGTCCCGTAAGCTAGATTAATAGAAAGCCTCTTAGGAAGTATTTGCTTGCTCTGGGATTACCTTTTGATTCTCTGCTGACTTAAGCCATTAGCAATTTTTTAGGTCATCCAGACAGCCCACTACTGACTGAAATAGGGTTTGAACCTAGTCTCACAGAAATCAGGTGATCCGAGAGTCCCTGATGTTTTCTGTCAGTTGTGCTCAGAGACCACAGCCTCCCTGTTTCTAGAGTAAACCTGTACCAGCTGGAACTTTCCAGCTCATAAATATATTCAAGAGCTCGTAGGCAAAGCCCATCCCACTGGCCAGTTCACATCTGCTGCAGTGGTTGGACATGGTGGGCTTTAGGAAATGCAGAGGTGGTTTAGCAGAATGTCTGGGCCAGGCTGTGATGTGGGGAGCAATTACTATCTGTCTCATAGCTCACCCCCAATCTAAGGTTTCTTTTGGGGGAAGACTACCTCTCCCCTACCCAGCAGCCTGTGATTCCTGGCTTCCTTTCCTCAGACTGAATCCAGAATAAGCCATTTATCTGTCCAGCTCCTAGGTCAGTGGTTCTCAGCCTTCCTAATGCTATGAACCTTTAACACAGTTCCTCATGTTGTGACCCCCAACCATAAAATTATTTTTATTGTCACTTCATAACTGTAACTTTGCTACTGTTATGAATCGTAATGTAAATATCTGTGTCTTATGATGGCCTTAGGTGACCTCTGTGAAAGGATCTCAACCCACAAGTTGAGAGCTGCTGCCTGAGAACCTTCCTTGTGTTTGTGCTGAGTATTTCAGCTAGCCAAGCAAGGTTAAGAAAAGAAAACCAACAACAAACTAAATTAGAGAGGTGCAGGTTCTCTGCTGGAAGTCCACCCAGTTAGACTCTGTGACCTTCCTAGACAGATAACTACTTGAATTTTTTTGGTGGGGAGGGGAGGCAGGGACATGTACCTTAGATCTTGCAACCAAAACAGCTTAAAGAACTTATTGGACAAGAAGTTTGTGTTCTGCAGTGGCTACTTGGCTGTTGCTCTAGGTATAGTGGGGGAACATTATCCTTTAAGAGTGTTGGGATCCACAAATTACCCCATAAAAGTGTACCACTCCTGTATGAAAAAGCAAGAGCATTTATTTCTCGAAAACAAATTCCAGCATGCTGAGGTCAGCCACACGCCAAAATGGTGGCAATCACGAGAGAAGGCTCCTTTTATATACAACTAGGGGAATTCCAGGGACAGTTAGGTCATCTCCAGCAAACCTGATTGGCTAAGCAAGCAGCAGTTACATTAGTTTAAATTTGACTGACTGTGGCATCTTTGGACATGTCTTAAGGTGGGGATGGGGTTGCAGGATCTGCCCCTTCCTGATTGGCTGGCTCCAGTCCATGGTCCTTCCCAGGAATGCCAACTCAGCCACAGGAAACTGAAATCAAAGCCCATCCCTCTGAGACCAACCATGGCCCCAGTCAAACCATGCATGGGATAGTCCCCTTACTGTCTCAGAGCCAGGCCCCAGAAGGCTGCAAGGCTCGGTAGCCGACCAGGGAGGAGGCCATGGTGAGGTGGCAACCAGGAAGTAGGGCTGGGGGTGGAGGGTGGCCTGTGTGCCAAAGGCCAGGGCTGAGGCAAGCAGGAGTTGCCAGTCGGGAGTCAGCCTCCAGCAACCAGGCTCTGCTGTGAAACCCATGCTCCCCCGTGGCTGATGCCAGCAGCCGCCTCAAGGGATGGTTTTAAGGTCATAATATGGCACACCTTGGGAACTTCTGAAATATGGTTCATTGTGGAATAATCCTTTTGTACCCTATGTGAATATATATATATATATATATAGCTATGATTGGTTTAATAAATACGCTGATTGGTCAATAGCTGAAAGGATGAAGTTAGGCTGGAAAGTCAAACTGATTAATGGGATGAAGACGGGTGGAGTCAGAGGAGACACCAGCCAGCTGTCGAAGAAGCAGAGCATGTAGAAAATGAGGTAGCAAGCCATGAACCACATGGCAAAGCATAGATAGGAAATATGGGTTAATTTAAATGTAAGAGTTAGGTAATAACAAGCCTGAGCTATTGGTCAAGCATTTAAAATTTGTATTAAGTCTCCCAGTCAGTTATCTGGGAAGCAGCTCCTGGGTATTTGGAAACAGGTGGTTGGGACAGGAAAACTCCACCAACAATGGTAGGTGAGATCCACTGTGAGTAATCGAGACTCAACAAAGGAAGAAATCCTGGATTAATGAATAATAGTTGATGTTAGGGCTGGAATGGTGTCTCACATGTTAGGAACACTCAAGCTCTTGCAGAGGACTAGGATTTCATTCCCAGAACCCACATTTGTCACTTTTCTGGCCTCTGCAGACACTGAATACATGTAGTGACTTACATCCATGCAGGTACAAGACACATATGCAATTAAAAAATTTAAAAAGTAGTGGATGTGATGGTGATGATGATGGTGGTGATGATGAAAATGGTAATGCCGATGGTAGTGAGGCAGATGATTACACCATTTGACATTTAACCCTTGCCACATACCAGGTACTGCTCTAGGTGAGCAGCATAATGTAAGTGCCATGATTATCACCATTTTCAAGATCGGGAAATGGAGGGAGAGATGGGATAAGGTTTTAAACAAGGTCACGCAGTTTGCAAGTGGCTGAGCTGAAGTGTAAATCTGGACTGCATGGCCCTCAGTGAAATCTTTCTCTCCCTGGTCTTGATATCTCCCATGCCCAATCATGTTTATCATGCACATATCAAATTCCACTGTCCCCTCTCCTCAAGGGACTCAGTGAAGGAGAGCTGAGCTTGGCGTATAAGGGCAGGGTCTGCACTAGTGTGTGGAATTTACTGACACTCTCCATGTAACACTTGCTGTCTCCTGAACATCTCACGTCTCCTCAGTTTCAGCCTACTGTCTCACGTTAACTCCACCCCCACCATAAAGAATCTACAGGCAGGGGACACAGCTCATTCTTGGTGGGGCCCTCTATTAGTCACTTTTCTTAGTGCTGTGGCAAAATACCCAAGAGTTGCAGCTTGAAGGGGATTTACTTTGGTTCATGGTTCGAGATGATGCAGTCTACCGTGGCAGGGAAGGCATGGTAGCTGGAAAATGGGGTCACATCATGTCAGCACCCAGAAAGCAGAAAATGGTGAACGCTGGTGATGGGGGAGGTCCTTCTGTATGCTGTAAATATATGTTTCTCTTATTTGTTGATGAATAAAGCTGTTTCAGTCAATGGGCAGGGAAGATTTAGTCAGGCTGGAAAATCTGAACAGGGAGAGAGGAAGGGAATAGGCAGAGTCGGAGGGACACCATGTAGCTGCCAAGGAAGGAAGAGGCCAGGACATCACTGATATGCCAAAACCAGATGGAGATACACAGATTAATATAATTGGGTTAATAATTAAGAGAGAGCTAGCCAATAAGAAGCCTGAGCCATCAGCCAAACAGTTTATAATCAATGTAAGCCTCTGGGTGTTTATTTGGGACTAAATGGCTGCAGAACCAGGCAGGATGGAAATTTCCTTTTACATGTTGGTGCCATCTGACCTTCTCTACTTCCCTTTTGTATTTTGTCTGGGCTCCCCCCCACACACACTTTGAGATGTTAATCCTCTCTGGAAATGCCCTCACGGCCACACCAAAAAGTGTGCCTCCTAATGCACCAGGTATGTCTTAATCCAATCAAGCTGACAATTAAAATGAACTATCACAGGGCTTGGATTTGAGGACTGCATGGTTTCTAAAAGTCCAGGCAGTTCTCTTTTCTCTAAATGTCTCTGGACAATTGCTCCACTGTCTTCTTTCAGAGCAGTTTTCCTGGCCAATAACAGCCACTCCGTCATCCTCAGGATGACTTGAGGAGGGACCAGCTGTTCACAGTCTGTGATGAGAACTTCACAGGTGTTGGCTGATCTTATCCCCGTGACCCTATGGAGGACATCTTTTCACTCCCTTCATTTCCCCGTCCTATTGTTTCACACTAGGAAACCAGGGCTCAGAAGAGATGATGGGGGAAGTCCTTCTGTGTATATGTTTGCCTTATTGGTTGATGAATAAAGTACTGTTGGCAAATAGGTAACCTAGATAGGTGGGACTAGGAGACGCTGAGGATTCTGGGAAACGGAGGCACAGTCAGTTACCATGTAGGACGCAAGAGGAGTAAGAGGTTCAGACGCTTTTTCTGGTAAGAGAAGACCACGTGGAAATACTCAGATTAGCAGTTATGGGTTAATAATTAAATCAGAGGTAGTCAATAAGAAACCATAGCAAATGGCCAACAGCTTCATAATTAATATAGCGTCCTGTGTGTTCATTTGTGTTAAGAGAAGCTTTTTCTTTTGCTAGCCGCTTTGGTTTATCCCCCGCCAGTCGCCTGGGCTCTGCCGCGCCAGCCTGGTTCTAGATCCGCATGAGTCCCAAATAAACACACAGGAGGCTATATTAATTATGAAGCTGTTGGCCTTGCTTGTCTCTTACTGGCTAGCTCTGCTTTAAGTAATTACCCCATAATTGTTAATCTAAGTATGTCTCTTACCGGAGAATAGTTCCGGGTTTCCTACCCCATGCCGGTTACATGTCGACTCTCTCGTCTTTCTCCTTCCCAGAATCCTCCTGGACTCCTAGCCCCTCCTATCTAGATTCCCTATTGGCCAGACAGTGCTTTATTGGCATAAGACTTCCCCAACATCTCCTCTTTTCTGTTTAAACAAAAAGAAAGGTCTTAACTTTAACACAGTCAAATTGTATATAACAGAACAGTTATCAAATAAGAACATAGTTACAATATTTTAGCAAGATTTAAAGAAAATATCATCTATCTCATTCCTGTGAGTCCAAAGTTCTATATGTAGCTTATCTCTTATCATAACTAAGGAAAACTATAATTATAGCTATCTGTCTTCAACTCCATCAAAGACCACAGAAGGATAATATATAAACACTAGGATTGACAGAGGTATCTTACTGCCTGGACAGTCACCCGAAGTTCCTCTGTAACGTTGGGGCATCCATCTTCAGCTCATAGGCCACAATGTGTCTGGAACACTTCTCAGCAAAGCAGGAAATTTCAAACTGTCCATCTGCGTTGGCAGTCTGTCAGTCATTTTTCTTTGTCCTGCAGAAAGTCTCGTAGACTCTTCCATGAAGCAGGAACCCTGTAAGACTGAGTTCAGCATTCACTTTCCTGTGGGTCCTGCATGTGCAGTTTATACAGCAACAGTCAAACAGTCTAGGCAAGAGCAGTTTCTTGCCCAAATGGCTAATCTTGCCATGTTGAAAGCAAACTCCATAACAAGTTTCTTCGATGCCCATTTTCCTCTCAGACATAATTGGTGCTGCCAGGAGCAGACATTTCTCATTGTCAAGAAAAACCGTAAACCATTTTAAATGCCACTTTCTGAAGGTCTTTGAAAGGTTTGAAGACTGTCTATCTATCTCAAATATATTTCTGTATATCTAGAAAACCTAACTTACCTAACTATAAATTCTGACTATTATAAGTAACTATCTATAGTCTGTATTTTATTATGCATTACGTTTTAAAAGATCAGTATAAGCACAATACTTAATCAAGAGGAGAAATATACACATCACAAAATTGACCTTGAATTTGTCTCAATAAATGAAAAACAATACCCATACCATAATTCCCCTTTTTACCATTAAAAGGAGATTGGTTGTGATCATTAACCAATTATAAACAATCCCATTTAAATGAAAACAAAGATTTATAAACAAGATGGGAATTGGGACGTCGCTCATTCCAAACTGCTTCCTGCTGGAAGGGGGCGCTGTTCATACCATGGGGATCATGACAAAACTCAGAAACCTGTATAAGTCCGTATTTTCGGGGTCTATAAAGCTCCATCATCTTAGCTGTCTCAATTGTTGGAACATCTGGTCCACTGCTTCCGGGGGTCTTGGTTCATCAAACCACAGAAGCCTGGAAAAAATCCTCAGCTTTTTATGTTCTGTGGAAACATAAATTAAAACTCCTTTTCCAAGTAACATATCCTTATACTTAAATTTTGAAGTCAAGGCATTTTTAAAAGATAGAAGTTGGATTAATTCAGCAGCATTTATAATCAAGTGTACTTTAGCAGCTGTTCCTTCCTTAGCAATCAAAAAACTGAAAAACACAATAGCGTACAGTGTCCAGACTCTCTGTGTAGTTTCCATCTTTATGTGGCTTATTTATTAATCTATTATTATTATTACTCAATTTCTTTCACTTTTATTTATTTTTCTCTGAGACAGGGTTTCTCTTTGGAAATCCGCCTGCCTCTGCCTCTGGAGTAAATCTTACCGGCGTGCGCCACCACAATGCCGGCTTTTCTATTTATTTACCACTTTGTTGTTTCATTTTCTCTCTCAATCTCACGTATATTTTTAAACACACTGTAAGCCTTTAGAGATTTTCTTCATCCAAGTCTGACTTTACTGTAAATCTTTATGTTTTTCTGGCCACGTGTCTTATCTGTTAAAACCGCGGCTGTTTTAAACTGCCAGTTTTTTTTTTCGTCAAGATGGCGGGCGGAAGCGTGATTCCACCTTACCGCCTCAGTCCATGCTGACATCCAGCAAAAGCTGCCACTTCCAGCTGTACGTACACACCTTTCAATCGTTAGCAGAGTCTCTTAAAAGAACCTTGTTGGGTTTTTTTTTCTTTTTATGCTGAGTCAGGAAGACTCCCGTAAGCGAGCCGCGTGAATCTCTGCTTGTAGCTAGCAAAACAGAGCACACCTGAGAAAACGCTGCTATCAAAAATCTGTGCGTCTCTCTGTTCTTCTGTTTCTCAAATTCCTTTAAAGCTTTTGTCATTCTGCGTGGAAATTCATGATCCCACCGCTGCCACCATTCTGTTAAGAGAAGCTTTTTCTTTTGCTAGCCGCTTTGGTTTATCCCCCGCCAGTCGCCTGGGCTCTGCCGCGCCAGCCTGGTTCTAGATCCGCATGAGTCCCAAATAAACACACAGGAGGCTATATTAATTATGAAGCTGTTGGCCTTGCTTGTCTCTTACTGGCTAGCTCTGCTTTAAGTAATTACCCCATAATTGTTAATCTAAGTATGTCTCTTACCGGAGAATAGTTCCGGGTTTCCTACCCCATGCCGGTTACATGTCGACTCTCTCGTCTTTCTCCTTCCCAGAATCCTCCTGGACTCCTAGCCCCTCCTATCTAGATTCCCTATTGGCCAGACAGTGCTTTATTGGCATAAGACTTCCCCAACACATTTGGAACTGATGCGACTCAGGCTGGCGGGAAGAAAGCTACAAAGAAAGTTACAAAGAGTTCATCCATATGTTCTTGTCCAGAAAGTGAGAGTTCCATTTCCATACCTGACATCCTTCATGCAAGAGCTCCATCCACCCTCACCACCCTTTAAACCTCAGACTGGGATCCCCAAAGGGAAGAGTCTGATAGATTGTGTGAGGCAAGAATTATCATGCTGAGCCTGCCCGCTGTTCCAGCGCCATCTGCACACACTGATGATCAGACTACAGCCAGACCTCCTCAAGTTCACGACTCACTGGACCTGCCAGGGTTACTGTGGCTGTCATTTAGAGAAGTTTGGGTGGGGCATATCTCTCCTACAACAGCGTGCGCTCAGCCCCAGAGGTCCAGAGAGGGGGTGCATGCCACCTGCACATATCTGAAGGATGTGGTGTGTACAGGAGGTAGGCTTGAAGTGTGACGTTGTGGCAGACAACACTTAGAGCCCGTGGGTTTTGTAGAGGTACTTCACGGAGGCTTTCTCTGAGGACAGAACTTTCCAAAGAGTCACCTGACAGTGTGCTGGAAACGGGACGGATGGCAGTCTTGGGGGGACACTGAAGAAAAATCTAGCAGATTTCCAAAGATACACTGCAGCTCTTAAAAGTCATAACCCTTTTTTATTATGTTTAGAGTGTGTGTGTGTGTGTGTGTGTGTGTGTGTGTGTGTGTGTGTGTGTGTGCAGAGGTACATGTGACTGACGGTCAGGGGAATTGATTCCTTTCTTCCACTATGTAGGTCCTGGGGATCGTACCCAGGTTTTCAGGCTTGGAAGCAGGCATCTCTCCCTACTGAGCCATTTCACTGACCCAAGATATAATTTTTTCTAGACTTCTAAATTTTATTTTATGGGCATGAATATTTTGTCTACCTGTATATAGTTGTACCACATGCATGCCTGGTGCCTGCAGAGTTCAGAAGAGAGCATCGAATCCCCAAGAACTGGAGTAACAGATGGTTATGAGTCATCATGTGGGCATTGGGAATCAAACCTAGGTCCTCTGTAAGAGCCACAAGTGCTCTTAACCAGCAAGCCACCTGTCAAATCCTTAAGACTTATCATAATTCTTAAGAAGTGAAGATAAGAGGCTCTGAAGAGCACATATTTAGCAAACTCTTCTTAGAAGAGGTAAAGAGTAGATGAGGCCATTCATGTCTGAGAAGACTGTAAAGTGAAACGGACCTTACGGTGAACCTGTTTAACCAGCAATGTAGATGAGGCCGTTCATGTCCAAGAAGACTGTAAAAGTGAAACGGACCTTACAGTGAACCTGTTTAACCAGCAACACTTAAATCACACCCCTCTCACTTGAAGACCTCTTCTTACCCACTTATGGGCCTTTCCTGCTTGTGAATTCCTTTGCTTCCTTCATGCCTCGCATCCCATGGCTTGCTAAATCACTCCACTTTCATCTCCACAGAAAGCACCCTGCCTCTTTCTTCTGGTCCATTGCAGCACTAACTTCCTTCATGCCATCATGGCCCGCCATCTGGAAGTCTGCAACAACCCTCTCAATGGAGAGAAGCCTGCAAAAGTTTCCCTAAAGAGATGTCCCCACTGTGTCAGTGCCTGTTTCCAAACCTACTTCACTTAGAACAGAGACCGTTTCTTAAGCGTGAGAGCCTTGTGTTGGTGTGCTTAGGCCCTGGGTTCAGTTCCCACCATTGTTAAAGACTTTCATGACCTAGTAGAGAATGAAAGAGAAGAGAAAATGGAAATGGACAAGGATTCTCTCTCTCTCTCTCTCTCTCTCTCTCTCTCTCTCTCTCTCTCTCTCTCTCTCTCTCTCTCTCTCTCCTGAGACAGGGTCTCATTATAACCCAGGCAGGCCTAGAACTCTTGTTGATCCTCTTGTCTTAGTGTCTGGAATTCTGGAATAATAGGTGTGCACTACCATGTCTAGCTTCTTGCATTTGTTTCTTACAATTGTCATAATATGGTTGGGCAGTGGTGGCCCACTCCTTTAATCCCAGCACTTGGGAGGCAGAGGCAGTGGGATCTCTGAGTTTGAGGCCAGCCTGGTCTACAGAGTAAGTTCCAGAATAGTCAAGGCTCCACAGAGAAACCCTTTCTTGGAAAATCACACACACACACACACACACACACACACACACACACACAATTGCCATAATATACTATGAACATCGTGGTATAAAACAAACAAATATATTGTTTCCTAGACCCAGGGACTAGACTTACAAATTCAAGGTGTTAGCAAAGCTAATGTCTTCTGAAGCCTGCGGCGAATAATTCCTCCTTGACCTTCCTAGCTTCTGGTAGCTCCTAGCAGTCCCCTGCATTTCTTGGCTTCTGTCTAGACGTCTTCATCTGTCCCTGGCTTCCTTCCTGCATATGTGTGTCACTGGACCTCTCTTTCCTCTCTTTCACAATGGCATCAGTCACTGGATTGAGAATGAATTCTGAAACAGTGTGACTGACTGCATCTTAACTTATTTCTGCAAAGACCTTGTTTCAACTGCGGTCCCATCCACAGGCTCTGGGGGATAGGAGTTCAATGCATTTTTTTAAAATTAAGGACTTACTTATTTTATTTTATGTGTATTTTTGTTTGTCTGCACATATATATGCCTGAGGAGGCCAGAAGAGTGCATAGGATCCTCTGGAACTCGAGTTATAATTGGTTGAGAGCAGCTGGGTACTGGTTTTCTGAAAGAACAGCCAGTGTCTTTAACCCATGAACTACCTCTCAGCACCTTGGATGTAAGGTTTTTGTTGTTGTTTTTATTTTATGTGTAGGGGTGTTATGCCTGCATGTAGGTCTGTGCACCATGTGTGTACAAGTGCCTTCAGAAGGAGAAACAGAATCACTGGGAACAGGAATTACAGATGGTTACAGACTGGTTGTGAGATGCCATGTCAAGTAGGTGCTTTTAACTGCTGAGCCATCTTTCCAGCCCTGGATGTTTCTTTTCTGATACTCAATACAATTGCCACTGTTGGAAAGTGCCAGAAAATTTTAGCATAGGGAAGGCATCTTGCATATTAAATAGCTTTGGATGAAGTGAACAATTTTGAGAATAATGGGAGGTGATATTCAATAGGGCCAGTCAGAGGGATTTTTAAAAAATTACAACAGCACACATAATCAAAGAACAGAATTTTATTTTTCCTGGCTGGGTACAGGTGAGTACAGGAAGTAAAGCTAGGAATTTAGGGAAGAGGATATCTCAGTAATCCAAAGGTGAGACTGAGATGTTGAGCTAGACTGTGAGCCCCAGAGGCTTGTGAATCCTGTTGCAGAAATAGCCCAGGAATCTAGCCAAGAGCCTACAAAACTGTTGCACGTGGGAGCATGCGTGTGTGGGGGGGCACACACCCACGCACGTAACACACATTTGTTGAAGAGCTGAATGGAGAGACAGAGTAGGCTTGTGGCACCAGGAATGGAGGAGGCAAACTGTAGTAGGGTCCTCCTAGATGGCCTGAGTCAGTTGGTCCTGAAACAAGGTGGGGGTGACTAGGAAACAGTATCGACCAAGCAGTGTTAGTGACTCTTCCTGGGAGCTGGAGGTGTGATTCGGTGGTACAGCGGTAGACCGCATAAGCAAGTCAGTCGCATCCCAGGGTCCCAGCTGGTGACAAACTGAATTCCTCCTATTTACACCACCTGCCACACGTGGTTTACCATAATAAGCATCTCTCTGCCCTCCGTGTGGCCTCTGGAGAAGAGGGCGAACAGAGCTGTTCAAGCTTGTGTGGTCTCTACAGCACCACACACAGTACGCACTCAATAAAACTCCCTATAAAGCAGTTCGTGAATGAGTGAATTTGGACATTCACGCAAAAAAAAAAAAAATTGCGATTCTCTGGAGCCAAGCGCTGGCTTTAGATTTGAGCAAGTTTCAAAAGGCCTGGCAAAAAGTAAGCGCCTCCCTCAAGCACTTGTTGAACCAAACAGAGTAAATGTGCCTCCCTCAGTTCCGCCCAGGCAGGGAGGTCTGGCTTGGGCCAAAGCACCGACCGCCTCGCGGTTACTTTCTTACGTAAGAGGTGGTGAAGCCTCCGGGCCCCCCAGACCCCTCCCATTACAAGGGCGCAAGGGGGAGAAAATGAGCGCAGTATTTACAAACACACAGTTTTGGTGGTCCACGTCAAATTCACTTCTAATCTCGGTTCACCACAAAGATCTTAAAATACCGCTGCAAAGCTCGGTGTGGGGCGCCGAGGGTAGGCGCGCTGTGGATTTCTGGGGAGGCGTATGGGTGGTGTGGATTAGGCCTGCGCACCGGGCACCGGCTCCAAGCCCCTCATACCGCCCCCAGGGCCTTGGCTGTATGGGTGACAGCGGCCCCTGAAGGTGACTCGAGCTCCATGCGGTGTCCGTGAGGTCTCCGTAGGTTCTGGAGCAGGGAAAGCAACGGTCCCCTTCTCCAGGCCCAGCTGCCCGGAGCCCAAGGCCGATCGCCTTTGCAGAGCTCCCCTTCCCGGGTCCTGCTGCCCAGAGCCAGGGTCGATCGCCTTTGTAAAACACCCTTTCCTGAGTCCCAGATACCCGGATCCCAGGGCCGTTCGCTCTTGCAGGGCGGCCCTTCTCGGGTCCCAGCTGCCCGGAGCCTAGGGCCGATCGCCTTTGCAGGGTAGCCCTTCTCGAGTCCCGGCTGCCCGGAGCCCAGGGCCGATCGCCTTTGTAAAACGCACTTTCCCGGCTCACAGCTCGCGTTTGCAGCGGCCTTATATCCCGGGCGCGGCCCCCCGGAGCGGAAGATGGCGACGCTGCCCGGCTCACAGCGGCCGCGAGGGGCCGCGGTGTTGCGCGCACGGCCCGGCCCGAGCGGCTAGAGCGGCGCCTGGGCCCGCGGCCTCCTCCCGCCGCCGCGCCCCGCCCCGCGCCCGCCCCTCCCCGGGCCCGACCGTGCCCCGCGTCGCGCTCCCCCGGGATGGCCCGCGCGCCTCGGCGCTGCGTCTCGGAGCTCTCGGCGGAGCGGCGGCGGCCGCGCTCGGGGGGCGCGCGGCTGCGGCTGCGGCGGCGGCGGCGGCGCGGCGCTTGAAGGGGCCGCGTCGGGCGGATCAGGGCGCCGCCAACATGTCGGATACGAAGGTAAAAGTTGCCGTCCGGGTCCGGCCCATGAACCGAAGAGGTGAGCCGCTTTCCCCAGCTCCTTTTGCATTTCTGCACCGACCGAGGTTTGGGGGGCGGGGGGGGAGGGTAACTTTGCAAACTGCTGGGCGGCGGGGGTCGGGGACACCTTGGTGGCCCGGCGTGGCTCCGGGTGGAGGCGGCGCCCAGGCTCCGGCCGCGGCCACTATATGCCCGGGGCGCCGTCTCCTTGCTTGCCGGGACTGAGCCACGCGCGCCGGCAGCGGCCGTAGATGCTCCACTTTGCAACGTCCCCTACCCCTGTGCTTTCAGAGCTGGAACTGAACACCAAGTGCGTGGTGGAGATGGAAGGGAACCAGACGGTCCTGCACCCTCCTCCTTCCAATACCAAGCAGGGAGAAAGGTAAATCCCACCCCGCCGGCTCCTGCCAAGTTTGAGCCAGGAAAAGCCGAGTGCGCTTTCCCATTGTTAGCAAGGGTGGCTTCAAGTTTGTCCCACGCTAATATGAGAAGCGGTTGCGAGTGCAGGACCCTCTCCTCTCTGTGTTCCCCCTCTTCTTGTCCCCTCGCATCCAGAGCGGTGTCCCCCAGGCAAGGAACCCTGGTCAGAGTCAACACTCCTGGCTTGAGGCTCCCAGAACATGAAGGGATCGGATGGAGCCCTCGAGATGTGAGGCTCAGGCCATATTTTACAGATAAGGAAAACCGGTGTCTGAAGCGTGCAAATGACCAACCCAAGACCTTATTGATGGAGTCCAGCGCCCGCGATTCTTAGGCTGGCTCATTTGCCCCCTTTAGCAGAACTGCTTGGGGATATTGTATGTGAAATGGGGGCCAGGAGCCGATAAAGCAAATACCCCGGTACAAGGTTAGGTCTTTTAAAGTAATTTTAGGTTGTTGGAGGTGGTGAGTTGAGATGATGTCTGATAATAATGCGGGGATTTTGATTTTCAAGGAAACAAATAGAGCCCTGATCTGGAGCTGGTTATACACAGGGATGGGGGATGTCTAAAAAGGGGCTGCATTTTCTAGATGGCAAGGAATTTGCATTTGAAAAGTCGTAACTGTGGGATCCTTATTAATTCTGCTGTGTTCTGTGCAATGGTATGGGAAAATGCCCTAAAATAATGCGAATATCTGGCATTTTTCTGGTAAACCCCTGAGAAGAAATCGGTTAGAATTCATTCACTATGGCATTGTAGGCGCTAGTAAAAATAGAAAAGAAAGCCGAGATTCAAATCCAACTTGGAAATGAATTTGTCTCTGAAAATCACCTGTTGATTGATGCGCTACATAATGAGTGAAGTTCCCCGAAGACAGACTGTGAAGTCGGGGTTGTTACTTTATTGCTAACCGAGGCAGCTGCTTTCGTCTATAATCGAGCTGCTTTGCAGCCCAGCCTGGCTAAATTTGGGGTAAGATTGTTATGAGGGAGAAGATTGGAGATTCTTTGCTTTTAGTGTTCAGCCTAACATGTTTCATTCTCTTTGCAAACATTCTGCTTTTCCCAGCAGATTCTTATAGTGACATTTAATGGCTAAGTTATTTTGAAGATGTGTCAAATACTTTTACAGTAATGGATGTATCTTTGGACAGTATTTTTAGACACGTTAAAATGTTTTACAGTATATTTAGACATATTGGATAGCAGTGTAGATGGTATATTTTATGGTGGGCATAAGTAAATTTGTTGAGTAAACTATTCACACATTTAATAGATGCCTCTCATATCGTATCACTGTTTTTTTCAAAACTGGATCTTGTTATATTATTTCAGAAGACTATTTCTTTGACTCTGGGGCAGTCTGGGAAACAGGTGGACTATATTAGCTCCTGTGAGGAAGCTAGAGCTCCAGTTTTGCTTCATGGCTTGGTACCCACTTATCACTCCTCTCTGTTCTTTAAATATTTTTAATCATGTATGTGTTTGTGCGTATATGTGTGTGAATGAGTGAATGTGCTCATTCATTCATTCGTCCACTCACCCATTCATTCTAAGGCGCTGGCGATGGAGCCCAGATGCATGTTGGGAATGTGCTCCCAACCACTGTCATCAGCTTGTCTTGCCACTCTTAACCCCTAAAGGATGCTACTGTTATGTACTGTTGAATTTAACGAAGCCTCATCATTTGTGTGTAGGAAAAGGTTTAGTTTTGAGGGATTTGAAGAGAGTTGATAACTCTGGATAGTTGTTGGTACATACTAAAATATCACTTGGTCATTCTTAGGGCCGTTGTATTAGATATTTAAAGTGAAGACTTGTGGAATGTGATCTGGGCATCTGTCCATCAGCATGCTGACTCGTATAGGCCTTATCTGGAGCTGTAGGAATTGCACTGAAGTGTGGGGTGCTCTGTTGTTGTGGGAGGGCAGATCCGACTTTCCGTGTGGCGGGTGGTCGTCTCTGGGTCTGCCCAGGTACTTACTGAGATGACGGAATGACTGTCTTTACTAGAATGAAGACACCAAGTGCATTCTGATGTCCACTCTGCAGCTGGTTTCATATTTCTTTCAGGAACTTCCTCTTAAAGCAACAGTGCATTTAAAAATAGAAACAATTCCTCCCTTGAGCTGTGGCGTGGCAGTCACATCTGTGCTTTATGGTATATTTGCAATTCATTTCCGTCGATCGCATCTGATCTGTCCATACCCAACCCTCACCCCACTAGAGCTCAGGCCACGGCGAGAGGGAGAGGGTAGAGAACTGAGAATGTAATTAAATATTCTGGCTTGAAATGTAAGAAGTCCTTCAATAAATATTGGCAGCTTGTTGTCAGGCTGACAAGTAGTGTTTTTCTGAAGTTGCAAAAGATTACTCATGCATTCATAGAAGCTCCGAATTACTGGGTCAGTTTTCAGTTTTACCAGTCAGAATAACAAGGGAGAATAAATACATTGACTTCTAGGAAAGCAAACAGGCTTCACTTTCATGCCTTTCTATTATGGGATTGCATTAGCAGAGACCAAAAGATCAGAGGACTTGTCAGGCAAAGGATGTTTGTTTTGATGTTGCAGTTCCAGCATTATTACCCTGCATAGGTCCAGGTTCATAGCTGGCTTTTCAAACCATTCATCTAGCTACAGTGCCAAGACGCAGGTGGATTCTTGTAATGCCATAGCTTTACTGTTAGGGTCACACGTACAAAGTTCCTGCTAGGACACCCACAGCTAAACACAGAACTGAACTCCTGGAACCCAGTGACAGAGAGGGAGGACTGATGAGCAAAATGGTCAAGACTGGGTTGGTGAAACCCAGAGAAACAGCTGACCTGAACAAGGGGGAGATCTTGGATCCCAGACTGATGGCTGGGAGGCCAGCATGGGGCTGATCAAGACCCCCTGAATGTGGTGTCAGTGAGGGGGCCTAGGCAATCTAGGGGGCTTTGGGTAGTAGATCAGTATTTATCCCTGGCATACAAATGTGCTTTGGGTGCCCATCCCACAATGAGGGATGCTCTCTTAATCTGGACACTTGGGGGAGGGCCTGGGCCCTCCCGGGAATGAAATGACAGACTCTATAGATCCCACATGGAGGGCCTTACCCTCCCTGGGGAATGGAGTGGGGATTGGGTGGAGGGCTGGGAGGGGCTGGAAGGGGGGTGCGGGTATGGAGGCGGGGAGAGGGAGCTGGGACTGACATGGGAAGCAAGCTTGTTTCTAATTTAAATATATAATAAAAAAGTGTTTCAACCCCCCCAAAAAACAATAAACAAACTTCCTGCTATACCACGCTTGACCCAGTGGAAGCAAAGACAACTTCAGATCAGTACTTATGCCAGGACACTCACCGTAGAGAGTTGTGGGAAGAAAGAAGAAGTGTTTTAAATGCACTGCAGTAATTGCAGAATTGTGTGCTTTGCCTTCGTGGACACCGTATTATTTGTCAACTCCCCATTCTGTCTTACTGGAGGCTGTGCCCTCCCTGAAGGCAGGTACCTTGCACTGGTCGTCCTTGTGCCCAAGTGCCCACACAGCACCTGACACGTCACAGCTGCCATATGACAAGGGCTATAGTTGCCACCCAGGGTAGGCAGCCTGCTGAGGTAGCTGGCATCGGGCTGCTCTTATGTAGGTTTGCTTTGCAAGATGAGACCGAAGTCCTTTAGGAAGGAAAGTGAAAGCATTGCTGTCGCAGATGGCTTCTGGGCAATCTTCTGTGCAGGAACGTGGGGGCCAGGAGTGTGATGCACGGTCAATTTGCCTTGGGTGGGGATTGAGTGAGAATCCCCAGGTTGTCCTTTGGGTGAAATATCCACACAGAATCTCATCCTCAGCTCTGCTGTCATCATCCCTACCCTCCCATCCTCTTGCCCTATTTATCTTATTTTCTTCATTTCGGTTGGTATGAGACAAGGACTCGTGTAGCTCATACTAGCCTTGGATGTATTAAGTAGTGGAGGCTGTCCTTGAACTCTGGGTCCTCTTTGTTTTCCAAGTGCTAAATTACATGCCTTTGCCACCATGTCTGGCTCTTTTCTCTTATTTATGACTCATTTTTCTGAAAGTGTAGGAATATATCTGTACATACACACAGAAACATGTATCTTACCTCTATTTAAATAAATATTTTGATATCTTTTAATATTGGTGTAGGAAGACTTATTGGTTTTTACATCTACCCTGGATAATGATAGTAGTTTTTAAAGATACAGGTCTTTAGGATATGGATCTGATTCTTATGACTATCAGCAAAATAATATAATAAAGCATATCCCTTAGGATGTTATAATTTTATATCAGTAAATTGGAAGTAGAGAATCATAGTTAAGGTCCTATCTATTTCTATCTGAGAGGGAAAAGGGCATTCTGACTGGGACTTTAATCCCAGCTCTTGGAAAGCAGAGGCAGGGAGATCTTTGTGAGCTTGATGTTAGTCTGGTTTATATAGTGAATTCTAGGCCAGCAAGGGCTAATGGTGAGATTCTGTCCAAAAAAATAAATAAATAAAAATAAATAAATAAATAAAAAGACAAACTGGGTACAATCTAGGCTCTTTCTTAGTAAGGGAGCATCGAAGTTGTTCATTTCCTACCCATTCTTCCCATATTGCAAGGTGCACAGTGGACCACAGCAAATGTGTGAACGCTACTTAGCCAACTACATACAGTGTATGTTCCAAATCCAGTCCACACATCATATGATGGATGTTTCCAGAATGGTTCCTCTGTTCAAGAAATTTTAAGTATTACTGACAGTCATACAAGGTTAGCAAGACAGATCCCTAAGAGTCAGTAGCATTCCACATCATGAAGTCATTTCGAGAACCTGAATTCTGGTCTATTTTGTGTTGTTACTCCTTTCTCTCTGGCTTTATTACAGAGTTGGCATGAGCGCAAGGTAAATTTAGGTGTTGCCAATACAGGAGGGCTCATTCTTCTTGCATGATAATGGAGTTTGAAGAAGAATGGCAGTGAAATATTTTATTAGCTGACAACCTGTCTAATTTGTTTTAAAATAAAGGTTCATTGAAACCTCACTTTTAAAAAGTAGACTAAAAGCAATTATCATTTGGCATAAAGAGCTTTAAAAATTGTTTGCGGGGGGGGGGGAGGGGGGACTAGGAGTGGCGGTTATTAACTGTGATTCCAGCACCTCAGAGGCCAAAGTAGAGGATCACCTTGAGTTTGAGGCAGTTGTGGATTTCGGAGTGAGTTAGTTCCCTGTCACCCTGATCTGAGGTGAGACTGCCTCAGAAACAGCCAGAATAGTGGTGGCGGTATGGCCCAGTGACAGAGCACTTGCTTAGCATTTGTGAAGACACAAATTGGTTCAATCCCTAATACTGCCTCCCTCCCAAATTTTACTGTGGTGAAGCCCACACTTCAGACTAAAGTTTATAATATGAACCTGTATGTGGGAACATTCTGTAAGGGCTCGTGTAAGGACATTCTTAACAGCATGCAGTGACCATCTTGGATTCCGTTCTAACCCATCTAACTGTGGTCTCGACTTTCTGAGCTTTTTTTCACAACTCACTAGTAAATTACGAACGTGTAATTTGAAGAAACAAAATAAAACACAGTTTTAGTTAAGATCGTGGACTCTGATCTCTGTCTGTCTGCCTGCCTGCCTGCCTGCCTGCCTGCCTGCCTGCCTGCCTGCCTGCCTGCCTGCCTGCCTGCCTGCCTGCCTGCCTGTCTGTCTGTCTGTCTGAGATGGCCTTGCTGTGTAGCCCGGGCTGGCTTGGCACTCATCCTCCTCCTGCATCCAGAGTGCTGAGACCATTGCGCCAACTACCTTCTGAGAGATTTCTTCTGCTTGTCTTCCAAAACTTACGTACTTTCTTTTTTTTTTTTCCTGCCATTCCATATTTAATTTCCAAGATCACCTTTTTTGGTCTATTTTCTAAAATAGCGTCTTGTTTGCTTGTGGTGTTTCTCTGTCTGAGGATGCCGATGATCATTTTCTTTGCCCCCTCCCCGCCTCCACAGTGGGTCATTTTGTTTGTTTTGGTCCCTTACGTCAAAGACATCTTAGGTGTGCAGCCTTACCTCATCTAGACTCTGGGGTCTGTGGGACAAGGTGGTAGCCTTTGTCTTTGTCTTCAGTGTTCGGCTTCTTCCTTCCCAGCACACAGACAGCCTTTGGTAAATTCTCTCTGTTGGTGTGATTTTTTACTATCAAAGCTGTGCTCAGCCGCCTTTCTGCTTAAGTAGGTGCATAGGTGAGCATGGCAGCTGCTATATGTAGCTTCCAGTCACTCCCATCCGTGAGCACCATGAGTTGTGCTTGGGACAAAATGCTAGGCAAGAAAATCCCCTTTTCTTCATGTTTCTTTTGTATTGCTATTGCAAAAAAAATTCATTAAGACATTGTTTTGTCCTTGTTAACTTAAGAGATATGTGCCTCTTGGGCTGTAAGGAAAAAAACCAACAAGTTAACAAGATAATCAGAGTGACACCAAGTTGGCTAGTGTACTGTTGCACCAGTCAGCTGTTTTTGGCAAAATGGGGAGCTAAATTGGAAACTTGGATTGTTTTCAACTGCCAGTAAAAATTTCACATGCCAGGTACTCACATATTGAAGAAACTTTATGGTAATTGGTTAACTCTAATAGTAGGCATCCCAGAGACATCAGGGCTTCCCAGATGTATGCAACCAAAGCTGCCTTCCCCAGATCCTTCCTGGGAGTGGTAGCAGAGATGGTCTTTATGTGTTTAGAATTTAAAGCTGCTTCCAGAACATTCTCTGCAAAGGAAACAGACTAGCTGAGAAATTGGGGACACACACACACACACACACACACACACACACACAAAAACTCAGATCACTTTGTATCTCAACAGTGTGAGAAATGAGATAGAATGACAGCAGAGCAGTCAGTGAGGAAGTGGTCCTAAAGTTTCTGTGCAAACATCTTCAAACAAGCAAGAGTTGACTTAGCTGGGAGTGGAGGCACACGCCTATAAGCCCAGACCTTAGAGGTGGAGGCAGGAGGATTAGAGGTTTAAAGTCATCCTTCCCTATACAGCCTGGGTTACACAAGAACCTTCCTAAAAAATAAATTTGAAAATAATTTTAAATAAGCAAACAAATGGGTTGACCTGTGAGATTCATCAGTGGTCTTTTAAAAGAAGACCACAGTATAAAATCTTTCACTGGAAATTTACACGGAAAAATAAGAAAAGATTCCTCTTTGGAAATTAGCTTAAATGTCATCACCACCCAAGATCTTTGCACACACAGTCAGGTTTTCATATCTTTCTCCAAAATTGCACTTGAAAAAAAGTAGTTAAGACTTGGATTTGTCCATTTAGGGTTCAGAAGGGAAAGTGGGGTGGTCAGTGTAGACTCTCAGGGAAAGTGGGGTGGTCGGTGTAGACACTGAGGACTGGTATTTCTCTTTGGAGTCTCTGAGAGTCCTTTTGTCCTTCTTGGAGGCTGTCATCTCTCCCTAATCCTTCTGTCCTCATTGGCCCAGCACCCTCAATTCTAAGTTTTAAATAGAAGCCCCACCTAAACAGTCAAAAAACGTTAACAGCTAACTCTTCAGATTCACAGAACTCAGGGCAGGATTGCTAACCCTGAAATAAGCCTCACTTCTTCAGACCAACTTAAGTCTCCCAAACACTGGCCTCTGAATGGTCAACATCTCCAATCCAGGCCAAAGATCCTGAGAGTTCACTGGTCCAAGCACTGTGTTAACCACTTTTGTGTAGTTGCTATGAACAAAATACCTGGCAGGAACAACGGAAGAGAGAAAGTGTTTATATTGTGTAACAGTTTCGGAAGGTTTCAGTCCATGCGGCAGGGAAGGCATGGCAGAGATCCCAAAAGCAGGAATGTATGCCAGAGTGCAGCAGGCACCAGGGCCTGGCCTCTGACTTTCAGAGGTCCACCCCATAGCCACCCACTTCCACTGGCCAGGCACTGCTTCCTAAATCTCCATGAGTAAACTACAACTTGTAGCCTTCCTGCCCTGCTTCTCCTTTCTCTGGCCACAAGAGCTCTTTTTCGCCCTTCAGTCCCCCAAGATGGAGCTCTCACTCTGAACTCTTTTTTTCTCAACAATAACCCTTCTATTAATAACCCTGATTCCTTCTTATCTACTCCCATGTCTCAAGTATTGGCCTTTGAGTGGCTAACTTACTCGGGTCACATCAGAGTAGGAGAATCTGAGTTAACAGTCCAGCCCCCTTCTTGATTGTATCCAGGGATGACGCCATGTTACCATGGTTGTTCAGTCATTGATAAAGTGGAATTATTTTCCAGACCATCCTTACCATGGCTTTTCATATTAAAGCATACTCATGTGTTTCTACAGAATTGATTCAGTCAAAGTCACAATCCTAACAAACCAGTTATTCTACCGTTATCATTGCTTCTATAATATGAATATTTTCAGTTACAATTTGTCATAAGCTTTTCTTTCATTTGTACTTTGCCATGCTTCATGGCTTTCATAGTTTTAATTTTAATAATTAGTTTGTTGCATTTTACTCTTTTTAGCCATTTCCATATTTTTAGAGCTTATCATTGTTTCTCTTAGTGATTGTATAAATAATAGTAACTTCTTTACTTAACTGAAAGTCATGGGGGCTGGAGAGGTGGCTCAGGGCTGAAGAACACTTACTGCTCTTGCAGAGGACCTGGGTTTGGTTTCCAGCAGCAACATGGCAGCTCATAACTGCCTGTAGCACCAGTTCCAGAGGAGCTGATGCCTTTTTCTGGCCTCCTTAGCCCCCTGTACTCATGTGAAACACACACACACACACACACACACACACACACACACACACACACACACACACACTTTCTCCAAGCTTGTTAACACAAATATCCGTCTCAGACATGACGCATCACACATTATTCTCTTTTGTTATAATAAAGCTGAAAGTTGATGATCGTTAGAGCCACAGATGAGAGAATGCATGGAAAAACCAGAAAGCCAGCTTCTGCTGCATCTGCTTCTTGTCTAACCCCAAAACTTGAATGTTCATCACGTAACCAAAATGTTCTGAATCAATCCACTTAAAGATCCATATTTTTGACCAGTTCCCAGGTGACCCTGATGCTCGCTGCCTGCTCTGAACCTTTCTTTAAGGAACTCCAGTTAAGGGAAAAAAATAACCAATCCCCCCCATAAAATCTCTTAAAGCACTGCTTAATGGAATTTCCTGGATAATAGAAATGTTATATATCCCCACTGTCCACTAGACTTTCGTGATGATTAAGCCCCTGAGATGTGGTTGGTGTAACTGAGGAACTGAACTTTTAAACTTGGTTTAATTTCTGTGAGTTTTAGCAGCTGTGTGTGGCATGTGGGTACTGAACTTGGCAGTGTAGATTAAGAGAATTTTTTAAAATATAATTTTTACTTTATGTGTATGGGAGTTTTGCCTGCACATACATATGTGTGGTGTGCACCATGAGCTTGCAGTATGAAAGAATGCCAGAAGAGGCCTTCAGATCCCTTGGAAGTGGAGTTAGAGACACTTGTGAGTCACCATGTGGATGCTGGGAATCAAACCCAGGTTGTCTAGAAGAGCAGCCAGTGCCTTTAACAGCCAAGCCATTTCTCTAACTCCAAGACAATAGTTCTTAACAGTGGGTGCACATTATACCCTGGGATGCTTACAAATGGATGTCTGTCCTACCTTCTGAGATTCTAGCTACATTGAGTATCTTAGTTACGGTTACTATGGCTGTGATGAAACACCATGACCAAAAGCAACTTGGTGAGGAAAGGGTTTATTTTGCTTACTCTCTGTCATCAGAGGCAGTCAGGGCAGAAACATGGAGGCAGGAGCTGATGCAGAGGCCATGGAGGGATGCTGCTTACTGACTTGCTCTTCATGGCTTGCTCAGCCTGATTGCTTATACAACCTGGGACCACCAGCCCAGGAGGTAGCCCACCCACAAGGAGCTGAGCCCTCCCACATCAATCAGTCAATAATTAAGAAAGTGCCCTACGGACTTGTGCCTGGTCTGATCTTAATGGAAGATTTTCTCAATTGACTCCTCCTCTCAGATGACTCCAGCTTGTGTCAAGTTGGTATAAAACTAGCCAGAACAATGAGCAATAATTTACCTTGGACACTTGTAAAAAGGCTTTCCAGGTATCCTAGTGACTACTGTTTAACAAACCTCTTTCTATCAGGCTGAACCAGCTATGATGTTGTGTCCATAGATTCTGTAGGTCAGGAATTGGAAAGGGCAGAGTAGATGTCATCCTTGTCTGTGCTACTATGTCTGGGGAGTGACCATCCAAGCTCAACTAGTTGACTGTCCAAGAGAGTTAATTGAGCCAACAACTATCTTTAATCAAAAAACGCCCAATTAAATCACACTTCCCTTACCCCACTAGCTTTACACTTGTTTCTCATGAGTAGTCACTGTTGTAAACTATTAGTCTGGTTTAACAAGCCAAGTTTTAAGCCCAGTTTTACAACCGAAGGGCTCTCCAGCCACAAACCTTCAGTGTCCATTTTACTTGAGTGAAATCTCCTGGGTGCTGTGAACCTGCTGGATGCTGACTTGTGGGGGGACAGAGAATTCTGACTGCTGCCTAGTACTGCTGCTGATAGGGCCTGTATCTCTGATGGACCACTTTGGATCTGCATCTCTGAGCTAGCCACTGAAGGACCACTGTTGCCTCGAAGTTCCTTTATTGGTACAGTTGAAGTCTAGACTAGATCATCTGTAAGGTCATTTTTGTTGTTGTTGTTGTTGTTTTCCAAGTTCTAACATCCGGATTTTTCCATGTGCAATTCAGAGCCAAGTCAGACAAAGTAGGCAGCAGACACAGCGCCTGGAGCGGGCTGCCTTTTAATTTACATCTCCATCTTGCTGGAGGGTCAGGGGTCCTGAGGAGGCCCTTGGTGGGAGGCTCAGATGATCTGTGGTAGCTGAGGCTTGAAGGTGTCAAGTGAAATGAAACAGCCCCTGGCTCCAGACACGGAGGTTCTTATCAGCTGGCTGGCTGGGGGCCTGGGGTACTTGCAGACACTCTGTTCCTTTCTTGGCCAGAAAGGTGGCTTTCCCGTGTGCCTATAGGGACATCATAAAAACTGTTTGATTCGAACCTTCTAATTAGATAGATGCCTTCTTGTACATGTGTGGTGTGTATGCAAGCTTCTACTCCCTTTTTGTTTGTTTGTTTTGGACAGGGTCTCCTGTAGCCAGAGCTAGCCTTGTGTTCTCTATGTAGTCAAGGCTGTCTTGATCTTCAGAGCTTCTACTTCCTTAGAACTGGAATGAGAGGCTTTTGTCCTCTCTCTTCTGGAAGCAGGATGGAGGTTTTGATTCCCTGGTGACCTTTATGGGTCTGGTCTGTAGGTGTGAGGAGCTTTTCTGCTCCAGGGAGGCGTTCTGTGAGGGAGGAAGCAAGTTCTGGGCCTTTCTGGTTTTCTCCCTCCCTCCCTCCCTCCCTCCCTCCCTCCCTTCCTTCCTTCCTTCCTTCCTTCCTTCCTTCCTTCCTTCCTTCCTTCCTTCCTTCCTTTTGGAAGTGGAAGGAAGCTTCCATGGAAAGAGAAGCTTTACCCTTTTCAGCTGGCTTTTGGTGCAGGCTCTGGGACACACTCCCTAGACGCACACCCTTAACCAGTGACCACAGACACTCCCATCCCTCAAGCTGGGAGACTCAGAGGAGAAGCAGGGCGGGTGAGTGCTGGTGAAATATGCAGGGCTTCTCTTTTGAATACTTTTTCGAATAGATTTATCCTGAGCTAGCTCTGGGTGCAGCCACAGAGCTTGGTGTAGTTTGTTGAAAAAGGTAAACAAGCCCTTAAGAACACTGCGTTCTACTCTGGAGTTTAGTGAGACAGTTCACAACTGATGCTCTTCCCACCTTCCCACCTTAGTAGCTCAGCACCAAGGAGAATGTTTAAAGATCTGCGGTCGAGGGCCGTGGAGTCAGCTCAGCAGTTAAGAGCCCTTGCTAATTGTCCGGAGCACCCACGTGGGGTGGCTCACAATCGCCTATAGCTCCAGTTCCAAGAGATCGAGGCTGTCTTCTGGCCCTCTTGGGAAACTGCATACACGTGACATATGCTCACACATAGACACATGTACATAAATAAAAACTAAAAATAGGAGGGACTGAAGCTTCATCGGCAGTGAAGAAAACCCGGCCCCGATCTTCCAGATGATCCAAGTTTGGTTTTGTAAGAACTACTTCAGGCAGCTCACAACCACCTGGAACTCTAGCTCCAGTGGAGTCTGGATACCTCTGACTTCCTCGGGGACCTACACACATGTTCATACCCCACACAGGCGTGCACATGTACATAATTAAAAATAATACAAGTAAATCTTCGAAAAATAAATTAAAAATTAAAAAAGAAGCCCAAAGTTCCATTCCCTGCATCCGATTTGGATGGCTCACAGCTGCTTGTGACTTTAAGTGACTTGCTACCCTCTCTTGCCTCTACAGACACCTCTGCAGACATGCTCATGTACACACAGATACACAACAGGATATGTACATACATTTAAAACACTAAATCTTAAAAAAAAGATTTATAGCTGAAGTTGTGGTGAGAGGCTCTAAATGGACTAGGGTTTGATGTTGTCTTCTCTTTATCTTCTCTGCCTTTAACCACCTCTATTTACGTGGCTAAGTGGAATGCAGGGCTCACAGTACAAATTAGAATGGGGTACAAAGTGGTAATGTTGTTGACATTGAGGAAGGTCCTGAGAAATTCCTCCTGCTGAGGCCTTAGCTTTCAAAAGGTGTAACACGAAAAATAAAAGACCCAGAGACTGACTGAATTATTGAGTTTCTTACATTCTGTGGGTCCTTCCAGCCATGGCAGAACACACTGTTACTGGAGTTCACCCTCTTCAAACACTGACCAGTTTGTGGTAGCAAGTGTCTGTAGTCCCAGCTACTCAGGAGTCTGAGACAGAGGATTGCTGGAGCCCAGAAGTTGGAGGCCAGCCTAGGTTAAAAAATCAAAGTTGACCATGGAGTTACCTTTATTCTGGTCTATACTGAGGTTTCTTTTAAAATTTTACATTTACTTGTTTATTTTTGGGTATATGTGGCCATACCACTGCATGCTTGCAGAGGTCAGAGGACAGCCTGGGGAAGTCAGCTCTCTCTTTCCATCTGAGGGATTGGACTGTGGTCATCAGGCCTGGTGGTGAGTACCTCTGCCCATCTCTCCAGCCTGACCGACTTTGGATTCTCTAAGTAACAGGCTGTCTTTCTATTTGTAATATGACATATGGAGCTAATCCATTCTTGCAAAGTTAGCCTAAGCAGAATTTAAAAAAAAATAATTTTTATTTTTAATTGTATGTGCATCGGTGTTTTGCCTGCAATTATGTCTGTGTAACAGTGTTGGACCTTCTGGACTAAAGTTATAGACAGTTGTGAGCTGCCATGTGGGAGCTGGGAATTGAACTTAGGACCTCTGGAAGAGCAGCCAGTGCTCTTAACCTCTGAGCCCTCCCTCTCTTCAGTCCCTAAGCAGAATATTTTAAAAACTTAAATTATTGTAAGCCACCCATGGACAGGTTGAACATTCCCTGCTGAAAATGCTTGGGACTAGAAGTATTTCAACCTCTGCCTTTGTCAAATTGCAGAGAATATATGTACATGTAATGAGGCATCCTGGGGATGAGGCTCAGGTCTAGACACTAAATTCATTTGTTTCATCTGCACTTTACACACATGGCCTGCAGCTAACTTCATGCAGCATTTTCACTGCACATGTGATTTGCCTGTGACCTGTCTCATGAAGTCAGGTGTGGAATTTTCTACTTGGGACATGGCCACCCTCAAGTTTTGTGTTTTGAAATATTTGGATTTCAGCTGTTCAGATTAGAGCCACTTAATCTGTGTCAGAGCCACGGCTTTTACCCTGAATGAAGAGAAACTCCTTGTTTGTCTTTTGCGGTGTAGGGATCAGTGGGATGTAAGATTGGCCTTATGCAATGCCCTCAGGTGTGTGTGACACAGTTGCATATTAGCCTTGTCATTGTGTGGCAATGTCACCCACAGATTTAACCCCTGAGAACCACATGATAATTATTAAAAATATTGATATAGAAAGAACAATTTAACTGTTCTGAGTTCAGTTGTCCTTGCCACAAGCAACTGGAGGCAGGTTGAACACATCTGGGTCCAGGTTGAACACATCTGGGTCCAGGAATGTGGACTTGGGAGACAGGCTGCTTTGATGAGCCTGATTCTACCACTTCCTAAGGTTCCATGACAGAAACTTAACTTGAATCTCAGTGCCTCAGTTTCCAAGTGTGGTAATGAAAGTCTAGACAGTAGAGGGTTGTGAGGTATGCTAAGTGTTGACAGTTTTATTTTTACTACCCTGGGACACGTGAGGGTTGCTAAACCTGGCTTGGCTTTGCTTGTGGCTTCTTATTCATTTCAGGCTTAAGAAAGCACGTTCTTCTTTAGTATCTAAAAATAGCAGTGAGAGAGCCAGCAGGGGCACAGTGAAGTGTAGGATGGCCCACTCCTGTAATCGAGCACTGGGGAAACTAAGGCAGGGACGTTGCTGCCAGTTCAGGGCCAGCAGGCCACACAGAGGGACCCTAATATATGGGCCTCAAAATAAGGGTTAGCGTGAATAAAGAGAGTCTCATAATTTTGTCCATAAGTGTTGCGGTTTTCTGATGACTTATTTTATTTAGACAAAGCATGCATTTGTTTTATTATTTTTAGTTAAGAATAGTTTTATTATGTTTAATTATGTATATATGTACGGGAATACACTGACTGAGTGCTGATACCTGTGGAGGGTAGGGGCGTTGGGTCCCCTGGAACTGGAGTTACAGGCGGTTGTGAGCGGCCAGTGTGCTTAGCCACTGCGCCTTCTCCTTAGCCTACGACATGCATCCTAAGGACTTCTGTCTGGCCTGTGATCAGGCACATCCCACTCCTCAGCTGGTAAGATACCGGGCACACCGCTCCCTCCAGACTGGCACAATGTGTTTGTGGAGGGGGATTCTCCTTGTTTTTGGGTACTCCCTGTCTCTCAGGCAGGTGGCAATCATTCATTCAGGTTGTGAATTTGCAGCTACAATCTGCATGTGAATACCCATCAGAAGCAAGTGCTCTTGAGGGGAAAGACTCAAGCTGGGGATGGGGGTGCTGCACCAAAGCTGTGGGAGAAGGTGGAGGGGACTTTGGGTGCACCACAGCCTGTTGGGCGTGCAAAGCACTCTACAAATGCGCGTTAGGGCCTCCCTTCCCTCTCTGCCATGGGATCGCTGCATTCAGCCTTCATGATTTTGTAAATGAAGAGCACAGGTATGCTGGCTAGTCTTGTTTTGTTTTGTTTTCCAACTTGACACAAGCTGGGGTGGGTCATCTGGGAAGAGGGAATCCCAGCTGAGAAGATGCCTCCATCAGATTGGCCTAAAGGCAAAGTCTGTGGGGCATTTTCTTGATTAATGATTGATGTGGGAGAGCCCAGCCCACTGGGGGAGGGGCCACCCCTGGACAAGTGGTCCTGGGTTGTGTAAGAAAGCAGGTTGAGCCAACCACGAGGAGCAAGTCAATACACAATGCTCCTCCATGGCCTCCGCCTCAGCTCCTGCCTCCAAGTTCCTGCCATGACTTCCCCCATGAGGAACTAAAGCTGTAACCAGAAAGAAGCCTTGCCTCCCGTGTTCCTTTCAGTCAAGCTTTCATCACAGCAATAGAAACCTCACTGATAGGACAGAGGTCTGGCTCTTCACTCGTTTTGCCCCTCCTTTCTCTAACTGAGCTGTCCCTCCTCAGTCTCACCTTGGAAGAACTAACCCGATGGGCAATCGGGACAGAGGGTAGAAGGTAGAACAATTAAGGGAGCGAAGAGGCCTGGCCTTGATGATGCTGACTTTACAGCCGGTCCTCAAAGCTGCCTTCCATAGGCAGTAGCAGGCTGGGCTCTGGGAGGTGAGGTTGGGTTGTGTCTGGTCCTGCAGCTGACTAGGGTAAGGTGTCTGCAGTATGCGTTAGGCCACCTTGGGTTTCAGATCAGAAAGAGAAAGCCTTGAACTTGCCCAGTTATCCTTACTAACTAGCAGCTGAGCAGTCTGTGAGAAACCGTTTCAAGCACGACACAGAATGCATGCGTATGCTTGCGTGGCCAGATTCTGAGAGAAGGTCCAGCGGTGGTGTGGAGATAAATGAGTTTGTCTCCTGCAGTCTGTCTGCTTCAGTGACTGCTTTTTGGTTTTTTAATTAATTAATCAATTGACATAGCACTTTTGGATCTTTGATAACTCTGGATGTGAAGGTTAGTTAGAGGGAACTTTAACTTTCCTTTCTTCTAGCAATTGGTACATGCATGTGCATAGCAGGTGCCTTTTCTAGATGCTGTGAGATGGAGTCCGGTCAGCCTTACAAATGCTGTGCCCAGGACCACAGGTCTGCGGCGGGGTGATCCTCAGACTGTCTGTCATGTCACTTGTGGCTCTGCACTGGGGTGTGGACCTTCGGAAGCCTCTAATTTTTACGTTCGCTTATTACATAATAATGGGCTCTGTGCTGTTGTGTGGCTTTCAGGATCATAGAAGTATGGAAAGCTGGTAGCTTCCTTAGGCTTTCTCCAGGGCTGGGGATTGGCTCCAGGGCTGTGTGCACGCTTGCCAAGCGCTCCACCACTGAGCTAGCTGGATCGTGGCAGTGAAAATGCAGCTCTAGAGCCTTGTGCTGTTGACAGTCACTGCTTGGGTGGCAGGCAGAGGCCGACACCACTTAACACTCCATGACATCAGTGATGGTTATTCCAGCCAAAAGGTCACCCAGTGTTTGGCAAGAGTTTCACATTGTAAAGGTTTACAGATTTCACAGCCTATGTGGCAGCCCCAGCTTGAGGTTTATATAGGAACTAATGGGAGAGCATTGTGATCTCAGCAAAGTCATGAAACACAGGAATTCATTTCCAGGATGATGTCTTCTGACCTAGGGGTGATATGTGGTCTCACACTTGGTGGGGCAGGGGACTGCATCTTTTTGGCTTGGGCATTCCCGTGAGCCTCCCTTGTTGTGGGAAGGGAGGGGAAGAGTTGAGAGGAAAGAGAGGCTTTCCAGTTGTCAGCGTGCCAGCTTGTGCCACCTGGAGTCATGGCCTGTGAATGTCCTGCCAGCTACCCATCTTCCTCCTGGGGGATGGGGGCGTCCCTGGACACCTCTCACCCTGCAGTTCCCAGGTGGCAGTTGGAGCTGTGCTGCAAATTGTGCTTGCAAAGCAAGCTTGTCGATGCCTCATGTTCCTGGCTGGGGCATGTGTGCCAGTGATGCTCCCGAGTTTGCCACTCCCCGGGGTATTCTCAGCATTGGGGGACATTCTCACTGCGTGGTCTAAAAGTGCACTTTGGCATGGAAGTCACATCGGAGTGAGCGTGGCACGCTGCTGTGTTTGTATTTGTAAGAAAGCCACTGGTAGACGTCACCAAATCTCTATTGGTACTTTATAGAGTTGATTAAACACACTTTTACATTTTATTTAACAAGCCCCTTGCCAGTAAGTTGCTGGTGATGCATCAAACAGTGGTCCCCAAACATGAGCAGAGTCCCATGACTGGAAGTCACAGCAGGAGGGCAGAAGACTGTGGCTGGCCAGCTGAGAGCAGGAGCCACACTGAGGCAGCCTGGATGCTGGGGTGCTTCATGATGTCGGAGATGAGTAAGCAGGTGTCTCGGCTCCTGGCACCTACAGTCTTTGCTATGAACTCTTTGATTGTTTCTCTCTGCCGGAGACGAATTTGGTTTCTCATCTTTTCGGGGTGGTTGAGTGTGAGTTGGGATCCCTCTGTCTTGCTTTATTCCCAGCCTTTTTCAAATGACAAAGCAGTAAATGAAGTGGTTCTAGTGCTGTCATTGTTGTTTGGGGGGTTGGGAATCAAGCACATGCCAAGTACATTCTCTCTTTCAAAACTACAATTCTGGTCCTTTATTATTATTGTCATCATCATCATCATTATTATTATCATTATTATAATCCATCTTAATGATGCCTGAGTTTTCAGGAACTCCCAGCTAACATCTGCCTGGGAAGTGAATGACACATCTCCTCCCCCCCCCTTTTTTTTTAAGCACAAGTAACTTTGTTTTTAATGTCATTTGTTCTCATTATAATCGTGGCACCTTTGAAAACTTAGGAAATATAGGTTGGAGATAAAATACCGTTTTCGAATCAGACTGTCAACAGTTTAATGCACTCCATGGTCGATGTGCAGTAGTTTGTGCCAGTGGGATGCATAACTCCTTTCTCACAGCTCTGGGAATGGTTGCTCTGCACAGTCTGTAGCTAATAACAATGTCTAGCCACTGGAGATGTTTAGCTTGAGCCACGATTCTGTCTCCTTGAAGTTTTCTCTCATTCTTTGGTTAACAGACTTTTCTCCTCAGACGACTTTGCTCCTGAGAAAGTCCAGCCCCTGCCAAGCCGGACTGGGTGGACTGTTCGGGGCTTACTGTTGCTCCTAGTGAAGCAGGGTTCGCTGCCCACCTAGGTGTGACTCTTGATACTTGACCTTGCAATAGCTGGGTGACCTCGGGTGAGCTGCTTCCGCTCACTGTGCTGTCCTCTGCAGCCTAAAGAGTCAGCTAAAGCGCTGGTGGCTCGTGTCTGCTGTCTTAGTGACTTATTCTACTCGAGAGCCAGAGCCCTCAGGCAGAGGGATGACACAGAAGTAATAGAACGATGAGAACAAAAAATTCTTTGAAGTAACTTCTCACAGTTATCAGGCGGGAGGATGCATCCAGGTGACCGTGCCTGGTCCATGTCGAAACCGCCAGGCCTGTCATTTGTTTAGAGTGATGTCACAGAAGCTCTTTGTCACCGTCTCCTTTTTTCTTTAACGCACAGGTCGCCATGCTTGACCAACGAGACTCTTGAGTGTGTGCGTGTCCTTTTTTTTCTTCCCTTCTCCTTCCCCCTCCACTCCTCCCCTTTTCCTCCCTCTCCTCCTTCCTCTCTTCTCCCTCCTCCTCCCACTCTTTGAGACAAGGTTTCCTATACCCCAGGCTGGCCTTTCACTCATCATATAGCCAAGACTAACTTTGAGCTCCTGATCCTCCCAAGTGCCGGCAGGGATACAGGTGTACCGTACCATGGCCACCCTGAGTGTCTTCTTTTTTTTTTTATTAATATTTTTTTTATTTTCCATTTTAAATTTAGATAAGAAACAAGGTTGCTTCACAAGTCAGTACGAGGTCCCTCTCCCTTTCCCTCCCCTCCTCCCGTGCCCTCCCCCCATCCCCCCCCCCCTTATCCCCCCTGAGTGTCTTCTTAACTCTGTTCCTCTAGCTAGCCCTCAGGACTTGTGGATTTGCTCACTGTCATCTTGAATACTTACTTTCTCAAAATACAAATCCTCTTAGTGAAACAGAATGTTAGAAACCGACTCTTCCCACGTATTCTCAAGCAGCTATGTGGGGCCACCTTAGAGGAAATGAGAAAATACACACAATTTTCATGACATTATTGGTTTTATGTTTTAGCTTCATCTCTGTTTCTCTATCTATGTAGGTACAACATTTTAACCTTGTACTAAACTAGTACTTTAAAACATTACAAATTACATTAATTGCATTAATTTGGTGGCAGGTGCTTGTATACCTTGGCACACCTGTGGAGATCAGAGGGCAACTTGCACCACGTGGATCCCTGGAATTAAATGTAGGTGTCAGGCTTGACAACAGGCGTCTTAACCTGCTGAGCCATCTCTCTGGGTCCAATCAGTACCTTTTAGTTTGTTGAGTTTGTGGTTATTACATTAATTTAGAGTTCGTACTAAAATGAATGTAACTGTTATTATAAAGACAAAGCTGAAATAAACGAACCAAGGGCCAGCCCGATGCTGGGTCAGTCATGAGGGTTAGCATCACAGGCATCTTGAGTTACCCTGGAAACGGCTGTTAACGAAGCATGGTCAGATTGCTTTGTTTTGAGTCACTTGTAATTTTTTTTCCCCTTTTCCAGCAGCTAAAAAGAGAATGGAACTTTTGACTCAGTGAAAGCTATGTGAAATTTTGTAAAGACCAGAAACCAATTTCTGCATTTGAAGTCTGGGTTCTCTCAATGGTTGCTGAAGTTGTGGCTATTGAAATGGCCCATTGGAGACATGAAGAGACAAGAGCTCTATTCTTCCCACATTTAAATTCATTTTCGAAGTGTCTGTTCTTGGAGAGTCAAATTCCAGATGGTTTATATGCTTGTCCTTGGTGAAAACATTTCTTCCTCCTCCTTCTTCCCTCCTTCCTTCCTCCCTTACCCCTCCCTTTATTTTCAGTGCTAGGGATCGAACATAGAGCTGGCAGGTGCTACACAAGCATTCTGTTTGTAAGTTCTCTTTATTTATTTATTTTTACTTTGGACAGAGTCTCACTAAATTGCCCACACTACCCTTGAATTTATAATCATCTTCCATCGGCCTCCCAAGGGCTGGGATCCTCAGAGCATACCACCAGGCATGGTGCAAATGGCATTTGTTTATCACCAAGTTGTGCTCGTCTAAATATCTAAAGATTCAGCACGACTTAGATATATCCAAAAGAATGTTAAGAAGTGTTAGAGGAAATGCTTAATAATGGATTAAGTATTCAATTACAATTGTACAAATACTTCATTTGTAATCCAGAATCCTAGGAAGCCTGTGGTCTTCCATTTAGGACACAAACGCTTTGGCGAATGTCCCTCTACTTTTTAGGACTCTGAAACACAATTAGATGGGACAAAATCAAGGCAGACCTGAAGCTGTGCAGATGGCAGTGTCCCCTATGTGCATGCAGAGTTTGCCTGGAGTACCATTTCTGCTTCCTTCTATTTATTTCCCACCATTTCCCTTTGAGAAAGCAGCATTGCTGTATCTCCGTGGACCAGCACCTCCCCATGTTTTATTTCTTAGAATAACTGACATTCTCCATGGTTTTTATACATTTGTTTTCCTTGTACTTTACCTCAGTGTCTCATTCAGTAATTTATATTTTATTATCATTATTTGATCATTTTTCTGTGGTATAGAATAATGTACAGCGGGCCACACCCTCAGCTGATGATGTCAACCTTTAAGAGCCACAGAGAAGATTTATTAGGCCATCCTTTCAGACCAACAAATGATCACAGCTTGTAAAAACTAGAAAACTGGACTTACCCCAACGTCATTGGCGTTTTTGCCTGTCTCTTCATGTTTTATGTTCTACATGAGAATGAATGGGGAAGCCACAATGTAGGCAGTTAAAAAGAGTGAAAGGAGTTAGTGGACCTGACTTGCCCTAACCGGAGCAATTAGGCCTGGATAACAGCCTTTAAACCCAATCTGTTAAGGTCTAATTTACCTAAGATAAAGCAAACCCACTCAAAGGTGACCTTCTTGAGTTTTTATAGTCACATGTACCCTAGCCACCACCAGCATCAGGGTGTTGGGCACTGCTGTACCCAGATGGTTTCTGGGACCCATATGAGCATTGGTGAACCATTGTCTTGTGTAAGCTTCTCCACCCATGGCCCTCAACAGGACGCTGTCCTCTCTCATTGTCTCTGGAGCATGCTCACTCTCTGTTGTGCTCCTCCGCTCTTGCCTCCTGCGCTAGGCACTGAATCCAGTGGCTTGGACATCCTGGATGCACTTTACCACCGACCTTCATTCCCAACCTCAAACGACTTTTTCTCTCACCCCCTCCACTCCCCTCCCCCTTCCCTCCCATCCCCTCTCCTACCTTCCCCTCTCCTCCATTTTTTTTTTTTTTTTGGATAGGGTCCCATGTATCCCAAGCTGGCCTAGAACTCACAGTGTATATCAGGCTGACCCTGAACTTCTGACCCTCCTGCCTCTACCTCTCAAATGTTGAGATTCCACCATCACACCCAGCTCCCTCCCATTTCTCTTGGTCTCATCTTGTCGTGAGAAGCAAGCTCTCTGTGTTATCTAGACTTTTGATTATGTAATTAAACTCTGTGGGATAAAGGTTGTCTTTCTGCCTGTTGAGCAGTGTAGGGTTGAGAGGGACAGAGAGATCTGCAGTTTAAATGATCAAATCCACTGCACCCACATAAGAAGCTTTGGGCTGGTAGATAACATAAGCCCTGTTCTATTAATCACGTTGCCATTAAGCCAAAACCAATGGAAGAAATCAAAGGTTGAGTCAAGCAGGGGCGTGGGTCCAGTGGCATGGCCAGCTGTAGGGTTAGCTCTGCTTTTCTTCTAATGTGTGGGAGCCCAGAGAAAAGTGAAAAGGGGGAGCAGTTAGTCACCTTATGTTTCCCTGAAGCACCCACGGAGGCAGGCATGCAGTCCACCGCTTTCCAAGCATGGTTGTTCCCAGGTCTGGGTGGGTGTCCATGTGCCATGGGATATCCTACTCCATCCATCCGTAGCCACAGCCCTTGACTCACCCCGGCTCTCTTGTCCGGTAGTCACCGGTACCCCCACCCCGCACCTGCTGCCCTTTCTCTCTCTAGACTTGCTGCCGCTTCTAAAGTGTCAGTGTTTCTAGGAAAAACATGACTTTTGGTGGCCATTTGAAACCTGCTCTCCAATTTATTGCCTTATGTTCACCATCAGTGATAAGACATAGTAGTATCTAGGTCCCACAGAAGAAGGAAGAGCTTGCCAATGGGCCCATTGAACTTTCTTAGTTGTTAGGTGCACATTGTTTCTACACTGTTACTTTGAACTTTAATTGTTAAGTACACATTGTCTCCATACTGTTACAGGACACACACACAAAAAAAAAAAAAAAGATAAAAAATACCATCTGAGTCTCCCTTATCTGGAATGCTTAGGACTAGAAGTGTTTCAATTGGATTGTTTTCCCCCAGATCTTTGGATGTTTGCTTGTGTACAAAATGAGGTAGGAATTGGAGCCATCTCTAAATAGGAAGCTCATTTATGTTCACATATATCTTATACACATACCCATAAGGCAGTGCTGGGATCAAAGATGTGTGCCACCGTGCCTGGGCTTATGGTGTTTTCAGTGTGCCTGCATTTGGCAGCACTAGGGATGGAATGCAGGCCTTCTTCATCTGTGTGAGGCAAGTGCCTTACACTCCTGAGGTCCAGCCCCAGCCATGTCTATGTATGTCAACTGTGATTTATATCCCATGAGGTCAGGAGCTTGAAACTGGAGGTGCAGCTCAGTTGTGGAATGGGTGCTTTGTGTTCACAAGTCCTGGAGTTTTTGCTCCCTAGAGTGAAAATCATAAAGAGAAAAAGTTTCAGGTTTTAAGAGTATTTCACATTCTGGATTCTGGATGCGCAGTTGGTACTCTGAATTTATCACTTGATGGTGACGTCAGCGAGGACCCCTCAGCTTCCATCATTTTCCCTTTGCTGTCTCTACTCCACGATTCTAGGATGGGTGCACAGCTCTGTGTTTCACTTACTTGCCTAGGCCTGTCTCTGAGAGTGATTGATGGAAACGTCTCGCAGGGCAAGGTGTAGCTCAGTGGTAGAGCACCTTCCCAGAATCCCCACTACTCTAAAACAGTATTTGAAAGTCTTGTTTTATGGGTATGAGTGTCTTGGCTCCATGTCCATAAGTGCTCTGCACGGTGTGCTTGGTGCTGATGGAGACCAGAAGAGTCCAGATCCCCTGGAACTGGAGTTATTATAGATGGTTGTGAGCCACCACGTGAGTGCTTGGAACCAAAGCCAGATCCTCTGCTAGAGCAGTAAGTGCTCCTAACAGCTGCTCTTCCCTGATGAGTGATGATAATCTAGTATATCCACTGGGAAAAGGGAGTCGGTTTCCCTATACCCAGCCCAACTGTAACTGATGCTCCTTCAGCCAATACCATTGAAAGTCATTTCTCTAAAAAGGCCATTTATTTGTTGACTAGCCTAATCACATTTATAAAGTTCATTTAGACTACAGGAAGAAGAAAAGTTGCTTATTAGGGGAAGAGTTTTGCTTGGCAAGGTGTATTGATATTGCCTTTAACACTTGTTATTTTTAGTTCTGTCTGCTGACATGTGGAGTCAGAGGCAGCTTCATCAGTGTTTCCCATCAAAGACAAACCCGAAATCATTTTTCAGGGTTCCCTGTTTAAGAATGATTTATTGTTTGTTTTTTTTATTTTTGAGTCAGTGTAACAATCCTAACTTACCTGGAGCTAGCTCTGTAGACCAGGCTGGCCTCAAACTCTCAGAGATCCTCCCGAGTGCTGGGACTAAAGGTGTGCACCACCACCGCCTGGCTGCTGGTTGTTTTTTTTTTTAATTGTTGTTGTTTTGTTTTGTTTTAACTTTTAAAAATTAATTTATTTTTATTTTATATGCACTATTGTTTTGCCTGCATGTATGTCTGTGCATGGGTGTTGGGTCCGCTGGACCTAACATTACAGACAGTTGTGAGCTGCCATGTGGGTGCTGGGAATTGAACCAGGGTCCTCTGGAAGAGCAGCCAATGCTCTTAACCGTTGAGCTCTCTCTCCAGTCCCTGTTTTTTAACTTCTGAAGGCATACTTTGTCCTCAAGTCTACCTCTTCTTTAAGATTCTACCTGGTCCACGACTGACTCTCACCCCCTGAAGGTTGAAAAGCCACAAATACCACTGGAAAGGAATGCATAATGTAGCTGCCTAACTGCTGTCTCAGCTTTCTGGAGTGCATTGGGTGGTGGCAGCAGAGAACTTTTATCAGTGGGGTCACAGATTGCAGATGTCTCTGAGTTTTTAGGTGAAGGTGGGTGTTAGTAAATTTAGTTAAAAATGACCTTCCCCACTCGATGATGAGTTCTCTTGACTTAAACAGACCTCGTCGAGACGGCTTGTTTGGGGTTGTTTACACTGCCTGCCTGTTTCTAGCCAGTTTATTTTTCTAAGAATACATTCTTTCCTCTTCTGCCTTCCAACCCTTGACTCTCATGTGTTCAAACAGAGAAACATCTGGTATTCCGAGAATTTATTTTTGGTGGCAGTTGAACATGTCATGAAATCTTTCGTGTGGTATCTACAGATATAACAAAGGGCAATTGATGGAGTTCTCCAGATGTGAAGAAGATGCCCGACTTTGTTAAGGGTGTGACTACAAATGATAGTATCGGAACCTCTTAGGAGGCTTCTGGCAGCCTGCCAATTTAGCTTGTATACCTAGTACCAAAATGTCCAGGAAGCATTGAATGAATGATGAAGTATTTGTTGCTCCTTCTACAGTAACCTTGTGAGGTAACACAAAGGCTTAGTAAAACGTGCTGTTACAGTAATTTTTTAGTTTAATTTTTTTATTTATATACGTGTGTGTGTGTGTGTGTGTGTGTGTGTGTGCACATGTGCAGGTGAGTGCAGTGCCCATGGAGACCAGGAGAGGGCAGAGCTGGAGTTATAGGGGACAGGGAGCCACCAGGTGACAGTGCTGGAGACAGAGCTCAGGTCCTCTGAAAATAGTGACAAGCCCTTACCCTCAGAGCCATCTCTCTAGTCCCTTATTTTGTTTATATAGTGACCTGGATAAAATTCTGGGAAAGCCTGCTGACAGGCAGTAATTTTTAAATTATTTTTTATGTATTTTTTTAAGCAGGGTGACATGAAGGCTAAGCTGGCTTTCAACTGTCTATGTAGCTAATGATGGCTTTCAATTCCTGAATCCCAAGTTCTGGGATTAGAGGTATCTGCTACTGTGCCTGGATATAATTTTTAAAATTTACATAAAAATAGTACAAAAATGTTAGTGTTGTTTACATAATGTTATGATTGTATTTTAGTTATATATTGAATATATTGAAGAGTGTCAGTAATAGGTTAAGACCAGTTTAGTGTTTGGGGGAAAGAAAACTTTGACAATGATGAGATGGAATAATTGAAGTTAAAGTATGAGAATAAATTGCAAAGAGGAATTAATTGGAATCATCACATTATATATTCAAAGTAGAGCTGAAGGAAAGGAATTAAATTCTCTAATTTGAAATACAGGAATACTTGATTTTTTTAAAAAACAAGTATTATTAGAGTACCCAAATGTAGACCTTGCCTTTCAAAATTCAAATAACAGCTGTTCCATATTTATAGAAAATACTTTACTATTTATAGCTTGTGAACTAATGTTATAAGCAACAACTATGTGTTTGGATATTTATAGGTGTTTTATTTAACAATTTCAGATACTCAAAGCTCTCATAATGTCTAGGTTTTTAAGAATTAGATATGTGTAATTGGATGCATGCTTCCTGGGACACTATACAAATGCAGTCTTCTTTTTAACGTTTAATCTCTCTTTTCTTAGAGGGAGATCAGAGGAGAACTTGCAGGAGTTAGCTCTCTGCCTTTACTCTGTGAGACCTGGAGGAATCAACACAGGCTGTTGGACTGAGTAGCAAGCCCTTTCTTCCACTGAGCCATCTGGCTAGACCCTACTATAGATATTCTTTAAATTGTCTTTTAAAATGTTTGTGTGTATAAGGGGAGAGGTTATGTGTACATATCTACAGTGGCCAGAAGAGGAGTCAGATCCTCTTGAAACCAGAGTTACAGGCAGTTGAGAGCCACCCATTGTGGGTGCTAGGAACTGAATGAACCCCAGAGTAGTATGTGTGCTTATCTGGTGGGTCATTTCTCCCCAAATATGGACATTCTCTTAAATGGCTTTGGAACTAGCATTTCTGCTGAAGGCAATGCAAGAGCAGAGGAAAACAAAATTCAGAGAAGTTTTTGCAAATGAGCCCTGTCCAGAGTTGAAGGACTTTTGTTGGCTTGATGATGATCCTGAAGCAATAGCAGATGAAGTGACTGTCACCAGAGACAAGTATCAGTGGATGGACGTGGTTGGCGACCATGCTTTGGTTGACTTTCGCCATGGAAGAGGGTGATGTGTAGCTGCGGAAGCTGCAGGCTCTGCAGAAGGCGGTGTCTGTTGCTTGTAGAACATTCTATGTCTTCTGTGTCCGTACTGAGTTACTTACTGGACAGGAGGGTTCAGGAGCAGCGTTTGATGATAGCTCTTAGAGACATTGCATTGTTGGAAATAACTCCTGTGACTGTTTCCCAGAGGGAGGCGGGCCCTTGACCTCGGCTGTGCTTCTGAGGCTCTCTGAAATGCCTGAAGCTACTGTGGTGTTGAACTTCATACATTGAAGAGGGCAGGCTGTGTGGGGCTGGGGCACCAAGTCACTACACCTGCTGTTGTATGGACTGTTCTGCACACATGCAGGCTGCTCCTGTTGTGATAAATACTACTTTCCCGATATTATAGAGGGATAACTTGCCTTCCTCATTAAGATGCTATAGCTTTTGCATGTTGGAACCACACTATATATTTCTTATTTCCATGTGGGCTGTTCTTTCAAGACTAGGGACAAAGTAGAAAATGGATAACACTTTTTCCTACTTAGTTTGTAAAGAGGTGGCCTCACTGTGGCCCTCCTATAAAGGGGTGAGATTCTGAAGCAGTGTGTACATTTTTTTCCTTCACTATCTTAAAGGTAGCATGGAGCAGCAGGGAAAACAGAGACTGGCACCAAATTATGTGCACTCAAGATCGGCTTTTTAACTGTGACTCTGGGCAGGTTGCCTGTCCTCACCAAGTCTCAATTTCTTCATTTGTAAATGAAGATGCATTCATGGGTGCTCAAGTGTTTGGTGCAGAACCTGGCAACAACCTAAATCAGCTTGCTCTGCTGAGCCCCGCCCTTAAGGCAGCGGGAAGAAACTTAGCACACTTCTGTTAGAATCTGGAAAATACGGAGATCAATCTGCTCATGAGGACAGCAGTGTCTGTGAGTAGCATTGTCATTAAATATAAACGATGGTGGCTGATGGGATGATTACATTTTCTACGATATAGTCTGCAATGAAGATGATGAACAGCAAAATGGTATAAATTAACCTCTTAGGTTAACATGGGAGAGCAAATGGTGTCGAGTTCTCCAGGCTGACCTAGGATTTTGGAAAGAGTCATAACAGGGAATTGGTTGGTACTCAGCATGCAGCATCTTTGGTTTAATCCACAGTGACTGAGCCCAGTGATCCCAGCACTCAGGAAACTGATACAAGAGGATTTAGTGAGTTCAAGGCCATCCTGGCTACTGGATGAGACTACTGCAAATCAACCAACCAACCAACCAACCAGCCAACTCTAACCACCGCCCAACCCCAAGCAAACAAACCCAGACTGTTTCCCCATGTTCTGTTAGCCAAGCCATCAAACCATGGTGATTACACCACTTTGAGCACTGAAATGACATGACATGTGACCAGAATGGATTCTTTATGTGTTCCATATAATTTAGCTAATGCATGGTGCATGTGTTCAAGAAAAACATTTGTTCAAGTGTATTTGTGGAAATTAAGGGGAAGATTTTACTTGTGTGTATAATTTGGCCACACATACATACTGGAGCAAGGGTCAAAGGGTCCATAGGAAACCTTGCCTTTTCAGTGATTCAGCTAAATGCTTCTAAAGCAAAAGCAAGCATATTGCCCGGTGAATGACTTGCATCGTAGATTTGTTGTTAAGTCTGAATAAGAACACGCAATGACCCAAATCCTGGTTCTAGTCCTGGCTTGTCCATTGATCTAGGATGAGGGAATGAGTCCTGGTTTGTAAACTCTTGGAGTCTTCTTCCCTGATTTCATGTAAGGAAGTGGATGTTAATCCCAGCACTGGGGAGGCAGAGGCAGGTGGCTCTCTGTGAGTTCGAGACCAGCCTGGTCTACAAGAGGGAGTTCCAGGACAGCCTCCAAAGCCACAGAGAAACCCTGTCTCAAAAAACAACAAGCAAACAAACAAAAGAAGAAGTGGATGTTGTCGAAATGTGACAGGTGAACTCCTTGATGCTTAGTCATTTACAGGCAAGCGTTTCTTCCAAAGATTACTGTTTTTATTTTTAATTATGTACTTGTGAGTGTGGGTGTCCACAGAGGCCAGACTTGAATCCCCTGGAGTTGGAGTTCTGCCCTATGTCGGAACAGAACTCAGGTCCTCTGCGAGAGCAGTACAGACCCTTAACTGCTGAGCCATCTCTCCAGACACAGTGATGAGCAACCCAAGAGTTTCAGAAATCCAGTGTTCTCTCTGTGGGTTGCTAGCTCTGTGAGTTGCTAGCGTTATTTTTAAGTATCTTTATGTGTTTTGATGTTATGTTTGTTTTTATGTTGTTTTTTGTTTTATTTATTTATGGATAATTAAAAGTGCATTTGAGCAGGAGGATTGCCTTGAGTTCAAGGCCAGCCTGGGCTGTCAAGTGAGACCTTGTCTCAAAAACACAAAAAGGAAAGTACATATTTGGGGATTACTAGGTAAATAACGATAGAGCCCCAACACTGAGACACAGTTTTTGCATTGTAATTTTTCAGGTTCCCAACAATGGAGTAAATAAAGCGTTTGTTAAAATTCTGTGGGGGATGGGCCAGAGAGACACGCCACAGTCAGGAGTATTTGTTGCTCTTCCAGAGGACCCAAGTTCAGGTCTTAGCACCCACGTCAGGTGGCTTATGGTTAACCACCTATAGCTCCAACTCCAGGAAGTCTAACACCCTCTCTGTCCTCTACAGGCACCTGCTTACACATGTGCATACACACACACACACACAGAATATACATGTATGTATCTATGTATATATGTATGTGTGTATATGTGTATATATAACTTTAGTAAATAATATGTGTACATAACCTTAATTGATAAATAAAAGTATGAAGTTCTGTGGCACCCCTCTAGCAGGTAGCATTTAGGAAAGGAATGTATGCAGGGTCTGCTGTCTGTCCCTGTTAGTGTCAGAAAGTAAATTTGATCAGTGAGAACTATAACCACAGTGCTTTATTTGGTAAGTTGTTAATAAATCACTTTATCACAGCACACACAGTTCGGTAGTTGTATTTTTAATCTTCTGTCTCTCTAAGCAAACACAAATGTTTGCCTTCAGATTCATTCAAATCCCCTCTCTCTCACTTGTAGGAATCAGCTTGCTCTTGGCTTTTCCTGTATTTAAAGTGGGGAAGCAAAGATTTTCAATTTTATGTTTACTGAGCTCAAGAGGAAAGAGTGTATACTCCACTCTGGGGGCCTCTGCCAAATGTAATTTACATTTGAAAAAGGATCACAAAGGGACTGAGATGAAGGGAAACAATTAGTATTGTAGCTGCAGACTGTCCTGTTCCCCCCCACCCCCACCCCGGCCTGTAGCCTCTATCCCCAGGAACTATTGGGGTCACTCCCTTTTCATTCTCAATAGATGCTTGAGTTATGAATGGCCAGTAAACTGGTTGTAATTAATAACTGTTTTAGTGCAAGGCTTGGTTGAAGGAGAGAGCTAGCCACAGTAAATTTGTGAAGGCATTTTGCAGGAAATGTATCATGACAGTAGACTATAAAAGCCGTTGTAATTATCAGTATCAAAGTCCAACGGCAGCGAACTGGCTGCCTCTCAACTGCGACTCATTTTGGCCCTCTAGCTTGTCATTCTTTTGGCATGAAAGGCTTGCTTTTTACAGTTGCAAAGTGACGCGTGTGTGTGTGTGTGTGTGTGTGTGTGTGTGTGTGTGTGTGTGTGTGTGTGTGTATTTCCAAGGAGGAAAGTTCATGTGCTTTTGTCAGGATCCCAAAGGTTCCCACAAATCTAGGCAACGAAGAACACTGGTGTAAGTGTATGTTGTGTAAGAAGCACACTTTTCTTTTCCTATCCTAACGACCTTCCTTAGGAAGAATGCACTAAAACCCAAAGTATATTCAGAGTCCCCCGTCTCCAGCCGAGGTCTCTAGGCTATCAGAGCTGTTGCTGGAATGTGTGAGTAGTGACCTATTACGCCTGAAGTCTCTGCACGGCTGGAATTAAAATGTTATCCGTGGCTTTAAGGCATACAGGAAGGCCTCTTTGTTTACCACAAGAAACACAAAGCAGAGGTTTCCCAAAGCTGTCGGTAGGTGATCTGTCTCACTAGTAATTAATTCACCAGTGAGCAATGGTACACTGTGGTGACTTTTTCAGTAAAGATTTATACTTACAGCCATCCTGGGCATGATCCGTTCTTCTATGCAAAGTACTTTTTTGACCTAGAGGAGACAAATGCAAATTTTTAATGAGCTGTGGTATGTGGAGGCAGCGAGCTTGAAGGTCTTCTTGATGTATGTATACATCCTTCACCCATCCCTCAGGTGGTGTGTACATGTGACCTGTGTATCCACATTGATTACAGTGTTGTAAAGAGGGCAAGAAGCTGGGTTTGGTGACCCATGTCTGTAAACCTCACACTTGGGAGACCGAGGCGGGGGTTTGCTAAGAGTTTGAGGCCAGCAAGGCTACATACTGAGTTCCTGGTCCAGGACAACCTAGGATATCGTGTGAAACCCTGTCTCAAAGGAAAGAAAAAAGGAAAACCAAAAAGTTACTGTTAGTTGAAAAATACCCACTCTGGGTTTTACTTTCGAGAGCCCGCCCTCCTGCCTGCCCTTGTCCAGACCTAATATGGTAGAAAAGAAACAAAGCGGCCCCATGGCCATCCTGTGTCGGCACTGGGGCTGTCTTTCAGCATCCCTCATACACCTCACCTTACTTTACTGGAGAAAGCCTTCACTGTGGAGTGGGTATATTGGTTCTCATCACCTGCCCCTGGTATGCACACGTGCAGTTGAGCCGTTGCAACTTCTTGCAATTTCCATGCTGAGGAAATCAGGAATTTGTGAACCTCGGGGTGGCACTACCCTGTGATGGACTTGCGGTGCTTTTCCGTGCCCTGTGCACGTGTGGAGGTCAAAGGACAGCTGTGTGGAACTGGCTCTCTTTTTCTAGCCCTATGTGGGTTCTAGACTAACTCAGGCCGTATGTTCTAGACTAACTCAGGCCGTATGTTCTAGACTAACTCGGGCCGTATGTTCTAGACTAACTCAGGCCGTCGGTGCTTTGCCTGCTATGCCACGCACCCTCTTGCTTGGTTTGGGTTTCAGTGTGTTCTGCATGTGTGAGAGCAAATGTGCAGACGTGTGGGGGTTGGGGGGTGTGTCCTCCTCTCCTGGACTCTGCCTTAACCCCTTGACCGCTGAAGGGCTGCTAGCCAGTGTAGCCGAAGCCATTCTCCTGTCTCTGGTCCCAACTGCATCATAAAGCATACAAGAGACCCTGTCGTCACACCTGACCTTTTATGTGCAGGCTGGGGATCAGAACTCGGATTTTTATGCCTGGCCACTGAGTCATTTCCTCAGCCTCTGATTTTTATCTTTTGTTATTATTATAAAATGAATGAGATTGTACTTTTAGCACTTTCTACCACTTATTGGACAAATACTTATTTAAATTAGCTTACAATCTACTTGATCTTGGCTAGGCTCTCTCATATATGCCGGTTGAATGTCATTTTCACTTTCTTTGCTGTAATTAGACAGGCATTGGTAGCTCAGACTCCCTGAAATGCAGCCAGAGTGAGCTGGCTTCTTAATGGGTTTATGAGGATAGCACACTTGAGTCGCCTAATGGATTCCATCCTTGAGACGCTAGTTTAAAGCCTGCTGCACAATTACATATGCTAAGCCGTAGCCACTTAAAAAGTTTGTCATTAAAAGCTACAGAAATTTTTGTTTGAGAGAGAGAGACTTAAATGTAAATAATTGTTGTTTGCCATCAAGTTAATTATGTGCTTGTATGCAAAGCCCTATTCACACAGACCATTGTGAGTCTGTCCTGGAAAAACTATCCACTGAGTCTGGGAATGGGAACAAGAAGTTCATCTTAATTCCGCAGGTGCATATTGGAAGTGGGAAACAGGAATTGGGAGGAGAAAGGCTGTGTGAGTGGCCTTTGACCTCTCTGAGGTTGATTGTAGGTTCACCCCCAGAACTTCCTCCCCAGTGTAAAATCAGCTGAACGGTCACATTTTGTCCATAACAAATGTAGAATGGGCTCACTTTGGGAGCTCATTAGAGCACACAGGTGCTCAGGCCCCACCCCAGGTATGCTGAAGTAAAATGCAGTGTCTTAACACGTTCCCGAGTCATCTGCGTACTCTGTTCAGAGAGGCACAGCTCCGGGTTCAGTGATGGCAGCTCTTTAAGTGATCCCTTGGTTGTCATTCCTTGATTTTTTGGAGACAGGGTCTCATGTAGCCCTTGCTAGCCTTGAGCTGGCCATTAGTGAAGTCTGGTCTTGAACTCCTGATCCTCCGGCTTCTTCCTCTGGAGTGCTGGCTGGTGTGAGATACCAGTCCTAGCTTTTAATTACTCTTTTCAGAAAATGTACCCATTCTGGGTTTGTTTTACTTCCTTTCTGTTGTAATGAATTTGGTTTTTAAAAAAATACTTTTACTTTTCAAAGTGTGTGTGTGTGTGTGTGTGTGTGTGTGTGTGTGTGTGTGTGTACATGAGCACAGTGACTGAAGAGTCCAGAAGGAGCCATCGCATCCCTTAGATCTGGAGTTACTTGACATGGGTTCTGAGAACTGAACTTGGGTCTTCTGCAAGAGCAGCAAGTGCTCTTAACTGCCCAAGCCATCTCTCCTGCCCCTCCACCGCTCAAAGATTAAAGGAGTGAATGTCTGTAGGGTTCTTACAACAGTTCAAAGCAATGTTCATCATCTTGGTGTCTCTATTGTTTTCTTATTATTAGTACCACCATCATCGCTGCTACCACATAACCAACTCAAGCCGCAGTTTCTCTATCCAGGAAAATTTGCACAGTGAATACAAGCAGTAACTGTAGTGATTTCTTTACAATAGTCAAGTCTTACTGTGAATGCAAATATGATACCCCAACTTCTTTCCTATTTGATTTTTACCTTTATTATGCCTACCTATATGGGTAGATAGGTATGGCTATTGCTGTGGAGTAGTTTATTTGCATCAGTGCATACATGCACGTGAGTGCGGTGTTCTTAGGGTCTGTAACTCTGGAGCTGGAGTTACAGGGTGGGTGCTGGGAATTAAGTTCCAATCTTCTAGGGGAGCAGCAAGCACCTTATTTTTTAATTGAAAACAAAGTCATTTTCATAAACAGTATTTTAATGACAGCTGCCCTCCCTCATCTCCCCCAAAACCTCTGCACCTTCTCATTCTTTCAATCCCAAACTTCTCTCTGTGTTTTTTTTTTTATTCTCCAGATTTATTTTGGTAAAAAACATCAGATATAACCTTTCAAAAATTACATTAATGTTTAACATGCATTCAAATAACTTTCTTTTTTTTCCAGTTTAAATTTAGATAAGAAACGAGGTTGCTTCACAAGTCAGTTCCAGGTCCCGCTCCCATTCCCTCCCCTCCTCCCGTGTCCTCCCCCCAACCCCCCCCCCCCCCCCCGTTATCCCCTCATTCCCCCAGGGAGGGTGAGGCCCTCCATGGGGGTGTCCATAGTCTGTCATTTCATATAGGGCAGGGCCTAGACCCTTCCCCAAGAGTTCAGGGTGAGAGTGCACCTCACATTGTTCTATGGGAGTCCAAAGTCCGTGTGTATACTTGGGATGGGTACTGATCTGCTGCCCAAGGCTCAATAGGTTCCCTAGGCCTCCTCACTGACACCCAAATTCAGGGGGTATTGATCAGTCCCATGCTGGATTCCCAGGCTGATGCCTGGGATTCAAGAGTTAACCCTTGTCAGGTCAGCTGTTTCTGGGGGTTAAACCAGCCCAGTCTTAATCCCTTTGATCATCAGTCCTCCCTCTCTGTTACTGGCTTTCTTGAGTTCAGCTCAGTACTTAACCAGCCACTAAATGAAGTTTCTGTTTCCCAGACTCTCTGGCCATAGGATTGTAGGCTGGCACTCCCCAGATCTATGTCTAAAATCCATATATGAGAGAGTACATGCCATGTTTCTCTTTTTGTGACTGGGTTACCTCACTCAGGATGGTTTCTTCTAGTGTCATCCATTTGCCTGCGAATCTCATGATTCCATTATTTTTTTCTGCTGAATAGTACTCCATTGTGTAGATGTACCACATTTTCTCTATCCACTCTTCGGGTGAGGGACATCTAGGTTGCTTCCAAGTTCTAGCTATTACAAATAAAGCTGCTATGAACATAGTGCAACAGACATCTTTGTTGTATGAATGGGCATCTTTTGGATATATGCCTAAGAGTGGAGTTGCTGGGTCTTGTGGTAGGTTTATTCCCATTTTTCAAGACAGGGTTTCATTGTGTTGCTTTGGCTGTCCTGGGTTTGGCTGTCCTGGAAATAGCTCTGTAGATAGACAAGGCTGGCCTCGAACTCAGAGATTCACCTGTGTCTGCCTCCCTAGTGCTGGGATTAAAGGCATGTGCCACCAGCCCCCGGCTGAAATTTTAAACTCTCTGCAATCAAAGCCCCCAAAGCCCTGTATAAACCTTTCAGGTGACAGCTGTCACCTTGTGTTGTTGATGGTTGGTATTCCCTCATGTCAGGAGGGCTGGGGAGAAGTCACTGGGCCTTCCCGAGATTCTGGCCCCTCCCACTTATGCCACCTGCGTGTAGATGTGCCCTAATAGCTGGTGGCTCATGAGATTTGGGATACGTGGACTGAAAAATTAATAAGGAGGACTCCACTTATGGGGAAGTGGTCATCCCTGCTGAGGTCCCTGTGCTCCCGTAAGTAAGCAGTCAGCAGTTCTCTACAGATGAGCCAGGAGTAGATGGCTCATATTGCTGACAGCATCGCATGCTTTGGGCAGGACCTGGGGAAATCAGCCTGGGCCTGAAGTCCTCCTTAGTGGTGGACCCTCTTTGCTACATTCTAGAAGCACCAGGCAAGATGTACCAGCTGCTACAGTAGTGGCACAGGGTGTTAGGGATGTCACTGATTTTCTGGTTAAATTTAGGGCCCACTCCGAAGGGGGAAATTCACATCTGCTACTAGGAGTGCAGCATAAAACTAATGGCCAGGGAGGTCCTAGGTCCCAGTGGGGAAGCGGTTGCTATTGTCTTGTTGAATGAATGTGAGGTGTCTGTCACATTATCTTCTAAATCTCTGTTTGTCGATGTCAGCCTTGGCTAGGGAAGCTGCTTTTCACAGTGAGTCTCTCCAGAGACTCATGACAAGTCAAGCTCCTGAGATCAAATGACCTTTGGTGTGGAATGGCAGTCTAATGGCTGACTAAAGATGAAAGAGAATCATTGGGCATCTTTGCCCTCCTTCGGTGCTTGGGAAAGAACTTAAGAATGGGAGGAAGGGGGAGGTGGAGAGATGTAGAACCCTATCATCTGAGCTAAACAGCCATGGTCTTCATCAAGAGACCCCAGCGTTAGACTTGTTAACGCTCCACCATTCCCTCATAGAAGGAGGTGGAAGGCATCATCCGGCCACCTCACCTGAGATTTCGACCCCTCCCTCCTGTACCTCTTGGCCATTTGTATGTAATTCTGTCCTAACTACGTGTGGTCATGTGGTCTCTGAAGATGTCAGGGTGCATGGGCTGTGGAGGGCTAACGGAAGAGAGAATTCTGTCTCTGCAGCTATGGGGAAGTCAACATCCACGCTGCATGGTGTGACTGCCTTGGGGTCCCCTAAACTCTATAAGTAAGCCCGATAGACTCATTGGTTCCCCAAGATGGCTTGGTGCAGTTATGCATTGGTTTGTTGTTGGGCCTTGTAAGGAGCATATAGACATTTATGTCTCCCAAGGGAGGAGTTCTCCAAGCAATGCTCGGGATTCAGGTCCTAGTCAGGACTTTTATGGGAGTCATTGTCTTCTTATCAAGAGAGCCCTGGTTATCCTGTGGTGACAAGTGCTAACAGTCCCCAAGCTTGGGCTCTGACTCTGCCCAGCTGACCACTGCCTAGCAGTGATAGCTTAAGGCGTCATGCACGTGTGAAGAAATTTCAGCGTTGGTGTTGGTGTTCTACCTGTGTGTGGAGCAGTCCCGTACAGCCTCTGTGGGACTCGTTTCCATTTCAAAAGCTTGCACTCTCAGACTCTTAAAGATCTGTTTAGTGATAATCGCATGTTCAAGGAATAAGCAACTGGAATAGAATGGCCTTGGGGAGCTGTTACAAATACAAACACATCAAATGCAACATATTTCTCTATTGTGTTGCATGAAGTATGTCCTCACGGCTTTGCTGAATACTGGATTTCAGAGATGGAAACATCTGTTCAGCAGATACGCCCAGAATGCTTTCTGTCTTCCTTGCAGGAAACGCTGTCTGCAGACATCTTCTGTTGTTACAATGTTGTTAATATTTGTAGCAGATGCATGGGGACCAGGCGGCAGAGAGGGCAGCCTGGCATCCTAGTGCCTCTTAGAGTTTTTGCAAGATTTTAAGCTGTGTCTCTTGTCTTAATTGGAACAAATTAATGGGAGTCTTGAAGAAGTTTGTGCCAATGTGATTGTTTAACGATTGCATCTATATTAGAGTTAAATGACCCGTGTCCCTGTCTTCATGGGAGTTTTGTCATGCTCGGCTATAACATTTCATGGGATCGGTTGGCTGCATTGAACTGGTTTTATAGAATGAGTAAATAAAAATTAATTGGGTACATTCCACTTGTAGAGAAGAGTCTCCCCCCACCCCGTCCCTGCATGCCCCTTTTCTCTGGCTGGGTGCAGATGCAAGTTCTGAAGGAACCTGGCTTCCTAAGGCTTCCCGTCCTCACCTGACTGAAGGAAAGCCTCTGCAAATGCACAGATTGGAGGAAAGAGATTTTTTTCCCTTAAAGCACCATCTTGAATCCATAATTGTTCAGAAGACCAAGATGTTAATTTCTGACATTTCACTGGATGTGGCTACCAGATTCATGAAAGGAAAAGCTATTTCAACAGCAATGTGTCTTCATTCTTTTTATGAAGTTAGTTTTAGGTCCAGGTCAACATACTCCTCAACCATGCCCTATTATGCACTATAAGCTCAGTTGACCACTATATGTTTTCCATACTGGATCCTCAGTGGCCAGTCTCCCTTTTTTCTTTCTGGGTACCGCTTCCCATTTCATTCTGAAGAGATGCACTCACATTACAAATGATGAATATATCTCCATGGAAACCCTCCCCCCATGAATGTTAGATGAATGCCATACTTCTCAAGAATAGCATTTTTATGACTTATTGATGCTACAGCAACCCAGCATTTGGGTTTGTCACATTGGTGCTTTACACAGTGTTTATTTCTCTGAGCCTCACTTTTATTTGTTCTGTTTGTATGATACTGGGGATTGAACCTAGGGCCTTATGCATGCTAGGCAAGCACTCTATCCCTGAACTGCACCCTAGCCCGCAGAATCTCATCTATAAATTGGGTTAATAACAGTCGTATTACAAGATGCCTGTGATTTAGTGAAACGGTGTGCATGGGTACTTGGCACCAGCCTGGCCCCAAACCTGCAACTCCTTCTGACCTCTTTCCCTTTCCTTCTAGCAGAATTGCTTGGAACTATGATGCATCCATGTGTGTGAGATCCTAGGTGTGCATGAGTGCGTGAGTGAGTGCCTGCCTGTGTTCATGTGTACATGTGTGCACATGTCTGTGTATTCCCATGGAGACCTCCCCATAACAAAGATTTCCTGTGCACTCAGAATAAGATAAAAGAAGACAAGGTCAGAGAGTAGGAAATACCGCAATTTTGAGGTTCCTCTCTCCCTCCTCCCCCCCCCCTAGTTTTTTTGAGATGGGCTCCCAGTGTGGGCCTTGAACTGGTAACTTTTACTGCCTTGGCCTCTCAAGTGCTATGATTATAGGCACCAGCCACTGTGCTTACCTCGTAAGGGTCTTTTTCATGCTAGTTAAACATTCAGATTCTATCTTATGTTCCCATTTGGCTGGAACTGAGTAATTTGTCTTCCTAAAAGGTTTATTTGTAGTAATCAGTGTAGGATAAATTGGCTTTTAGTTATATGCCTGAATAATGTAAGGATGTTTTTGCTTATTGGACAGCAGTCTTATATGACTGGAAGGGAGCACCCCACCCCATCCCCATTTCTTCTCCTACATGCATGGGATGAGAGCTAGATTTTGAGAGAGTTGAAATTTCTTTGCCTGTTTGTTTTTGTTGTATTTGTTTGTTTTCTCTTTGAGACAGGCTCTCTTTGTGTAGCCAGGATGCCCTTGAACTTATGGTATTTCTTCTGCTTCTTAGTCCCTTAAGAGCTATACCACCATCCCTTTATTTTTTTTACCTTTATTTATTTGGGGGGAGGGGCGTCGTGTGCCATGAGGCATATGTGGAGGTCAAAAGACAACTTGTAGGAGTTGTTTCTTTCCTTCTACCATGTGGGTACCAGGGATGAACTCAGGTCATCAGGCTTGGTGACAAGTGCCTCTCCACACTGAACCATCTTGCCTGCCCCCGCCCTTTGATTTCTAGGGACTGTAATGATTTACAGACCAGTTAGGGCTGTGTATCGGAAGCTTCAAGGACTTTTCCCTCTGAAGGTTTGTTAATTGATTTTGTTGTTGTTTGTTTGTTTGTCAAGACAGGGTTTCTCTGTATAGCCCTGGCTATCAGGGAACTTTCTCTGTAGATCTGGCTGTCCTCAAACTCAGAGATCTCCTGCCTCTGACTCCCAAGTGCTGGAATCAAAGGTTATTTGTCACAATTGCCTGTCCAATTGATTATTTTTTAAACCAATTGACAGGATAAAGGGCACATTGACTTATTGATATACATAGGAGCCATTAAATTGTGAAACTCAAAAAGTCAGATTGTTGAGGCATGATTAATTTCTTATTAGGGGAAAGAGATACAGGGCACAGGGCATCTTTTGTGTGTGTGTACGTGTGTGTGTGTGTGTGTATTTTTAGGGGGGCTTACGTGAGCTAGAGAACAAGCAGTGTGTTGGATAGAATCCCTCTGAGTCTCAAGAGTGATGCTGGAGTATGACCCTCCTGCATCAGTAAATAAGGGAATTTGAGGACAATTGTGTCTGTCTTGGTGGATCTGAGATAAATCTAAGGTAAACAAGGGAAATCCCCAGGAAGCTCTGTCTGTGCTTCAGGGTGCAGGTTGGCTAAAGTTAAAGAGAGATGACTGACCAGTTCGGTTTGTCTAAGTGCTGCATGCAGAGCCCCTGGATTTCTAAGTCCAGAGAAGGCAGTTGAGCACAGAGGGCGGCTTTCCCTGAATTGAGGTGGCCAGCAAGAAGGGCCAGCAGAGGCTGCTTCCAGAATCTGCCTGCAGGACAGTGATACCCATCCATGGCAGAGGCAGAGCTGCTCCAAGGGACCCTGGCATTGAATTTCCCTCAGTGAACTGACTGTGAGGGTTCAGCCGAATAGACCCCGGGCTTGAGCTTCACACTGGCTGTGACATTTCCTTAGGACAACAGCTGATGAGGAAAAAAAGTTTACAAAATCACTGAAAGATTTATGTTGGAGAATCTGACACCTATGGAATAACATAGATTAAAAGAAAAAAATCGCTTCAGTCTCACCCCACTCACAGAGAATCACCACTAACAATTTAACCCCTTGTTCAGGTCAATGATTGAGATAACCAAAATGGTCCCAAATCAACTTGATTTATTGATTGTTTGTCTTGGGTTGGCAAGTGTAGTTGCTGCAGGTCTTAGTGAGGTGGCCTGCTGTGGCCCAGCTGTCAAGGAGTTGGCTTCCAGGTTTAAGTCCATACTCTAAGAGGTTCTGGTCACAAGGCAGGGGAGCCTTGTGAGTCTCATATTGCTAGTGGAGTTTTAAGTTTCCAAGCCTGGGCCCTGGTAACCCCAACAAGGCAGGCGGAGCCGCCTGTCCCCAGTAACGCCAATTTGAAAGAAAAAAAGAAGTCAGCAGGTCTATTTAATTTGGACACATTGAGAAGCTAATGACCCTCAAGTGCAGTTTGGGGATGTCATCACATCAGATTTAAATAGAGGGCAGGAGGTACGCACAGCTGAGTAGCACAGGTCCAGATGTGGTCCCGCCCACCCCTAGGCCATCATTGTTCTGGCTTGTGTAAGTTGTTAAAATGTGAACTCTCCTTCTGGGACACGCATTCCTTCTCTGGCTGACACCAGGTTTCAGCCTCTCCCAGTGTTGTTTCAGTTGTGGGATAACTGATAAGAGGGACAGAAATGTCTTGCTTTAGAACAACTTTACTCCTTCCAGGACTGTTAGAGCACAGTCTTTATATATGGAAATTGCTGATAAGGGTAGAGTCGCACATTATGTTGGATGGGGATCCTATTGACATGCAGTCACCAGGAAAGTATGGTTGTCTTTTTAGTGTGACAAGGGTCTATGTGTGTGGGAAGAATGCTGCCTGCCTACTGAGCGTTCCTTCCCTTTGACTTTCTAGTTTCAGGAGCATGGAAAACAGGGAGAGTTCAGAGTTCCTGACTGAAGAACAGGGCCTACCTAGCTTGATGACAGAGCACTTGCCTAGCATGCATGAAACATATGAGTTCCAATGCAAATACTACCAAAGCAAAGTTTCTATTTAGAAATGGGATGGCGCCAGGCGATGGTGGTGCATGCCTTTAATCCCAGCACTCAGAGGCAGAGGCAGAATCTGGGTGGATCTCTGAAAGTTCGAGGCCAGCTTGGTCCACAAAGCAAATTCCAGGACAGCTAAGGCTGTTACACAGAGAAACCCTGTCTCAGAAAAAATAAAAATAGAAACAGGGTGTGGCATGAAACCTCTTTTCTCCATGCAAGCTCTGACATAGGCCTAGCTCTTGCCCAAGGGCAAATGAGTATTGTATGCTACTCCCTGTACCCCATCTCACAAGGTCACTTCAGGCCAGTTCTCTGTGGCCAGCACACAGTAGTGTAAGAGATCAAATATAGCTTTCTTGGTCATGATACAGAAAAATCTTCCTTAGATTAAAAAACAAAACAAAGAAAAAAACCACTTCCTTTTGTTCTTTTCAGTTAAATGCTTATTTTCCCCCATCTTAAATAAAAAATAAATAAATAAACCTCAACCCTGAATGACACAGTATGGATGAAATTGAATTACAAAAGTCAGCTCTTGATTTCGAAGAGAAAACTATGCTGTGTTGCCATGGTTACGCTGCATTGTCCTTCCATAAGGCAGAGCCCAGGGACATGTCAGAAAGGCACTTGATGAACCCTGGGAGGTGCCCGTGCTCTGAAGCCACCTGCGGGGTTACTGCTGAGCCAACTCAAGAATAGTCAGAATTTTCCATCAGAAGACAAGCTTTTCTGGTGCTTTGTGTTGTGGTAAGGATGGGTGAAGGACCGGATGTGTTTGTTTCTGCACTGGGGGCTTCCAGTTCACCAGCACCCAAGACTACACCCGCAGAGGGCTTTCCTGATAGGACTGCACTGGAGTGTCCCAATAGACTGTAAACTTGTAAACCTTCCAATTGTTGCATTATTTCTCTTCCTGTTCCTGCTGTGTCTGCTGTTCATCCAGTTATTTATTTATTTATTTTTATTCAAACATAGTACCGGAAGCTTTAGGTTGGGTGGTCTTAGCTTTTTATTTCTTCTGTTTGTATTGGTTGGGTGTGGATTAGTTTTCATCAGTTACTGTCTGTCTTGTCCAGATAGTTTCCTTTTCATTTCGGAGGCAGGGGCAGTGAATCCCAGGTGGGTCTCTATCTCACTGCATGGTGGAGAATGGCCTTGGACTTCTGATTCTCCTGCTTCTACCCCAAGTGCTGGCATGGCCTGCTTACACATTTTCCTGGAAGTGGCACAGCTCAGGTGGAGGAACTAGGTACCCAGATTCCGTTATGATCCATAATGCTGTGGCTTTTGTTTGAGCTACTTTGAGTCCTCAGTCCTGGCTGCCGCCCTTAGGAGGAGACTGATGTAGTACTCACTGTGGTAGTTGCCCACTGCTAGGATTTAGGACTGACTTGCATACTGAATTCTCACTTTGCTTAATTTTCTTAAAATTCAAGGAGTGGTGGAGGGCAGGGCAAACACACTTGTTACATTGTGCACATGGAGGTCAGGAAACAATTGAGAAGATTCAGCTCTTTCCTTCCACTATGGATTTAACTTAGGTCATCAGGTTTGCATAGTCAGCGTTTTAAAAACCCTCCAAACCATCTTGCTGGCCTAATTCTCATTCAACCTAAACCATCTTTCTATGATGCCAGATCCTGGTCCTGTAGGTGTATCTTGTGGTTTCTGGAATACTAATGTTATTTGCAGGCTTTTGCGTGGTGATGGGGATGAAAGCCAGGACCTAATATGTGCTAGGCAAGAACTCTGCCCCAGACCACTCTTTGTCCTCTGTGTCTTAGGCAAGGATCTCTGGTATTCCCAGTAATATTACAGATGCTAATAGCAGATGTTTACTTGAACTCGTGCATGCATAGACATGCTGTTGCTCCAAGTACTTCATGCAGTCATTCAATCCTCACAACCTGGAAAACCCACTAAATGGAGAAACTAGGCTCTGGGATTTGAGATTTCCCCATGTCTTCACCTGCAAAGTGGTGTAATCAACTCTGAGCCCTGGTACTCAGCTCTGTCTGAGGGTAAACCTGGAATGCCTTCCCTTCTGTGTCTGTCATGCTGTCTTGTTCTTCTTTGGAGTTGCTAATGCCGGTGGGTACAGTTGGAATGTCTTCTTTTTGTTAAGAGGAAAATTGCTCAGTGGCACATGCTTTAAGGGTCTCATCTAAGTGACTCTTAAAGACATAGCAGCTAATCGTGTCATGCTTGAAAAACAAACAAACAAGGCTTATAGCATGCATCACCATGCCTGGCATTTCCTCCTCTTTCTTTCACTCTTTGTTGCATTGTACTATGATGCTATACTCTCACTGGGGTCTTATGCTGTGGTTCTGTTAGCCTTGAACTTGGTATCCACCTGACTCTGCCTCCTACATAGCTGGAATGCAGGTGTGTACTGCCACAATCACTCCAATTTGTAAAGAAGGGGGAAACTGAGGCCCAGAGTAGGCCCCAAAGCTTGGATTGTTTTTTTGTTTTTGCAGTTACTGGTTTTTGTTGTTGTTGTTGTTTTTTTTTTTGTAAACTAGCAGTGAAATACTTGAGTTTTCATATACATTGGTTCTTTCTTCCAGTTATGATAGGCTGTTTGGTGACCTTGAGGGAAAGAAAACAAAAACTTAACCCTTTCTTCAGCTTTACTGAATTGTGGTTCTGCTAGAGTTTGTGAAAAGTTTGGAGGACATGCCATTCTCGAACTAAAGAAAGTAATTTGGCCAAGCTAAGCACTAAATCTCCCTGAGCTCTTGCTACCAGCGCCCTCCCACCCCATCTTCTTCCTTTCTGGGCTCAGGTATTCTCCTTCCTAAGTCCGAGTCTCCTCCCGTGAGTCCCACCTGGCAGTGTGTGAGCCCCACCGGAGGACTGTCCCACCCCAGTACTGTGCAGTAATGCCCTGTTGTGCCTGGGGAGTGTGACACAGCCAAAGTGTTTAGGGGACAGTTCCCATGTGTCACACTGATGAGCCAAGAAGTGTTGTTCAGTGCCAGAATGCTGGACAGCAAATCAAGTTTCTAAGGAACTAAACATAGATCAGGGACAGGCCAATGCAAATGCTCCTTATTTTAAAAACAATCCGAACACCTTATGTAAGTGTTCAGATATGGCTAAAATGGGTTTCAGTGGACCCTAGCACTGCTACATGACTTGTGTATTCAGCCTACAGTGTTTTTGGTCTGGCCTGCTCTTGCTGTTTAATTGCATTTGCTATATGAACCATTTTGCAATACTGCTGACCCGTGTGCAAAGCATTCAGGCATACAGGAAAGTGTTTATGCAATATTTAGGTGGCTTTCAAAATAGGAACTTGGTGCCAAGTGGTTAAATTTTAAGCACTATGTGCTCTACATTCCCATTTTGGAAAGAGAGGAGTTATACACATGTATATCTGCATGTGAACACGTGTGCACAGAGTATAACATGCCATGGTATCATGAAGACTTGTTAAAATCCGTGGCTGTGGGGCTGAAGAGATGGTTCATTGGTTAAGAAGTCTGACTGCTCTTCCAGAGAACCCGGGTTCAGTTCCCAGTACCCATATGGCAGCTCACTCCTGTTTGTAACTCAAGATCTGACACCCTCACACAGACATACATGCAGGTAAAATACCAATGCACATTAAAAAACAAAAACAAAAAAATGTGGCTGTGTCTCATTCCTGTAGTGTCGCGTCTAGTGGGTCTGTGGTGGGTAGATGTGTTACTGAAGAAAGCTTGTAGTTGATGCTGGTGCAGTTCAGCCTGGCGATCATTCGGAGAAGCACCATGGGGGAGAAAGAAGTCTAGAAGGAGTACCCACCATTGTATCATCAATAGTTGTTCATCTCCAGGCAGCAGGATTACTAAGGCCTCTTTTTTTGCCTTTGCACTTTCCTGTATTTGTTGTTCCCAGTGACAGGGTGTGGCTGTTTTCATCAGAAGGGATATTGTAGTTATTTTGAGGCTGTGTCTTAACATGTCATGAGCACATACAGTGTTTCTTGTCCTCCACTGTCCAGTCTTATCATATTGGCCTTATGAAAACAAAGATTCCATGTTGCAGTGTATTGTCCCTGGTCCTGCCACAATGTAGCCATCTAGGAAGACCTTATTTGAGGATGGAGGGATGGCTTTGGGGTTAAGAAAACGTACTATTGGTGCAAATGGTGGCTCACAACCACCTGCAACTTTAGTTCCAGGGAATCTAGTGCACTCTTCTGATCTCTGTGGGCTCCTGCATGAACGGGCTGCACACATTTACACCTAGATACACACATATAAAAATAAATGTTTTTTAGAAAGGGACCTTACTTCTTCCAGGGATCTCCATCAGTTCTTGTTAGTGAGCACATGCACTCAGTAGACGCTTCCTAACTCTACTTAGAATAGACTCCTGGCCATGCCCTGTGTTTCTCCATTAAGGCTGTTTCATGTGTATGAATTGTCTTTAATAGCTCTTTGGAAGAGAGAAGCCTTCCTCAGAACATGAAAGAAGAGTAAAGAATCTGTCTAAGGTAGTAGAAGAAGTCATGACCAAGATGACTTTTGGTCTCAAAATAAACCAGTAACCAATGAGCCAATAACAAAACCCAAGCACCAGAATGTCACGGCAATGTCTGGACCAGCGGTCCCAGGGTTTGCATGTGTATAGCACTGCACTTGATGCTTTGTGCATGCATGTGTCTCATTGATATTTCTAGGAAAGTCCCATCGCAATTGAAAATAAGCTTCTATGTCAACTCATTGGGAAAACACGGAACTTAGAATCCAGAGAAGTAACATTTAGGTTTGAGTCTATCAGATTTCAGGTCAGTCAGTTGACCTCTTGATTTTGGCCCTCATCTAGACAGAGAGATGGCACTTTGTGGATGCTGTGGATTATCATAAAGGCCAGGTGATCCCGGCTCAGAGAGGTCTGGTTAGGACCACATTAACCCCTCTGACTCCTAAGTCAGGAAGTGACCCCAGCAGTAGGATCAAGCACCCATTGCCACTCCCTTTGTAGAAACGCTTATTTTCCCAGTCTCCTGTCTTGAGGACAGTTCTGGCAAAGCTCGGCAGGTCTTGGGTTCTGGTCTGCTTTGCACTCCACCCAGCCAGCTTGGCAGTGGCACTGGCTGTGGAATGACCGCTGAGGTCAGACAACTTGAGGAAAAGCAAGATAGCACCAGAGCTGTTTTTCCCTGATAGCGTTAAGTTCTTTTCCTAAGCGGGTCTCCAGGAAGTTAAAGTATTTACTGTCTCTATGGAAATCCCTGAGTCTGTTACATAAAAGTGATCCCTCACCTGGGGAATGTGTTTGTCATTTCCTTGCTCACTGGCCGCATCCAGAAGCTGGGGGGGGGGGGCGGCACTTTGTGGGTTTCCTTGCTCATGGTGTCTCTGAACAGTGGCTAAGACAGACTCATATGTTGGAACACTTGGTCCCTAAACAGGAGTACTGTTTTGTAAGGTCATGGAACCTTTAGGAGGTAGAGCCTTTTTGGAAGAAGTGAGTCACTGGAGATAGGATTTGGGGTTTGATAGGCCTGGCCCGACCTCTTGTTCATTCTTTTCTGCTTTCTGAGTTCTGTTGTCATGTGACCAGCAGGCTCTAGCCCTGCTCCCGTGCCTTCCCCATTATGAGGCCCTGCACCTCTTCTCAAACTCTGAGCCAGAATGAAGCCTTCTTCCCTTAAGCTGTTCATTACTGGGTATTCCAACACAGAAACAAGGAAACAAATACAGTGTTCCTAATTCCAGTCATTACAAAGAAGTTAACAGTAGAAAATTAATTACGGGCCAGATGTGGTGAGGCATGCCTGTAATCCCAGCCATTAAATGGTCGAGGTGGGAGGATCATGAATTTGAGGCCAGTCTGGTGGGACATCAAAAGACCTTGTCTCTAAAAACCAATGGTGATGATGGTGATGGTCGTGATGATAGTGATGATGATGGCATTACTTTTTTCTTAAAGAGCTGTTTTGTTTGTTTAAGAATTTTTCTGAGTCATTGCTTGTGACAGGAGATCATTCCAGAATGCTCACAAAGTCCCAACTGTTCATAATCTTTTGTATTATGTTTTATCTAATGTGTCTGTGTTGCATGTGTGCATGATTGGTGCCCATGTAGAGGTCAAAGGACACCTCTTAGGGAGTCGCCTTTCTTTTTCTATCATGTAATTCCCAAGGATTGAACTCAGGTGGTTGGTGTGGGGCAAGCACTTTTACTGCTGAGCCATTTCTGCAGCGCTGCCTCGTAATCTTGTGGCTAGCTTTTATGTTATCTTTAATATCCCTGATCTTACGTAACATTTCTTCACATTTCTATTATCTGTCATTCGTTCTAAAGTCACATTCAGTGGTTAGTGTGATTCAGGTTATTCTAAAGTTGAAGTTCAAGATTTGCTATGCCCCTGGCTATGTGTTTTTGCTTCAGATGTCCTGTTATGGATGTTAAAATTTTTGAAATGCCCTTTGACCCTCATGTCATTCCCCTAAGCTGGAGGATACCTTTCTTACCCTGGTGTTCTGCTGTTCCAGTGTCATGGGCGTCATAACCACAGAGAGCAGGCTTTGGTAGGGAGGCCCAGTATGTGTACAGTCTGCTTCCTGTGTACGAGATGGAGCAGGAGAAAATAGATTCTGAGTTTCCTCTTCCCTTCTTGGTCCTGAAAACTACTTTGGTCAGTGAAGTGTAATGTGATGTGCCGTTGCTCCTGTCGCCTTTGTAGTGACATGGCTGCTGGCTAATGGATGTCCGCAGGTCCCAAGCTGCCTGGTCCTGGAAATGCTCATTCTCTCTTGTGCCCCATTCCCGGTGGTGGGGGCCAGGGTTTCCCTGTGTAGTTCTGGCTGCTCTGGAACTTACTGTGTAGACCAAGCTGACTTTGAATTCACAGAGATCCACCTGCCTCTGCCTCCTGAGTGCTGGGATTAAAGGCATGGGCCACCACCTTCCAGCATCCTATGTTCTCTTCTGACTAGCACAGAAGGAAGATTTCTTTAAACTTCATCTGAGACAGGTTTGTGTTTTGGACATTTTGGAAAGCAAACTCCAGAAGTATGTTCACACAACTACCTGAGCTACAGAGACACACAAACATGTGACGGCATCATGGTACATTACAGCCACCACGTCTGTTCACAGAAGATAAATGTTTTCTTCTCAGAGTTAATAGCAACTTGGCATGAAGACCGATTTTTCTGCGCTTGGTCCTGCCACCTTTACACGATGATTGGTTTATGCGGGCTGTGAATACGGCAGCCTCTCGTGCAGTGTCAGTCGGTTGGGGTCAGGATGGGAATGATTGATGTATTTAATAAGCACAGCCATTTGTGCAGCGGTATAGGACTTTTTCTTCATTTGCTTCTCCTCTCCAGAGTATCTTCTTCATTAATAACTAATTTCCCCTCAGACATCCTAGTGTTTCCTAATTCAGAATAGACTCGTAGGACAAATAGTTCTGCCAACCTTTACTATTTATTATCTTAGTAGCTACCTTATTCTGAGTGAATGACTGCTGTTAATTAAACGTGTTCCTTAATTATTGTGGTGGAAAGCTTCATTTAAATGCAATGTACACTATATGTGTGCACACACACACACACACACACACACACACACACACACACCATAGATGACCTGTTCCTTTCCATGGATGTTGTTTATATTACCTCCTCATCAAGCATCCAGGAATTGGTTGCTTTCTCTTGGCGATATCCCAGAGATGGTCTCTTCAAGGTGAGAAACCCCTATATGTATTCACCTGTGCTGCTGTCTGATACCGGAGCACTGCCATCCAGGTTCAGGACCCTACACATCTTTATTTTGACTTCTTGCCTATCTACGCTGGCTGCTTCCTTCTTCATAGGCCTATTTAAGTGCATCTCAGAGTTAGCGCCTTTATAACCAAATGCCCCATTTACTCCACGACCTTCACATTTTAGCAAAAGACAGTTCAATTCTTCATTTCACTCAGGAAAAAAATGATTTCTTACTTTTATTTGTATTTTCTGAGACCAGATATTACTTTGTAGCTCTGGCTGGGAACTCACTATACAGCTAAGCTAGCCTGAAATTCACGGCAGTCCTTGTGCTTCAGTCTCAGAGGCCCCCGGGGTTACGAACATGAGCCGCTGTGCCCGGTCCCTGGCTCTTCTGCTCACACCCACTTCCTGTCACTTCATCAGTAGCTCTGTTAGCTCGGGCCTTGCACATTTGGGCATCACCTTGTCTTCTCATCTCCTGCGGCCATGCGCTAGCTTGCACTCATTGGCTCCTCTACCTTGGGTCTTGTTTTCCCAAAACAGTGCCCAACAGATGGATGTGACACTTTGCTGATGTTTTCTTTCTTCTGGAGAGTACGCTTAGGGGAAGGAAGGAGGATAATTGGAATCAGATGTGAATCGTGTATAGACATTCTCTTAGGAGTGTATCCATGTGTCTTCTGCCGTCTTAGATGGTATGTGTCATAAGGTGCAGGCAGAGCAGGTAACCTAGGTTTTGGTGAAGATTTATTGCTGTTACTTCTGAAACAGCTAAGCTTTCTTCATACTCAGTCACAATCAGCAATCAGAAACATTTGGACCTCAGTATACAGCCTAGGCCAGCCTTGAACTCACAGCAGTCCTCCTGCCTTAGCTTCCTGAGTGCTTGGATTACACTGTCTGTCATTCCTGCTGTCTTTTGCCCTTCTGATCCACTTTTTCCAGGCTGTTAATGCTGTCCTTCCCAGAGGCCTCTGTCCTTGCCCAATAGTGTTGATAACCGTTGGTAAAAGTGTTTATTAAGCCCACCGTAAGTGCAAACTTTATGTATGAGCGGCTGCCCTTGGTAGAAATTTTATTGTTATAGATATTTCATTTGACCTATCAAGTCCTATTACTACAGAGTTTACTTTGAAAAGAGTTTCTATCGATTAATTCAAGGGAGAAATGTCAGCTTTTATACCAGACAAAGAAGGTCACGGGTATACATTCAACTTTGAGTTGACAGTATTCAAAATATCCTGTGGGCATATCGCTGTTCTATGTTGTACAGAAAAACCCTCAACTTACAGGAAGCTGTAACTAGTCTTGTAATTGGTCATAAGGAAAACATTTCAAATCAAGACCAGGTCTTGTGTCTACCTGACTATGTGACATTTCTTGGCATCCTAATATCATATTCCAAATGTGTATTTAGCATCTCTGCCTATAGTATCTTACAGTTTCAACATCTAAAAATGTTTTTAAAATTCCATGATCAGATATTAAAATAAAGCACTTTATGTACCTTGGTGTATTGGTGTTGAAGGCTTGTAACACTGCCTGGTCTGAAAGCAAACCCTGTGGCTATTGGAGGGGGCATCTAAGCTGGTGCATGTTAGTGACTTGGGGAGTTTCATCTTAACTGATGCCTGAGATAAGAAATGAAGACTTCTGTCATGTTTGCAGCTCACATGTGGGGAAGAGCTGACTGGGGATTTAGGGGTCTTTGGGTAAGCATTAAAGAGTTTGTGTAGAATCCTTGGAGCTTGAGAAGATTCTGCACTTGCTGCCTCGGGCTGGCCCAGGTAGTTGAAGCTGTTTGTTGGAGAATCCGTGTTGTTTTCTGGACTCACTGTGAAGAGGGTCTCTCTTAATAACTGTTTATTGTCTTTCCACATATCTGAAAAAACAAATATAGATTACTTACTGCCACCACAATCCTGGGGAGCAGTATATGGCACCCTCCTGGTATTTGAACCAGGGCAGACTTAGTAGAATTTCCTGTCTTAATTGTGAAGACTTACCTAAATTCCTGGGTCATTCTTGACCTCACTGGGGTTGACAGATCTCTAATAACTGAATTCTCCTGACCCATCCACTATATGTTTTAAATTTGCTTTCTTCTGAAGATGTAAGGAGAGTCACTAAAAATTTTTGGAGACCGTTTTCCTTGAAAGTGTGTGAGCCACGCACAACTGAAGAATAATACCACAAACATATACCCGTGTAACCCCGTGTCCAGCTGAAGAAACAGAGCCAGTCTTCTGAAAAGAGCGGTGGGCACTAAGCTGCACCCCTCACCCTCACCCCCGCTAACCCCGTTTTCCTGACTTTGGCATTTATCATTCCTTTGTTGTTCTTAGCAATGGTTTTACATTGAACCAGGATCCCCCAAGCGATTTCGTTTTAGTTTTGACGTGCTTTATTGACGTCTCATGTGAATGGAATCATACTGAATGTGTTATTCAAAGACTTGTTTCATTCAACATTAGTTTGGGGGCTCCTGTCACAGTCAATGGGGGCCATGATATAAAGGATTGTGTTGTACACAGAATCAGGTCATTTTCTGTCCTCTCGAGTTTGAATTTCTACTAGTTTTGTGAAAAACAATATAAACTCTGAATTTGTCATGTCACATGGCCTTTTAAGCCTTCAAGGCAGTTGATTCCTCTATGGTCAGATCTCTGGCCCAGGGTGGGACTTTCATTATTATAACTATGGGCATTTCTTTTTTTTTAATTTTTTGAGAAAGGGCTATTTGGGATTTTCTCCAGCTCTTGACTTGAGTGTCTTCAATCTAAAAATGAGCCCCCATTTCCACAAAATCTTCCTCAGCTTCCTCTCTTTTTAGTGTGTGTGTGCACATGTGTATGTGTAGAGGTGTGTGTGTACAGGTGTGTGTACGTGTGTGTACCGGTGTATGTGTGCATGTGTTTGTACAGGTGTATGTGCACATGTGTGAGTACAGGTGCATTTGTACAGGTGTCTATACAGATGTATGTACATGTGTGTGTGCAGGTGTGTATATAGGTGTACATGCACAAGTGTGTGTACAGGTGTATGTATACAGGTACATGTGCTCATGTGTGTGTACAGGTGCATGTGCTTATGTGTGTGTACAGGTGCATGTGTACAGGTGCATGTGCTTATGTGTGTACAGGTGTGTGTGTACATATGTGTGTACAGGTATATATGTATGGGTAAGTATACATTCCAAGGCCAGAGGTTTAGCCATCCTCTGTGTTTTGAGACAAGTTCTCTTACTGACCTGCCACTTACCAAATAGGCCAGGCAGGATGGCTAGTGAGCCCCAGGTTCTGTCTGTCACTTCCGCCTCCCTAGCATAGGAATTACAACTGGGTGCTTCCACACCCAGTAAAAAATATTTATTTAGTGTGTGTGTGTGGGTGTGTGTGCCACAGAGCATATGTGGAGGTCAGAGAGCAGCTGTGGGAGTCAGTTCTCTCCTTTGACCACGTGGGATGTGGGAATTGACCTTGGATCTCCAGACGCCATGGCAAGTGCCTTTATCGGCTGAGCCATTTTGGTGGCCCTCACGTAGCGCTTTTTAGTGTGGGGGCTGGGGTGGAACTCAGGTCCTCAGGCTGGCAAGGCAGGCACTTGGTTAACGGAGCCATCTCCCCAGCCCAAGCCCTCTCTGTTTGCATCATCCCTTCTAGAGTTATTGCTTAGCTATACGTTTAAGGTAGTTAGGGGCCACTAGGAACCCCAGAGACGTGCGCTGGGTGCACAGGAAGACAGTGAGCTCTTTCTTCCTGTACTTGGCCTGGCCGGCTTCTCCTCCCTTCCTCTCTCCACCTTGTTTCTCCTCGCTTTTGGCAGATGCTCCCTCCCATTGTGTCCTCTCTGAGGGAGCCAGCAAGGGGACACACCCAGTGTTTCATTTTTTTGAACACCCCTATGAAAGTGACCACGGCACTAATAAAACATTCAGCTGTTTGCGCTTATTTTCAAATTTAGAAAATTCCAAAATGATTACATGGAGGGGTTACTTACGTCTCTGTTAAAAAGTAGTTCTGTGTATAGGTTTTTTTCTTCTTTATAAAGCAAAGACAAGGAATGTATTTTCCTGTATGTGTTATCTGGGGTTTGTTCAGTTTTCCTTGTGTTGGATCTAACTCCTTACTATAGAGGCGAAAATGGCTTTAAGGTAAAATTAAATTAGGTCAGCTTATTTACTACAGAGCTTCCCAGAGCCTTTGGTATACCACCCAGCTTCGTGTGGGTTTCAGTGGGGGACAAAGAGAAAGGATTTAAAAACCTGCCTGTTTGCTGAAGCGCCCTCCCGCCCCCAGCCCCCCTGCCACTGTGCCGGGCCCTCCTCTGAAGGCCCAGAACAACACACCTTGCTTGTGTGTCTTCTGCTGTTCACACAGCTTTCCTCCCGCCAGGCCTTGGGATTACCTGGGCGTTTTCCTAAGGAAACTGTGAACCTTTCAGAGCAGACTGCTTTCGGTTCGCTTTTAATTTAGACTGTTTATCCCAAACGGTATTTTACCTTTAAATGAGAGGAGAGCGAAGATGCAGTTTTACATATTGATGAAAAGAATGCAGTTGCAAGCCGGGCAGTGGTAGCACATGCTTTTAATCCCAGCACTCGGGAGGCAGAGGCAGGCGGATCTCTGTGAGTTTGAGGCCGGGCTGGACCGACAGCCTCCAAAACAATACAGAGAAACCCTGTCTCATAAAAACCAAAAAAAAAAAAAAAAAAAAAGAATGCAGTTGCAGCTTCTAAAGCATATTCCGGAGCCGGGGAAATGGCTTAAGGGTTAAGACTGTTTACTGCTGTTTCATAGGACCCAGATTTTGTTATCAGTACCCACGCAGTGGCCAACAAACACCTGTAACTCTAGTTCTAGGGAATTGAATACCCTCTTCTGGCCTCTGCGGGCACCAGGCACTCATATGGTATACGCATAAGCAAAACATTCATTCACATAAAGTAAAATAAATAAATCTTTAAAGAATATTTATTCTCTTTGGACCGCTATCCCCACAAATGTAGAAGAATCACAAAACAAAGCAAAACAGGACTAGATGTAGTTGGATGTTTTCTGTCCCACCTGCCAGTTCCCAAATAACCATTCAGAGGGTTGATATTAGTTATTAATATTAGTTTTAATTGTTTGGCCAATGGGACTGGCATATTGCTGAGTAGATCTCACAATGAACCCATTTCTGTTATTTTTTATTTTACCACGAAGCTTGTGGCTTGTTACCTCACATCTTGCTTCCCCAGTGGCTACATGGCTTCTTTTTTTCACTTTGTGCGTATCTGGAGAGGAAATTTATGCATAAAAACTGAGGAAGATGACTATCCCTTGCACGCACACATGCATGTGTGTGTGTGTGTGTATGTGTGTGTGTGTGTATGTAGATATGGTGGAGGTGACATAAGTGTCCTCCTCTGCCCCTCTTATACCTTCTCTTTTTGAGGCAAGTTCTCTCACTGAATCTCAAGCCCATCGCTTATCTAGGTTGGTGGCCGGGGAGCTCTGGGGACCCGCCTGTCTCCATTCCTCAGCTCTAAACGTGGGCACATCCTCACTGCCACACTTAGCGTTTTATGTGGGTACTGCCAATCCTAACTCAAGTCTTCATGTTGGTACAACAAACACTTTACTCCCTGAGTCGTCTCTCCAGCCCTCAGTTATCTTTCTGTTGTTGATTTTGAAAACGTGTTGATGGTATGTTCCAAGTCTGGGAATTCAGGTGTATTAGAACACATCTTTTTATTTTGTGCCTTGTTGGATATATATATATATATATGTATATATATATATATATTCTGTGGGTTGTTTTTCCACATTTTCTTCTTTTTAAAAAATGTTTATTTTAACTTATTGATATATTCATTTAGTGTTCATTGGTGCTTTGTCTGCATATATATCTATGTGAGGATGTTGGTTCCCCTGGAACTTGAGCCACAGATAGCTGTGAGCTGCCATGGTGGGTTCTGGGAATTGAACCAGGTCTTCTGAAAGAGTAGCCAGTGCTCTTAACCGCTGAGCCATGTCTCCAACCCCCTTTGTATATTTTCTTGACCTCGAACTTGTAATAGAGCCTGAAGTTAGGGTGACACGTGTGCAGTCATACCTTTTTGCCCCAGATACTCAAACATGAACCCAAGAAGATCGGTGCCAAGCAATTGAAAGCGACCTACTATCTTTACCTAATGACTCTTATTCCAGTAAGACCTCCGTCTTCACAAGCTGTTCATGTTCCCTCACCTACAAGTAATTGACATAAATTAATTTTCCAAATAACTGAAGTGTATTCCTTCAAATACCAGTTCTTACCTGGTTTGCCATTTTACACGTCTGAGACCAGAGGTTGCTGGAGCTGGTTGTTTTCAGCTTTTCTCTCTTGTCCGTCTGTCTGGAAGGCAGCAGGCACCTGCCTGACAGGTCCTCTGCGACAGTCTCCTGTCCTGTGTGTACTGGAAAGCGAGGGATGAGCAGGTGGAGTGGGCATAGCCGCTGCTCTTCTTCAGCCGTGGAGGCCGTTGCCCCCTGGGGCTGTGACAGAGCATGTGTTTCTGGTGCTCAGAGGCGCTTGCTCGAGGTGCAGCGGTATGAAGTCCTTGGATTACTCATCCAAGCCAAAAAAACCTAAGTCTTAGAGCTTTGTAACCCGCAGGTTTCTTTCCTCCACCAAATCTGAATCATTAGCAAAGCATTTGGAATCCTGGAGCCCCCTTAGAGCAGAGTCACTCTAAGGTACTACACAGGACTGAGTGCCACGTGTGGGAAATGCTGGGGAAGAGTATGTTCTCGGCTTATTAAGTCATTCTCCGACTGCACACACACACACACACACACACACACACACACACACACACACACACACAGTCTTTCACTGGCAAACTGTATGCAAAACCAGCATAGCATTTTGTTTTCCTTTGAGTCAGGGTTTTTCTGCCCTGGCTGTTGTAGAACTCATTCTGTAGACCTGGCTGACCTGGAACGCAGAGATCTGCCTGCCTCTGCTGGGATTAAAGGTGTGCACCACCACCCCCAGTCCTATAGCATGTATATTTGACTGGGCTTCAAATAAAATTGTCACCGATGTCTCAAACGTTACTAGGAAGTCAGTGATGTGAGAGCCACGGAATTCATTCCTCTGTATTTATCCAGCAGGCATGTGTTAGGTAGTGTGAGCCATGTTTTAGGTACTAGTAATAAAAGAGATGATACACACACACACACACACACAGTGCATGCATGTATGCATATATATATATGGAGAGAGAGAGAGAGGGAGAGGGAGAGGGAGGATCTTGCTTATATAGCTCAGGCTGGTTTCAGACTCATTGTGTGGCCCCAGAGTGGCTTGGAACTTGTGATCCACTTGCTTTGGCCTCTCTGCTTCAACTTGGGTGACATACGTGAGCCATTATAGCAGGGAACAAGATAGATGAAGCCCCTGCTTCGGTGGCTGTAATAGCTGTTGGGCTGGGTTGGAGAGTTCTGTCGTCAGGTAAGCAAAGAATGCAGTGAAGTGGTTTCCGGTGGTGTAAAGTAAACTAAGTACAATAGCATGAGCGTGAGAGTGAGGCCTGGTGGGGACAGAGGCGGTACATTGAGGAAGGCTCCCGTAGAGGTAAGGCTTGGGGAAGGGAGAACAAGCTTTAGGGAAGACACTGGAGGCCGAGGGAGGGACCTCACAGACAGGGGGCCCACGGCGTGATAATCATCTTCTCCCCAGTAGGAAGTCAGCTCCAGAGGACAAGAGGTCCATTTGGTTCATGGGACACACAAGCCCACCGAGGGCAAGGACTGGGCATTGTCTGTCAGCCACTGCCTTAATAGTGGAAAATCCAGGGCAAGCCAGCAAGCAGGTCCCTATGGAAAAGACTTTTCTAAGCCTGGAACTTGTAGGGAAGAAGTGAAGGGAATAAGAGAGGGTAATGGGTGTGTGTGTGATTAAGTGGTGTGTGTGCGTGTGTGTGTGTGTGTGTGTGTGTGTGTGAGAGAGAGAGAGAGAGAGAGAGAGAGAGAGAGAGAGAGAGAGAGAGAGAGAGAGAGAGACTGTGAAAGAATGATTCTTTAAAATCTTAAAAAGACTGTGAACTTGGTGGTTAACCAAAATGAAACACTTTTTTTTTCTGCTTTGATGAAATGCACACTCCTATTTTATATGAACATGGCTGCTCTGCATTGGGTGGTGACATCCTTCTGATACACAGTTCTGAGATTCCTTTCACCTGTGCATTTATTTTCTGTAAACATTCTCTCCCATACCCAGGCACTGAGCCAGACCCAACAGGCCAGAGTCCAGGATGAGTGTCAGCCAGCCTTCTCTAGGCAAAAAAAGAGCTAACCAAGCCATGCCTACCACATGCCTGGTGTGGGACAGGCTAGGGCTTCTTAATTTTGTCCGAGATATGCTTGTGTGACCCAGGGTATGCAGGTATATACCACAGTTATGTGAGTCAGATACCCGAGAGTGAGTAACAAGTTGTGTTCAAACAATTCTTAGGTTATACATACATTTTTCTACTTATTAAAGCTAAAAGCAAATTTGTGCTCTAATGAGACTGATGCACTTGTCTGTTTTTTCATGAAGGACTAAACCTTCCTGAATATTTCACTGGGGAAGTCAAGCATCTTCATTGATTTTCAGGGTTGATCAATATTTTGGTTTTATAATTGTCAATGATGAGAACACTGCTTCACATAAACACACAATACAGAATAACAGATGAATGTTTGGAGACATTTCAGAAATAATTGGAAATTCTCTTGTAATCCTGTGCCAAAATTTATTTAATGATTTAAAAAGAGAAAAACTGAAATTCACGCCAGCAGCTCAAACAGCAGTTTTTAAACCAAGCATTCTAACATGGTCACTCATGGGATTCTCTCATGCTGAGGGAAGATGGCAAGAACATGACACAGCTTAATCCCACACTCGGGAGGCAGAGGCAGGCGGATCTCTGAGTTCAAGGCCAGCCTGGTCTACGAGCGAGTTCCAGGACAGCCAGACAACACAGAGAAACCCTGCCTCAAAAATAAAATAAAAAATAAAAAAAAACATAGCCGAAATCTTAGTTTTAGAAAATTACCCACCTTTTGTTTCTCTTAGAGCAGAAAGTTATATATGTGCAGTAAAGACACTTCAGTGCCTGACACACAGTGTTTTAGGCATTGTGTGGTGGGCTGGCATGCTCCATGCAGAGTTTTATGTTGTGTGTTCAGAACAGAGGCTCTGGCGAAGTCACAGGATGGGACCTGAGCAAGTCCTAGGAAATTTTGCATTTTGAGTTAATATTAGTAGTTACATGTTCAGAAACCTTTTGCCATTGTCACGCCTTTTCTGACCCCCATATAACGTATGTAACTGCATACAGAGCTGGGGGTAGATGACAGTGAGCCAGACAGACCTGATCTTCACCCTGGAGCAGCTAGCTATAAAGTGGGTTAGGGGGCAAAGAAGGGACAGTAATCATGTCAGAGCCCAGGATGGGAGCTTGAGGAAGGTCGCAAGGGAAGGACCTTTGTGTCAGGACAGAGAAAGGTAGAGGGGTATGTGGGGGATTGCTGGCAGAGAGAGCAGTGGGTATGAGAGCTGAGTGGTAGGAAAGCCTAATGAGTGCTCAGTTGGCAAGTAGGCATTGAGGACCATCTTCTGTGGACACAGTCAGGAACTTGGCTGTCCATTCCACTATAAGAATAAGAAGCTGTTGCAGGGTGTTAAGCCAGGGGAATGGCAGAAAGACATTCAGAGTAGAAGAGTAGCCCAAAATGATCTGAACTAGGTTTTAATTCCAGCTTTGCCATGTGATTACTCTTATTTTATTTTTAAAGGAGTTTCTTTTTATTTAGTCATTCATTTTGTGTGTGTGTGTGTGTGTGTGTGTGTGTGTGTGTGTGTGTGTGTGTGTGTGCGTGCGCGCGCGGGCACATGCCATTATTTGTGGAACCTGGTTTTCTATTTCCTCCATGTGGGTCCTAGAAATTTGAACTTAGATCTTTGGGCAAGTGCTTTTACTGCCTGTGCCATCCTGCTGACCTCTCCATTCACTTATTCTTATGGGCAGTTTACTGATCTGAGAAATGAGGCAGTAATTTCCACTTCCTGTTCAAGTGAGAACTCATATATAAGGTGTCAAGACCCATCTACAACATACAGAGTATGCTCCATACTGTCCCTGTCAAGCTCTCAGAGATGGTGAGGTAGGTGAGGAAATTTTCTGTTGTCATGGATACACAGCAATCTCTGATGGCCTCATAGGCCTCACTGATGGCCCTGTGACGTTACAGGCGCAGTGTCCAGCTAGAGAACTTAAGCAAACAGCCTTTCTTTTTCTTCAGTTCGGGGCATTTACTGGTCTCTTTCTCTGGGTGCTTCTTAAGGTGGGATGGAAGTTGCCATGTAGGCTGTTTGTTGCCTGTTCTCAGATAGCTAGCTCAGGTCATGGCAGAGCAACAGAACCTGCTGAGCTCTGGGCCTCTTGTTCATACTCAGGCTTGGTCAGATGACAGAATACTCCTCATCTGGGGGTCTGTATGGACTTTTCTGTTCTGAATCCCCCCACAAACAAACAAACAAGCAGACAAAAACCTTGCACAAATCATGGAACTCTGTCCTTCCAGGGGCCTATGTAATACTGAGGAATTTCATCATGAAGGCTTTCTGTGGGTTCACGATGGCAGCTTGCCTAATGGGCAAATGACTTGTTTCCTTGTGTTTGACCACATAAACAGCATGTACAGATGAGATTCTTGAAGTTCATACAGAAGTAATAAAAATAATGTGGGTGTCACAGCTGGTGTGCCAGGGTGCATGCCATTGCAAGAAGAGAAGTCTGCAGCTGCCTTGTAGTCATCCTAAACCTGTGCAAATCAGCCACAGTCTTCCCTGCTTGTGACTTCTGCTGGGCCTGTGTTACTCCCTGTTCATATTTTTGTGCCGTGGCTGAAATTTAGAATAGACCCATGGGTCTCTCCTTAACTGTTTCTAAGCACATTTAGGTTTAAATACTCAAGGCTTTCCATCCCTGTTGTGTTGTCTTGATTATTATTTTTTAATCATTTACCTTCTAACCTAGAGGATGGCATTACAGTAAATGCTAACTACCAGTGTGACTTTTGTCACAGACATATCATTGGCATTTGCAGCTTCCAGGTCTATATCGGAAATAGGATGAAAAATGACCTCCTCCTCGGTCATGGTGCCTCCTAAGATCTCATCTTGTAAGAGGCATAATTTCCTGCCTTGGGGTTTCAACTCAATGTGACCTTGAAAATGGATGCTTCTGCACAGATGGATGCCTTGCCGAGTGAGCGGGCTGTGGAGCCAGGGGCCTCCTGGTGTGGAGCCCTCAAGCGGCCTATGCTGCAGGCTGTCAAAGGCAGCTGGGGAGAAGGCATCTGTGAGTAAAAGAAGCCGCTGGTCGTGGAGGCACCTGTAGCCTGTGTTTGTTAAGCTGACTCCTCCAAATTCTCCCTGAATTTTGTTTCAGTTCACCCCCACTGCACCTTCTCTGTGACAGGGGGTGAGACGGGGTAAAGTCCCGCATCAGCATCTATGCCCATAACCATCATGCCGGTACAGGCTCTCGCAAAGGCTGCTGTGGGTCTTAACCTGGATCTACAGGAGCTGTTTCATGGAGCCCAGTGTTGGTTTCTGACTCCTTCATGGAAGACAGTCAAGTGTCACTCAGTGGCAGAGTGCCATGCCTTAAACCTGTGAGGGCCCAGGCTTTGATCCCCATAACCTACTACAAGAGGGGAAGAATATTATTGTTATGGTACTGTGGACAAGTGGTACAAGATTTCATGTGAATGGAAAGTTAGTTTGGAAGTAAAAGTAATAACAGAAAATTAAGAGCTACCATCCCTCCTAAAGGCTCATTTAATTAGAATGAAGTCTTTAGTAACAGCAGATAGACTGAGATACATTGTATTCTAAGAATGACCTAAGAGAGTGTTTCACTCTTGGTCTGGGGTAATTATAGTCATGGTTTTGAGATGGTATTCTCCTGCAACTCAAGTAATCCTCCTGCCCCAGCCTCCTGAATAGCTGGACCTGCAGTTGCACGTGCCGACTTAGCCAGTGCATACACAGCTTGAATCTAGCATATGTGCTCTGTGCTCTCATGTTTTGCAAGCTCCACTGCGTGATACTTTGGGAGAGAGGCCAAGAAAACTGCCCGGGACCCATGTTTTCTCTGTTTAATTTTGTTTTGGTTTAGCCCAGTGTGAGTTCTTGCTAGCTCTCTCCATCCTTGGGGAATCGTAGCCATAGTGATCAGGAGCAGGAACGTGGAAGCCACCTGTGAACACACTAAGGGGATGTTCCACAGGGGCAGTCCTGACCTTGCACGTGGACTCACCTGGCCCCTATGACTCTTGCTGTGCTGCCGGAGGACCAGTCTGGGTGTTGCTCCCCCTGATAACGTTTGGGAACAAGGCAGAGAGGCCAGTCTTGATGAATAGCCATCATACAATGCAGTGCCGGATAAGTAACCGTAAAAGATTCCATGTGCCTTGCGGATCCATTTCAATTTTGGACAAGTACATGGAAGACAGCATGGACATCTTTATTTTAAACTAATATCATGTGGATGTATTCGTACAAATTCACCCCTGGTTTGAACTTCATTGTAAATTTTATTTATTAATCACCTGAATACAGATAAATGATCTAAAGAGTTCATTAACTATTAAAAACAACAGCAACAAAATGTTTGGGACTAGAAAGTCAGCTAAGTCTGGTTTACCGTTCAGTCTCAGATGTTTGAGACATGCTCAGTTCTTTTTCTCTTTTCTTTTTGGGGGCTGGAGATTGAACCCAGGACCTCCACACATGCTAGACAAGCGCTCTACCACTGACCTCTGCCCTCTGCCCTCGCCACCCCTTTTAACTTTCAGGTGCCCACCTTGTCTTGAACTCACTCTATGGCACAGCTAAGCCTTGAACTTGCAAACCTGAGAAATGGTCTTCCACTTAGGAGAAGTCTGTGACAGGCTGTTTTCTTTCTGCCTCTTCATCCCAGTCAGCACGACCTGATCATTTGGAAGGTTTGAGAGGAGGGGGTCCCTGTGGCAAGTCACCCGGGACAGAAAGCAGAGAGGCTAATACACAGGAAGAGGTTCAGCCCTTCTCTAGAAGTGTTACTCACACTGCTCTACGTGGGGCTTCAAGATTTCACCTAGGTTGGTCTCCCCAGCGCTCCTTCCTGTCTAGCTTTGTTTGTATCAACCTCAGCTCCTGCGGCTCTTCCTTCAGCTCCCGCAGATTGCTAACAGCTGGCTCAGTCAGTCTAGGAGAGGGGCTAAGCCCTTTCTTTCTCCAGCACATCACTGCTCCCATCCAGACTCGACACACCCTTCCATACTCTTCGCCTTCTCAGGCTAAGCAGAAGCCTCCCTCTGGTTCTTTGAGATGGAACATGATTGTGGAGACACAGGCAGCTGTTTGTTCTCGACTGCCTCAGAACAGTCACCCTGTCCCTACGTCTGTCCCCTCTACCGAATGGAACTTCCGGGAGAGTGAGTGCTGTCTTCCTGCTGTGCAGGTCCCACAACAGGCTCCAGCTAGGTGTTGCTCACTGCTCTAAGAGCAAGGGCTGTGTAAAGTGTCCATTGCTGCTGGATTGTATTAAAAATATGAAAGCCTATCCACTGGAAAGGTACAAAGAGCCCACTGTGCATAAAGGTTTAGTGTACTATAACGCTATTTTTATGGTTTGGGATGTGTATGGAATTTTCCAGAAATCTGTCCAGGCATCAGCTTCCTCTAGCTCCCTGCGCCTACCTGCCCTTGCTATTCTGAGGTCAGAGTTCCAGCCTCAGTTTCCTCTGAAGGCTCAAGGAGGAAAAAGAAATGTCAGGAGGTCTGAAGTTGTGTAGTAGTTTTCAAATGGAGGACTCAGGAATTTTCCTTTGTGTCACCTTAACCGTCAGTATGTTTTCATACTAGGTGGACAGGTCGGTCTGGGAAATAAGGACATGTCTCTGGGTAATTCTAAATCACACTGTTTCCCTATGATCTTTTATCCCAGCTGTCTGTAGCTATAAGATACTTTAACACAGAGATGAAGAGAAGGAAAAGGAACACTCAAACACAAGAGATAAAACTCAGAAAGGTAGCATCTGGTCGTCGAGATGGCTCCAACAGGTAAAGGAGCTAGCTGCCAAGCCCGGTGACCTGAGTTCAATCCCTGGGACCCACATGCCGGAAGCAGAACCAGCTCCCACATTCTGACCTCCTGCTCCACCCCCAAATAAATAAATCACACACACACACACACACACACACACACACACACACACACACACACAAGAATTCACCCAAGGCCTGCAGGGTGTAAGTGCTCTCGGACTGAGGACCACAGTGAGGGATGAAGGAATATTCCCAGAGAAGGAGATGTAAAGTAGGGTTGTCTGGCTATCCTTGCTAATCAAATCTGCTTTCCGCTCTTGGTTGGTGAGGCTTGTTTTGTAATGATGAATCAGGCACTGTAGAGTGGCCAGTAATAAACATACCTTTAACCCAGTATTCATCGAATGTACCATCTAGCTAGCCTGTGTCTTGGGCTCATAACGTTAAGTCTGAGGATGGGTGTTCATCACTTATCATCGTGAGTGGATTCTGTGAGAATGGTCCCATGTTTGAACACCACAGTGTATACACACACAAACTTAAGATAATGCAGTGTCCCTGGTGATACGGCCTTCTGGGACCAGCATCCTCTGTTGGTTTGTCATGGACCTAAGTGTGAGTATGTGGTCCATGACTGTACTTAGAATCAAAGATACTGGATGTTTGTCTTTTTTGCCCACATCTCCTTTTCCATGTTGGTGAAAGGGAAAATCGGATCCATTAACCAGTTAAAGCATTGTCAGTGCGCACAGGGGTGTATCAGTTGAGCTGTCCCCAGTGGAAAGTGGCTGGGACCCTCCATCAAAGCAACGTGAAGGGAAACGTTCAGCATGAACATGTAAGCAGAGCAAAGAAGCAAAGTCTGCAGTCGCCTGTCATCTGTCCTGACAGGAAGTCTCTGAGAAGACACCCAGTCTCCCTTGTGGAGTGGACTCAGCTTGCTTTGTTTTTCTTACATAGAAACTTGGAGCATTGGCCCCATCTCAGCCTCAAAGCCTCTTTTGAAACCATTTGTATAGTTACAGTTTCTAATCTCCAGGTTGTTATATCACAAAATGTCCAGCCTCCAGGGATGGCATGTCTACTGTATTTTATTATGGTATCAGCATACTGCCCCTGCAGGAGACCCAAGTGTGGTTCCTAGAACCCACAATGGACAGCTCACAACTGCCTGTAAATGCAACCCCAGATGATCTGATACTCTCTCCTGGGTTATGCAATCACAGGCACCCCACACACGTATACCATAATTAAAAAATAAAATAAGCCAGTGTGGTGACACATGCTTTTATTCCCAGCACTTGGGAGGCAGAGGCAGGCTGAACTCAAGAGTTGAAGGCCAACAAGGTCTACATAGTAAGATCTTGTCTAAGGATTCAAAGAAGACAAAAGAAGGAAAAAATGTTTTTTCATAACCACAGATGAATGGCATACAGCTGTTACTAGTCAACTGGTTGAGTCTTTAAGATGTATCTACCTGGAAAGGAATCATGGTAGATGAGGCAAAGCCCTTCCACCTTGGCAGTCCCAGACTTGAGTGGCCAAGGCCTAGAGTCTGGACTGACAGGCCCAGAAGCTTATAACCTTCAAGCAAAGAATTCTTTCAGGTTTAAATGTTTAGGTTGGAGGCTTATTCCTCTGGGTTCTAGTCACTACTGGCCTCAGCACTTGACAGCTAGTTGCAATCCTTGGCTTCCCACAGCAGTGGTTGGCAGTGGCAACCAGTAGCACTGGGTGGTACCGTCTAGTGTAAAAACTCTTGAATGGGCCTCAGGTTCTGAGATCCTCAGTGTTACTGTGATAAGTGTTAGCACTCTAGGTAACTAGTGTTAACTCTGCTCACTTCTACAATGTGGTATCATCAGTCGTTGGCAGAGGCTATAGTGTTATAGTGCCTGGGACCCTTGGTGTTCAAGGTGCATCTCCTTGGAACTGGAACCTGGAGTTCATTCACCCTTTTCATCCCCTGTACCCTGACTTCCTTCATTGTCTCCACTGTGCTGTGCCCCCACCCCCAGTTTTACCAGGTCACTCTCTGAGCTCTTCAGTTCAGGGAGTCTTCATAGGAGGCTATCTCCTGACTGACTGGGAAAGTGAGTCAGTTTGCTTATATAGCCAGAAAGGGGGTGTCAATCATCTTTGCAGAAATCTAGACGCTCCTCCATGCAAATGAAGTTTGTTTGCACCAATCACAAGCAGAATCTCACATGCAAATAAAGAGTCACATTTGTTCCGTCTTAGGCCTTATTATGGGCACCAGGGAAAGGGCCTCCCATTTGGCTGGGGTGAAAATAGCTGCTGGACCTACTAGTCAAGGATGTCCAACCCTCTGCGCAGAGGCTGGATGAGGCCCGGGATAGCTACAAAAGCAGCCCTACACACGTTGTAAACTTACTCAAAACATTATAAGATGTCTTGTACTGCATTTCATGGTTCACCAGCGTGAATATTATAGATATGTTGATACAACCCAGAGAAGCCAAGGGCTGGATACCTAGGCTTGTGATCGAGAACGGAAAAGAGAAGAAAAGGCTTTGTGAATATTTTGAGACAGCTGTGACTACAGTGTAGCTTCCTCCAGCTGTGAATGGAGTGTTCAGAGCAGCCAGGTTGGCACCAGGGATGTCGCCTCGGCAGGAAGTCAGTGTGTAGCCTCAGCACTAGAGAAAGATCTGACAAATATCAGTCAAGGAGGTAAGCCTTAAAGGAGTCCAACGTCTTAGCATATTTACAGGAAAAACAAACAATAAAAGGGACATTTTTGAAGCCAAGTATGGTGGTGCATGCCTATAATCCCAGAACTAGAAAGGCAGAGGTGGGAGAATTGCAAGTTCAAGACCAGCCTGTAGTACATAGCAAGATAGGGTCACAAAAAAACAGAGAGCCCGCAGGGCCTGGACTGCTGGCTCAGCAGCTGGAATATTTGCTGCCCTTACACGGAACGGGTTCAGTTCTCAGCACCCACATAGATGCTCATTCCCCCCCCCCGCACCCCCAGAAACTCTGGCCCCAGGGCTCTGGGCTCCCTCTCTGCCCTCTGTTGGCACTGCACTCATCCATATACACTCAGATCTATACACAGGCACATGAGATAATATAAAAAATGAAGCATAAAAGCAGAAACTGGTTATTTTTAAAAGACAATGGGGGATGTTGTATGACCTAAACAAAATGGCCGGTTAACAGCGAGTGATCTGAGGGGACCTGACAGTGTGCTGGCAGGTGCTTGGCTCTTCCAGTTTGTCTCACAGCCTCTGGGGTTTGGGCACGTTGGCCACCCGTTGCCTGATTCACACTTTCTTGTCAGTTAGTAATGGGCAGTATACTGTGCCCTGGACGATTGCTTTCTTCTCTAATGAGGTTCTGTTTTCTAGACCAAATCGTGAGTCAGTGTGGGTAGCCCCACATGAGTTTGTGCCCCCCCTTTCCCTGTGACCCAGTATGCATTTGCTCTTAAGGTGTTCTTTATCACAGCCCAGAAAGTGGCCGAGTTATGTTGTCTTTCCATGATAGGTTCCTGTTTTCCCAAGTGACAGGAATGTACTTTTCATAAAATACTGATATGAGATTGGTTTTTCTAAGAAGCAAAAAAGAAAAATCCTGTTGGAATGTCAGTGAAGACAGGAGAGGAGTATTTTTGGCCAGCTCAGTACCACTGGCTACAAACGAACACAGTGGTCCTTGTACTAGCCATGAGCATTGTGGGGCTGTAGTGGGAGCCATGCTGTGACGACTCTGGAGGACTCCGTGAAGTTCCCTTTAGCCTGTCTCACCTCATCAGGTTAATTGGTTCACCATAGCTAAAACGAGAAATTGTGTGGTTGGTCCCCAATAGATCCTATATCTTCAGTCAGATTCAATCGACTACAGATCATAAAAATCCAGGAAAAACTGTGCCTGTACCGACTGTGTAGACAGATAATTCCCTTAACAATCCAGTGCAATACCTATTTGCCTAGCATGCAATTATATTAGGTAGTCTAGAGATGGCTTAAGTGGACAGGAAGATGTATATAGGTTATATGCAAGCACTGTAAAGTAATTGAGTAATCAGTGGATTTGGGGATCTATCCCCTTGGCTACTCGGGGACAACTGTATTTTATTACCTTGGCGTATGCTGTTTCATGTGAATACCTAACATAGCCCAGGTGACTATCCTATGCCAAATAAAGGGGTGTTTTAAAGAACTTTTAAAAAATAAAGCTGTAAAACAAGATGCGTCATCATCTGTGTGGGACAGCAGCCCTCATTCTTGTTCTCCCGAACAGAATATGAATCCAGACAGTCTCCGCGTAAGGAAGAACACTCAAGCTTTGCATACAGAATGAAACTCCTGGCTTTTTTTCTTGTGGTGACATCCACACAACCTGTCTTGTTTGGGTGGGTGGTCTTACTCGTACGTGGGACTGGCCTGATAACAGCTGGAGCTACCCGCTAGACCAGACAAGAAACCAGAACACACACAAAAAAACGAATTCCCACCGTGCCTTGTTACCTGTGGTAATGGCATAGGCATACAGGCCATTTCCTCCTGGTTAGTTCATGAAATTCCAAGAGAAAGACGCTTCAACTTCAACCCTAGTGGAACGTCACCGTTTTCTTTGCTTGCATTCACAAGTGTAGAACTTCCCACCTGTCTGTGACTCCAAGGCCCTTTTTGTCTGCTTCTGAGCTCTGGCCTTTTCAAGGGGCCCTCAGAGTTCCAGGGGGATTGTTGAACCGAGTGCTGGAGAAAACGCAAGGTCATTTTTGCCTGTGCCTTTTGATTCTCGTGTCTCCAGCCTTGAATGTAGAGTAAATTAATTAACCCACCCCATTTTGAGACACAATCTTGCTTTGTAGTCCTGGCCACCCGTAAATTTGTGTAGACCAGGCTGGTTTCAGACTTGTGGCAATCCTCCTGCCTCTGTGCCTTTCAAATGCTTGGGTACAGGTATGAGGTGTGTGCCACCACACCTCAGCTTAGTCTTCTGATCCCCAAGATTCTGATTGCCGTGACAGCATAGGAAAAGCTCCCCATTTCCTGAGAGTTATTTATGAATTGATATTATGAGTTTGATCAAGAATAACAGCATCAGGAAAGCTAAGAACTAACTATCTATGGTAGGATCGCACACACCCTAGAAATCAAAATTCAGATCCTGAAATCACACATAAGGAAAGTATTTACAAAGCACATCACCCTTGTATTTTCTTACTTTGAAGCCTTCGATTTTCAGTATTTTCTTTGAGTATAATTTCAGTCATTTCTGAGTTGTTGACATGCAAAAGTGAACATTTCAGAGCTGGTAATGTAGTTCAGGAGTAGAGAATTTTCCTAGTATAGGCCATCCCCTGGGTTTGATTTTTCAACACTGAAAAAAATTAACATTATGCAAAGTCCTGTGAGGTTGATGTTGGAGAAAGGCCAGAACTTGTTTTAAAAATTCTCTTCAGTGTTGAAATGGGTAAAACTTGTCAGCTAAAGTCACATTTTTTAAATCTGAATCTTCATATATAGGTGCCTAATAATGGAAAATATGTATTTCAACACTAAGCTACAAAAATTTAGATACAAGGTTGGGGATCTAGCTTAGTTGGATGAGACTGGGTGTGCTCAGAGTTTTTTGGCACCAGACAGCTCAGGTAGTAGAGTGCCTGCCTGCCATGAATGAAGCCCCAAGTTTGATCCCAGCAACACAGAAATCAGAGTTCCAGGGGAATTGTTGGTGCAATGCTGCCTGCCTGTACTTCTTACATTCAGGTGGTAGAGACAAGAGGATCAGAAGTTCAAGGTCATCCCTTCTCATTCCTAGTTTAAGGCCAGCCTGGCTTACATGAAACCCCATCTCAAATAAATAAGGGAGCCAGGAAGAAAATTTACATGCAAAACTGATTTAATAGAATCTAGCTATGTGCAGTAATGGTTATAGTGTTTCTATATCTCCGAATTCTTTCCCTACCCCTTCTTAGAATCATTAAAAACATCTTTCAATGAATGACTAGGTCCATTCTATTGGGGCAGAGTAGAGGTGTATTTTATGTGCCCAGATTCAGAGCGACAGCCAGAGGTTATTGCTGCGGACAGTTAGTTACGTGTGATTTTTCAGATCCCATTACGAAGTTGCTGAATTTGTTTTTGTTTTTTTCTTTTCTTTTTCTCTTTCATTGTTTCCCTCTGATGTGGCCATTGTGTTGACAACCTTCTGTATCTCGGCTATTGAATTTTTTTCTTTTCATCACGAAGAAAACCTCCCAAGGTAAGTACTGGCATGGAAGTGGGCATCAGTACTGACTTAGTGTGCATTTACATCATCACAGGAGCCCGTGGATAATCCCTGGCCACCTAGGATTTCAGACTAACATTCTAATTTGAAATTTAAGCCTGAGTCAACAGTTCATGTTGGTGCTGATGTAAAATCAACATGTTGTTTACAGACTGTTCTCGCCCATTGTTGCATTCTTAGAAGATGCTTGACTCCATAGGCCTGCCTGCCAGGGATTGGTTCTGTCCTGTTGGCATTGGAAGGGAGCTTAACAAGAAGTAGAAGCAGGTGCTAGTTTATAGGCTGAGAGGGGAGGGAGGACCTAAGGTTGTTGGCATGAATGTGCTGGCTAATTTTATATCGACAATACCAGCTGGGTCATTTGGGAAGAAGGACTCTCAATTGAGAAAATGCCCCCTTCCCCCAGTAAGACTAGCCTATAGGCAAGTCTGTAGGACATTGTCTTAATTAGTGGTTGATGTGGAAGGGCCTATCCTATTTCAGGTGGAGCATCCCTGGGTGGGTAGTCCTGGGTTCTATAAGAAATCAGGCTGAGCAAGCCATGAGGAGCAAGCGAGTAAATGGCATCCCTCCGTGGCCTCTGCATCAGCTCCTGCATCCAGGTTCTCATGCCCTGACGTTGATAGACTTCAAAGTGTGAGCTGAAATCAAGCCTTTCCTCCCCACATTGCTTTTGGTCATAGTGTTTTACCACAGCAACGACTAAGACAATGGCCCTTCGAGAAACCAGAAAGATAAAAACGGGCCCCTCCAGTATAACTTGCTCAGACAGACAGACAGACTCTCTTCTGTCTTGCTGAGAAGAATGGAAAGCTTTGCCTCACATTCAGATAGTCATGCTCTATCCCCGGAATGATGCTCTTCTCTTGTTCTGTCAGAGTTTTTAGCTGATCACAGTGACTATTAATTAGAGCTGTCATGCTGCCCTGGCCAACTTTTGATGGCATTTTTCCTGGTGGAATCCCCAAAAGTTCAAGAGTAAATGGAATGGGCATAAGAAGGTGTTTGAGTGACAGCCCTGAATACGTGAAGGCTGGTGTCATTACCAGGGAACATGTTGCTGAGTGTTAGAAAAGCATTTACTTCCACAAGTCACCAGAAAGTTGGCCAGCCCTGTCTAATGTCACAGCCATGCTACCTAGGATGGGATTAGGACAAACTCTTTCTCCACATGGTTAGAATCTAGGACATGTGAGTATGGAAGAGAGAAGAGAAAGGAAGGCTTATTTCATAGCCCTAGGGCTATGAAGAAAACACTTGACATAGCTCTTGGATTATGGAAAACCAATAAAATGTTATTCCGTGCTTTATATTTATTGAAGGTGTCATTTATATTGTCTTTGGCACTAAGATTTTGAACTCCAGCAAGGAAGGCATGCACTGAATAAATAATAGGACATGTCTTAAGAAAGGGAAGTGGATGATGTTCCTGAAATGAGCTGGGCCAGTCATGATGGTCAGATCTGGAGGACTGTGACAGTTCTCCCTGAGGAATCGCTGGGGTGATTATAATCACTAAGATTCACAACCTTCAAGGTTTTCTGCTCCTGGAGGACATATATTCCTTTATCTTGTCTTTGTTCCCAGAGGTCTCAAAGCACAGTCATCCTGGTAATAAATGAACTTTGTTTCCCACAAAAAGAAGCCAATGTGAGTCAGGCAGTGGTGGCACACACCTTTTGTCCCAGCAGTCGGAAGGCAGAGGCAGGCGGATCTCTGTGCGTTCCAGGACAGCCTGGTCTACAGAGTGAGTTCCAGGACAGCCAGTGCTACACAGAGAAACCCTGTCTCAAAAAAAAAAAAAAAAGCCAGCATGTTACTGGAACCAATTCCTGAAGGAAAAGCATGAAGTTGACAAGGCACAGAAACACTTTTAACAATCACTACTACTTTGCACATAGAACATGCTGGTTGTGTTCTAGCCTGTGTACGTAGTGGGGTGCTAAGGATCATTCCCAAGACTAGGCATGAAATTCTGAAAACGAAAATTAATAGTAAATCATCATGTTAAAGAATATATTTTTACCAGGCAGTAGTGGTACACACCTTTAATCCCAGCACTTGGGAGGCAAAGACAGGTGGATCTCTGTGAGTTCAAGGCCAGCCTGGTCTACAGAGTGAGTTCTAGGACAGCAAGAGCTACACAGAGAAACCCTGTCTTGATGTGTGTGTGTAATATATTTTAATATATATATATACCAAATAAATGTAGAGTAAATATATTAAAGACACAGAAGTATATTTAGGGCATGTGTGTATTGAAAGCAAGCGGGAAAAGCAAAGATGCTTTTAATTTTTATAAAATGATAAGATTTGGGTCTCGGTGATCAGAGACCTCAGGACAGATGGGGTGATTCACCTTAGCTAATATTTCAAGTAGGAACAACTGGCATATGAAGCAACCTTAGTCTTGGCATTTTGATGGTGGTGGGCTGAGTATGTGTGAAATATAAAATCAGTTATGCTGGGGCCCCAGGAGCCAAGTGTTCGAAGTTCATAGGATACAAGTTCCCATTCTGACTTTCTAGTTAGAAATGGCATACATACCAGGGATTCTGTACCACTTCCTCCATCAAGTTCAACTGAAAACACTTCAAGCCTATGCTTAGGATACTGAGTTCAAGCCCCAGACCCACCCAGGTGGTGGAAGGAGAAACTGGACTCCCAAACATTGTCTTCCAACCTCCATATGCATGGCATTCACGCATGCATACACAGACACATAAATGTGATTACAGTTCTTCAGGCCCATACTTAAAGAAGCTAGAGATATATCAGGGTTAGTGCGGGATTGCAAGACAAAGGTCCTGGAAATTTAGAGAGGCAAATCTAGTGTTTCATGTGTGGCACTCAAGTAGAAACAGCTTCTAAGGAGAGCAAGGTTGCTGGCAGCTTTATGGGGCAGAACAGGGTGTAGGGGCTCATTCACCCTGCCAGAGCTCAAGTCCTTATTAGACTCCCCACAGTGGAGTCAACACAGTGGGCTGAGAGCAGGCCTTGGGGGCATGTGAAAGGAAAACAGAGGAATCAGCTCTCAGGTGGATACTGTCATGTCTAAGTCACCGTGTTACAATGTGGTAGCACTTCTCTGTAATCCCAACACTCAGGACGCTGAGGCAAGCCAACCTGGGCAACACAGTGAGACAATGAGTTAGCATGTCAAGGGGAAGGCCCGTAATGCCAGCACTCAGGAGACAGAGGCAGGAATGTCGCTACCAATTCAGGGCTACCTTGGTCTGCATAGGCAGTCAAGACCAGCCAGAGCTACATACATGGTGAGACCCTGTCCCTGTCTCAGAAACAAATGAATTAACAAAAACCGTAACTAAAACAAACAAATCACACACCGGGCCACTGAATGATTCAAGAAATCTCAAGGACCGGAATCATATGAAAGCAACCCCAGAATTCAGGTGACTAGAATCTACAGGAGGAAACAGATGTAATTCCCTGTCTGGAAGGATTCCACAGACATCTTTAAGAACATAATGTCCACCACTGGTGTATCTCAGCAGCAGAGCACTAACTTGCTGAGGTCCCGGGCTTGATCCATAGCAGCACAAAGCAAAACTCAAGGTTAAACATATCAGAGATAAAGAAGGTATACACAAGATAATAAGAGCCAGCAGAAATAAAGGTTAAAAAAAATAGACCTACAAATGCTTCTAATATGACAATGTCGGACCCAAACTTAACACACTTGTTATGTTTAAGGAGATTTTAAAGAGTCAGATTGAAAAATGTGTTAGCAAGAAATGGATGTTGTATAACTCAAGAAACCAATAACCCACTAAAATTTCTCAGTTTGAAAAGTCCAAAACCTAAATTGGAGATTTCGTGTTAGGATTCTATGCCAGTGCAAATCAAGCTGAAAACAGAGGCACAAGGAACTGGAAGGTAAGTCAGTAGATAATAGTCCAACGAGATGCTAACGAGACAAAGGGTGTGGAAACAACTGAAGACCGGTCTGTAAAAAGTAAACTCAGACCGTCCATTCTTCAGAAAAACATTCGTTCAAAATGGGTCATAGACCTCGATGTCAGGTGCACACCTGGAATACTTTCAAAAGGTGACAGGGAGGAGGTGACGTGCTCAGTGGCGACCTTTCAGAGACAAAGCATGACATAAGAGAAAAAGATGGGGTATTTATTAAAAGTAAAAGTGGCATTGCCAGTGACAATGTTAAGTAAAAAGAAACACTCTATACCCAATAAAGGATTTGTATCCAAATTATATAAAGATCTCTTAAAACTAAATGAAAGAAAGAAGAAAGAAAGCAAAAAGAAAGAAGCAATTTAAAATGAACAAAAATATCTAAGTAGACATTTCCCCAAAGAAGATGCACAGATGTCAAATAAATAAATAAGTAAATAAAGTCACCATCATGTCATTAGAGAATTAGCATTAAAACAATGACACACCACCTATAGGATGCCTAAAATCTCCAAGTCCGATAAAACCAAAATGAAGGCTGTGGAGCAGCAGTACCTCTGCTATTACTGGCAACATGAGGCAGATGGTCCAGGCATTCTGGAAGACAGCCCACAGCTTCTGAAAAACCTAATTATATTCTTACCACATGACCCCAGTGATCGGGCTTCCAGGTATTTACCCAAACCAACCGAAAGTTGGCATCTACTGCACACAAGTGTTTATGGCTGCTTGATTCATGATTGTCAAATCCTAAAGCAATGATGACCTCCAGAAGGAGAATGGATAATGAATCCTACTACAGGCTTTTGATAAAGTACTGTTCAAGGATAAAAGAGAAATGAGCTATCCACTCACAAAAGGCACAGTAGAACCTCCAGTGCATATTAATAAGTAGAAGAAGCCAACCTGAGAAGGCTCCATGCTCTAAGATTCCACTATTAATCCATGATGTTCTGGAGTAGGCGAAACTACATGACAGTACAAAAGACAGTGGTTCCTCAGGACAGTGGCCACAGCTCAGACAAGCTACTCAGTGAAGCAAGAGAAGGCAGACAAGGCAGCTAGAGTAGGTTCTACCTACCTCCCTCACCCATGGACAGAGCCACAGACAGAGAATGACTCCCACCCACCCCCAAATAGATTGCTATATACCAAATCTTTTGGATTTTTCTGCCTGGTAAGTGTCAGATTTTATAAGCTGTTCTGAGTGGAGAAGGATTTATCCCAGATACTGCCCACCTGCCTGCCTTTTAATGTTTTGACCTGATGAATACTCCTCAGTGTTTTGGGGAGCAAGGTTTGTCTTCCCTCGAGAACAACAGCCCTTTAGACAAACGTGGAGACACTGGTTTATATGTCTGTAGATTCAGAAGAAGAAAGAACCTTTGTTGAATGAGCACCAGGGCCTGAGAGGTGTGTCTGTCTGTCATAGTGCAAAGGTAGTATTGCAGTTGCTTGTTGGTAGAGCCGTCTTTGGGTAAACTGGATTTTGTTGGGCCACATGGAAAAGAAAGGTTATTTTATGTATTGTGTTTTATTGGGCAAGTTAATAAGAAGAATGCATTTGGGAAGAACTTAAAAAAATCTGTCAATCATCTTGTTTAGGTCATATCTCTTTTTAGGCAATTTTCTCATTGTAAATTTATGAGCAAATAATATCTTATAGTTTATTTTCAGTTTAAAAAAACTGTAGAGACTCAACCTTGGGGCTTTATATACGGTAGGCAAATACTTAGCAGTTAGCTGTGTCCCTGCCCAGATAGTTACTTATTAAAGCACATATTGTTTTAAGGAGCTCATTGAAGACCCAGGTTTGGTGGTGTGTGTAATGCCAGTACTGGGGGCCACAGCAGGGTGTTTAAATTTTGAGGCTAACCTGGGATACCTCGTAGGACCCTGTCTCTAAAAACAAAGGTACGCTGATAAACACCCAAAGCTGGTTTTATAAACATTTCTCTGGAAGGATGGGAACCATGCACAGCTCTGCCATCTGAGGTTTGGCCTTGGGTTCTGTGACAATCTCCTGCCGCCTCTTCTGTTTTGCTGAGAACAAAGTATTGGGCCAGGCTGTTGAGTGTGCCCTACGTGGCTGTTGTGGCTTGAGCTGTGCAGTAAGTGTAAATCACACAGCAGTTTTCTAAGGTTTAATACAAGGGTGAAAGAAAAAAAAAGTAGCACAAATATTTAGGATATATCTAGGTTAGCTAAAATATGTTACTAAAACAACATTGTCTTCCTTTTGCTTATAAGTATGTCATGAAAACAGTTGGAATTATGTATGTGGTTCCCATTGTCCTCTTGTTGGACTGCTCCACTCCGAACAAATGCATGGCTTTGTAGTGACATGGCAGTCACAAGCACCTGGTTTTAACTTGAGTTGATTTCATTCCTGGTTAAATTTCTGCCCTTGTGTCTAGGGCTTGGGGTCCTGTTGCCATGTGAGCTCAGTAGCAGCCTAACCTTCCTTCCCTGTCTACCTAGACGCCCCTAGAGTGGTCAAAGCACCGGTCTCTGCTCTCTAGAATTCGTCATGGCCCGAGTGGTAAGACATGCATGATATTTTAAGTAACAGAGGATGGGCTTGACTTCATACCATCTGTCACCACTTCAGTCTTCATGACTCCACAGGAAGCAAAGCTCAGAGCTGAGCATGGGCCTTCAGGATGGCCTGCACGCGTGTGTGAAGTTACCAGGGAAAGAATCTCAGGGCAGGAATGATGATGTACATAGGGCAGAGATAAGGAAGCAATGAGAACGTGACTCAGTGGGCAAGCCCCTGCCTAGTGTGCACTAGTCTTTGGGTTCAGTCCCCAGTGCTGGGGATGGGGGTGGGGGGGAGAAAAGGAAGGTGTCATGAGTTATACAGGTGATGCAGCGGTGACACCATTAAATGCTCAGTGCCTTGAGACAACAGGGGTCTGTTTCTCTAAGGTTTGTGTCGCTCCGGGTCACCTGTGGCTTTAGTCTGGGCTACAGTCTGAGGAAGCTACTTCTTTTTGGGACCTACTACGTATGGCAGAGTCTTGCAACTGGCAGTCAGTAGTTTGCTCAAATGCATGTGGCCAAAGCCAGTGATGTGGCCAACCTGGTATCAGTAGGTTCAGAAATTGCATCCCCTTTCTGCAGGTCCGACAGGTAACATGGCTGTAGCAGGGGCGTGTAACCTTTTTAAGGAAGGCAGGGAATTGTTTGGAACAATAGTACAATAGTACACTTCGTCCTTCTAACACATTAAAATTTTTTCCGAAGCCTTCAGAAACACATCACTGTGTACTTGACTTTTCTTCAGACTTTATGCACATTTCACCTACTTTGTACCTGGCTCTATTTGGAGCCAGTTGTTCTCATTGGGTTCTGTGCCCAAGGATGCCCACAGGTGTGGATGGCAGAGTACCAGATTGCTCACTTCTCAACCCCCAAAGAGAAAATCATCATCTCCCTTGTCTCTGGGCCATGGTCCAGCTTCCTATCCAGAACAGTAAAAGACTCCTGGACCGGGGAGAGCCCCTGGAATCCTGCCTAGGTCATCCCCAGCAGAGTGAATGCCCTCAGCCCTTTCCCGTGTCTGCCACCGCTGGGCTGCCTTGGGTCCTTAGATTCTGGGGGCCTGGTGCCTTGAAGCTGGCCTAACTTCCTCTTCTCTCTGGCAGTAGACACTGGGCTTTATCTAAACCACAGGGCGTGGAAAGCACATTAGGTGAGCTCCATGGAACCAAGTGCAAATATCACTCTTGGTAATTAATATCAAGGTGGGTTTTGTTCTTTCTTTTGTGATAGACAGCAGTGGCCATTTGTCAAGATGGTGGACAGGCTGTAAACTGAAAGCTCAGATGCTTGTGGCTTTGATTGTTGTTTGTTAAAGAAATATCCTGTTTTCAGAAATACCCACATTGTCCTTTTGAGTGCAGTGCTGAAGAAGTTTCATCAGGGCATCAGAGAACCAGTTTAAAAGAACCCACCCACCGAGGATCACCAGTGAGGATGTGACATATCTTCCCCACACCCTTTTGCAGCCAGTGAGCTGACGTTGGGAGCGATGATAAAGATGTAAGCATGGGCTGAGCAGAATGTCCAGAAGAGCAGGAATTGACTTCATGCTTCAGCCAGTGAGCTGACGTTGGGAGCGATGATAAAGATGTAAGCATGGGCTGAGCAGAATGTCCAGAAGAGCAGGAATTGACTTCATGCTTCATTGAGTATGCACCACTAGTTTACACACGCCAGTGTTAAGTGGAAGCCCTAGGCTGCTGTTAAGTGTTAGCATGGGCTCTGGGAGAGAACTAGCTTGGTGCTATCTTCAAATTTCCTTCTAGTTGGATGATAACATGGATGAGTTCCTGAAGAAGATGCTTTCCATCTCCCCCCTGAGGATGCTGAGGCCCCATCTATGGGAGTATTTTGCAGAGCGTAGACTCCTCCCAAGGTAGATGATGTGGTTCCTGAGCTTGGGAGCAAGGCCTACTTCTCCTGGGTGCTCACCAGATGCTGTTAGCTGCTCTGAATGTCAGTCAGACACTGTGGACTGTGTAACCCAAGATGTTGTTTGGAATGCAGTTACAATCGAGTATGAAGGAAATGATTAATTACACCGTGAAAAGGCAACAATGACTTGACAGACTTTTAAACAGGAAGGGAGGTCTGTCAACAGACCTGACTAGTAAGGCTGGTGGCTCTGGGACCTTCGGCAGCGGTGGCAGCTGTGTTCAGACAGGCTGAAGTTTGTGGTTGGCCCAGTGGCTTCTACAAACAGCAGCAGTGTGGACAGTGCTGGGGTCAAACAGGCTTCCTGTGCAGTTTCAGTCTGAGATTTCTAAGGCTGGGTTTCTAATTAAAATAATAGTAACAATAAATAACTGGTGTATATTTGTTATGCATAGTGATGGGTGACTCTTTGATTTATGGTAACTCTGATGATAGGAGGGAAGAAAATGAGAAGAGCATCGAAATATCAACCTGGAATGGAATATAGAGTGTTCCTTGTCTTTTGGTGTGACTCACTTCTCATAACAACATGTGGTAAATGAGGGCACACCAGAAACATCTGTCTTATTGTCGTCTTGCAGAGCTACAAAGTTTATTTTTTTTTCTTTTAAAGGAAACAAAATAGAACCCCCCCAAGCCCGTATTCCTACATCTGGAGAGTGGGAGGCTTGCAGAGCCATCGTGGGCACAGATTTGAGGTAGCGCAGGACGCATGTGGATAGGGCTGGGTCTGCAGATGTGAACACGGAGTTCACTGTTCAAAGAGATGATGAAGCCAGGGTAGAGGAGAGAGACCCATCCCCTCATACAAAGCCGCCAAGCGACTCCACACGGAACAGACTTCTTCAGCGCTTAGCACTTTAGATTCTGGAGCTAGGAAGTCACGTGGTTTTTTGCACTATACGGAGCTAAACAGTTGCAGCAACACTTCTTGCATTAACTTTTAAAAATGTGAGTCTGTCTTTCCTGTAATGGAAGTGAAAAATGGGTCTTCACTGTTTGTGTTGCTGAAGGGTTTGCCTTCGCTGATTCATGCCATTGTGTGTGAAAATCTACGTGAAGATATATGTGTCTCAGTCAGGGTCACTATTGCTATGGTGAAACACCATGACCAAAAGCAAGGTGACGAGGAAATGGTTTATCTGGCTTACACTTTCATATCATAATAGTCCATCACCGAAGGAAGTCAGGACCAGAACTCAGGGCAGGATCCTGAAGGCAGGGCTGATGCAGAGGGGAGCTGTTTACTGGCTTGATCCTCATGCCTTGCTCTGCCTGCTTTCTTAGAGAACTCAGGACCACCTGCCCAAGGATGGCACCACCCACAATGGGGTGGGCTCTCCTCCATCAGTCAGTACTTAAGAAAATTCCCTACAGGCTTCCTTACAGCCTGATCTTATAGAACCTGACCCAATTGAGGTTCCCTCCTCTCAGATGACCCTACCTTGTGTCAAGTTGACGTGAAGCTAGCCAGGCACATTCATCAAAAGGTATCTTAGACTAAAGTACAAACTCTCAGAGTCTTTTTGCTTGATGGGTCATAAAGCAGGAGAACAAAGCCCTTGACGTCTTAGTAGCTAATAATATAGCTAAACAAAGGGAACTGTACATGAATGGACATATGTGTCTACACATGCTCAGAGTGTGATTATGCAGGCGTGGAGTTCAAAGCAATTAGAAGCGTTTCTAGGCTCCTGAAGGCTCCAGGGGCAAACATGCTCGCTGCCAAGCCTGGTGTTGTGAGTGTAATTCTGGGTCCAGGCAAGGGCAGACCACTAGTTCCCACTAGGTGTTCTCTGACCTCCACAGTGTGCTGTATATTACATGGGCCTGCGCCCACACATCATATATACACAATGATGATGATGATATATTAAGAAAATTTTGAAAGAAGTATCCTTAATAAGACTTTCAAAAGGAGTGACATTTAAGATAACATTGGAAAAGTTAAAGGAAAATTGAAACAGATTTTTAATATGGTTATAAAAATGGATGTTTATTTTCCAACTTTTTCTCCATGTAAAATTAAATTATTGTGTCATAATAAGCCTTAGATTAATTGTGTTCCACCTAGGAAAGGAATGAAAGGCACATTAAAATTATTTTTAAAACAATAGATGCATTTTTTCAGGCCTAGTTACTTTCTGTTTTGTTGTTTTGGGGAGCGGGTGGATGGAGTCCTGGGTCCCAAAAGTGAGGCTGGTCTTGAACTGCTGACTCTCCTGCCATGACCTCGAATGCTGGGATTTCAGAAGTGCACCAGTATGTCCAGCTGTTTGATATTTTTAACTAGATTTAAACAACCCTGGGACAGAAGTACAACTGACAAGTGTTTGAGACTCACACTGAGAGTGGCTGCTGGGTTTACTGGTTGTTTCCTAAAGTAAATACATTGTGGCTGGAGACTGTAGTGAGGCACAACACTAGACAGGATCAAAGAAGGCCACAGAGCGGCTGGAGAGTTGACTCGGTGGCTAAAAGCCCTTGCTACTCTTGCAGAAGCTCCAGGCTCTGAGATCAGCTCCCAGCGCCCACATCAGGCAACTTACAACTGCCTATATTTCTGGCTCCATGGGAACCGGATGCCCTCTTCTGGTCTCTATGGATACTACATGCACATGGTGCGTTTACACTGTAGGGAAAACAGTCATACACATAAAATAAAAAATAGACTTTAAAAAGGAAAACAAATAAGGAAGGGAGGAAAGGGAGAACGCCACAGAATCCATACAACTGAAGTGCCCTCCCATTTGGCTTTTATTAGTTTGTTGAGCTGGGCTTTTAGGCTCTCTGTGTAGCCCAGGCTGGCCTCAAATTCTTGACCCTCCTACCCCAGCCTCCTAAGTGCTAGAATTACAGGCCTTTACCACCATACCTGGCTTACCTTTTTTGTGGTTTAGAAAAGTGGTTGCAGACTACGTTTCCCAAAAGGCTGATGCCTTCTGCTCCTTCCTCAGAATATGCAGGGTGCTTCTTTCAGCTCTTTTTTTTTTTTTTTTGGAACCACAATTGAATTTTGCTGAAATGCCATCAGAGATGACAGTTCTCAATAAGCAGGGAGTTTGTACAGCATGCTGCTTGCAAATTCTGGAACCTCCTTAGTTCAGGATATATGTCACTCAATGAGTCTGTCTTATTAAAAACAGCCTTAGCAGCTTTGCTAGATGCTCGGCGGTTCACAGAAATGCAGAGCTAACGTTTTTTTTAGGGCCCAGTGGAGCTGGAACAGATGTACAACAGGCTGCAAGGAATTCAGTGCTGGCGTGAGTTCTGCACATGGGGAGCTAAGAGGGGGGAAAAAGGCCGAAGACAATGGCTTTCTGGTTTTAAAAATAGCTGGAGAATGTCTGTTCATCTGGCTCTTTTTCTAGTTGGAAAGGTGTGAATAACTGGTGTCAGTTGGCAGTGATGAAATAGAAGGCTCGTTGTTTGTTGTTTGAGGGTATCACTTGGTATGTCAGGCTGACCCAGAACTTACTATATAGCCCAGGCTGGCCTCAGACTTAGGGCAATCCTCTTGCCTTGGCCTTCCCAGTGCTGGGATTGCAGGTGTAAGCTGCCACACCCAGGTCCCATCATTACAGAGTCGCTCATTTATGTCCAGGCTCTCAGTGCTTTCCATCACCCACTTCCCATTTAGGATCCACTCCACTTCCTAATGAGTAATTAGAAGACACTAGGGAGCTCTAATGAAGCGAGTTAGTTCTAAAGTGGCACCCTTCTCCAGAATGCTATATGATGTCTTTGAGTTTCGGTGGAATGAGTCAGACTTCAGACTTCTTTCTGATAAATATTTACTAAAATAAAAGCCTACACTCCATGATTGACTTGAGGGATCACTATGCTAAAGTGCCTAGGAGCAACAATTGTGAAATTCAGGACATTGCACAACTAAAGAGAAGTCTGTGTTTGACAGGCCAAGAGCCCCTGTGTCTTTCAGAGTCTTCAAAGCCCTTCCTCCATGGTAGCATTCTAATATCTGTCCAGAATTTAAAGGGGAAATGTAGAAATATGAATTTTTGTGTTATTTTTATTTGAAAAAACAACATGAAATAGTTAATTGTTACAAAGTGTTGTGGAATGGGCAATGTCCACCCTCCAGCTTGGGCTGGATCTCATTTATTTCAAGTAGTGGCCATGCATATTGAGATCAGTAGACTGATGACCTCAGCATGCAAGACAGCAAACTATTAAAAGTCAGTCAGAGATGGGTGTGAACTGCCACTCTATATGGGAACTACCAAAGAGACTCACTGTGACCCAGAGGACACCAGTTAAGATACTTAAAAATGGGGAAATAGCCTCTGTCGACCATTTGCAGTAGGATGGAGAGACTTCGGTGGGAAACAGGGCAGCTGTCCTAAGGGGAAGGGTGACTGTTATCTGACTTCACAGAAGGGGGGGGGGGGGGTCGTAGAATCTCCATTTCTGGAAATGTTTTAAAACAACACAGATCTCTTGGGAGTAGTGCTAAAGTTCAGTCCTGCCCAGAGGCGGAAAGATTTGCTGAATTATGCCTGTGTGATCTTTGGAGTCATTGAGAGCTCTCGAAGGCAGGAAACTTTCTTTACTTTGCTGGCTGAAACTATTGTTTCATAGCTGTTCATTTGAAAGCGTTTTTTTTGTGGGCATATGAGTATTAAATTTGAATCTGTAGTCAATGGCTTATGTGTATTGTATATGCCTGAATCTGTGTGTAGTGATGAAACTATTGAAAGTGTGAGTTAGTCTTTTACGTTTGTTTAATTTGTGTGTATGTTTGAGAGGGGGCAGAAAAAAGAGAAAGAGGGAAGAGGAGGATGAACCGAAGTATGTGAGTTGTGGCATATCACTCTCCCTTATTCCTTTGAGACAGTCTTTCACTGAGCCTGGAGCTAGGCTGATAGCCCCGGAAAGCCTCCTGACTCTTCACCCCCCTCCATTGCTGGGGTTACACATGACCACACCCAACTCTTTACATGGGTTCTGGAAGTTTGAACTCAGATCCTCATGCTTTCAAAGTGAACACCCTACCTACTGAGCCATCTCTCCAGCCCATCTAAGTCTTTTACTATATAAAAAAATAGCTGCTTCCTTGCAAAGTTTCAATGCTACTAATCATCTGATAAATAATTCCAAAGCAATGAATATAAATATTGCAGGCTTCAAAGATGAATTAGATCTGGTTCCTCCCTTCAGGGAACTTATGGTACAAGTGGAGCTAAACCATTCACAGATAGATCATCCACCTAAATGTCCAACCTGCAGTCCACAGGCTTATGCCTGCCAGGGTGGCTAGGGATTCGACCCAACACATTTGTTGATGACAGTGGCATGCCACTATATCAAAAGTTTGGGCAAGCCTGTGTCATGATTAATAGATAATAGAGAAAAATGGGAGAGGAGCTGAGAAAATGATTGAGCGGTGTTGTGAGATTTTAGAGAAGGAAAGAAAATATTTATCCTTTGGTTGTAACCAAACAGTGTTTTCTAGAAGAAAATGCCTTGAACTGTACCTTCAGTATGAAGCATTTTGAAGGGTGGAAATGAGGAAAATGAGAATAGGGTGGTTTGTGACTAGTCATCATTTCAGGAGGGCACACTCCACTGGGACAGGGGGCAGCAGGGGAAGCAGTTGGCAAGGAGCTGTGGTGTCCAGTCTGGGCTGCCAGGCCAAGTTCGCTCAGTGCTTGTCCCTTCTTGTGTTGAAGCTGTGGAGGATCCCTGTTCCGGTGGGGGAAAAAGCCCCGTCGTGCAGCTCCAGAGCCACGCGAGAGCTATAACTCTGAAGCTAAAGCTATTTGTTAGGAGCCGTCTCCAAAAGTGAATTCCAAGACTCAAGAAGGCCAAGCAAAGGGGTTAAGACCATATTGTGGAAACCCACACACAGCTGGCCTGAGCGAGTGGGAGCTGACTGACCCGAGTCTGGCAGCTGGGGAACCAGCAAAAGACCAAACCAGGCCCCCTGAATGTGACTGCCAGTTAGTTGCAGGGCCTGGGAAGTCTATGGGGCCACTGGCGTTGGAACCAGTATTTATCCCTAGTGCATGAATGGGCTTTGGGAGCCCATTCCCTATGGGCTATATCTCTCAGCCTAGATATGGTGGAGGGGAGAGGCCTTGGTCCTGCCCCAAATGATGTGACAGACTTTCATGCTCCCCATGGGAGGCCTCACCCTCCCTGAGGAGTGGATGGGGGGGGTGTGATAGGGAGATGGTGGGGGGATGGGAGGACAGGAAGGAGAGGGAACTGGGATTGGTATGTAAAATAAGATTGTTATTAATTTAAATAAAAATTACAAATATCAAGAAGGCCAAACATTTAAATGGTTCTTTGCGGGGGGGGGGGGGGACTTCTGAAAGCTTTCACCCTGGGACTCGGAAGCAGGGCAGTCAGTGTGTGCACTTCTCAGGGTGATTTCATCTTCTTACGTGGACCATCCCTGGGAACTCTTGGAACACCGTCTGGGAGGTATTGCTGTGCATTTGATGATAATGGCTAGAGTAGAGGTCGTAGCACATGTGTGGAAAGACAGCAGCAAGGCAGGAGTCGGCACTCGGTAGCTGTATGGAGGGTTAGTGCCTGCAAGAGGAGATGGCTGAGTTACCAGCAACACACAGCCAAGGATCACATGTTGAAACAGGGAGGAAAAAGGGAATCCCAGATTGTGCAGGGGGTGACCTTCACTGTGCTAGAGATGGTAGCATGTACGGCTAGGAGAAGGAACTCATGTAAGTAGAAATCTACCTGTATAGTGTTACTTGAGAAGGTATGGCAGAGCCCATTTCAAGGAGGAGGGAAGGGAATTCTTATTAAACGTGTGTGTGTGTGTGTGTGTGTGTGTGTGTGTGTGTGTGTGTGTGTGTGTGTTTGGTTTTACGAGACAGGGTTTCTCTGTATTGTTTTTGGAGGCTGTCGGTCCAGCCCCGCCTCGAACTCACAGAGATCCGCCTGCCTCTGCCTCCCAAGTGCTGGGATTAAAGGCGTGCGCCACCACCGCCTGCCTGTGTGTGTGTTTAATATGTCTGTGTGTTAGAATTCTGGATAGATAGTAGTTTCTATATGAACTCATTACTATAGGAAAGTCGCATCTAAACCCTTGCCATTTTATTCAGCAGATGTTACCGAGCCTCCTCTCGTCTCCACTGAGTATTTCCCCAGCCTGATTTACCTCTCTGGAGCTAATTCTTAAGCTTTAATATTTTGTTCTTTCATTTAGGTGTTTGCCTTTGACTATTGCTTTTGGTCCATGGATGAAGCAAACACAACAAAATATGCTGGTAAGTTGGCTGTCTCCTGTGGGCCTCTGGCCTCCTCCGTTTCGTCTGTTTTCTCTAATTACTCTGGAGTTTCCCATGTGTATCACACCCACTGTCTCCTTCTAGTGGGTGCATTTGGAAAGTTGGTGATCTGGCTCGGCCCCCTTCTGACTGAGCAGCCTTACACTAGGTTTGAAAACCTCAATAGAGGTATGTGGGGCGGTGTGCACCTGTGATCCCAGAACTGAGGAGGCTGAAGCGGGAGGACTGCCCCAAGTTCAAGACCAGTTCAAGACTGAGCTGTATAGCTAGTATTAGGCTAGGCAGTGCTATAGAAAAAGACTGACTGACCCCCCCCCACCAAAATTTCAAAACCTCATTAGTTGTTCACGTCCTAAGGGTGTCATTATCCTCAGGGATTTTCCCAGGTCAAGCCTAAACTTTACATGTTTTCACTGCTATAGGAAGCCTGAGGGGAGACAACATGGGCCGCCTACAGTTGCTAAGGGGGATAACATGGAGATGGCACTGAAAATGAGCATATAATTATATCTAAATAAGAATAAAAAATAAAAATACCAATTTCCCTTTTACTCATTGAGGTTAGGCGCATGTTTGTCACCTGATTTAGTCATTCCGAAATGTATACATATATTAAAATGTGTACGCAACACCATAAATACTAGTTTTACTTGTTAATTAAAAAGGGGGGTAAGTTAAGCATATGGTTTAAAGAGGAATGTAGAAGGTTTCCAGAGATAAAGTATCGTGGTACCAAGGCAAGTGCATGGGCCATGAGGTCAGATCTGGGACCTGTTTTGGCTCTTGGGATAAGAGCTTCCTCTCTCTGCTCGCCACCCTGCTTCCTATGGTGTAGAAATGGCAGCTCCTGAGCCCGTGACATACGGGTGCCGTCCCAGTTAGCCGGGGGCCATAAATGCCGCTGAAGGAAGGGGCCTGCAATCCATGCTCCATTTGGGCTTGTCGTAGGGAGGGGGCTGGGCATGGTGCCTATGCAGCCAGTGTAGTGGGGCAGTTCGCAAAGCTAAGCTAGGAAGTGGAGACCCGTGGGGTGGAAACTTGAAGCTGTGGCATGGGCTGCCTAAGACAACGTGGAGAGAGGTCGGTCTCCTCCCTTCCAAGCCCCTCAGCACCTCAGCACATGTCTTCCATTACTGCCCGCACACAGCACTGCAGCCTCCTGCAACGTAGCGCTAGGCCCACAAACTTTCTCTTCAGCCAAGTACAGCTTCATTGGATCCAGATGGGAAAGTATTTGTGGAATTTGGGATCTGATAAACACTAGGATCAGAATGATAAAAAGATGAAAATGCCTTTTAATGGGCTGAATATGCCTACCATTGGTGCACCTTTGGTTGCATGATCACCTCAGATATGTTCCAGTTACCCTTGAAATAGAACAACGCATCTTTGCAATGCTGGAGTGAGGGTAGAGTTTTCTTTTTCTGTACATATCTTCATTATTACACACCTACAATGACACTCAGGGCAAAAGGTAAGATTCCTGGTTGCTGTTCTCTAGGGTGTTTGACTTACACAAAATCTGCGTCGAAAATACATTGCTTATAGATGAGATTGTTGGTTTCTGTCCTAGTTTGAGTTCTGTTTTCTTCACTTAAAAGAAGCAGCAGTTCTTAACTGAATAGGAACATTAAGATGGAAGCATTCATTCTCTGGTGAGAAATAAGGGACTTGAGAGAGGGAAGCACAAATTCCCTGAAACCAACCTATTTGTCAGGCCCCAGGAATAATGGCCTCATTGAGCCTGGGTCGGGGCTCTCAAAGCAGCTCTCAAAAGTGGGGTCTGGCAGGCCGAGTGGGGGTTGGTAAGTGCATGGACTGAGCAAGCCAAGGATGCCAGGGCCCTCGAGTCACGGGCTGCGTCAGAACATTAAATCCTCAATGAAGTTTTGCTGTGTGTTAAAAGCCGTCGCAAGGTGCTCTACCCTCTGGCTTTTCAACCTGGAATTCTAAGTTCTCTGGAGCTAGTCATGGCACTTCAGGGCCTGGGGGGCGCACTTTAAGAATGTGAGCTCTTCCATCAGACTGTGGGGTTCTCACCCCTGGCCCCCACCTTGGTGCTGTGTGTCTTACTGGATCCTTTTACCTAGTACTTGTCCCATGGAGCGTATCTTCACCTGCCTCGTTGTCTGACTCTGACAGTCGCTAGCACCAGTATGTGGGCAAGAAAATGCCCTGCACCGGGATTTATGGCACCTGGTTTTGCTACAAGCTGCTAGGCTTCGGTGAGATAAAGATAACCTTTTTCCTCCTCTGTGGACAGGGTGAGGTGAACTCGGAGCTGCAGCCATGCCTCCCAGAAAGCTGAATCATCCATTTTGTGCGGGCGGCACAGCTGTGGCGACTTCTCAGAGGCAAATCAAAGGCTGGCTTGTTCAGCCATTTGCATTGCAGGGAAGTGTGCTTCGGGGCATTGTGAGCTGGAAGTCCGTCTTCCTCCTTTTAGCCTCTTGATGAGATTGGTATAATAGCGTTTGGCGGGTATTTTTAAGTCAGAAGCAGAAGTCTTTGTGGTAGGACTAAGTGGGAAAAAAAGACAGAGGAATAAATAGGCTGGAGAGTTAGAGACCCCAAACACCCCCTCTCTGCATAAACCTATCTCTTCCGGCAACCGCACATAAATCTCATTAAAGGATTAGAAAGTGGCCGTATTAGAATCAATAGTGATAAACTTGAGCCGTCTTAGTAAATGACTACATCATGCTAATGGTAGTTAAGACCTTCTTGATGAGGAATCAATACATTAGAAATATCATTTCCTAAAGTGAGTCCTGTCAGTAGCTAAGTGATTTCCAACAGCTTTGTTTGTATGTTGCCGGCTTCTCTTTAAATCTTACTGCAGGTATGAAAAGCGGTATGGAGGCTAGAGAGATGGCTCAGTGGTCAAGAACACTTGCTGCTCTTCCAGAGGACACGAATTTGGTTCCCAGCACCCACGTGGGTGCCTGGTGACTCCAGCTACAGGGACTCTGGATGTCCTCTCCTGGGCTCTGCAGGCACCAGCACACAGACACATAACACATAAATAAAAATAAAACAATTACTTTTAAAGGAAAGAAAGAATGGCAGTCTGGTGGTGGTATATGTGGAGGTCAGTGTGGATAACATTCCTTAGCCTGGGAAATTCTGAACACAGACCTAGAAATTCTGTAATCTTTCTTGCCATATGGCGTGTTTCTCAAATTTGCTGAAGCCATGTGTTCTTGGGCATCTGTTGGTACTCCACAACCTGGAAGAAAATATATCCAGCTGACTGCCACTCTCCCTGCTTTGTCCATGCTGTGCAAGACTAGAAGAGCACCTTCAGGATGAGGCCTGAGCTGCCGGCCGGTGGCCACATTTCATTCTGTTGCTATCTTGGGGGGGGTGCTTGGAGGTCAAATGATTAATTTCACATTGCTTAAGGGAAGCAGGGATAGTAAGACAACAGAGCCTATATGCACCAAAATTAATATTCTAGAAACCAGTGTTTGCCAGATTAGAACCAAATTGTCAGCATAAAAGCACAATACGAATTTGGCTTAACATATTTAGGCCTAAGTATTTGACCATTGAAGTTCCCCTAGTAACTACTTGGAGGAACACAGGCTCTTGGAGTCGGGTTTCTTGGGCTGAGACAGTAGGCAATCGTCACGACTTCATTATTGTGAATCTGAGGATGAAGCCAGACTTACGGCAAGTTCTGTGCATCTGGAAAATCGCTGATAATTGTTAGCCATTATGTAAAGCTGTAGAAGTTCTTCGTGCAGTCATCGGGAGCACTGGTGGCTGGTTGTTCAAACATTATTAAAGTAGACATGTACATGATGCCTGCTGTCCCAAAAGCCACTAACCAAATGAAAACCTCGAGTGCAAACTCTTTCCAGGCTGGTTTTTTTTTTCTTACAGTATTTTAAAAATGTCTTAATCACATGGCCATTCTCTTAGTGACTCTCTTTCATCAGGTTTTTCCTAAGCCTTTGGAACTTTCTTGAAATCAGCAACTCTAATTTTTCATTGCATTTGTAATTGAGAGAGAGAAACAGAGAGAGATAGCCGCACGCATGCACACGTGTGCTCCCTCCCTCTCCTCTCCCCCCTCCCCCGCTCACACACACACACACACACACACACACACACACACACACACACACAGTGAATAGTTCATAGAGTCAAGTCGCTCCTTCCACCATGTGGGCCTTAGCTTGTCAGTCTTGGCAGCAAGCACCTTTATCTGCTGAGCTATCTCAGTGGCCCAGAAACCCTCTTTTGCATTTGTTTTAATTAAAGTATATAATCACAAAGACATCCAATTGACATAAACCATCTTGGAAGCCAATACAACTGACCCTTTATAAACATACCTCGACTGGTGGAGGCTGGGGGGGGGGTATCTGGCCTGCATGATCCTGTATCAGTTCAGGTAAATGATGTGAATCCCAAGAACAGACACTTGCAGTTCAATTCAGGAATATTTAGTTGGTAAAGATGCCAAAATATGAATGAGCAAACTAATCTTATGTACTTCTAAAAAGTAGATATGGACTAGAGAGATGGCTCAGAGGTTAAGAGCACTAACTTCTTCTAGAGGTCCCGAGTTCAAGTCCGAGCAACCACATGGTGGCTCACAGCCGTCTATAATGAGATCTGGTGCCCTCTTCTGGTGTGAGGCATACATAGAGGCAAAATGTTTTGTATATATAATTAGTAAATAAATAAATCTTCAAAAAGTAGATATATATGTATATATACACATACAGCATATATTTATTATACATGTGTTCTTTTCTTCCATCTAGTGCCTGCCCTACCCCCAGTTCCCCTTTTAATTATGGGGCAGGGCCTCGTGTATCCTGAGCTGACTGTGTTTGAAGCTGAGGCCAACCTTGAACTTTTAATCACCTTCCTTCCACCTCCAAGTGCTGGAATGATAACCACACAATGCCACGATGGTGTTAGCCTGTACTGGAGCTGGGACCCAGGGCTCTGTACGCATCAGACATACATACACTGTGCTAGCTGAGCTGCAGCCCTGTCTCCAGATGTCTTTTTAACTCTACTCCGCCCTGCCTCTTTCATGCTTTCCTTTTTCTGACCACATCTATTCCTTGGAGTATTTGCTGACACCCAGAAACACCATTTAACTTAGTTGTGTTTGGAGGGGCAGATAGCAGTAACTGTGGTGGTAAAATACAGTCCATCTGCTGCAGAAGCTCGGTGCTAAGCCTTTTGCATGTAGGAGGGGGGTGTAATAACAAGAACATACAGTTAGATAGGAAATGCTATTGTCCGAATTTTCGCAGATGAGAAAATCGAGGTTCCAGAAGGTCCTGCTACCTTTTAGAGGTGAGAGCAGTGAGCAGTGTAGACTGAGTCAAAACCAGCGATGCATGCGAGTGATGACTTGTGAATTCCACTCCTCTCCTGGACACTCCTGTGTCCCTTAGCCCTAGAGGGTTTCCTTAGGTCCTGATGTGGAGCCTTGCTGAGAGTGCTGGTAATTGCAACCCAGCCCCGCCCCCCCAGTGCCATCCCAAGTCCTGAGCCCATGTGCTCAGTTGAGTTTTGTTTGAACACTTCCCCCCCAAGAGCTGTGAACACCATAGCCATGAGTTCTAGAAGCGACAGTAGGCCTGTGTCTTCTGCCTTGTTGGAGAGGGCTGTTGTAAAATGCTTTGAGAGCAAAGGGCACTTCTTTGTCAGCGTGGTTTGTGTGGGGTCAGGCTTCCCAGTTGAGCTAGCTTTGTTTTCTTTTTTCATCCTTGGCACTGGTGCCCAGGTAGGAGTTTTCTTGTCCCCTCCCCTGTGAGTCAGCCACTTTATCCATCAACAGAAAAAAAAGGAGCCCAGCTTATGCTGAACCCTAGCAGTGTCCCCAGATTGGAAACATTGTCTGGGTAAGTCACTCCCTGCTATGGTACAAGTGACACTTCCCTGTACTGCAATGCTGATAGCACTTGGAAGCCACCATGGAAAATGGCCTGTGGTTTACTTTTAGCTTGTGGCCCAGTTTCTAGAGATCCCTTTACCAGGTCCCTCCCTGGTAGACTTCTGAAATTGATTAAGAATTAAGGTTTGCACCTCCAAGTCGAAACTTAAAGTCTTTCTTCCTTTATCTGAACTATAGTTTGGGTTCATTTAACTTAAATATGGCCTGAAGTCTCTGAACGTGAGAAATTTTGTGAGCTGCTCTTCACACACCAAAGGCCTTTTGAGGATGGAATTTGCTTCAACCTCATCCAAATAAGGCCTTTTTCTCCCTTGGAGGTACACAACCAAGACCTGTCGATGCTTGCACCATCCAGGTGCCCTGATTTGGAGCCGGGCCCCTGCCAAGTCCAGACTCATCAAAATTACTGTGGCTGTCAGCCCTGTGTAAACGGGAAAGCACCTTCATAAAGAACGAGGAATTGCTGCTTACAATTATACAGCCAAGCTCCCCCGACTCCAGCTCCAAGGAGAAAAGAAGGGACTTGAGAAATGGATTCTGTTTGGGGTTGCGTTGGGATTGGTTAGCTTCCACAGCTATAGGGAACCTGAGGCCCATGCTTTAGAGGCTCCAGTTCGTGACTGATTGGCCCGTTGCTTTGGAACTGAGAAAGGCCACATGTAATGACAGAACTGACAGGTGGAAGAAAAGCTCTTACCTCAAGGCTAAGAAGTAAAGAGGGACAAACTGGGGTTCCAAATCCTCTTCAAGCACCCCCTAGTAACCCAAGAGCCTTCCCCTTTAGGTTCCTACCTCCTCCCACTAGTTCTACCCCGGACAATAATCTTTAACTTGTGGGCCTTTGTGGGCATTGAAGATCTCAGCTATAGCATTGTCATTCTGATCTTAGATGATCTTCCATAGAGGAGATTGTTTGTGTGCTAAGTATGCTGTGCCCTGCTTAAGAGTTTTGTTGGCTATGATGTGTCTGTGTCTGCTTTTTTCATTGTAGATTAGAAACAACATAGGTAAAACCTTCTTTTTTTTTTTTTTTTTTTACTTTCTAGCCCCCAGCCCATTGTGTTCTGTGCTGTGCCTGTTCAGTGGGCCGATGCTGGGCTCAGGACCACTGTAGCTGACTTTTCCCTTTGTTCCCAGTTGTCTCCTCTAGTGCTTTGCTATTAAGACCCTGCTCTGTAAAGACAGTCGCCTAGGACCTTGCACAGTGACTGGGAGGCCATTGCTGCTGTTCCCAGGGGATCAGGTGATGCCCACATATGGAGACCTAGTGGTGTTGGCTTTTCAAAGATCTGTATCATACATGACTCAGTGTTGGGTGACTCAGACTGTGACTCAGCTTGCAGAAATCCCACACAGGGGCTCCTGTTACTGCTCTGACATTGTTACAGGTTTCACTGGGCGTGCCCGGGTTTTAGAACTTGTCCATGTGGTTATAGGAGGTCTGATTTTAAAGCCTGTAGGAAATTGGCATCGTCGTTGTGCTTATTAACAGTGAGGTCAGACTCGACATGCCCCGTGGACTCACCACACCAGGCTGATGTCTCCAGGGACACCTTCTCCCTGGCACAGGTTCTGCTAAGAAGTCACAGGCCTCTTGTGTTTGACAGTGTTGTGGCTTTGCTCTGTTGGTCTGGGTTGGGAACAAATACCCATAGATCCTCCTGTTTCCCACAGGACTTCTGAACTTCCCTGTAGGCTTCCCATAGAAAAACAGCCCTCCCTTCTGCTTGAGTGTAAACCATAAACTGTAATTGGGAAACATTCAGGATGGGGACATTGCATCTTTTATGAGATCTGTTCAGGCAGGGCTTGAATTCCCTGGTTCCCACCATGCAGCATCAACAGCTGCTTTTTTTTTTTTTCTTGAGTCAAGGTTCAAAAAGCAGTGGTAAGTCATTTTTTCCTGTGCTGAGAAAGACTCTTAGGTTTAAAAAAATGGAAGTAAACAGAGGAAAATGTTTTCTAAAAAATTAAAAAGCCTCACAGCTGGGGATACAGCTGAGTGGTCGAGTGTTTATCAAGCGTGTACACTGCATTCAGTCCGCAGTATTGCAAGAAGAGGGGGCCTTCATTTGTCTGGGTTACCACGGTCTTGTGTAGGTCTTTGGGATGTCCTGGGTTCTAAGGCAGAGGGAAGAGAAGCCATCCGTGTGCTGCCTGCAGAGTCTGCTGTTGACATGGGCGGGGCCGGATCGCAGATACAGGAAGGACTTTGAAGACTTGGTTACCAGTTTGGATCTCGGCCACTTGCACCGCTAGTCCTCCTATAATCGTGGTTCCCTGGAGGTTGCTGAACAAAAGGACTGGTTGAGCATCACTGCATCCCAGGGTCCGTGTGTTCACACAGCCCCGGGGTGGAAAAATAATGAGAAGTCCCTAGAATTGGTCCCATTCACCGTTTTATTGACACCATTCATTATATTGTGTTCTTTCCCCCTGCAGCCTCTATCCTAATGGCACAAAAGAACGGGAGCCAGTTTACTGGATTCTATCCCTTAGCCTGCTCTGAACTAAATTATGATGTTCTGTTTTCTTCTTGTCATCCCCAGATATGCATATGTGAGTGTAGACACACACGCACACACACACACACAGGCACACAGGAACGCATGCATACACACACGCACACACACACACACACACACACACTCCACAGCCTCTGCTTACCTCCCACTGCTCCGTCTTAAATGAGAAACGCTCGCCCTTACATTATCAGTGACACTTCTCCAGCAGGACCATGAAGAAAGCTAGAAAAAATGGCCATAGAGGGGCCCTTTCTAAGAACCTTCTATTCTCTCACCCTTAAAGCTATGATGCCCCAGAACTCTTGCAGAAATGGAAGGAAAAGTGATTAACGGGTGACTTCCTTGCACCAAACTAATGATGTGACTCACAGAGACATGACTAGAAACCATCCCAGGCTTTGCCCTGGCTAAGGGCTGTGGTAGGTGCCTCTGTGACCCATCCTGACAACTCAGTAAGGTAGAGGAGTGCTCACGGTTCGCCCCTGAAGACATCAGCACTTTCCAAGGTCTCTCGGCTGGTGAGAGGTCACGCTCACAACTAAAAATAAAAAAGTGAGTGGTTGCCTGTATAATCTGGGTGTGGAAACCATGAACAAAAATCACAAAGGAAAGAGAAAGGATTTGGGCAGTACAAATTTTGTGTTTAGGGCTGGGCCGTGGCAGCACACACCTGTAGTTCCGGCACTCAAGAGGCAGAAGAAGGCGTATCTGAGTTTGAGACCAGCTCAGTTCACAGAGCGAATTCCTCTCAGAACAGCCAGGGCTGCACAGAGAAACCCTGTCTTGGAGGGGGGAGGATTTTTTATTTTTAATTACATCTTAGATGTGTGCCATGTGGACGTCAGAGGACAGCCTGTGGGAGTCGGTTCTTTCCTCCCTCCGTGTGGGTCCCAGGGGTCAAAGTCGGGTCGTCAGATGGGAGGCTGTTACTGGCTGGGGTGTTGCCAAGCTTTCTCCCTGCTGCCACTAAGCAGCCCATTTTTAATATTTGAGTATGAAACATCAAGAATGTTTCGTGAAAAAGTGGGGAAAGAGGCTTGCAGCATGTACAGTAGACCAGCGGTTGATGTCTTTAACATGCTGTAAGAAAAGAAGCAAGGGAGATACCATCTGGCTTATCAAGTAACCCGGGACTCAAACAGTCCATTTAGTGGGCATTACACTGAGTGAGCAGAGAGAAAGGGAAATTGCCAGAATGGGGCTGTCTTCCCTCTTGTGTAGTCAGAATGAAGAGGAGCAATGGGCAGCAGTGGTGGGTGTTGGGGAGCTCCCCTCTGTCTGAGAGAAGGGTCTCACACATGGCATGGAGAAACCAGCTGTTTAATTTGGGGTATCCCTGAAAAGTTATCTTCTGACCTCTACACACACACACACTGTTGAAAGCATATTAAAACTTTTTAAAAAATAAGTCTATGTGGATGGGGGAAGTAGCCTTTTTTTTTTTTGTCTTAAAAAGAGTAAGTTTCCTTTGGGATATGAAGTCATGATAAAATGTGTTCCAGTCTCTCTAGGAATCTGATTGTAAATTTGTGAAAACACATGATCTTCACAGTAGTTCTTTCTATTTTTCTCTTTTCTGAGTTGTGTCTTAGCATAGTTATTTAGGGATAGAAAGGAAGAAAAACATTTCTCTACAGAAACACAGTAAAATATCTGCTTTATATGTTTATATGTATATATGTGTATATACACATAAAAATATGACTACATATGCATATACATTCTATTGTTTTTCAAATTTTTCTCATTTACCAGTCACCAGAATAAAACTTTATTCATATGACAAGCCATGGGGCTGGAGAGATGGCTCAGCAGGTAAAGGTGCTTGCTGCCAAGCCTGATAGCCTGAGGTCAATTCCTAGAACTAACATAGTGGAAGGGGAGAGAACTGTCTTTTGCAAGTTGTCCTTTGACTTCTACTCGCTCATCTACACATATACACAAACAGTCATTGTAAATGTGATAAGTTTGGGTTGTATTCTGTCATCGAGCATAATAGCATAAAAATTTAACTATCTTCTAAAACCATATGAATATATTAAATGGAACGCAAACCAGGAAATATTTTCTGTGTATGTTTATTGTTATGAAGACTAGGAAAGGAATTCATCAGCACAAAAGTAATTTGTATTTTTTATTTTATTTATGATCCTATGTGTGATGTATGCCTCCACATTTTCCATGGATCACATTTGGAAGCCAATGAACAATTTTTTCTTTCTTTCTTTTTTATTTATTTATTTACTGATTGATTTTTTTTTTGAGACAGGGTTTCTCTGTGTGGCTTTGGAACCTGTCCTGGCACTCACTCTGTAGGCCAGGCTGGCCTTGAACTCACAGAGATCTGCCTGCCTCTGCCTCCTGTGTGCTGGGAGTAAAGGCGTGTGCCACCAACACCCGGCTTGAAGTTGGTTTCCTACTTCCACCCTTATACAGGTTGTGGGGATTGAACTCAGGTCACCAGGCTTGTGTGTCAATCAAGCATCTTTACCCACTGCACCATCTCTCCAGCATGATTTTTAGGTTTTTAATTAAAAGTTACTTAAATAGTCCAAACATATTCTATTGACATATCTATTCATACCCATGTGTCTTGTTTACCAGAGGCCTTTGGGACTTACTGAAAGAGTCATACTTTGACTTAATTATCACTTATTAGGAAAGGAGCCTCAGATAGAAATACAGAAGGCTGAGAGCAACTGTATCTACCGAGGAAAAAGTCAACAGATAGGAATGCCTGCTATGTGCCTTATGTTCAGCACAACTGCTAAAGCCCTGTTACCATAGCCTGATAGTTGAAGCCAGAATGGATGGATGGATGGATGGATGGATGGATGGATGGATGGATGGATAGATAGATAGATAGATAGATAGATAGATAGATAGATAGATAGATAGGTAATGCTGCAGGGAAACCTATAAGAGTTTATAACACCATGGAGACCAAGGGTTAAGAGTCACTGACCCACAGCACAAGTTCCTGACTATGGGTCATCTGTCATCACCTTTATACCTGCTCTGCCTGTGTACTCTGAGGATTCCCGATAGAAATTTATAAAGTGTGACTACAGATAAGACACCAGATGGGGAGTCCTTCTTTTCCTTCTTCTTAGAAACATAAATGCAAGGTATATTAGTTCTGTCTTGTTTAGTGTTCCCTAGAGTTTGGACATAGCCTACACTGAAATTCGCCTGTTGCTTTTGAGGCAGGGCTTCATGCATCCTACATTGACCTTAAGCTTGTTTTGTAGCCAAGGATGGCCCTGAACTCCTAGTCTGCCTTCCTCCACCACTCAAGTGCTCAGGTTCCAGACAGGTACAGTGTGCCTGAATTTACTCTTGAGATAATAGAGGGGCAAGATCAGAAGTTCAAGGCTCACCTCGCATCAAAAAATTAATAAAACAAATAAATAATAAAATAAAACAAAATGGCCCTTGCATCTTATATGCCAGGGGATTCTTTGATTAGTTTTCATATGATTTTAGTATACATAACCTGATTTGTTGATTTTTTCCAACTAATTATCTTTAGCTTTAATTTCTATTTTTCGGCAAAGAAGTTATTTGCCCTTGAAAACACATGAGGTCATTCCTCCCACACCTAGCCTATTTGGTTTTAGGAACAAAGATTGGAAATATTACATCTCACTGCCTGACCCTAGAAGAGCCTTAAATTGTTGGCTTATTAATGACTTCGAGAGATGCTCTTTTCCTGAGTCCCTTTCTCAGCTCAAACTCTGTCTTGGTATCTTTTGTGCTACTATGAGGGAATCCCTGAATCTGGACAATTTATAAATGACAGATTTGTTGTCACGTAAACGCCTAAGAAGCTGAGAGTTAAGGGAGGGGTGGTGTCTGCAGAGGGTCCGCTTGCTGCAGAAGGCACCCAGCGGTGAGAGAATGAAAAGGGCTTTAGTAGTACTTTTTCATCTGGACCGCCAGCCTGCAAACACTGACACTGAGACTTACTACTAACTATGAACGCTCAGCCCTAGCTTAGGCTTGTTCCTAACTGGTTCTTATAACCTAAATTAGCCCATGTCTTTTACTCTAAGCCTCGTTATCTCATCTCCATGCTGCTGATCCTGCTTCCTCCACATCTGGCTGGAGACTCCCCCCTTTTCTTCCCAGAGTTCTCTCTCTGACTGGAAGTCCCACCTACACTTTCCTATCTAGCTATTGGTCATTCAGCTTTTTATTACACCAATCATAGCACTACGTCTTCACACAGTGTACAAATATCCCACAGATATTTCTCCCTTTTTGTCTAAATAAGAAGGAAAGGTTTTAACTCTAGCATAGTAAAACTATATACAATTAGAACAATTATCAGGTAAGAATTACATTCACAATGTCCAGTCCATTTGTATTTGGCATATTCAGAGAAAATACTCTATTATATATCCTATCTAAACCACTTTCTATCATAACTTTTATTACTGTTCTAAAAATATCTTTTTAGACCTTAAAACATTTTCTTAAACAATTTGAGCTTTTGTGTCTCTAAACCTTTAAAAACTTTATATCTTTTTTGTAAGTATTTTTTAATTTGGTAACAAAGAAAATGGTATAACTATCTAGTCTTCAACCCCCATCAGAGACCCAAGAAGGATAAAATATTACCTAAGTAAACAAGAAATATATAGTAAACAACTTCCAAAGCTATAGAAAAAAACAGACATCTGGCTGCCTAGACAGTCACCCAAAGTTTCCTCTGTAATGTTGGGGCATCCATTATTAGCCTATAGGCTTTGAACATCTGACAGACTTTTCTGTGAAGCAGGAAGTTTGAAGGACCATCCTACCTTGTCTTGACAAAGATTGGCAGTCATCTTTGTTTGTGTTCTGCTTGTCCAGTTTGAACAGCCTGTTGTCAGCAGTCAAAACAAGGACAGTTTCTTTGCCCAGCTGCTAACTTTGTCACAAAGAAAGCTAACTCTGTATGGAGGTTCTTCAATGCCCATCATCCTTTTTTTAAGTAAATTAGTATTGCAGGAATAGACATGTCTTACTGTCATGAAAAGTCTTATGCTATTAAAACATCTCAAATGTCATATTCTGTAGGTCTCTGAAGTGTTTGAGTGTTTGAAGACCATCTTTCTATCTAAATTATATCTGCTTAATCTTGAAAACATACTTAACATGGCTACCTGTATTTCTTAATTATCCTAAATAGTTTATAATAATAGCTTTTAAGGACTAGAAATTTGTATTACATTGTTAAATGAGCTGCATAGGTATAATACCTTAAACAAGAGTAGAAACATATATACAGTATATTAAAACAAAAATAATCTTAAATTTGTATCACTATGCAAAAAATCCATACCAATGTAAACCATCTGAGATTAATAGTTGGTTTTATAGTTTGAAAGAGGATTCAATAATCTACCCTTTAATCCTAGCATTTCTATATCCCCCCAGTTTAAAATCTTTTTAGAAAAAGATCCCTGAATCTAACCTCCTTTGTTTAGTTTTTTTCCCCTAACCATGACCAATAACATCTTGTAACCAACCCCCCCTAGACAATGACAAACATTCATAACCCACCAAATGACCAAAGCCTCCATCCCACCTCTTGGAAATGGAAATGGGAGCATTGTGTTCTCTAGACTGTTTCCTGTTGTCTCTGGGTGATGGCATCTTTGGGGTACCCAGAGAAAATTGGGATAATGGTCAAGTCCTGGGAGAACTAGCTATGTTATTTTTTCTTTAGTCTTGATCTAATGGGAAAGCGCAGGGTTTATCTGAAGTCTTGGCTGGAGTGGTCTGTGAGGCTGAACCATCTCAGCCGGCAGCTTTGAAGCTCTTCTGGATGCAGAATTTTGAGGAAACTGCAATAGAGGTATTCTGAGAGGCTGGACCATCTGGGCTACTTGTCTTCATTGGTGTTTGGTCCCTTATTTCATGTTCAAAACACACAAACTTTTAAACATAACACGTGTATCTGCATTAACACAAGTATGGAATGTGTGGTGTGCACAAGTCAGCTAAACAAGTTTTTAAGTTTTTTTTGTTGTTGTTGTTTTTCTATGTTTGAGCAGGTAAAAGGCATCTGTCACCTTTATGAGTCCATTTGGACTGTATAACCAAACTATAATGTGAACCTCTATCCATGCCATATGAAAGGATGACATGTAACAATAAGTCATGAGGACTCTGTAGCCAACAAGATTTGCCGTGTCTCATCCAGTCTCAGAGCTGTTCCCGTGTTGAGGGATCAGCGTTTATCTCACATGTCCTGTAGTCTTTCCTGGCTTCTTCCTCACATCTGTAGCCAGGATCCTCAGGAGGTCTCCCCCCAGTCAAATCTGATCTTGATTAGCTTTGAAGGAATTGATAGCTTTTTGCATCCTGTGGAAGCAAAAGCACAACTTTCCCCTTTTGCAATACATTTTCCAAACTTGCATTCTGAAGTCAAGATAGCCCTAAAATATCTAGGCTGTTTTGATTCATCAGGCCCTTCCACAATCCAATGTGTCTCAGCATGTACCATTTTTCTGTTCTTTAGCATTTCAAAACTTCAAGGTTAACAAAGCACAATATAAGGTTCAAGCTCCCTGTAGTATAATAGTTCCCAACCCTAAGTGGCTTGTTTTCAGATTACTTTGCTTTCTCTTTAAAGGCTTTATTATTTTTAAACTATTTTTATGACTGTCTATACCCATTTTCTTTCTTCAGCAACTGAGCACCTTTTGAAGCATATTCTACCATTTTAGAGGTTTTCTGTGTCTGGACCTGGCTTTCTGTGTGTCTGTAGCTTTCTCTGACACGAGCCAAGCATTAAAACTGTCTGCCATGCAGTTTTACTTACACATGGCACTGGCAGCTAATGCAAACTGGCAAGCAGCATCTCAGAGTCAACGCCTGTTATGCCATGACCACCGGCCTGTCTGAGAGACTGTGGAACTAGGAAGCTACGTCTGGCTCCTTGTCCAGACCCTCTTTTAGCTTTCTCATGCCCTCTGTTTGTATATTCATACCCCAGGTGGGATACCATATGTAGTAGTCCTTTGAAAAAAGTGTAAGATGCTGTGGTGTGTGAAGGGAGCCCGAGAGCCTGTTAGCAGACAAGGACCTAAGAGCAGTATTTGTAGTTACGTGTGTCATGGACCATCATACCAGCAGCACCTTCACAACACACTGTGTGTCTAGAAAAGACTGTTATAATTCGGTGTGTTCTACCAACATGTTTTTAGTAAGCTGTACACTAAGTGGTAGATGTTAGAAATGGAGAAGTAAAACAATGTAAATGTGGAATATTTTTTTACTGATCATTTTGCAAACTTTAACATCCCACCTTTCCTTTCTCTCTGTGAGTGTCCCATGCATTTATAATGTATATAACTCTGTACATTATATATATATAATATAATGTATATAACTCTTTACATTATATATAGCTACTATGACGTGGCTTTTCCCTATTTAACATTGCTTCTTAATATTATAATTGTTGACACACATGGCTTAGTATTTTTTAATTTTTAAATGTATTCTTTTTCATCTTGCAATGTGTACCTTTAAGGCATCCACTCCCATACTAATAATGGGTGTTTAACGTGACTGCAATTTATAGCATGGTAAACAAAGCTGCCAGGGCATCCAGGGCCATGTGGGGGAATGTGTCACTCAGATAGATGAACACAGTGGGGCCCAGGGGAGGCTTGGTCCCTTCCCTTGTCAGGTTTTCCTTCAGATTAGCCACTTGCAATGATTCTTTCTGCAGCAGTTTATAAATGATGTCTTTCTCTACAACTCACCAATATTTGATGTTGCCAGAATTTCACTTTTTGGCACCTTCGTTGTTGAAGTGTCTGCTTTTGTCCCTTATTGACAGTCTTTGAAGAGTCTTGCCCTGCAATCCTGACATACGGCAAGGCAGTTCTAAAATCCTATCCAACTTCCCATAAAGGAGAATGTACAACTAGTAATAGCTTGCATTTGTTCTTTTTAATATGAGGAGATTTTCAAATATGCTCATCGACAAAATGATTAAGCTGACTTATTCTTTCAACAAATATTTATTAAGCATTTTATATGAGACACTAGGATTACAAAGATAAAAAGATTGTCATCTCTGGACATCAGCGTGCTCTTACCCAGGGCTAGAAACAGTATCCAAGCCAGTAGTGCCTACAGATGCAATAACAGCAAATGTTCTAGAAAGCCCAGGAATATGGAGTAAGGAAGTGTCATGTCATTCGCTTAATTGTTGGTAAGTCAATGTGAGGAAGGTACATGCCATGGTTTAGGAGCAAAACTGATTTTGCAAGCCAGGTGTGGTTATCCATACCCATAGTCTCAGCTCCTGAGCAGGCTGGGCTAGGAGGGTCACTGGGATTTGTGCATTTGAGATCAATCTGAGCGACATAGCAAGACCCCATCTGCATGAGACGGCATTTGTTAAGCTCTTATATATAACTGTATAGTAAACATTGCACATACCTTTAAATGTTGAGAGGAGACGACTGAGAGAAGGCTGTTACCAATACTCCTGTTAGAGGGCTGGAGAGATGACTCAACTGTTAAGACCACTTGCTGTTCTTGCGTAAAACCTGGGTTCGGTTCCCAGAACCCACATGGTGGCTCAGCACTGTCTGTAACTTCAGTTCCAGGGGCTGCAGCACCCTCTTCTGGCCCGGAGGGCACTGCACATGTAGTTTACATACGTATGTCCAAACTAAATACTTACCCACATAAAACAAATCTCTTTAAAACACACACACACACACACACACTCAACACAAATCACCCTTTTTAACTTTACTTTTAAATCTGCTTGGGTGCTAGGTAAATGACTCAGCAGTCAACATTGCTGCTGCCGCCCCTTCATCAAGTGGCTCACATCTGCCGAAGCTCCAGCTTCAGGGAGTCGGAGTCGCTCTTCTGGTTTGTGTAGGCACCCACACTCGCTCATAAAACCAATAAATCTTAAATGTTTGTCTTCTAGGTCAGGAAGTCGTTTTCAAGTGCCTCGGGGAAGGAATTCTAGAGAAAGCCTTTCAGGGATACAATGCTTGTATTTTTGCATATGGCCAGACAGGTAAGGTGTATGTATATATAATATAATATGATACAATGCAAGTGCTTGGAAGGGTGTAGGTCAGGGGATGAGTGCTTTCCTAACGTGCAAAATCCTGCATTTAGCCCCAACCCTTAACCAAAAACAATAAATACATAAGTGTTTCTTTTGTCTGTATGTTCGGGGTAATAGGGATTGAACCCAGGACCTCTTGTGTGCTAAGCATGAGTTGTATTCCACTGAGCTATATCCACACCTTAAATATAATTTCCTCACATTTAAAAGGCAGGGGGCAGCTTGGGAAACCCAGAAATATTCTCCTGATGTTTTGGACCGAACTAATCATGCCATCAAAAGTATCCTGCTTTTTGAAAATGCATCAGTTCTGGCAATTGCCTAAGTTCAGTGTTAATGAGTGTAGCTAGTTCCAAACCATTAAGTGTCGTTTTCCTAAATCATAGTCTTAACCCGGATTTGAACTGGAACGCTAATCACCAGTTTCTCAGTATAAATGTTTTAGGTGAATCAATACAAACATTTTTAGAATCCCCCACTACTGAGCCTTCCACATGGGCACAAGAATGATGCTGGATTCTACCCAGCTGTTATCACTCTGAGCTGTTGCTCTTTCAAAGTGGAAAAGAATAATAATTCTTCATAACACTTCCTTCTACTGCATCAGACTATAGCTACAAGAATCCAGAAAGAGTGAAGATAATGTGGCATTTGGTAATCCAGCCATGACACACTGTTTGTGTTGCTTAGTGGACAGCCAGGATTTTACTGTGTATGCAATGTTGTATCCCAGTGGAACTTTATCCAGAAGTAAAAGGCTTGTCGTGTAGGCATGTGGACTTCACTTTGGTCACCAGAACACGTATAGTAAAACTGGGCATGGTGGCATGCACTTAGAATTTGGTGCTTCAAAGGCAGAGTCAGGCAGATTCCTGTAGTTTGATGGCCAGTCTGACTCGTGTACCTGGCAAGCTCTGGGGCCAGAGAGAGACCTTGCCTCCAATAACAAGGATGGCAGAAAAGGAATGACACCTGAAGTTGACCTCTGCTCTCCACACGCACAGGCACTCATGTACACATTCATCACACACAACACTTTCCATACTGCTTAGAAGACAGGCTTGCTCTCCAAGGATGCATGTGTGGTGATTGCATTTCTAGACAGTCATTCCTACATAATGGACCGTGCCAACCTTTCAGAAATAGATCGGAGATTCCAATGTGAAGGAGAAAAGAGTAACTGAGCAACTGTTGTTCAGGCGTCTGGGTTTGAGGTCAAGTTTACCCCATTTTTTTCTGTATGGCTTTTGCTTTTGAGTAAGGGCGCCTGGCATTAATGAAATGTTCCGCTTGCTCTCCCTCCTGCCCTTCCTGCTCTCGCTTGCTCTTCTCCAGGTTCTGGAAAGTCCTTCTCCATGATGGGTCATGCTGAGCAGCTAGGCCTTATCCCCAGGCTCTGCTGTGCCCTGTTTAAAAGGATCTCTCTGGAGCAGAATGAGACCCAGACCTTTAAAGTCGAAGTATCGTACATGGAAATTTATAATGAGAAGGTTCGGGACCTCTTGGACCCCAAGGGGTAAGTGGGTGCTTGAAATAAAGCTTGAGTATAGGAAGACTAGAGTCAAGTGATCGTAGAATTGAAATTGCTGGGGTGTGTACATGTCTGAGCCATTGGTCACTGCTCTGGTGTCAGTTTGTGTACTGAAAAGGAGGAGCTTCCCCAGACTGGTCACTGTGCCGGTTGTATGCAGTTTATCCTATACTGCCATGTAAAGTTACTCCTATCACTGTGTAAAAAAAAATGTTTTTACCACTGGTGTTAGTTTTTGTCACCAGGGACAATTCATTAAAACTAAGTTGTAGGAGCTGGAGAGATGGTTCAGTGGTTAAGAAAGTGGACTGCTCTTCCAGAGGACCCAGGTTCCAGTCCCAGCACCCACAAGGTGGCTAACCATCATCCATAATTCCAATCCCAAGGGATCTGTTGCCCTCTTCTGGCATCTGTGGGTACTGCACACATGGTACATAGACATGCATTCCAGGAAGTACACATAAAATAAAAAAAGTGAAGTAAATACGAATTGTAGAGGTGAGTGATATGGTACATGCCATTAGTCCCAGCATTCAGAGGCCAAAGCAGGAGGATTACTGCCTATTTGAAGCTATTATGGGCTGCATAGTGACTTCTAGGTCAGAGTTATGTAGTGAGACCCTGTCTCAAAGAAACAACAAAAACTTGTGTTCTAAAGACACATTGGTCCTTGCATTCATAAATTGGAAGTTAACTGGTGGGAGGATTGCAGCCACCGCTCCTTCTCTGGTTATGTTGGGAGCAAGCAGGGAGCTCTTTAAGGGTCTTGACTGACTTGAGTCTCAACGCCCCCCAATCTAAATGATTTGGAAAACACTGGTAAAACCCAGGCATCTACATCTTTCAAAAACTAGGTGATGCTGGGTGTGGTGGCACATCCCTTTAGTCCCAGCACTGGGGAAACAGAAGCAAGTGAATCTATGAGTTTGGAGCCAGCGTGGTCTACAGAGTAAGTTCCAGGACAGACAGGGCTACACAGAGACACCTTGTTTTGAGAAATCTAAACAAACCAAACCAAACAAACAACTTAAGTGTTAAAAACCAGGTGAGTTTGATTCTTTTATTATTTTTTTTTTATTTTGGCTTTTGGCTTTTCAAGACATGGTTTCTCTATGTAGCTTTGTAGACCAGGCTGACCTCAAACCCACAGAACTCCACCTGCCTCTACCTCCCAAGTGCTGGTATTAAATGTGTGTACCACCACTGCCCAACTCATAATTTCTTTTTTTCCCCCCAGCAAAAGTTTTCATTGATTTAAAATAGGTTGGAAAAAGTATAGAAAGCACATATGTATCTTATGAACTATAAGAAATGAAGTTGACATTTAATCATAGCACTCAAAAATAACCTTAGTTAACACCTGAGCATGTCTCCCTGCTGTGTTTCAGCTCTGTGCCATGTGATAACAGTCCAGTATCCTGAATTTCCTGTGTAACTTAATGACCACTTTCCCCATCAGTAAATACTTGTCAGTTGTTTGAGCAACTGTGTAGTATGTAGCATTCCTGCCCACTTTCCACTCCTATGCTCTCAAATGAAAGCAAGAGTTTTAACAATTATGCTATAGACATCAAGAATGTTCCCAGTCACAGAAACGTTTGTGTTTACTCAAAAGAGTTACTAACTGCTTATACAAAAGATTGTTTGTGAGAGTACAATCAATCCCTGCCTACTCACCGCTTGTCTTAGAAAATGGAACACGACCGGTAATTCTTAATCTTCCTATATGCCCCCCTAGAGACTTACTTCTTTTCCTGCCAATCCCCAAGTCACCTGCCATTAGGAATTTTATATTTACCATTTTCCTTTTCTTCTGCAGCATTTAGCCATGATCTTGTACAGCTTTAACTTTGTGTAAACAGCACCAGCATATATTCATCTCATTAGTTTTTGTATATGGGACAACAATGTGATAGCTTTTGCTATTGTTTAATATCCACTGTGTGATCACAGTTTGTTCCTTTTCTCATCACTTGCATGGTGACATTTCCTCAGTTTGTGCTGCTCTGAGCCCTCATAAGCAGGCTTCCTGGCACATAGGTCCAGAAGTTTCTAGAAGGTTCATCTGCAGATAGGACTGGAGTCACAAGATAAGGAGGCTCCTGCTTCATTAAATAGAGCACCAACAGTATGCAGGAATTCCAGATATCAGCCTGAGGGTCCCTTGAGAGCATGCTAGCTTACTTCTTGCTATTGAGAGCATTGCAGAATTTGACCGTTAAGGAGAATGAGCACACTGCTGGGGTGTATACATGACAGTAGTTATCTCGAAGATCAGATCGGTTGTCTCTGAGTCCAACAGAGTTGCTTTAGTGACATTGAATTCTCATACTTAAAAGTGAGATTAAAGGGAATAGCTGAAAAATGCTTTAGAAACTTTGCCAAGACTTTCAGAAACACAAGGGATTTCCCACATCTGAGAGGCGCCAAGCATTAAATCTTTGAAAGACGATTAAATACCCCATGCCATGAAAGAGATGTTGCCTACAGTACAGGAAGAATCTAATAGCGCTACGTTTTAAATCTCATTGATCTGATAAATGTCTCAGATGGGTCCCAAATCAGAGGTAATCATTCAGTATTCTCAAGAACCCTAAAGAGGCAGTGAGATGTCTCATGAGACTTGCTGCTGGGCCCAGCAATGTGAAGTTGATCCTAGGGACACATGTGATAAAAGGGGAGAACTCACTTTCCTTGGACATCCATCTGTACCATCTCAATCACACACACAGACACACATACATACACTCACATACACACACACATAGACCCACATATACAAATACACACACAGACACACTCATACCAAACACACACTCACACACATACACACTCACACACACAAATGCACACATACAGGCACACATACATATACACACACACACATTAACTGAGCCCCCAAAATTGTCATCTGCAGAGCCAGTTCAAATATCGGACACCAGTGGCTACAATTGTGTTATTACCTGACTTTTTGTATAAAATCTCCAGCATTCAGGCAACATAAATCAGTGAAACTTGAAAAAGTAAATTAAAGTTAAAAATATTTTATTATTGTTCAGTATTTGCTCAAAAAATTTAACCTTAAGAGAGGGGGAAAAAAAACCCAATGAGGCTGGGTGGGTGGGGAGGATATGGGAGGAGTTGGGCAGGGGAAAAAATGGTCAAAATATTTTGTTTGGAATTCTCAAGAAAATAAATAAAAACTGTCAAAAAGAATGTAAGATGTTCTTGATAAAGAATGTACGGGCTTCTCCATCTACTAACACAGGGGAGCCAAGCCCAGGCTTAGCTGCCCTGACTTTTCTTGGGACGAGAGCGATGTTTTAAAATAGTATCGATGTTTGAAATCAGTGTAAATGCGTTTCTTGTGTGGAATGCTGCTTTGTTAGTCCATGGCTATTAGAATACCTTCTAATCTCTGAAAACCCTTGGAAACTGTAATCTGAATTTCCAAATGCTCAAGCAGTTCCCAGTGTGTAGGATTCACTCACTCTGATTCTTCTCCTACAGGAGTAGGCAATCTCTTAAGGTCCGAGAGCATAAGGTCCTGGGACCATATGTAGACGGTCTGTCACAGCTGGCTGTCACCAGCTTTGAGGTAAGAGGTTTCTTTTTTTCTTTTAATGCCATTAAAGAAAAAAAGGCAGGAAGTCAGGATAGGTGATGCTGAGCCTGTTTTTGTATGGATGTGTGATAGCATAGTGATGCCATTCACAGCCTCAGGCGTACAGACCAGCACAGCCCAGGAGAAATGCCATTCCATCACACTTCTGACAGTCTTGTTGTGAAGAGTTGTGAAGCCAGAAAGTCAGGCGATCAGGTTTCTGAGTGTTTCCTTCTTACCTCTGTTGAACTGTCTCCCCAAGATGGCCATTGACATCCTTTGAACAAACCTGGTAAACTACATGGCATTTGGTGATTGACTAATTCCTTCTTGTAGGCAGACCCTGCTTTGACTTCTAAAGCTCTTTCCTCTGCTGCCCCCTGCTTTTCTGCATCACTCCTTTGTCCAAGGATTGATCTGTGTTGCTCCCAGCCCTTGACTTTTATACCCAGATGTACTGTTCTACTGCTATTTCTATAGTCATTACTCTGGATCCAAGTCTTGTAGCACAGATTGTTAGTTCTTTTGCTGGAGAATGCTGATGAATGAGAGAATGAATAGATGAACAGACCCCTATATTTGCTTATGATATATAAGAGATGTAGGAGACACATTATCATCTGAGACTAAGTAAAGCTAAAATGAGGGTCAGTGTCCAGCTATTTAAATGAAAACACATTGTATCTCTTGAGTTAGATTTGGACTCATTCATCACTCTAAGTGCTCTGAGGTTCTGATGAGAATAAACAGTCCTGTCTCAATGGTGTCCGGTCAGCACTTTGACTAAGCCCGTTTCCCAGTTAGTGGTGATGGAGCTGGGTCCCTGTCATTTTGTCACTTACTACCAACAGCCAGGAAACTCCTTTTGCACCTGAGTGCTGTCTTCCCCAGATACGGGAATCTCAGATGACCTCCATCAGCATCTCGGTGCGTGGAGAGTTTCTTTCATAGCATTCCTTCAGCAGATGTCTTCTAAGCGTGCACAGGCTCCAGGTGTGCACTAGGAGTGAGGATACAAAGATAACAGAGAAAGTCCCCTGCTCCTGCAGAGCCACAGTCGTCGGGAGAGGGCGGCAGATAAGCAGGGAACAGGCAGCCACGCCAGGGTGACAGGCACAGGAGAGTTGGAATTAAATGAGGTGACTTGTTCTTGAGTGTGTGTAGTGCTCAGTGTCTGCACTTCTGGGGATGTGTGAGGGAACAAGTGGGGTGTTGGCAGGGCGTGAAGAGAGCTAGGGCAGAGGAAAAAGAAGGCTCTGTGTGGGGAGGAGGCCTGAGCTGTGCTGTGCTGAAGAGGCTGGCTGTTTCTGTGGAAGGGTGTGGCCAAGGCCTGGGGTCATCCTGAACACATCCCGGGGGTGCCGGGTGCACCTCCATGTTTGCTCATAACGCTTTCTTTCTTGGTCTTTGCCTCTAGGACATTGAGTCGTTGATGTCTGAGGGGAACAAGTCTCGGACGGTGGCTGCAACCAACATGAATGAAGAGAGCAGTCGCTCCCATGCTGTGTTCAACATCATCATCACACAGACGCTGTATGACCTGCAGTCTGGGGTGAGGGACAAGGCGCAACCTTCCGAGGTTGGGGAGCTCGGAGTGTAAACAGGGGAAGTATTTCACAACTGGATTCAGAGGCTGAGAACTGTGTGTTGTCATAGTCTTGCCATTTGGGCTACTTAAATCACCTAGGTTGTTAGGCCTTCCTTTTATGCAGGTATTTTTAAATTGGATTTTTCAGGATTGGGGATATAGCTCAGTTGGTAGAGTGCTTGCGTAACATGCATGAAGCCCTTGGTTCGATTCTCCAGTGCTGCATGAAACCTATAGACAGGAAGATCAGAATTTCAAAGCCATCCTCTACTTCTTCGGACTCCATTTGAAAAAAAAATTGATTTTGTGTGTAAACATCCTAACCAGCATGATAATATCACCATATAACTTTTAAATATGTATTCTTTCTTACTAAAATTTCTCTAAAAACAATCAAGTCTACTTCATGGCTACTGTGGGATATTACAAAAGAAACTGTAGCATTTGATCTAAAATCCACATCTCAAAAAGGTAGAATTTGATTCAAATGCAAAGGAACTTCATGTGTTCATGTTTCCTCCAAGGTGCATAAAACCTCTAGCTTCCAACTGTCCTGGAAGTTCTTCTAACTGTAAATGGAGTTCTTAATTGGTCTAAATAACAAAAACCTGGAGTCAGATATAGAAGGAAATGCTGAGAGATCAGAGAGAAGAGGGAGCAAATCTAGGCCACCCTTACCTCATTAGCTTCCCAGCAGAAAAGAGCGAGTTCCTGTCTTTTCCCACTTAACATCCTTTCTCCACCAAGCCATCTCACTTCCTGTTTCTGCCCAGCCATCTATCTCACTTCCTGTCTGTCTGTACAGACCTCCTTACCACTATGGTTAGCTAGTGGCAAGCTCCACCTTCTGATCTTCAGACAAGCTTTATTTGTATAAGCAAGATATTACCACAACTGCCCTGGATGTCTGGAAAACTTTCTCCCCAGCTGCAGAGCAGAATGTTAGCTTTCTGCACCATTTTAAGTTTTGACTTAGGGGGCTCAGGAAATGGCTTAGTGGGTAAAACCCAAGCCACATGAACACGGGGGCCAGAGCTTAGATCCCCGTAACTCCCGTCAAGTCAAATGGTGGTGCACATCTGGAATCCAAGCACTCCCATAATGAAGTGAGAAGGGGGAACAGAGATGGGAACATCCCCAGAAGCCTGTGGACCCGATATCCTGGACCACTGAGCCTAACAAGGGAGATCCTGCCCCAACGAGGTGGAATACATGTGAACCATACATACATGCCCAGTAAAAAGATTTTAAATTTCCCCTTCTAGAAAGTGATTTGCTGACTGAGATAGCTGTGATTACTATCCTGAGCCCTTTGTGGTATTGTGGATCACAGTATTGATAAAACCATCAGTGCCCATGTGGCTTTCCCTCATGTCTGCTGTTTCTCTCTTATCTCCTCCAATTAGAACTCAGGGGAGAAAGTCAGTAAGGTGAGCCTGGTAGACCTGGCGGGGAGCGAGAGAGTGTCGAAGACAGGAGCTGCGGGCGAGCGGCTGAAAGAAGGCAGCAACATTAACAAGTAAGGTGACTGGAGCGACTTGGGTGACAAGTTGGTTTGCTTTGAGTTTGGAGGGCTGGTTGCATTGTGAGGAACCAGGGGTTGTAATGCAAAGTGGCTGAAGTGTTTGTAGCTTTAGTAAGCACAGTGGAGACAAATGCAGTCTGCCATTGTTCCAGTGCATGGCATGCACTGAAGTAAAGTCACGCGGTATAACCCAGCCACACCCCTGCCAAGTGGTACAATGCCTGTGCGTATCGTCGTGTGAACAGCTGGCCCCCAGCTCAGGGTGGCTGTAGTAGTAGTTACTTTTATTGTCGCGCTGATTATAAATGACTACAGTGACTGAAGGGTGGGAACAGTGTATGTGGGCTCACAGTTAAAAGTCCATCGTGGTGGAAAGCATGGGGACAGGAGGAGTGCCCGGCTGCAGCCACGGGAGCTGGCTTTCTTGGGATGGGTGGAGGACAGAACGCTGCCATAAACCTCAAGACCTGATTCCCAGGGCTCCACCTCCTAAAGGTTCGCACAACAGCACCATCTGGGGACCAAATGTGCAAGCACATCCCAGCCCGAATGGTTCAACTCAGGCTTTCCCAGGTTTTCTGGGAAACCGTGTAGTCTGATCCTGTACCTCCAGGCTGCATACATGATGGCAACCCGCAGCTCACCGGGAGAGACACATCCAACACTCCACACTGTGTTGGGCTGCTAAACTGCAGCCCGGGTTAGGGCATGTGTGTTAACTGTGACCTTGACTCAGTGCTTCTGACTGAGAGTAGCTTTATCTGGAGCTAACCCCTTTGCAAGTCAGGGAACGCCTGCAATAATGTCTTGGGTAAACGTCAAGCTCAGTGTTAATAGGACAGATTGTATCACAGAAAAACCTGCCGTAAATTCCTTTGTAAAGCTGATGCTGTTTGTGTATGAGTGAAGTAGATGAGTCTAAAGGTTACTAATACCACACTGGACTGGAGTCTGTGTGCGTGCGTGTGTGTGCGTGTGCGTGTGTGTGTGTGTGTGTATGTGTGTGTTTTGCTTTGCAAAGTCTGAGAGAAAGCATAGTGGTAGGATACGGGTTGGAGTTTTCCAGAGAAACAAGGAGGAACCTAAAGGAACCTAAAAGGAAGGACTCAGTCTGCAGGATCCCAGTGACTCGTGCCATGGAAAGACACGCAGGAGGAAGTCCTCTCCAAATTAAAAGGGAAGAGGATTTGTGTCCAAAAGTTGTTCGAGGACCAGGCTGCCCAGGGTTCATCCCACATCCAGTGTTTAACAGATGTGTGTGTCGTGGGCGAATGACTTAGCCACTCTGCCTCATTTTCTTCATCTAACTAGGGGAGGTTCAAGAGTAGCTGCTTCCTCAGTTTGTTGAAGATTAAATGCCATCATGTATTTAGAACAATGCCTGGTGTGTGGTTTGTACTGAATAAATACTAATTACATCAGTACTGTTTTTCTAATTAGCATAATTGCCATTATTATTCCAAGTTCTACAAAAGAAATAGTTTATAGCTGTTATCTCTTTCTGATGATTAATTGTAATTTGAGGTCTTGTCTTGAATAGAATGTGACAAGCGGAAATATATTTAGGAGCATGTTCCTGCAGCCTGACATTTTAGCATCAGACTGGCACAGAAAGTTAAAAAAAAAAAAAAAGATGTGAAGCATCACCCCCTTTATCAGGCCAACACAGCTGCACACAGTGGGGGAGTCTCTCCTTTTTAGGGGGTTCACCTCCCAGTCATCCTGTCTGGGGCCCTGATGAGGAGGGCTTTGTTGTGGTTCATGACAAGGCAGCACAGGAGGCCGGGATGGCCCTGCAGCTCTTCTTCCCGAGGTCCCAGAAAAGGGTGGGAAAACAGAGACAGGAGCAGGGTGTGTGTGTGTGTGTGTGTGTGTGCGCGCGTGGGCACGCGCGCGCGCGCGCGTGTGTGTGTGTGTGTGTGTGTGTGTGTGTACACGCATGCAAGTATGGAAGGGTCCCCTGGAGTTGACATTCTAGGCAGTTGGGAGCCACCGTGTGGGTGCTGGGAATTGAACCCAGCTCCTCCAGTAGAGCAGCCGGTGTCTTAACCTCTGAGCCCTCTTTCCAACCCTAACCTACCACCAGCATTGCAAGATGGATTTCGTCTTCGTCTGGCTGATGAGTAAACCCAGGCAGACAGTAGTCAGGTTGTTAGCCTGAGGTCACTGAGCCCTACATGTGGTACTTGAGGTTGACCATGGGAAAGCTCCAGGGACTGTGTGTTGTTTTCCTAGAAGAGTCTGATTCTTAGGTTCTAGCATGGAGCCTGATGATGCCCCTTATATTTAGATACCACGTTATTTAGAAATCCTGACTGGAATGAACTGGATTGTCCGAGGGCCAGGTGGTAACATAATCTAGATCCCCTAACAACTTTTGTATAATGACCTATGAGTTCTCCTAACATCCTACCCTTTCCCTAACTTACACACCAAGGTCCCTGATCAATGGAGTGTGTAGGCCTTCCCGCCGCTTTGTGAGGTGGACCTCTGTGTTCAGTATTCTCTGTAGCTCTTTTGTATAGGGCACAGAGATGGTCATTTTGTGTCTGCTGATACAACAGGCAGCTTAAAGACTTGCAAACTGATGTTTGGGAATGTCGTCACCTAAGTGAGAAGCTCATCAAATATGAGTCATAAATGGACTCTGTGCCATCCCTGCAGTGCATGCTGGGAATGCAGAAGGATGTGAAACACCGTGATAGTCACAATATGCCACATAGCTCCACAATGTGAAGTCTAAAACCTGTGTGTGTGTGTGTGTGTGTGTGTGTGTGTGTGTGTGTGTGTGTGCGCGTGCGTTACAAGGCAAAGGGCTTTGGCAGGTGTAATTGGGGTAGAGATTATTCAAGTGGACCCTCTGTGTCAAAGTGTCCTTACAAATCAAAGAGGGAGATAGGTAAGCCAGAGACACAGCAAGAGAGCGAGAGACATGACTTTGGCTCTGCTTGAAGATGGAGGAAGGGACTGTGAGTCGTGAATGAGGGTGGCCTGTAGAAGGTAGGAGACAATAGAGAGTGGAGTCTCCCTAGAGCTTTCCCAGGTAATGCAGATCCACCAACACCTTGGCCTTAGTCCAGTGGTATACAGTCTGGGTTTCTGACCTCCAGAGCTGTAATATTGCAAACTTGTGTGGATTTAAGCCACAACATTTCTGGTAACAAGTGATAGCAGGATGGTGACCTTTGAGGGGCTTTCTGAGTCAGGTGAGAAAGAGCATCACCACTCCAGAAGCAGAAGGCACAGGGATTTTCTTGGCTAGGCCAAATCAAAACTACTCTCATGATGCAGCCTCCAGACTATAGCTCTAGACTGTTTCTATACTGATCGTCTTTATTTGTCATATCATGGTTATTTCATTTTTATTATGGAGACTGTCCAAGATCCCTCCAGGGGTCTCATAGTGTATATAATGAGCACAGAATTCTAAAAGACTCCTAAGTTCAAGACACATGCAAACTCAAGGATCTCAGATACAAACTTGAACTTTGCAGACCTGTAGAGCAAGTGTGTGATGATTAGATGCTGATTAGAACACAGGCTGAGTAAACCCTGGCCTTGGGAGGTAGAGCGAAAATAGCTTTGGAGCTGATATGTTGGTACGTAGATTGCCATAGAAACGCGTGAAGAGCAGTAAGAAGCCAGCAGAGTGAATGACAGCTGATGGGAAGGGGTCAAGATGGGCTTCCAGGGGAGACCCTGCAATTTCCTGGCTATCCAGACTAACTATGTGACCTTCCCTCGATTTCCTCCTCTGTAAAAACATGACTCAGGAAGCCGTTAGTCATATACTTCCTGTGAAGATTCAGCCAGCGGTTTCTCATAAGGTGCTTAGGGCAGCGGCTGGCACGCAGGAAGCTGAGCATGTGCTAACCATGTTTAATAAGATGAAACTGTTCATAGTCCCACAAAGGGCTTCCTAAGCCTCATGATCAGTGACCAGCCCAGATGCTAAAGCTAGCGAAATCGCTGATGTTTCCTAAGTGCGCTCTCAGCCTCTCGGCCGGCTTCTTCCTACACAGCATCAATAATCCTCCTAAGCAGGCCTGTCAGCAGCTTCACAGGACTTCAGTATCTGCCTAATGTACTGCAGATTCAGGGACGTCACCTCTCCCAAAGCACTTAAGTGCTATAAAATGTGTGGCACTCCTTTCGTGTGAGGAATGGAGGCACCAAGGCAGCACATGGCTGCACTGTCCAGGGACGAGGGGATGCAGCTCCTCGGTAGCCATTCTACCTGGGGAGCCAGGGTGAGAGGCTGTCCATCAGAATGCCAGGCTGCAGCTCCACCTGTCCGGCGAAAGTGCGATGGAGAAGCCATTTCCCTGCCTCTGGACTCTGGATGCCTCAGTTTCTCTATAAGCTGGCTCAGTTCATGGGGCACACTTTCTAGGGCTCCCAGACTTGGCCATGGCTCCCTCATATTTTCCGCCTATTCCCAGTCTGGTTTCCATCACTTCTCTTGTGGTAAAGTGTCTGCATAGACCCGTCACCCCGGTTACTCAGGAGGCTGAGTAGGGTAGGAAAACACAAGTTCAAGGCTTTTGTGGGCTACAGAGTGAGTTCAGGGCTAGTGAGGCTGGCTAAGAAGACAAAGAGAAAAAAGACTCACCATAGGCAAGGCCCCCAGTTCAGCCCCCAGTTCTGCAAAACTAAATAATAACATGATAGTGATAATAGTCCATTAGCATTTCCAAAATTGGATTCCACTCAAGAAATAGTCAAATATATTACTTGTATGATTAGGTCATACAGCTTTTTTTTTAACTTACGAGCTTAATAACAGTCTTTTCATTTTTCCCTCTTGGATACTTTTCCTGGTTCATGTTCATTTTGTTACGGGACAGCCTGAGCCACAAGCCTGCTGCCCAGGAGTTCGAGCCTTTTCCTGACTGCCTGTCCTCTTGCTGACACCTCAGAATGACTGTTGCATAATCGTCTGTGTTGATATCCTTGACTGCTTCCCCTGAACTTTAAAGAAGATTGGCTTCTGTGATCACTCTCAATTGGTCACTGTCAACATCAGAGTGCACAGTGTGGCATCAGGGGAGGTGTGGGTGGCCTCCTCTTCCTCACTGTTCTGGCCTTTACATTCTCAGGCAGACTCCTGGAATAACTGTTCAACTTCTAAAGGGCTCTTCATCTCCAAGGACCTTGTTTCCTTTGCAAACCTTTTTTTAAAAAAACTTTCTTTTTATTTATTCTTTGTGTCTTTTACATCATGCATCTCAATCCCTTTCGTTTCCCCTCCTACCCACCCTCTGCCTTTGCAACCTCCCCCACAAAATAAAATTCAAGAGAAAAAAGGAGAAAAAGGAAAAAAATCTCATTATGGAAGCTGTGGTGTGACACAGTGAGTCGTCTTTGCAAAACTCTTTGACCCACCTTTGCGCTTTCTCCTTACCAGTTCCTGGGCCAGATGCTGTGTTGATTCTGTAAGGTGGTCCAGATGACCTGTTGATGCTTTGAGATGTCTCAGCTGCCTGTCCACTCATTTTGAGCTTGCATAAGAAAGTCCCTCCCTTAGCCAGGCGTTGGTGATGCACGCTTTTAATCCCAGCACTTGAGAGGCAGAGGCAGGTGGATCTCTGTGAGTTCGAGGCCAGCCTGGTCTACAGAGCAAGTTCCAGGACAGCCTCCAAAACAAATACAGAGAAACCCTGTCTCGAAAAACCAAAACAACAACAACAACAAAAAAAATGAAAGCCCCTCCCATTTGCTATTTGTCTAACGTCATTTCCAAGGTATAAATTAATAGCAAGAAATAAGTAATCAGGGCTGGAGAGATGGCTCAGCCATTAAAGGCTAGGCTCACAACCAAAAATATAAGAAATAAGTAATCAGAGAAAAAGAAATACCCATTGAAATGATGTACACACATTCCCTAAGAATGTATTCCAGTATCAGACACCAAATTTCAACAATACAGAAATCTACTGGCTAGGGAAGAATTCTGGTGATTAAAGTTTTAAGGTATAGAAAAAAAAATGGAATTGCAACTCAGAATTCTTCCCTTCATCCATTATATTTACTATAGCAACCTTTATTATGCCTTGAATCCTCCCTAGTTTGTTTTGTCTTTACATTTTTTAAAAAATTTATTTCTGTCTGTGCCTGCGTCCATGTCCGTGCATGGTCCTGAGTGCAGGTGCCCACAGAGGCCAGAAGAGGGCTTGGTTGCAAGTCTCCTGCCGTGGCACTAGAATTCTAGCTGGGGACTCTTTACAGGAGAGAACGTGCTTAGCCACCAAGTGACTTCTATAGCCCCTGTTTGTTTTCTTTTTGATCCCAGCTTCTCTTATTATGTATCAGTAGGTTTTTAATCTTGGTCCTTTTAAGTAGCAACGTCTGAGGGGAGACTGTGGGTGGGACTCAAATAGAACAGCTCACGAGGCCCTGCAGTGCCACCAAAAGTCCCATGGAAACAAGCCGGGCTCGTCCCAACCTCAGGTTCTTCCTTCCTCTGCACCCAGCCCCTCCCACTTCCCTTCCTGCTCCAGAGCTGGTAAGAGATCGAAGGACTAGGAGTTTCCTAACAGCAGGCTAGGAGGTGGGTAGACTTAAAAAGAGCTCTGGCATAAGTGTCATTTGACACTGAGAAACAGCTGCTGCTCTTACAGCAGCCTGTTACCGCGTCCCCACCGCGGCCTTTGTCCACCAGCTTGAGACAGCGCTCCTCCAAAGCCACCACACAAGTTATGCACCAAAGCACTGCTGGCGTTTCTCAGAAAGCAGCCCATGTCAGATGGCCAGGAAAGCTTGTCAGATGCAGGTGGATGAGTCCTGCTGGGGTCCACCCTGAAGCAGGTTGGGGTGGGGCCTGAGAGTCTGCGTTTCTGAGAAGTTCCCAACGATGATGGTGGTGGTGACGGTTGAGGTCCCAGGACTGTGCTTCGTTAGTGATGAGCCTAGACAGCTGAATGTGGGTGTCCTTGGGTATTGTCAGCTGCAAGTTCTCAAGTGTGTGTGTGTGTGTGTGTCTGTCTGTCTGTCTGTCTGTGTGTCTGTATGTTTGTGTGTCTGTGTCTGTGTCTGTATATCTGTACGTTTGTGTGTGTCTATATGTGTCTGTGTCTCTGTGTCTGTGTCTGTGTGTGTATCTGTGCTTGTGTGCCTGTGTCTGTGTGTGTATCTGTGCTTGTGTGCCTGTGTCTGTGTGTGTATCTGTGCTTGTGTGTGTCTCTGTGTGTATGTCTCTGTGTGTGTGTCTGTGAGTTTGTGTCTCTGTGTCTCTGTGTCTGTGTGTGTGTAGTACCCTGAGAGACCTTTGTCTGATTTAGTAGTTCTGGGAAGGCTTCTGGGATTTTCTTAAAAGCCCTTGACTATTTATTACCCATGCTCCTCTCAGTAGCCAAGTCTGGTGCTGTGCTCTGTTTGCACAAGTCTTCACTTTTGTGAAACTGTGTTAACCCAACACTGAATCACATCACCAGCTTTAAACACTAAGATACAGGGAGGGGTCTGTTCTGCAAGATGCAAGAGCAGAGGCCTGAGTAGTCCAAATTTGACCTCAAAATTAAGTAGTCCAGACTTTAATATTTGGAGTGAATTAGTACTTTCTAGTATGATTTTATAATTGCATGTTTTGATGTTTTAAAATGTACATTCTGGGAATTCTGCAATTAAGCATATTTTCTTATAGAAATTCTAAATTTATTATTTTATGTTAATGGATTATTTTTTCTTTGTTCTTGACTCCTGGGGAAATTATTGGAGATTTAACATACTGTTGACTTAACTGTTATCTTTTATTCTTGCTTTCTAGAAAGATTGTTATTTTATGAAAACAAACATCCACAAAGCCTAATTTCATTCCTTTTGTGACAGATCACTTACCACCTTGGGGTTGGTCATATCATCACTTGCTGACCAGGCAGCTGGCAAAGGCAAAAGCAAATTTGTGCCTTATCGAGATTCAGTTCTCACTTGGCTTCTTAAGGTAATTTTTTGACCTAGGTTTCATTTTTATCTAAAACTTGCTGTTTCCGATGTGAAGGCTATGAAAGAAGTGTGCAGAGCTTATAAAGCACACACAATACTGTCATCCTAATTCTTAGTAATGCACAAAGAACACAGCTTTGTAGGGAGTGTGGAGATGGCTCACCAGGTAAGATCGTTTGCATGAGTACATGTGAGTACCTGGGTTCAAATCCCCAACACCCATGTAAAAAGTTGAGTGTGGAAATGGGTGGAAGCTGTTTACCAGCCAGCCTAGCTGAAACAGCTGGCTTCCAGTTCAGTGAGACACTATCTCAAGGAAGTAAAAGTGACAGGGAGAGATGTCCAACATCTTTTCCCTTTCTTTGTCATGTACATTCCCATGCACACACACCTGTACACTCACGTGCATACCAATGAACACACACCCACACACTTGCATGCATACCCATGCACACACACCCACACACTCACGTGCATACCCATGCACACACACCCACACACTCACATGCATACCCATGCACACAACCTGCACACTTGCATGCATACCCATGCACACACACCCACACACTCACGTGCATACCCATGCACACAACCTGCACACTCACATGCATACCCATGCACACACACCCACACACTCGCGTGCATACCCATGCACACACACCCACACACTCGCGTGCATACCCATGCGCACACACCCACACACTCACATGCATACCCATGCGCACACAACCTGCACACTCACATGCATACCCATGCGCACACACCTGCCCAGTCGCATGCATACCCATGCACACACACCCACACACTCACATACATTCCCATGCGCACACACCCACACACTCACATGCATACCCATGCGCACACACCTGCACACTCGCATGCATACCCATGCACACACACCCACACACTCACATGCATACCCATGCACACACACCCACACACTCACATGCATACCCATGCGCACACACCTGCCCAGTCGCATGCATACCCATGCACACACACCCACACACTCACATACATTCCCATGCACACACACCTGCACGCTCACATGCATACCCATGCGCACACACCCACACACTCACATGCATACCCATGCGCACACACCCGCACACTCGCATGCATACCCATGCACACACACCCACACGCTCACATGCATACCCATGCACACACACCCGCACACTCACATGCATACCCATGCACACACACCCGCACACTCGCATGCATACCCATGCACACACACCGCACACTCACGTGCATACCCATGTGCACACACCCACACACTCGCATGCATACCCATGCACTCACACCACACACTCACGTGCATACCCATGCGCACACACCCACACACTCGCATGCATACCCATGCACACACACCGCACACTCACGTGCATACCCATGAACATACCCACACACTCACATGCATACCTATGCGCACTCACCTGTACACTCACATGCCACGCAACAGCATACATATACAAATTAATACTACTTATTATTTTTATTCTGTTGCAATGTCCTTTGTCAGGTACTATTTATTGATATAAATAAACAGGCCACGTTTCATCTTTTTATAAAACTATGCACAAAATATTAACACATTTTCACATTGAATTTTTTTCATGAAGAACAGTCACATGTGGATTTTCCTCTTTTTTGTCACATTTGTCATGAAGTGATCATCAACAGGTTATAATCTTAAATTCCTTTTTTTAAGATTTATTTATTTATTATGCAGTGTTTATCTACATGTATCCTTGCAGGCCAGAAGAGGGCACCATATCTCATTATAGATGGTTGTGAGCCATCATGTAGCTGCTAGGAATTGAACTCAGGACCTCTGGAAGAACAGCTAGTGTTCTAAACCACTGAGCCATCTCTCCAGTCCCCCAATCCGGAATTCTTTACAGGACAACTTGGGAGGGAACAGCCAGACCTCTATGATAGCCACCATCAGTCCAGCAGCGGACAACTATGAGGAGACGCTGTCCACCCTGAGATATGCAGATCGAGCCAAGAGGATCGTGAACCATGCTGTCGTGAACGAGGACCCCAACGCCAAAGTCATCCGGGAGCTTCGAGAGGAGGTGGAGAAATTGAGAGAGCAGCTCTCGCAGGCTGAGGTAACATTAGCTGCCGTGCCCGGTTCCTGGAGCCCTTGACTCGGGTGTCTGATGGGTGAGGGCGCGCTGGCTTAAAGCCCTAGGTTATATCTGTGTGATTCAGCACGTCAGTGAGTGCCGGCGTCTGCTCTGGGCTAAGAAGCTTTGTGAAGAACAGCGCGACTAACGCGCACGCGCACTCATGCCCTAGCAGCTTGCCGACAAGGAGGGAAGTGAGGTCATTCCTGTCACTACCCCATTGTCTGCTTCAGCCGGTCACTTGGCCCTTGAACTTCCAATGAGAGATCCTAAGAACAGTCTGTTGATTTTTGTTGTCATTGTTGTTTTGATTAACACTGTAGATTGTTTCCATGTTGCTTTCATAGATGTTGGGCATCCTTTCCTTAGTCTTGTTGATGGACAGGCTCCCAATTGGTTACTGTAGCTACAGGATATCTATGAATGACATTGTTGATTTCTGTCTTACTGGCAAATAAATCTGCTTAAATAACCTTTTCCCTATGTTGATATTTCAGAAATAAACTGTAGCATTTTTCCCAGTCTTTTAATGAAAAACCCATTAGTCATTATCACTTTTCCTCTAAAGAGAGACAGCCATGTTCTCTTCCATTTGCTTTGATTAGCGGAGTTCCAAGGCCCACAGCAAGAGTGTGTGACTTAACTGCTTCTGAAGGACTATTAATACTTGCCGAGGGAGAACATATGGATGCTGAGATGTCGCCCATAACTATATAGAACATGCATGTAGCTGCATAAAGAATGTGCAGGGCCCTGTGTTCAAACTCCAGCACCACAGACAGGGTGCCATTCTCTATGCACCACACATAATGCTGGAAAGATTGTGAAAGCTGGTGTCTCTGGTTTTATTTGCAAAGGCCATGAAGGCCCCCGAGCTGAAGGAGAAGCTTGAAGAGTCTGAGAAACTGATAAAAGAGCTGACAGTGACGTGGGAGGAAAAACTGAGGAAAACGGAAGAGATCGCACAGGTAGGCTGATGGGTTAGCCTGAAACACTGAGGCCTCCTTCTGCCTGGCCTCCTTCGAAACCCTCCTGGGCCTCGTCCCCTCTGCCAGCGCATTCTCAAGCTGCCATCCTGCACTAGTCTGTGCGGTCCTGTGTGACTGCAATACTCCACTGACGCAAAGCTGGGGCGGGGGTAGGGAGGTGGTGTGTCTCTCCTTCTCTCTGCTCCTCATATGAACAAAGGACAAAGGTCCACATCGTGACTTGGTGGGTTTTTTTTTTTTTAGATTGCTCGGTGAAATATGGCATTGAGAGCTCTAATTGGCAGAAAGCTTTAAGACATACAATAGTTTGTCACCGTTTGACTCCTTGTGTTTATTAGAAGACGCTGTATGAGCATTTGGTGAAATGAACTATGTGACGAGGGGTAATGCAGAGGGGTGTGTGTCTGCGATCACTCCACGCTGCGTTTTATGAACATTTTAATTCTGTTGACCCTGTCACAGGCTCTCACTACCACTTGTCTCCTCTCACAAGACCGTATGTCTTCATGAGAGGAGGATCTGTTTTATTAGCTGCTGTGTTCCCAGCCATAGACCGGCACCCACCACATTCTAGGCTATTGCATAAGTCTTCCGTGGACAGGTGGACTCAAGGCCCATCATCAATACAGGGTCTCTACCTGTTCTTCCAACTCCGTCTCCTCCAGCTTTCCCCATTTGCTTGGAGTTCTTGTCTCCTGGAATCATCTGTATTTCCAGAATCTGTCTGTGCATTCCTCTGACCACTGTTGCTTCTTGCTGTGGAAAATCATCTAGTGCTCCAAGAATTATCTCACACTAATTCTCAATCCATCCTGTTCTCTAAACCCATTGCAGTGCCCCTCCCCGGAAACCATGCTTCCTTTCGTAGTCCTCCATGGCACGCTGCTGTTCTTTTGCATTCTAGTTATGCCGTCTTGTCCTTTTCCCCAGACGTTTAGTTTCTTGAGAGTTGACACTGTTGTGCGATTCACCCTCAATGCCCTGTGATACTGTCGGGTCATACACTGTAGGCGCTTAGCAAACTTAGCTGAACTGGGTACAGTGTGTCATCTCTTTGGCCTTGTCCCCAGAAACAGTGACTTACTCTTTCCATGGATACATCTTGTGAACAGAACAAAGTGTGTCTGCTTTTGTCTGTTTCCATGACCAGGAGAGACAGCGGCAGCTGGAGAGCATGGGGATCTCCCTGGAGACCTCCGGGATCAAGGTGGGGGATGACAAGTGCTACCTCGTCAACTTGAACGCAGACCCTGCCCTCAATGAGCTTCTGGTTTACTATTTAAAGGTGAGAAGGCGTGTGTCTGATCTACAGACCACTGCCATCCTACGTCATCCCAACTGAACCTGGATGCCGGGTCCCATGATTTTGCCTTTTGTTTCCAGCTTCACCCTGAGTAGAAGTAATACCATGGATGATGCAATCCTTCATCACTGATCACAAGCAACAACTTTTATTCACCTGATGCCCTTGAGTACAGGCTGCAGAGGGACATAAATGGACAACTAAGGGTACACTGGTAGGAAGAGGCCCCAAATATAAGGTGGCAGAGTTCCAAGGTGTCTGGGGTCCATGACCATTCTTCATTGTACTCTAGAGGGATCTGAAGTCCCACATAAGCCTGGAGAGACCCTAGGCTAGATTCAAGAGCAGAGCCCCTCCAAGTCTGTCTAGCTCTGACCCCCCATTGTCAGGGGAAGACTTTTGTCTTATGGTCCTTCACCTATGGCCTTTCGGCATTGGCACTGTGGCCTCAGTGTGCACTGATCATGCTAGGGATGTCTTGGCAGTGGGTTTCCAACTTCCTGGCATTAGACCCCATGTGCATTCTTTAAAAGTATCAAGGACTCCAGTACACTTTTGTGTGCCTAGGTTATAGGTTATAGGTTAATGCTGTGTGTACAGCATTAAGGCTGGGGGTGCTGAAGTGCAAACATACAGCTGATTGAGCAGGTGTTTGCAAAAGCCCTGCCATTCATGCTTGATAAGATGAGAAAGCAGGAACAAAGAACATTTCGTGTTTCTCTTGAAGTAGTTTTGACCTCAGGGGTCTCTTGAAATGTCGGAGATGTCAGCAGTCTTGGGCTACATTTTTAGAACTACTGGCCAATTTTATTGAGCAAGAAATGGGATGTCAGAGACAGGTGTGGTAGCATATACTGATTGTTGCTGGAGTTTTTCTTTCCTGCCAGGGCCTGCAGCTGCTTTCAGCCCCAAAAGAGCACACAAAGACAAATGTTAATTATTAAACTGTTGGCTGATGACTGGGGCTTCTTATTGGCTAGTTCGGTCTTAATTATTAAGCCATTTCTATAAACCTATGTATTTCCATGTGGTCTTGGCTTACCAGAGAATGCCCAGATCTGTTACTCCTTTGGCATCTCTTCACGGTCTCCTTCTGCCTACCTTTCCCAGAATTCTCCTCATCTCTTAGTCCCATCTATCTTCCTGCCTCTGTTGGCCAAACACTGTTTTATTCATCAACCAATAAGAAAAAAATATATATACAGAAGGACATCCCCCATCAACATATCTATAATCTCAGAATTTGGAAGGCGTAGGCCAGAAGGATTGGGAGTTTGGGCTCATATTTCACTACATAGCAAGTTCAAGGCCTCCCTGGGCTATGTGGGACCCTATCCCAAAGAGAGAGGGAAGAGAAAGAGGAAAAGAGATATTTGAAATAGGACCCTTGATTGCATTGGTATATGATGCCCCAACTGACAAAGGGAATTCAGTTGACCATCAAAACATGTTTTATTATATCATATACAGACAGAGTGTATATGTTATGGTAGTTTATTTATATGCCAGAAGAGGGCATTGGGTTCCATTATAGATGGTTGTGAGCTATCATGTGGTTGCTAGGAATTGAATCCAGAGCCTCTGGAAGAGCAGCCATGCTCTTAGCTGCTGAGCCATCTCTCCAGCCCCTGTTATGGTAGTTGAATATTGAAATTATGGTCAAGTATTGGGTACTGTAGTCTTTTAAATTTATTTTATTTGTTTTTATTTATGTGTATATGTGTATGCCTGCTTGTGTGTAATATTCATGCAGTGCCCACAGAGACCAGAAGAAGATGTAGGGTCCCCTGGAACTGGAATCACAGGCAGTTGTGAGCCACCATATAGGTTCTAGGAACCAAACCTACATCTTTATCAAGAACAGTACATGCTTTTAACTGTTGAGTCATCTTCCCAGCCCTGGACCTGGGCACTTTAAGGCAACTCAAATATAACGTACATTGTAGTAGACAAACCTGACAAAGTACAGGAATTACCCTCTTTGGAAGGCTAAGTAAAGGGCTTGTTAAGGACTTTGGTCCCCTGGAAGTATATAATATTCAGTGGAGAATAACTAGAATTGAAGCAGGGAGCCTCAGTTTCCTGAGATCTTTTTTCTTCCACTTTTTTCAGATAAAAACACCGTACAGGTATCCCTTGACCTGCTGAGACTCCATGAGTCAACTTAGGATCTGTTATTTAGGGAGAAGGAGTTGTTTCTGAACAAGGGTCCTGTGTGTGGTAGGCAAGCGCTACGCCACAGAGCTGCAGCCCCAACCACAGCCATGTTAATTAGAAAGACCTAGCATTACGTCTCCTCCATTGCATACAGACATGATGTCACAGTGATTAGATAATTTATAGAGTAATTTAGAAAGCTGCTCTGTGAATGAGCAGGGGGTACAGTAACTGATTCTCCAGAGGGATTCTAAGACTACAGGTACTTAAAACTACGTGGATCTGCATATCCTACAACCACAGACTTCACTACTTTGTGGAATGTTGACATTACAAATGTTGGCAAATGTGTGTGTGTGTGCATCTGTGTTCATGCACACACACACACACACACACACACACACACACACGGAGGTCAGAGATTGATGTCATGTCTTCATCAATCACTTTCTACCTTAGTTTTTGGGATGGGGTCTTTCACTGAACCTGAAGCCTACTGATCAGCTATACAGACTGACGACAGAGCCCCATGGAATCCCATCTCTGCCTTCTCAACATCGGGATTGCAGCAAAACTGCCATGTCTGGCTTTTGTGTAGACAGATACTAGAGTCCTCTTTACCAGCTGAGCTGTATCCCCAACCCTGAAGTGGGAGGGAGGGGTGCTGGGGTACACGAAGATCTCTGTGAGTTCGAGGCCAGCCTGGTCTACAGAGCGAGTTCCAGGACAGCCTCCAAAGCAATACAGAGAAACCCTGTCTCAAAAAATGAAAAAAAAGAAAATTATTACTACATCCATCCATCCATTTATCTTCCTATCTGTCCACCCATTTACCTGTCTGTGGAGGGCTTGCACACAGCATGTGAACGGAGGTCTGAGGACTATTGTCATTCCATGATGTAGGTCTTGAAGACTGAACTCAGATCATTGGGTTCGGTGATGAATGCCTTTGTCTGCTGAGCATCACACTGGCCAGCGTTTGCCTTCTGATGCCCCAGAGCTCCTGTGTGATTCATTTCGTACAGTCCTGTGTGTACTGCTAATTTATTCCAGTTGCTGTGACCATTTCTGGCGGAGTTACTTGTGAACTTGGTTTCTTCTCTTCAATTCTGTGTTCTAGGATCACACCCGGGTGGGTGCAGATACCTCTCAGGACATCCAGCTCTTTGGAATAGGGATTCAGCCTGAGCACTGTGAGATCGACATTGCAGCAGATGGAGACATCACTCTTACACCAAAAGAAAATGCAAGGTAGGAGATGTTGTGGAGGCTTCAGCCCTCCCTTGTTTTCAGAAGGATGCTCGCCCCTCCCCTTTGCTTGCTTCAGTTACGTTAAAATTAAGGATGCAATGGGTATCTAAGAGGTTTTGCATTATGATCCCCGAGGATGTATTAGTTACTGTTCTCATCGCCTTAACCAAAAATACCTGGGAGGAGGGGTTTATTTGGGTCACAGTCTGAAAGGTTTATTTGGGTCACAGTGCGTATGTCTAGGAAGTCATGGTGGCAAGCATGGCTCTTGAGAGTGACAGTGAGAGAATGAAGCAGCTGGCACCATCGCGTCTACCTACCTACCATCAGGAAGCAGAGAGAAACAGACCTATCCAGACACAGGATAGCTTTATCTCCTAAGATCCATTCCCAGGACCCATTTCCTCCAGCGAGGCTCTGCCTCCCAAATTCCACTACGTTTGGATACAGTGCCACCCGCTGGGGACCAGCTGTTCTAGAGCAAGAGCCTGTGGGGACATCGCATATTCAATTCATAGCAGTGTAGTAACCTTGAGGAGTCATAGTGTTGACTTAGGGTTTTCTCCTGCTGGGACCACAGCAACTCTTGTAAAGGAAACATTTAATTGAGGTGGCTCACTTACAGTTTCAGAGGTTCAGTCCATTAGCATCATGATAGGGAGCATGGCGGCATGCAGACAGACATGGTGCTGGACCTGAGAGTGTACACCTTGCATGCAATAGGATAAGGGAAGCTTGAGCAAATGAGACCTCAAAGCCCGCCCCTCACCCACACTTCCTCCAACAAGGTCACACCTTCTAATAGTACCACTCCCTTTGTGTTCATTTTTCTTTCAAACCACCACATTCCACTCCCTGGCCACCAAAGGCTTTTGCCACTTCATAATGCCAAAATGTAGTCAGTCCCACTTCAAAAGTCCCCGTCTCAACAATGTTTAAAAGTCCAAAGTTCAAAGTCTCTTCTGAGATTCATGCAATCTTTCAACTGTAGTACCCTGTGAAATCAAAATCAAAAACAGATCCAACATATAATGACACAGGGTATGCATTACCATTCTAAAATGTAGGGGAGGGAGCATGGTGAGGAAATACTGCACCAAAGGAAGACTGGAAACCAGCTGGACAAACTCCAAACTCTGCATCTCCATGTCTGATGTCAACATGCTCTTCAGATCTCCAACTCCTTTCAGCTTTGTTCACTGCAACACACTTCTGTCTCTTGGGCTGGTTCCACTCTGTTGGCAGCTCTCCTGGTCAGGTATCCCAACGGCTCTGGTTTCTCCAACATCCTGGGGTCTCCAAGGCATTCCAGGCTTTACTTCACAGCTTCATGCAATGGCCTCTCTAGGCCTCCATTCAGGAACACCCCTGATACATGTCTGGCCTCAGCAGCTTCCCTTAAATGAGGAAGCAATTTTCACAGCCGTTTTTTTCTGTCCTTAACCCTAAAGCCAGAACCACGTGACCAAAGCTACCACGTTCTGCTGCTTACTGGGGTTGGAACATGGCCCCCTCCTTCAATTTCATCCTTGTCAGCTTTCTATTTTCCATGGCTTCCTTCACTACGTAAGCTTGGCTGTCCTTAAACTTGCTCTGTAGACCAGGCTGGCCTCAAATTCAGAGATCCACCAGCTTTTGCCTCAGGAATGCTGGTATTTAAAGTATTTGCCACCACGGCCAGGTGTTGGTGGTACAAGCCCTTTAATCCCAGCACTCAGAAGGCAAAGGCAGGCTGATCTCTTTGTGAGTTCGAGACCAACCTGGTCTACAAGAACTAGTTCCAGGACAGCGTCCAAAGCCACAGAGAAACCCTGTCTTGAAAAAACAAAAATAAAAAGCAAAAGTATTTGCCACCACACCCAGCTCTAAACTTTTCTTTAATTTCTTTTCGCAAGTTGGAAATTTAGCTGGGTGGGGTCTTGCCCTGAGGTCACCACTCCCTTTTTTCCATTTCTTAATCTGTTTATCTTTTATAATATAGAACTTAACTCCATTCCATTCTCTGGTGCTCCTTTATTCCTCAAATTTTACATTTTTTAATTTACCCTCCTTAGCTTGCTTCTTTAATTATAAAAGAGTGGCAATAACCACACAGCAGAGTCAGTACTGTTGTGAGAGTTCCTCTCCCAATGGAATTAAATCTAAAACTCTTCACTTTAGCCTCAAGCAGACTCTTTTGGATAAGGGCAAAAGCAGCAACTTTCTTCACCAAAATATCACAAGAACGATCTCTAGGCCACATACTACAATTCTTCTCCTCTGGAACCTCTTGAGTCAGCCCCCCACAGTTCAAATCACTCTTAGCACTTCTGTCTTCCATGCTCCTACTGGTATGGTTCACTAAGCAGGGCTTAAAGCATTCTTCTGCTTGTCTAACCTGTAGTCCCAGAATCCAAATTTCTCCAAATGGAAGCATGGTCAGGTCTATCACAGCAATACCCCAGTCCTTGGTACCAACTTCTGTCTTAAGTTTTCTTTTGCTGTAAAGAAACACCATGACCACAGCAACTCTTATAAACGAAAACATTCAATTAGGTGTCGTACAGTTCAGACAAACAGTTGTTGTTTGTTTTTTCTATTTGCTGTAATAGCAAAGCCTTAGTAGTCAGGGTTAGACTATTACACTGAGGGATATATATGTTTTCATGTGTGAATTTCAAAACTTCTGGTTTCAGAGTCCGGTCAAGCCCACGACTCCACTAATGAGAGATTGTATGAGAAAGTAAAAGTAAAAATAATATCCACCATCTCTTGTCATCAGATTTCCCTGGCAGTCCTTTAGGGAATTTATTTTTAACCAACTACCTTCCCACACCCATATTTTGTTTCTGAATTACAAGCAAACATTTTTATTGAGCTGTTGATTGTGTGTATTTTTGGTTTTACAGTGCTTTAATCTCTCTCTCTCTCTCTCTCTCTCTCTCTGTGTGTGTGTGTGTCTCTGTGTGTGTGTGTGTGTGTATGTGTATGTGTGCCTCTCTCTCTGTGTGTGTGTGTGTGTGTGTGTGTGTGTGTGTGTGTGTGTGTGTGTGTGTGTGATACAGAGTAGAGATCAGAGCATGACCACAGTGTCACTCTTCATCTTCCACCTAATTTGAGGTAAAGTCACGTGTTCGGTACTGTGTGCACACCAGGCTAGCCAGCCTGGGAGCATCCAGAGATTCTGTCTCTACCTTCCTTGTCTCAATAGGAATGATAAGATTTACAGATGTGTTGCTACCCCCAGATTTATGTGGTTCTGGGCTTCTGAATTCAAGTCCTCAAGCTACCTTTGTCCAGTGAGCCGTCTCCCCAGCTGCAGTTTGTAAACGTTAACCATCCTGTAGTGATGGTTAGTATCTCCATCAGAAGCACACAGAGTTGGGCATCTCTCCCTGGCTCGTGGCTGAGACTGTGTTTCTGTTACTCCTTCAAATGTTCCCCGGAACACATCCATTAGGAGAAAGTTCCCTGTCACTTCGCTGAGTCTTGGGACCACTGTCTTCATCCACATGACATCGTCCTTTGTGTCCCTTCAGGTCCTGTGTAAATGGCACCCTTGTCTGCACTACTACCCAGCTGTGGCACGGTGACAGAATCTTATGGGGAAACAACCACTTTTTTAGGTAACAGCTTCGTGTTCTCTAGTACTTCCAGTTACATTTTTTTTTCATTTAAGTATAAACCAAGCTGATTTTATCTGACCATGAAAACCCCCACAGAATTAATTTACCTAAGAGGAAACGGCGGGATTGGTTGAAAGACTTTGAAAGAGAAGCAGGTCCGGCAGAGCATGACCTGGACGCTGCGAGCGAGGCCTCCTCGGAGCCAGACTACAACTATGAGTTTGCACAGATGGAGGTCATCATGAAAACGCTGAACAGCAATGGTAAGACGCCAGCTCCGCCAGCAGCACATCTCACCCTCATCGGTCCACAACTGATGTATAAGCAGAGTCTTCCTAAAGTTTACACACATAAAGCCAAAACTTTCTCAGAGAGGCCGTCAGCAGGGAGATATGTCGAGACAGCGCAGACAATTCTGGCAAAACCAGAGAGTTTGCAGATGGCTCCTTCTTGGGGACCTTTTTTTTCCCAAGATAAAATTTCCATAGTCTCGGAGTATTTACAGAATGAGTCTGATAAACTTTTTCTTTTAATCAAATTTGCTATCGTATCTTGTCATCTCTGGAAGAGTGAAAAAGTCCCCAAGAAAATATGGTTCCAGAAACTTTTAATAAAACCTAATAGATATATAAGGTGATATTTGCTATAAACTCAGTTGCAAATTATACTTCCAAAGAGACTTACTTAACAGATAGGCTCAAGTACCTTTGGTAAAAACAATACTTAAAGCGAAATGTTCCCCAGGCCCTTTTCCTTACTCCCCACACCCCACCCCGCTTCCTGTGTCAGGCTCCCCAGTGTTGCCTCCCTTCCTCCACCAGTTCCCCTGAGTAGTGTTTCCCTAAGGCACACACATGCTCTGCCACGGTGCGGATGAACTGGTGGCCTTGGTGTCCTCAGAATTCCGTCTCGTGCTAGGTGGCTTCCCAACCATAAGCCTGTCTGCCTGGTGGTCGTCCCCGTGGTGGTCGTACTTGAAGATCCTCTTCCCCCTCCTGTGGTTTCAGACGAAGCTGGTCCACCAACACTGGGACAGAGGTTCTTAACTGCCGCCTTAGCATGTGCGAGCCTGACTGGCTTTCAGCGGGACCGCTGAGGGGCGTTGCGTGCTGCGAGCTTTGGCAGAGTCTAACAGGCAGTGTTGGGATGAGGCGAAGGTTTTCTGCCTGACAGAAGTGCTTCTTGATCGAGACCGGGGATACCCCAACCGTATTCCAACTCTGTTACCTTCCCGCCATCCCTTTGCCTGCATGCCCAACAGCAGAGGGAAGTGCCCCTAGTGTTACTGCTACTGTTACTAATGGCTTCCTTACTGCAGGGAGCATGAGAGTTCAGGGCAGTGGCACTTCCAAATGTAGCCTCCACTATCTCAGGGATCACCTAGAATCTCTAGAGTAAGTACTGGCCTAGAGCCCAACTCATCTGGATGCAAATGCAATAGAGGAGCTGGGAAAATGGCGTGGTGAGTTAAGCTCTTGCTGTGCAAGCCTGACGACTAGTGTCCGGGTCCATAGAAGCCATATAAAAGCTGGGTGGGAGGGCAGCCCACCTGTCACCCAGTATGTGGGAGGTGTAAACAGGGTCCCGAAACAAACTGCCCAACTAGCTGAGCTGACTTGGTGGGCTCTGGGTTCGAATGAGAGACCCTGCATTTAATACATGAAGGAGAGAGCCATACAGGAAGATACTTGATATCAGCCTCAGGCCTCCACATGCATGTACACATATGCACCCCCAAACACGTCTGAACATTAATGCACACTTTCAAGATGCCATCTGATGACATTCTTTTTTGGGGTTGGTGGAAGCTCATGGTCTGTTAATGATTGCATAAAGGTTTTATCTGTTAGTCACAGGATGTTCGTTCAGACACAGAGGTTGACAAGGAATAGCTGTCCCCAAGGGCTAGAACTCACCCAAGACCACCATTCCAATCTCTCCACAGTACTGAAATTCTGATCAGTCTCTGTAGACACAGCTTCTTTCCAAGAGTTCTCTTTCACAGCACCCCCTGCTGGTCAAGTATCAAATTGCGTGCATGTGGGAGCACTTATTATGTATTAAATATTACAATGTCCCTTGTAGCTAGAAATCTTATTCCTAGGATCTAATATAAATGTGGTCGAGTAGTGGGCAGGGTAGCAGCCTTCAGGAGAGAGGAAAAGTCATTAAGAAGGAGATTTCTGGGTCATTTAAAAACTATTAGCTAAACTGGGCAGTGGTGGTGCACACCTTTAATCCCAATACTGTGGAGACCTGTAATTCCAGCCCTAGAGAGGCAGAGGCAGAGAGATCCTGGGACTTGATAGACTTCCAGTCTAGACTAACTGGTGAGCCCCAGGCTAGTGAGAAACACTGTTCAAAACACAAGGGTGAGGGGTGGGGAGCAGCTGGTAAGATGTCTCAGCAGGTAAGGGTGTCTGTTAACAAGCCTGAGAGTCTGGAATTGATCCCCCAGAACGTACATGATGGGAAGAAAAAGCCAACTCCTCCATACATGTGCCACAGTATGTATGCACGTGCACACACTAAATAAATGCTTTTATAAAGGCAGGTGGTCCATAAGAATTACACCCAAGATTTACCTCTGGCCTTCACATGTACATATCACACGTGCACCCCCACATACAAATATGCATTCACACACACTTATAAAAAATCAAAATTTAATGAAAATAGGAGAGAAATATTTTCCCATGGTGATTTAGATCAGAGGCAAAACATTACCTGAGCAGGGCTGAGTGTGATGAGGAGAGGACCTGCAAGTCCTGCTTGGGAGGCTCAGGGCAGAGCTGAGTTACTCCCCTTTCTGTATCAGCATCTTTGGTCTGTGGCGCCAGCAGAGCCTGTAAGTAGCAGCGTCACTGTGGCTGCTGGTGCCGTCTCAAGCGACCTCAGTCACTTGACTGGAGATCCTACAGCATCAGCCATTGGGGTCACATGTGTTTTGCAGCATCAGAAGCAGAGATGTGGCTTAAATATGTTCTTCAGGACCTGGGTGTAAAACTGAGTGGTAACAGTTCTTATCGTGAACAAGACCCTAGGTTCGATCCCCAGTGTAACATTCAGGTTCTCTTCACAAAACCCCATCAAACAATCTCTCAATAACAAAAACTGGTGTTGCTTTGAAGAAACAGTGACTTTTAGAGCAACCTGGTTAATTGTTTTGGAGACTCTGTTCTTTGATTAGTGCTAATATGAAGCGACTTTCGGGAGAAGAAGCATCCCATCGAGACCTGTTTGTCAAGTTGACGTCTTACCCTCATTGACTAGTCAGCATCCAGCCTAAACTCAAAGTGTGGTGCTCATTGTTGCCATTTGACCTTGGTCATCTCTATGATTTTTCTGAGTCGAAGTTTCCTCGGCATTAAAATGGAGATGCCATCCCCCACAGGGAAGGAGGGTGTTGCTGGGTTCTTCAGAGGTCGTTCATGAAGAGTCAGTTTGGTCCCTGCGCTTGCGATGCAGCCAGTAAAGTCATGTTGGCATGGTAGCTGTGTTTTTGTTAAAACAACTCACAGTGTCTTGCGATTGTATGAAACTGCTTGTTTTTCTTTGTTAACTTTATTTTTAAGGCTAATGTGTTCTCTCCTCGTACATGCTAATATAAAGAAAGTACTATTGATGTTTATCGAACAAACTGATGGGGCATTTTGGAAGAACCTGTCAATAACCGTGATGAGTTGATTTAAAAAAAAACAAAAAACTCCTGCATCCCTGTTCAAATTCTTTCTGGAAACTAAACTGAGAACAATTGAATAGGAGTATAGCACAGGTTATCAGAGAATCGTAGGCAAATGTGTAAACGTACCAGGAAGAAGTTATACCCCACCCCAGCCTAAAGTCCCATGGACTTCTGGGAGACGTTCACTGTGAAGGGCAGTCCTCTGTCGACTACCATAGACCACTCCCCTCCCCATACCCCTGTTCATTTATGCTGCGACTTTGCTCGTGTGCCGTGGTCTGGATCTGACATGCAGCTCGTTGGCCATCACCAAATTAATGCCCCGCCCAGCCAATTGGCTCCTCAGAGTCAGGTCCCACCCTCACCACAGCCATCCATGGAGGTGCCCAGGCTCCATCTGTTGACATGTCTGTACCTGCTTGCAAGTTCTAGACCCTTGGACCACTAAATTGCCAAAGGCATGCTTTTCCTTTTCTTTTCTTTTTATGGAGGTTAGTTGCCCTCTTAGGAACTCACACGTGAGAGATTGCCATGCCCTCTTCCTAATCAGTATTTTTAAGCGTGTGCTGTGGTTGCTTCCTCCCCTTCAAGAGTAGGGAAGCTTGTGTTGAGCAATCAGAACCCTGTTTGTCACACACAAAAGCCATGTTAAATGAGCGTAGCAGACATGTGTTATAAAGATCACCTGGTTCGTGCTCCTACCACGTGCTGGCCCGGATTTCACGATGGCGTCACATTCAGTCCCTCCCCAGCGAATGCCGGGAGGTTCGCGATACACACAGATAAACGTGAGGATACGCTCATCCCATGGAGGAAGGAAGCAATGAAGGTTTACAGTTAGCTGAAGTGCTACCCGAAAGCAAACCAGGAGGATCTCCTCTGTGAGCCCTCAGGCCGGTCACAGAGAGCACAGGACCAGGCTAGGTTCTGAGGCAGGAGATGTTTCTTGCAGAGAGAAGCCCTGACTGGCACCACTGTGGGCTCCTATCTTTATCAGCTGCTTACCGCCGCTTGTCTCTTTTCTCGGCTCACCAGATCCGGTTCAAAATGTGGTACAGGTCCTGGAGAAGCAATACCTGGAAGAGAAGAGGACCGCCCTGGAGGAGCAGCGGCTCATGTATGAGCGCGAGCTGGAACAGCTTCGCCAGCAGCTCTCCCCAGAGAGGCAGCCGCCGAGCATTGTCTCTGACCGCCTGGCTTACAGCAGCCAGACAGCCCAGCAGAAGGTGACCCAGTGGGCTGAGGAGAGGTGAGCATGGGACCAGAGCCTGAGTCAGGATCGGGGCTGTGGGACTGAAGATGCCAGGAGGACACACCTGGAGAAAGGAGGCTGTGGGCCCACTTCCGGTTTGGCCATTGGTGTTTCCTATTAGAATATGTCCCAAGAATGTCACAGCAATGCCGGCTACCATAGACCACCCCCCTCCACAGATCCCTAATCCTTTGCCCTTCAGTCGAAATAGTGGCAAAGCAGAAGATTTAGATTGGTGGGCCTTGAGATAGTGGTTTGAATGGTTCTTTAGCAACAGCAATCTGAATATGCAGACGGGAGGTAGGGAGATTTTTTTTCTTTTATGTTTTGGGGCTTGAAGCCAGACCTTTCCCCCCATATTTACCGTATCCACTGCCCCTAGCCCTAGGGTGTAGCTGGGTGGCTTGGCAGAAGCAAAGCAGTGGATAAAAGTAAGGAGTGTTTGGAAGCTTGTCAGCAAACTGGTTGTGTCTGGAAATGACTTACAGAGGGATGGAAAGAATTCAGTCTCAAAGCATCAGATTGGGCATGAGCGAGGCAAAAGACAGGGTGTGAGAGATGACAGCCAGGGCGTGCCAGAGACAACCAGAGCGTATGAGAGATGACAACCTGGGCATGTAAGAGATGACAGCCAGGGATGCTGGGGTTTTGTCCCTGCTAGACTTGAGCAGGGGGACTGTACCAGGAGTGGCCTGAGGAAGGCAGGTGTTATAGGGACTATCATATAGCAATTAGATGGATGCATGGATGAGTGGATGGATGGATGGATAGATGGATGGATGGATGGATGAGTGAATGGATGAGTGGATGGATGAGTGGATGGATGGATGAGTGGATGGATGGATGGATAGATGGATGAGTGGATGGATGAGTGGATGGATGGATAGATGGATGGATGGATGGATGGATGGATGAGTGGATGGATGAGTGGATGGATGAGTGGATGGATGGATAGATGGATGGATGGATGGATGAGTGGATAGATAAGTGGATGGATGGATGAGTGGATGGATGGATGGATGAGTGGATGGATGGATGGATGGATGGATGGATGGATGGATGGATGGAAGGATGGAAAGATGGATGGATGGATGGATGGATGGATGGATGGATGGATGGATGGATGGATGGAAGCAGAAGGGAACAAAAGATTATGGCAGCCTAGCTGTCCTGGAACAGGCTGTTGTAGACCAGGCTGGCCTTGGACTTACAGAGATCTGCTGTAAGAGTCATAGGATTAAAATCATGCACAATCATGTGCGGTGCCTGGGTGTTTTTGTTGGCGTGTTTGTTTGTTTAGAGTCAACTCTCAACCCCTCAATTTTGTCCCCAGCAGTGGTTCCCAGTGTCCTCCTGTCTGTAGACAGGAGAGAAAACTTCCTAAAAGGATCTTGTTGTTGCTGCTGGTACTTGTCATCATTTTCTGACAGGAACAGAGCGCTGTCTTACTTTCACCTGCACGTGCTTCTTTGCTTCCACACCACAGGGATGAACTGTTTAGGCAAAGCCTGGCCAAGCTTCGAGAGCAGCTGGTGAAAGCAAACACTCTGGTGAGGGAAGCCAACTTCCTCGCCGAGGAAATGAGCAAGCTCACTGACTACCAAGTGACTCTTCAGATCCCTGCGGCCAACCTCAGTGCCAACAGGAAGGTAGGCACAGCCCTGGGGAACGTAGGCTGGGAAATACTACAGACTGGAGTTCAGAGCTCATCTCTGAACTGGTCCTAAGGGGAGCGGGATGGGGGGACGGGGGTGTCTCTCTAGAAGCCTTCAAGTTGGTCTGTACTCCTGGGTGAGCAATGCCCTTAGAGAGAATGGAAGCAGAAGGCCGGGTAGTAATTATGCCTGCTTCTCTTCGTGCAAACGCCCCTTCTGTTGTGGGTATATGTGTATACTTAGTTGTACTGCCTTTCTATGAGTGAATTCTTTGAGGAGAAACCGCTTTGAAACCTGCTGTTACACCTATGGAACTCCTTTCAGCTATCTGAAGACTCCTATCATTTCGCCTTAAAGAAATTTTGCTGTAAGAGAGAAACCCAGAAGAAAATAAATTCTCATCCATTTATTTTTTTCTACGCGGTCAACTAGCTAGAAAGGAAGTTGAGTGTGGTGAGTGAAGAGAGAGCTCACTCAGTTAGCCATTTGCTGCTCTTCCAGAAGGCCCGGGTTTGGTTCCTAGCGCACACACAATCATCTGTAGCTCCAGTTCCAGGGCATCCAATATCCCCTTCTGCCTCTGGGGGCACCAGGCACACATGCGGTGCACATACATGCATGGAGGCAAAGCACACATGTACATAAAATAAAAATGCTACTTTGGAAATTTAAGAAAGTGAATTAGGGAGGATCGTTCGGAAGTTCCAAATCCACACACATAGGCCTGTGCATACTTTCGACTTGTGCGAGGATTCTGTGATAGTCCCGTTATTCTTTAAGATTCATTGATTGCGGCGGGGTCTCATAATCCCATGCTGGCCTCAAACGCACTTTGTAGCTAAGGATGAGCTTGCACCTCCAATCCTCCCATCTTGACATCCCAAATGATGGCATTACGGCATGCAGTGCCGCATCTGTTTGAGGCGCTGCTGGGAGTGTAGCCAAGGGCTTTGTGTAAGCTAGGCCAGCACTCTACCAACTGAGCCGCCTCCCCAGCCCTCACAGTGGCCTTTAGGCAACAAAACCTGAAGTACCCTTGCCGTCGAATAATGATTAGTCAGGATGTGATAAATCTGTACAATGAATTCCTGTGCTACTATTTAAAAAACAAGTTTATGAAGAATAATCAATGAAAAGCTATAGACAGAGTTTCTGTCCTGCCTGGTTTCACAGTCAGTTAGTCCCAAATGAATACACAGATGCCTCTATTAACTATAAACTGTTTGGCTGATGGATCAGGCTTCTTATTGGCTAGCTCTCTCTTAATTATTAATCCATTTTATTAAACTATGTATTGCCACGAGGCTGTGGCTTACCTGTAATGCTAGGTATGTTACTTCTTTGGCGGCTGCATGGTGTCTTTTTCTGTGGCTCCCTCTCTGTGTTCCTCTTCCCAGCTTTCCTAGTCTGGTAGCCCCGCCTATACTTCCTGTCTGGTTACTGGCCAATCAGCATTTATTCACCAACCAGTAAGAGAAACATATTTGAGCCGGGCGTTGGTGGCGCAGCCTTTAATCCCAGCACTTGGGAGGCACAGGCAGGTGGATCTCTGAGTTCAAAGCCAGCCTGGCCTAGAGAGTGAGCTCCAGGACAGGCTTCAAAGCAATACAAGAGAAACCCTGTCTCAAAAAATCAAGAGAGAGAGAGAGAGAGAGAGAGAGAGAGAGAGAGAGAGAGAGAGAGAGACATATTCTCAGCATACAGAAGGATATTCCCCATTAGAAGGAATTGATTGTGATGTGAAAACTGGAGAGAGGTTGGGATATATGATTATGTGTTTACATGGGCTTTTGATTTTTAAAAAAATGTGTGTGCATGATCTATCTAGAAGCGAAAAGGTGATCAGAATATTCCTAGGTGGTAGTGTTCTATCATCTTTTATAAACTTACAGTCTCACTATAATGTAGACAATCTTTAACTGTCAAACACTTGGCTTTCCTTCGTGTTACAGAGAGGGGCGATAGTGAGTGAGCCAGCCATTCAAGCCAGGAGAAAAGGAAAGAGTACCCAGGTTTGGACCATTGAGAAGCTGGAGAATAAACTAATTGATATGAGAGAGCTCTACCAAGAATGGAAAGAAAATGTCCCTGAGGTAAGATAAACAAGGCAGCAAGGAGATATGCTGTATTCAAACCACAGATAAGATGCTCTGGTCGTGTACACTGGGGAGATTAAATGCCATCCTTACAGAACCCCAGGCCTGCTACGATCACACAAAATTCAGACAGGTGGAAGGGGATTCGGGTCGAATTTTGCTTTGTCTCCACTGCCTCTCAAGTGAAAGGAGAGGAAAGAAATCTCCCAGTGGTCGGTGTCCTGGAAAACCAGGCAGGCTGGAACCAGCGCGGATTTCATCTTTATCTGCATCTGCACATGCGCCTCAGCTGTGTGCGCCCCTAGCTGTTCCCATGGCTAGACAGATTTCTAAATGTAATTGTAGTGTAAGTGATGTTTCATTTTGTTTTTAACATTTGACATTGGTAATAGAAAGGAAACCTGGGTGCAAGTTACAGGTCATGACATGAAACAGGCTGTAGGTGTGGTGTAAGTGACGCCGAGGTTCCTCCACTCATGTGCTGGGTGTATGTGGATTGATTCTGCTTTTGCTTCTTGTTTATTTCTATAAGTACTTCCTTTAAAGGTATGTTTAGTGCTGGTTTGAAATAACATGATTTAAGTTGGTGCTTTGTTTCCTGACCTCTCACTCATGAATGACCTACCCTACTCCTCAGGCCAAGAGGCTCTATGGGAAGCGAGGCGACCCTTTCTATGAAGCTCAGGAGAATCACAACCTCATCGGGGTGGCTAATGTGTTTTTGGAATGTCTTTTCTGTGATGTGAAACTTCAATATGCAGTACCCATCATCAGCCAGCAGGGGGAGGTAAGGACATACCAACCCCTAGAAAAACGACAAGCGTGAAATTTTGTTAATCTCTGCCTTGATTAAGATCAAGATACTCTGTGTGTGCATGTGTGTATGTGTTTGTGTGTAGGAGCTGGGATAATTCTGTTAACCATGCTAAAAATACAGCTTAAATGGTCAGTGGATGCAGTGGCTGAGGCCCTTGCCAGGGACTCTTAATCTGCAGTCCCTGGCCGGCTTTGGGTACCTGAAATTACATTCAAAATGCACTCAAGGCTCATCACTCAAGCATGTGCCATGTGAACCTACTGACCTGAGTTCAGTCACCAGTTCTCAGAGTGGAATGAGACAAAGGGCTCCCAAATGGTTTCCTCTGACCATCACATGTCATGCTGTGGCACGCGCACACACACACACACACACACACACACACACACACACACACACACACGAGTAAGTAAATGAAAATGCATTCAGTTTTAAAGCAAGTATCTCGAACCCTCTTCCCCTCATTCCTTCCTTCTGGTGTATCTCATTTCTCAGACACCATCAGCTAATTTCTCTCAGATCCTTGGCCCCAGTGCCAACTGCTATGTTGAATCTGAGCATTAAACGTAACTCTTAACTGGTGTGGTGGTCCATCTCTGTAATCCTAGCATTCAGAAGCTGAGGCAGAGCGGTCATGTATTTGAGCAGCCTGGGCTATCTCAAAACAGAGACAAGGAATACTGCCAAACTGGACCCACTCCAGCGAAACACTTCGTCACTTGGGAATTTAAATGTTCTAATGCCGGAAAAGAACAGTTAGGGGCTGGGGAGATGGCTCAGCAGTTAAGAGTGGCTTGCTGCTCTTGTAGAGGGCCCAAGTTCTAGTCCTAGCTTCCCCCATCAAATGGCCCACAACTGCCTATGACCCCAGCTCCGGGGGTATCTAATACCCTTGACCTCTTTGGACACCAGCATTCAAGCCCAGGGACCCCCACACACACACATAGTTAAAATCTTAACAGGTTGAACAAAAGAGGCGTTACCTAGAACCGAGAGTGGGGATGCACGCTTATAACGAAAGCACACAGGAGGATTGTGCAGTAAGGTCGGCCTGGGTTACATAGTGAGCCCCGTCTCAATAAATCAACACCTCATACAAACAAGCAAGCAAAAGAACTGCTTTCCCATCCCCATCTGGATTTGTTCGTGTGATTCCTCCTGGAATAAGAGCAGCCCTTTGCCACCCCACAGAGCCCCTTCTTTGTACAGCTCCCTGTTACATACAGTTCACCCTCCCTGAGCTTGGGACCATGTCTGCCTACTGTGCTGTTAGAAGCACAGTGCTTACACAATCCCTGCCCCCACCGGCGCTCAGTACATACTTGCTGCATGCATGCACACACGTTTACCCCACGCACACCCAATACCTAAATGCCAGCTGCCTTATCCTGCTGTTCTGATTTCTCTGTTGTTTTTCTGACCTCAAGTTCACTGGCAGCAGAGCCCACTCCTTTCTTAGTGTCCCAGTAGGGCTACGTCTTTGGTGGAGTGAAGAGGTTACATAAGCACATGATCAAATAAGTGGACATATAACTATATAAACAGCTATGAGGAGGGGGCTGGAGAGATGGCTCAGAGGTTAAGACCACTGACTGCTCTTCCAGAGGTCCTGAGTTCAATTCCCAGCAACCACATGGTGGCTCACAACTATCTACAATTCAATCTGGTGCCCTCTTCTGGTATGTAGGCAGAACGCTGTATATGTAATAAATAAATTAAAAAAAAAAACAGCTATGAGACCAAAGGTCCCAGTAGAATATGATCGTTCCCTTGAAGTTGTTCGTTGTCTGAGTGCAGGAAAATGGATACACCTAAGGATAGTTCTAGAAAGCAAGTTGGTAGGGGACCAATTTGGCTCAGAGTAAGAAGGGAAGGTTTCCAGGCGTGTCTGGCGCTGGGAGGGTAGGTTTTGGGTGGCCCTCCTAGAAATGGCTTGGGAGGAGGGAATCACACTCCCATAGGTGGCCAGTCAGAGCTGTAGAGTGAACTTCCGTCTCAGGCCAGTGTGACTGGGTACGCCTTTGAACTCTGAGATGCCCTTGTTCCTTGATCCAGGTTGCTGGGCGTCTCCATGTGGAGGTCATGCGTGTTACCGGGACTGTTCCGGAGCGCGTGTCGGAGGACGACTCTTCGGAGAATTCTAGTGAAAGTGGAAGTCTTGAAGTCGTGGACAGCAGCGGAGAAGTCATTCACCGCGTCAAGAAGCTGACGTGCCGGGTGAGAGGATAATGACCAAGGGCTCACATAGACCCTGGCAATGCCAAACCATATGCACAAACTTCATGAGCTTTTTTTATCCGGCATGATGAAAGCTAAACTGTCTGACAGGAGATGCAGCCATGAGCAGCGCTTCTACAATAATTCTCCCATGACCATTGTGTGGAATTCCCCCGGTGTGTACACTCTGCCTTCAGTATCTAGACAAAAGTGGTTTCCTGATGCCCTCTACATACCCAAATCCACAAGTACACAAGTCCCTTATACACAGTGGGCTGTGTTTGCATATAATCTATGCCCAACCTTCTAGACGCTTTTAAATAAAATAGACGCCAATAAAATAACATGTAGTGTGCTGCAAATGCTGTGTAGTAGTTATGTCACGGGTCTAGTTAGCTTTCTTTTTTTTTGATAGTTTTTTTGAGGCAGGGTCTCTCAAGTATGTAGCCCCGAATGTCCTAGAATTCACTGTGTAGACCAGGTTGGCCTCCAACTCACAAAGAACTGCCGCTTCTGTCTCCTGAGTGCTGGAATTACAACTGTTCACCACCACATAAGCCACTAGTTGGCTTTAATTTTCTATTTGACACAGCCTAGAGTCACCTGAGAGAGGAATTGCATTGGTGAAATTGGCCAGGAGGTTGTCTTGATTGTTAATTGATATGAGGGTCTGGCCCACTGTGGGTGGTACCATTCCCTTGGCAGATTGTCCTGAGCTGTAAAGAAAACTAGGCAAGCATGAGCCAGCCAGTAAGCAACATTTCTCCATGGTTTCTGCTTCAAGTTCCTGCCTGGACTTCCTTCAGTAAAAGTCTGTGTCCTGTAAACCAAAATTAACCCGTTCCTCCCCCAACAGGTTGCTTTTGGTCATGATTTTTACCACATCAACAGAAAGCAAACTGTAACAGTTACTAAGAGAATAACAGCAAGATAAAGTCTACACATGGCAGTACACTGTAGTTGTTTGGGGTATATCTGATCTATCGGCTAAACCACAGAAGTCAAATCTATAAAGAGAGGGCCATGTATGTCGCAGTATGGAGAATATGTTAATGAATTATATTCTTCTAATAAAAGTTACATCTGTATCAGGAACTCAGTCATGAATAAGATTATACAGGAATGTGCTCTTTTTCTCACAAATAAGTAAATACGATTTTTCTTAAAATTTGAAGGTGAGCCCATGTACTAGACATGATAGTACACGGCCTTTAATCCCAGCACTCAGAAAGCAAAAGCAGGCAGATCTCTGAGTTTGAGGCCTCCATGGCTCATAGTTTTAAAAATGGATTGACTGGGAATGAAGCTTAGTCTGTGTGAGGCCCTAAAGATAGATCATAGATAAATAGATGGATGGGTAGATAGATGAATATATATGTACATACATGCATGCATACATAGATGATAGATAGATAGATAGATAGATAGATAGATAGATAGATAGATATGTAGATAGATACATACATACATAGACACAGGTAGATAGATGATAGACAGATGATAGATCCATGGATGGATGGATGGAGGAAGAGAGAGAAAGAGAGATGTATTGCAATGAATGGCCTCAAATAGTCTCAGATGAATGACTGACTGACTGGTCTCATCCCCTCTTAAGAGATGACTGAACTATGGAGAGACCATGTATACTTTAGTGTTTCTTTTATGAGAGTTATAATTTCTTTTTTTAAAATCTCCCCAGGTGATAATTAAAGAGGCAACTGGGCTACCCTTAAGCCTGTCAAATTTCGTCTTCTGTCAGTACACATTCTGGGACCAGTGTGAGTCGACAGTGGCTGCCCCAGTGGTGGACCCAGACGTGCCTTCCCCTCTGTCCAAGGACGCCCAGTACACGGTGACCTTCTCTCACTGTAAAGTATGGATGCCATTACAAACTGAGATACTGGGCCAGGGGTGACACTCTGTGGTGAAGTGTGTACTTGAAGCCCCTGGGTCAGTCCCCAGCACCAAAACGGCCATGACAGAGTCAGCATCAGCTGCGTGGTGGGGAATGGAATTGGGAGTGGACTTTAAAAAAATAAATCTGCTTCTTTTTGCCATGTGCTCTGCAACATTACATGGAATTCTAGTGTTTGAACAGGATACCTTCCAATTGTGTGGAGCTTTCTTTTTTCCTTCTTTCTTTCCTGATTCTCTACAAGGACCAAAGATCCCATATTAATTTTTTAAATGGTTTTATTATTGTCTGGCAGTTTCAGAACTTTAGTCGTTTTCATGCTCAGCGCCCTTTTCTCATCTCCCTCCCTCTTGCACTAAAACCCTCTTCTTCCCAATGAGTCACTTCCTCCTGTCTCCCACACCTTCCTGTGTCACTCACAGAGTTAAGAGTTTCTTGCGCCGGGCGTTGGTGGCGCATGCTTTTAATCCCAGCACTTGGGAGGCAGAGGCAGGCGGATCTCTGTGAGTTCGAGGCCAGCCTGGTCTACAGAGTGAGTTCCAGGACAGCCTCCAAGGCCACAGAGAAACCTTGTCTCGAAAAACCAAAAAAAAAAAAAAAAAGAGTTTCTTGCCTGAGTGTGCGGTTAGGTTATAGGTTGACACATCAGCACCTTATCACTGGCTACACCACTGAAGAAAATGACACTCCTTCTCCCCAAACCCATGAAATAATAAGAGAGTCCTGCTGTGTAGTTCAAGCAGGCCTGGGACTCAGTATGTCATCTATTCTGCTCTCCAACCCATGGCCATCCCCCTGTGTCAGGCCCCCAAGGGATGGCGTTACAAGCAGGAGCCCTCAGGCCTGGCTTAAATCTACTTATGCCTTAGAAGTTCTCTCTGTGTGTGGTGGCACATGCCTGTAACCCTGGCACCCAGGAGGCTGAAGCAGCAAGATTACATATTCCAGGGCAGGACATCCTCTCTCAGGAAAGTTTTCACTGTAAGGTTTTTTTTTTTTAGTTTAACATAATATTTAACTGGACTAAATGATCATTACAAATTCAAATAATTAGGGAATATATAAAATGAAGTTGGAACAGTCTCAACTTGAAGTCTTATTCTACAAGGGTATAGCCATGTTTCTTTTATACATATATATTACCTTTATTTTCATTTTATCTTCTGAAATGGAGTCTTGCCATATTGCCCATGCTGGCCTTGAAATCCTGGACTTGCCCTATCCTCCTGAGTAGCTGGGACATCAGTTGCAGGTCCCTGTGCCCTGCCACATGTTTTAGTAAGCTATTTTCTATGTTCTTACCTCTTTTTTTTTCCTTTCTGGCTTTTACTTGGCACCATCACCTAGATTTCTCTAAGATGGTGCCTTCTGCCTTCTGTGAGGAGGCTTCTCCTGGATGACCTGTGCAGACTGCTTCCCTGCAAATCCTGTCTGCTCCTTTGGACTCTAGCTTAGAAAACAAATTCCTCTTGCCACCTGTAAAACTTCAGATGTGCAAGACTGCCAGAACTTTCTTTTGCTGAAAATAAATACCCCACGTTGTTTGCTTGCTTTGTTCTTTCCTTGCTTCCTCTCTCCCTCCCTCCCTCTCTACCTCCCTCCCTCCCTTCCTTAAATTAAAATTTGCTTATTTAGGGCCAGACAGTAGTGGCGCACAACTTTAATTACTGCACTCAGGAGACAGGCAGATCTCTGTGAGTTCAAGGCCAGCCTGGTCTACAAAGTGAGTTCCAGGACAGCTAGAACCACACAAAGAAACCCTGTCTCCAAAAACAAAACAAAACGAGATTTGCTCACTTATTGATTCAGTGTATGAGTGTTTTGCTTATGTTCTGTATGTGTGCCATGTAAATGCCTGGTGCTCCCAGATGCCAGAAGAGGGCATCAGAGTCTCTGGAGCTGGTGTGTACAGGTAGTTGTGAGCTGGTGTGTGCACGTAGTTGTGAGCTGGTGTGAGCAGGTAGTTGTGAGCTGGTGTGTGCACGTAGTTGTGAGCTGGTGTGAGCAGGTAGTTGTGAGCTGCCAGGGGAATGCTGGGAACCCAGTCCTCAGGATGAACAAATGCTTTAAAGCCATCAAGCCGTCTCCTCAGCTCCAAGCCTACATCTCTTGGCCCGTATTTGCCAAACTACATTCTGAAAATATTTATTTATGGTTTTTTTTCACCTGGAATATTTATCTTTTAATACTCAAGTTACCATGCAAAGTAGTGGGCCTTAGTATGGCACTTGCATACATATGAGTCCTATACCTTGTTCTAATTCATCCCCTACCCCACGGCTGTCCTCTCCCATGCCCTTCCCCATGCACACCAGTTCCTTTTCCCTCCTACGAAGTGTTCCCCCCGTTTTTTGTTGTTCTTGCTGTTGCTGTTTCCCTGATGGCCTTTTAAACACTCCCCATCCCTCTCTGGATCCCCAGGGCTGTTTACATCAGGAAGACAAAGGCTGGATTTTAAGTGTGTGCTGTTTAACAACTGTTTAAATATATATGGATCCCAAAGCCCCTGGGTTCATAGTGTGATTTTACAGGTTTTTAGAGGTTTTTTGTTTTGTTTTGTTTTTCACTTATAGAGTATGCAGTTTAAACTCATTGACCATTATATTTCTTTTCCTTCTAAAAACTCTGGGTCTGTCTCCAAATGAAATAAGGAAGTAGATAGAATAAGGCTCAATCCATTTAGTAACTTGCTGGAAACGAGTGTGGAGTAAACTGGCCCCGAGGCTCTGCTTGGGCTCCTGTAGGAGGCTGATGGTAAGGAGTGTGGCATGACTTCGGGCATACTGAATGTTCTGGGTGACCAGCCACAGTTCTCAGAGAACTCTGTAAATTTCCACAGTCACGGGTTTGTTTTTCAGAGGGAGGAATTGTAGTGAGACACACCCAAGCGCAAGACCCTAGACCATGAAGAAATCAGATAGTTTGAGTCCCTTACTCACTAAGTCTCGAAGCGCAGCAAGGGTCATCTGGAGGTCAGGGTGGTTCTTTGGAGCTGGCCATGAGCCAAAGTAAGAGATTGCAGACCCCAGCTCTGCACCTGAAGCCCGAAGTTTGAGCTCAGCTCTCTTAGTTGGACCTGAGTTCCTCCTCAATCCCTTCCAGATATAACATCCTGTGATCCTTCATGCTTTCCTAAGGTGAGGGGCAGATGAGTGGGCGCCATTATGCCCGGCTCTCAGAGTGCTCCTCTCCTTCCGCTTGTCCCAGGACTATGTGGTGACTGTCACAGAAGAGTTCCTGGAGTTCATTTCTGATGGCGCACTGGCAGTTGAAGTCTGGGGCCACCGGTGTGCCGGGAATGGGAGTTCCATCTGGGAGGTCGATTCACTCCATGCGAAGACAAGGACACTGCACGACAGGTTTGTTCTTGCTTCAAGCTGTAGACCCAGGGTTCAGAAGCAGCAGTCACAGTAAGTGAGAGTAGGGGCTTCAAACTCTGGGACTTCGTTCGAACAAGTTGCTCAACGTCTGTTCCCGCGTCCTCCTTTGTAAAATTAGAATGCTAGAGGAAACCACCAAACACCAAAACACACGGTGGCTAGTGAGTCATTGCACCCAGCGAGACTGAAATAATTGCTACAAGATAATCATGTGTTTACTTTAAAAATTTTTATTACATTATTTGCACACACACACATACACACACAAATAAAGGTCATAGGACAGCTTGCAGGAGTTCATTATCGACTTCCGCCATGTGGATCCCAGAGATGAACTCGGGTCATCTGCTTTGAAGACAGGCCCCTTTACCTACGGGGCTATCTTGTTGACCCAAATCATAAATTTAAATGCAAAACAAAATCTATAAATCTGGCATAAGAAAATAATCAGATATCTTTTTACAAATTTTTTTTTTTTGGCTTTTCGAGACAGGTTTTCTCTGTATTGTTTTGGAGGCTGGCCTGGAACTCACTCTGTAGACCAGACTGGCCTTGAACTCACAGAGATCTGCCTGCCTCTGCCTCCCAAGTGCTGGGATTAAAGGCGTGTGCTACCAACGCCTGGCTCTTTTTACAAATTTGTATTTCTTCTTAGGGTTTTTTGAGACATGATTTGGTTATAGGTTGGGCTGGCCTCAAATTTATGGACTTGACCTCCCAAGTGTTGATCATTTGCCTCTTCTATGACCCAGCAACCCTACATCTGGGTGCCTACTTGAAAGAAATGAGAAGTCCCCAAGTAGCATTTATGTCAACTTCATCAATATATCCAGTGTCGCAATGAACCCAGGTATCTTTCAGCAGGTGAATAGCCAAATTACTGCATTATCCATCCAAAGAGCACATAGTCAACATTAAAAACTGAAAGAATTGGGGCCAGGTGTAGTGGCACACGCCTTTAATCACAGCACTTGGGAGACAGGCTGACACATCTCTGTGAGTTCCAAGTCAGCTAGAACTATAGAGAGCGACCCTGTCAGAAAACGAACCATTCATCCATAGCACTGGATGAAATAAATCAGACTCGAGTCCATACCATGTGGTTCCACTTTTATGACATTTTAAAATGGGCAGAGCTAACTTGGGTTTGTCAGAGCCCCTGAATTCTACACCTGATCTGTCTGTGTACATCACTAAATGTAAGGTACGGGTCAGTTAAACATACCACGGGGTTGTGTGAGAGTTCACTGAGGAGGTAATCTGTGAGACATCCCAGCCACAGTCCCCGGACATGCTCAGGGATGGGCGTTTATTTCCATTTGCTGATGGTGGCCCTGGGTGATGCATTGCTTGTTGGGATACTTTTTTTTTTTTACAGGTGGAATGAAGTAACTCGGAGAATAGAAATGTGGATCTCCATACTGGAACTGAATGAACTCGGGGAATACGCTGCGGTGGAGCTTCACCAGGCGAAGGACGTCAATACCGGGGGCGTCTTTCAGCTCAGACAGGTAGAAAACCTTCTGTCCGTCCTTCCGTCTGTCTGTCCGTCTGTTTTCCATGTCTCCTCCCAACTCCACTCTTGGAGTTTCTAGGCGTACCCTGATGGTTTTTTATTTCTCTTCTCAAACTATTTCCCCGTTTCCCTCCTCTATCTCCATCCCCATCCCCGTCCTCACTGCCTTCACCTCTGCAGGGTCACTCCCGTCGAGTGCAGGTCACAGTAAAACCTGTACAGCATTCGGGGACACTGCCACTCATGGTTGAAGCCATCCTGTCAGTATCCATTGGCTGTGTGACTGCAAGGTCCACCAAGCTGCAAAGAGGGCTCGACAGTTACCAGGTAAGACACGGCCCGGGGTGGCATGTGCCAAAGACCTGGGGTGTAGCTTGTGGGAGAGCACTTACCAAGCTCTGCACAGTATTTCAGATATTTTAAAAAATGATAATTTTAAAAAGATCAAGCAACTATAGAGATGGCTCATCAGTTAAGTAATGCATACTGCTCTTACAGAAAACCTAAATGCAATTCCCAACACCAATGTTAGAAAGCCCATAACCACCTGTAGCTCCATCTCCAGGGGATCCAGTGCCCTCTTCTGAGCTCTGGGGGCACTTGCACTCCTACATACACACACATACACACACACACACACACACTCACTCACTCAGACATATATACATACATACACATGATTAAAAAGAAAATATTCTAATTAAAAAATAAATAAGTAATTTAGAAATAAGTTAGTACAGAAGTAAGGAAGTTGATGTACAGTAGAAATCTTATTTGGGAGTACAACAAACAATAGTTACCTTAACCGAGTATGTACCCAAGTCATATCCCTGTCTGTTGCCTTTTCTCTAAATATAAAATACTGTTTGTTTAGTGTTACTTAGTAATGTTTACTTCTTAAAGCTGTAGTGGTCACCTGCTTTGGGCTTCTTTTATTTTATATCTAGCCATGTGGACAGTACTGCTGTCCCGAGCCACTTGCATTGCTATCAGGAAATTGTTCCTGTATACTATCCTTTAAACCCATCTTTACAGCTCCTTTTTGTTACTACAAAAGCCGTGCCCAAGATCATTTTGTCCATTCAGTCTGCATCGTCAAAGTCTGTTGTTCTCATTAAGAAATACAAGGATGCTGGCTATGGTGGCACATGCCTGTTGTCCCAGCACTTGGAATGTGGAGGCAGGAGAACTGGAGTTCAGGATAGCCTCAGCTTCAACTGAGTTTGAAGCTGAGTTTGAGGCTAGCCTGGGCTACATGAGACACTGTGATGATGGGCAGTGCAGAAAGCTAGTCTGTGCCCTGGGAGAATAAACTTCAATAACTGTCCTACTGTGGTAGAGAGAGAAAATAGCTCCCTCCATTTCTCGGAGGATTCTGGGTGTCAGCCCAGGCAATCCTGAGAGATGGTTCTTTTTCTGCCACGGTTTCTCTTTGGTTTCTGGTGTTGGGGCAGACTTCTCTGAAAGGTGGGCATGAATACAGAGTCCTGAACTTTGCCAGACACTCCCCCCCTCCTTTCTGACCATACTTCCCTGCAGCTCAGAGTCTGCATGCTTCCCTGAGAGCCAGAGCAAAGGACAAGGAGGTAGGGCGTGTGGTCATGGCGCGGCCACATTGGTGTGTTTGTGGCCTGTGAGTAAGGGACTGAATTATGCATAGCCTCACTCCAGGCAAGTCCCTCGGGGACCCAGTAACTTCCAGGGTAGACACAGGGATTATTTTGTAGCACAAGATGTACAGTCAGGAGACCCAGGTTCTCCATTCACTTCCCGGTTCACTTAAACATTGCATTCTTTCTTTCTTTTCTAAAATGATGAAACAGAGCAATAGTTCTGAGGTTTGTTTTCTGGAATAAAACTATGTGGCTCAATCAATCTCCAGCATAAGATAACACAGGAGTTCGTGTAACTCAAGCTGTGACTTCCAGAATGAAAATCATTTTGCTTTGCTGAATGCTCCCAATTCAGGGCTTTATAAGAATCTTTGTATTTTTTTCCTTTTTTATTATTTTATATGTATGAGTGTATAATAACATGTATGTCTGTACAGCACATGCGTGCCTGTGTCCATGAAGCTGAGAAAAGAGTCTTGAATCACCTGGAATGGAGTTATAGATGATTGTGCACCACCTTGTGGGTGCTGGGAATCAAACCCAGGTCCACTATAAGAGCAGCCAGTGCTCTTAACCACCGAGCGATCTCTCCAGCCCCTCTCTATTTAATAGCTTACCTCTTGAGTTAAAACTGATTTTTATTTATTTTATCTTATTTTTTGGCTGGGCATGGTGGGGCAGGCCTCTGGGGAGTAGAGACAGCCTGATCTTTTCTTCTGTAAGTTCAAGGCCAGTCTGGTCTACACAGTGAATTCCAGGCAAGTCAGGGGAATGCAGTGAGGCAATGTCATAAAAAAATAAACAACAACAAAAGAACTGTTGTTGTTGTTGTTTTTAAAAATGTGGATTTAAAAAAATTCACTATAGCTCAGTGCTGCCTGCTGTCTTATATAAGAATGTACTGCCCAGGCTAGGGTTGTAGTTGCTGGTCATAAAACACAGGCTATTATAAACATATGTGAAAATCTCCGTGCCCCTAGAGGAAAGCATAATATTAGCTGTACAACATCAGGCTATGATTATTTTACCCCTTCCCATGGTCAAGGTCATATCTGTAGACTTGCTGCCAGCTCGGTGCTTTATAATTGCTCTGTGAGGACTGCTGAAGCCAGTACAATGTGCAACAGTGTTAAAGCCTGAAAGCTCAGGCTGCCTTTTGGTTGATGAAAGTACCCTTTTAGTCTAAAATGCAATGTTACGTTGTTGCTGTCTGTTCTTTGCCGTGCATAAAGAAAAGCAGTTCAAGGTAAATTCTTTCAGCCTCCACTTAATACATAATCCTATTACTGCTAGTAGTAACAACCAGACTTAAAAGTCATGTATTTTGAAGTATACATGTGAAAATAATTTTAACTACATTTTAATGACTGTAATATTCTCTCCTGTCATTAAAATAGTTTAAATAAAAGATTTCACTGGGCATAGTGGAGCCTTTCTTTAATCCCAGAATTAGAGAGAGAGAGGCAAGAAGACCACTGTAGGTTCAAGGCCAGCCTGGTCTACATAGTGAGTTCCAGACCAACCAGGATGGCATAGTGGGACCCTGTTTGTAAAATGACAATGATGATGATGATAATGATGAATTGAGCATTCTGTAGTCTCATTTCTAAGGAAAATCGTCTCTACCCAAACTCTTGTTTTCAGCGTGGGTCTTTCTGTTGCCTAAGGTTTTTTGTGTTTTTTTTTTTAACCAAAATTGTTATTTTGTGTAATTATTGCGAAATGCAGCGATGCCTTTGGGGCAGTTGTGATCCATCCACAGAGGACACTGGTAGCCTGTGCATTCCGATGACTCAGCTTTCCCTGCAGTAGCCAGCACAGAACCTTACATGCCACTTAGCCTGGGTCCCCAGGGGTTCCTGTGGCAACTTCATCCCTGTGGGTGATGATCTCCAAAGAACAGTTGGTGGGAATGGAGACTGGCTTCTGTCCCGAGCGGTGACCATCGATCTGTGTGAACCTTGGTTTAATCATTCCATCCTCTAGGGTCTCTGTGAGAAGAGACTCTCTAACCCCTTTGTAGCTTAGCCTTCTGTCTAGCTAAGATCATCCCAAATCTCAGACAGCCTACGCGTCACCAGTGACAGTGGCACAAGGCTTGGCCCAGGGATGTTGTTTTCAATCCTTCCCTAAGCATTCTCTTTAAAAATATCTATTTTCCTTACTTTAAAAAATTCTTGGGGTGTTAAAATGACTGAATGGGAAAGACACTTGCCTCCAACCTGACAGCCTGAGCCCCAGAACCCACATGGTGGAAGGAGAGAAATGATTCTGAAAAGTTGTCTTCTGTCTCTCTCACACACTAACACGGACAGACAGACAGACAGATGGTGCATTTAATCTTTCCTAACGTTTTTGGGGTTCAGTGAAGTGATTTATGGGGCTAATGTTGTATGAGGTGTCCATTGTAACATGTGTTAAATTATTTTCCCTGTGTGCTGTTTGAGAAAACAAAATGCATGTCCTTTATGTTTATTTTCTCCCCACCAGAGAGATGAGGAGGATGGCGATGATATGGATAGTTATCAGGTATTGCTGCCACTGTCAACCCTGTGCATGGGGCACAGCTCTCGCTAATCGCCAGCCTTCGCAAAGCAGAGGCCAGGGAGGGGAAACAGGGCCACAGAGTGAGAATGTGCAGTTTCTCACTTGCTTTTGGTTTGCTCTGTATGTGATCAAGGACACAGTATTGTTTCTCTTGATTTTCCTGTCCATTCTAAATCTGTAACCAGACACTGCGCTGATTGCTCTGCCGGCTCCAGTGACCAGCTAGTAAAGCCTTGCTAGCGAGACCATGATGGCTGTATTACGATGAATGATCTCAAACAACACACTGCTCTCCGTTCCGTTTTTTGGTCCACTCTTGTCTTTTCTCTACTAAACTGTACTTGGCCTCAAACTTCTGGAAGATTACTGTCACCCTAAATGCCATTTGACTTAAAACAAAACAAACCGCTTTTATTGGGCAACAAGCTTGGAGACTGTGCACAGACCTTTGTTTTGTTTTATTTAACCAGTTCCCCTCTCATTAGAGTCCAGCTTAGTTCATCATGTTGAGAATTTAAGTAACAGTGTTCTCTTGTTGGGAATGGAGAAAAGGGGAGCAGCGTATGTGGCATAGATACCCAGTCAGCCCCAGCTAGCCTGACAGCCGTCGATGATGGCAGGGTCATGGTCCAGGTAGTCAGCCAAGGTGACAGTTTCAAGCATGAGTTCCAAGTCTTTGTGCTGCTTCCCCATTCAGGCTGAAAGGATGGGTTCTCAGTGAGCCCCCCTGTATGTCAGTTGTGCGACATTGTAGGAAAAGCTTCCAAGTTCTTCCCACTCTTAGCATTAGGTCATCCTCGTCAGGAAAGTTAGGCCAAGGAGCATCTGGGGTAGAATTGATTTTTTCCTTCCCTACTCATAATTTTACAAGAAAGGATGAAAGTGAACAGACAGACCTCAGAGGGAGGTCAGGATCCCGTAGGTCTCAGCTGTGCCATCAACTAACGTCTTGTGGCTTTGGGCTCGCTTCCTACCATGTGCACAGTGGAGTCCAGCAATTGCTTCTGGGACTTCTTCTAGCATGGCTGAGTGCATGCGGAGTTTTTGCATGGGAGATCTCTGGTTATCCTTGCGGTGGCGGTTGGCTGTAAACTCGTTGCAGCAAATTTAGAAGGTTTTCTGCGGACCTATCCTCTGCATTTCAGAAAAAAATCTGTATTAGTAGTAAGGCCATTGAACTCGGAAGTACATAAGTGCCTGTCACTCTCCCTACCGCTTGACGCTCTGTGCTTTGAGCTTTGCTTGTGGTAGCCTCCTGCTTGAGATTCCACATCTTTCCGTGGATTGCTACCACGCAAATGCACACAGGCGTGCGTGTGCACACTCGCAGCATAAGATCGTCCTGCTCTAGCATCGTTTGAGCTTGTCTTGCCCTTCAGTGTAACTGTCCTGATCCAGGGGCTCTGATTTCTTGGTCATCCTTGGTCAGCATGGAGTAAACTATGACCTCTGCTTTCTCACATATTAATCACTATGACATTCAATGGCCTTTCCTAATGAAAAGTCCCCCCAGTCTATTCAAATACATTTTTATACAAAAGGGATCATTGTCTATACATTCTATAGAGAAAGAAAAACCTTCCCTCTCTTGTCGTCAGGAAGAAGACTTGAACTGTGTAAGAGAGAGATGGTCAGATGCACTCATTAAACGGCGGGAATACCTAGACGAACAGATTAAAAAAGTCAGCAATAAAAAAGGTATGTGATGGGGTCCAGGAGATGGCTCAGCAGATAAAGGCACATGCTGCCGAGCCTAACACACAGGTTCAGTCCCCAGAGCCCACGTGACAGGCAAGAACCGACACTCACAAGCTGTCCTCTCATGCCCACATGTACTGTGACATGCTTGTCCCATCCCACACACCAAGTAAATGAATGTAAAAAAAAAAAAATGGCCGGGCATTAGTGGCGCACGCCTTTAATCCCAGCACTCGGGAGGCAGAAGCAGGAGAGTCTCTGTGAGTTCAAGGCCAGCCTGGTCTACAGAGTGAGTTCCAGGACAACCTCCAAAGCAATACAGAGAAACCCAGTCTCGAAAAAAAAAATGTACATTACAGAGAAACCCAGTCTCGAAAAAAAAAATGTACATGGGATTAAACTCTCCCAGGAGTAGCTTTTTTAGTATTGTACAATGTCAATCATCATCGTCGTTATCATTGTGAAACATTGTGAACCAGAAGCAAGTAGATCTCTATGAGCTCAAGGAAAGTGTGGTCTACATAAAGGAAAGTGTGGTCTACATAGTGTATTTCAGACCGACCAGGGATACATAGTGAACCCCTGTCTCAAATGGATGGATGGATGCATGGATGCATGGGTGGATGGATGGATGCATGGATGCATGGGTGGATGGATGGATGCATGGGTGGGTGGGTGGGTGGGTGGGTGGATGGATGGATGGATGGATGGGTGGGTGGGTGGGTGGATGGGTGGATGGGTGGGTGGGTGGATGGATGGATGGGTGGATGGATGGGTGGGTGGGTGGGTGGGTGAATGGATGGATGGATAAGTGGATGGATGGGTGGGTGGGTGGATGGATGGATGGATGGATGGGTGGATGGGTTGGTGGGTGGGTTGGTGGGTGGATGGATGGATGGATGAGTAGATGGATGGGTGGGTGGATGGATGGATGGGTGGGTGGGTGGGTGGGTGGGTAGATGGATGGGTGGATGGATGGGTGGGTGGGTGGGTGGGTGGGTGGATGACTTGTGCTCTCACCTTGACTTCACAGTCATTCATGGTACTCAGTGCTGTACCAGTACATGTGAATGTTGCTCCATTTCATGGACAAAAAATTCACCTTGATAAACCATCTTAGCCCCGTGTGTGGTGTGGGTTTGTGTGTATGCCTAGGCAACTGATGTAAATTCAGTGAGTACACCCCCAGGGAAGCCCAGAATTGAGTTAGGAGCATTATGCAGTAAAATCCTTTTCACGATGAACATGAAGGAAATGTTTTGCAGAATGAGGTATACCATGCTTTTAAATCCCTGGTCTTTATAACATGGCTTGTCATTTTATAAGCCACATCACACCCATTAATAACCTGGATCATTCTAGCAAGTGTGTAAAATAGATATTGTGTGTATTCCTAACCCTTCCCCAGATGCAGCACCAGTAATACCCCCTTTCTGGCCACTGTCCCTGCTCTGTGTATTTCTCTGGCCTCTGCTACCCAAAGCTGGTGTCACTCCTCTCTCTGTCCGGATGTGCATGCTTGATCTTCAGGGCCTCTCGGTTCCAGCTTTGGAATATGGAAGACACATAAACCATTTTGGATGTCCCAGAGTGAAAATCTTGTTGTGTTACATTTGGCAGTCACCCCTCTCACTTGCTGTCACTCATGTCCTGCTGACATTCTACAGAGAAAACCGAAGACGACATGGAGCGGGAAGCCAGGCTGGTGGAGCAGTGGGTGGGGCTGACAGAGGAGAGAAACGCCGTGCTGGTGCCTGCCCCCGGCAGTGGCATCCCCGGGGCGCCTGCTGATTGGTAAGGCCACCCTTTATGCGGGTCAGGAAGGGTGACGGACGTTGCCTGTGACAAGAGTGCACAGATAGCTGTTTGGAACCAACTAGCTACAGCTGAGGGAAGAGGCCACCCATCTCCAGCATTCCTTCCTCTCGAAACTTCCCCACCACAGCCAGCTTCTTCCAAAGGTGACCTAAGTGGGAGTAACCGCTACATTCCCCTCTTCCTCTGAGTGAGCAACTTGGGTTCTGTTTCATCCCTCTAGACTGAGAAGGAGGTTTCAAAGTATACTGGGCTAAGAACACAGAAAATAGACCTTATTTGCACTGACACATGCTTACTGTGACCAGTATTAATGGTCCTCAACCTTCCTACTGCTGTGACCCTTTAGTACAAGTTCCTCATGTTGCAGTGACCCCAACCATGAAACAACCTTCACTGATGCTTCATAACTGTAAATTTGCTACTTTTATGAATCATAAGCGTCTGATCCTCCTGCTTCTGCCTCCCAAGTGCTGGGGTTATAGGTATGTGCCAGCACACCCATTTTAATGCAGCGCTGGGGATTGAACCCAGGCCTTTGTGCATATTAGGCAAGTACTCTGCCAACTTAGCCACAGTTTATATTTCCTGAACTCCTTTTTGCCTTTATTCCCTATATGTAAGTGGAAGTGCGTTTTTAGTACTGCTGTAAGACTTAGAGATAATATATAAACAGGCTTGTTCATTTGGATATAGCCTGAATTTTATAATGCATATTGTGCCTGTAAAATGTCTTCATTATATATTTATTTAATAGTAGCTCTTTTTTCTTTTCTTTTTTGTTTTTTGTTGTTGTTGTTGTTTTGGGTTTTTTTTTTTTGTTGTTGTTGTTGTTGTTGTTGTTTGAGACAGGGTTTCTCTGTGCAGCCCTGGCTGTCCTGGCACCACTTATGTCAGCCAGGCTGGCTTCGAACTCGCAGAGACTTGCCTGCCTCTGCCTCTTGAGTGCTGGAATTGAAGGTGTGCCCCACCACCACCAGGCCACTCTGTTCATTCTAATTCTCATCCTCACTACAGAACCATGTCTTGGACATTTACTTATATATTGTTTTTGTCGTCGTTTGGCTTTTTTGTTGTTATTGTTTGGGGTTTTTTGCCTTTTTGCTGTCATTACTTGTGTTTTGTTTTTGCGGTGCTAGGATCAAACTCAGGGCCTGCATGTGTGGCAAGCATTCTACCCCTGAACTACATCCCCAGCCTTAGTTCTGATGGGTCAGGAGAAAATCAGGCATCCCCTTTGAACAGATAGGCTCATCAGTGGTATTTCCATCTCTCTTGATAATGGACGTGGTATCAGTTTCGTGGTCTCGTTGAGGAAATGGGAGACTCTGAGTCTGCAGGCACAGGCTTCCCGCCAGCAGCTTCCTCCTGCCCGCACAGGCTACCCGCCTGCTGCTTCTCCTTGCAGCTTCTGCCTTTGTGTTGGAATCCACTATGTGGTGAGCAGTCTCTGCAGGTTGCTCCCTATGAGGAGGCAGTTCATTCGGACCTCACTGGTCCCCAAAGCCCTTCCTAATAAGCTTCTCTTTCTTCTTCTCTTTTTTTTTCCTTGGAGACAGGGTTTCTCTGTGTAGCTCTGTGGACCAGACTGGCCTCGAACTCACAGAGATCTGTCTGCCGCTGCCTCCCGAGTGCTGGGATTAAAGGTGTGCGCCGCCACCACCCAGCTTCACCTCAACCTCTCTTACGTGATGGTTTCCAGTCTCACATCATCTTGAGTGTTCATAAAATGTCACCCTAGCCCCATCCTACATCTGTTATGGAAGAGGAAGCACATGACCAGGACTCTTGAAGTTTGAGCAATCCGCTTACCTGGTCTCTGCTGCACACACCACCTCCTTTACGGGCTATACTTCCTCCCTTGGAGTTCTCTGTGTTACTGTCCCTTTTGTTAAACCCTCCAGGTTCTGAGCCATCCCCTCCATTGAACGCAGCACTCTTGTCCCTATGGCCGGGGTCGTTTCTTTGCTTTAAAAACACTTCATGTATTTCTTATTCCTATGTGTATGTATGTTTTGCCTACATGTATTTTATATGCACCATATGTGTCCCTGATGCCTGAAAAGGCCAGGAGAGGTTATCGGATCCTCTGGAACTAGAGTTATAGAGACTTTGTTTTAGTTACTTGCCTCTAATGCATATGACTGGTAGTTCTTATATAAAATAATAATTATAATACTGTAATAATACAATAACTCCCATGACTTGTGTCACCATGGGAATCAAAAATTATATGTTTTTATAGCATAGTTTGCTCTAAGAAATTAGAAATTAAGAATGGTAGGGGCTAGAGAGACAGCTTAGTGCTACTTGCTATCAAGCCTGACAGTCTGGGTTTAATCCCAGGACTCCTGCAAGTTGTCCTCTACCATGGCACATGTGCCGCCTCACATACGGAGACACGTACACAGTAAGATAAACATAATAAAGAAATGTGGTGGTGGGACATGTGTAGGTTCCACAACCCCACAGTGGGTCCCTCCTGTTTCCATGGCTCTGCAGTGAGTGCTTTATTAATGTAAAATATAAATCACACATGTCCTTACAATTACATTTTGTCATTGAATTTAGGGTCCCACCTCCTGGAATGGAAACACACATACCGGTTCTGTTCCTGGATCTGAATGGTAAGTAGGCACCTAACCCATCCCAGGATTATCAAGGTCAACTAAGATCATCATCTCCTCACACATGTGTTCTTTTGGTGCATAAATCACCTTGATAATTACTGATATGGCACACTTAGTGACAGTTTGGCTCTGGACATATGCATAAGCATGGCTGTGGTCACTGGAGGAGAGTTGTGAATGTCTAATCTCACACAAAGCACCAGGACATTGCAAACAAGAACACATGTGCTCTGAGATGTTAGTGATTGGTGGCCCCTGGAGATTGTGTGTTAGGCTTGACGAGGGCTGAGGAGCTGCCTGTCTGAACTGGTACCCTCTTGCCCTTCAATCCTCAAGGTAGGGAGAGGAAGAAAGGGTAGTGGACTTCAGGTGGCATGACAACGGAGGGAGAGAGAAACTAACAAGAGGAGGAGGGACACAGGAGAAATGCTATCATGAAACCTATTACTTTTTAGGCTTTTTCTTTTAATTAATAAAAAGTATAAAATAAGCCAGGCAGTGGTGGCACACGCCTTCAATCCCAGCACTCAGGAAGCAGAAGCATGTGCATCTTTGTGAGTTCAAGGCCAGCCTGGTCTACAGATCGAGTTCCAGGACAGCCAGGGTTACACAGAGAAGCCCTGTCTTGAAAAAACAAACAAACAAAAAGTATAACATGGAAAAAGTAATTTTAAAGACATGTTTTAAAATGTTTGTGTTTGCTTAAAAGCTGACTCTCTCTGCTCTGTTTTCATCTTGTGCCTTGAACTTGATCAGCGGATGACCTTAGTGCCAACGAGCAGCTGGTGGGTCCCCATGCATCGGGTGTGAACTCCATCCTGCCCAAAGAGCATGGCAGCCAGTTCTTCTACCTGCCCATCATAAAGCACAGTGATGACGAGGTAATTTACTCCCAGGGCTCGGGCGGGGTCTTCACATAATCCCTCTTAGCCTGATAAACATCTGATGGGAACACTGAGGGCTTTGAACAAAGTGCCATCTGTGTCACCATTCGAAATGGATGAAGGAAGAAATCTATTTGGTGACAGCAAGTAGAACTGATTTTCTTTCTCTGGAGTGTCTTATAAACTGCTCCTCTGTCGTGGCTTACTCCTGCCCCCCAACATTCTGCTCCTCCCAGGTTTCAGCGACAGCCTCCTGGGACTCCTCAATACATGACTCTGTTCACCTGAATCGAGTCACACCGCAGAACGAAAGGATATACCTGATCGTGAAGACCACAGTTCAACTCAGTCACCCGGCAGCCATGGAGTTAGTGTTACGGAAGCGGATTGCGGCCAATATTTACAACAAACAGGTAGTGACAGGACTGACTTGCTGTCACATGTACAAGGGCAAAAAGATCTCCTCTGTGTCACATCATGTTTTGTAACACTGGAAAATGGGCTTGGTGGAACACATAACTATGGTGGCCAGGTGAGGACTGCAGAAGGAAGTGTCAGCCCCAAACCATTAACTTTACTATATTCACTGGTTAGGATATCCATAATCTTTGGGCCCGAAGACATGGCTCAGCAGTTAGGAGCATTTACTGCCCATCTGGAAAATTTGAGTTTGTCAGGTGACTCACACTGGACTCTAACTCCAGCTCCAAGGGATCCGACACACCCTCTTCTGTCCTCCTCAGGCACCCACACACAGACATACATACACAAATGAAATAAAACTCTGAAAAAAAAATCCTACAAAAAGCTACACAGAGAAACCCTGTCTAAAAAAAAAAAAAAAAAAAAAACCTATTGCCAGGTGGCGGTGAAAGCCTCAGGAAGCAGAGGCAGGTGGATCTCTGTGGGTGTGAGTGCAACCTGATCTACAGAGCAAGTTCTAGGACAGGCTCCAAAGCTACAAAGAAACCGTGTCTCGGAAGACAAAGCAAACAAATATAAAAAAGAGCCTATAATACTTGCAGGCGGCAGATGTAACTATCTCAGCTACGGCAGAGACAAGAGGCCCAGGCATGTTAGTGACAACACTGGAACAGCTGCTTTGTCAAACCCCTGACCCCCTGGGTTCTTCAGATTGTCCTAGGAAAGCTGGCTAAACCCTGGAGAGATACGGGCAGTTAGCACAAGGGAAGGGCAGTTAGCAAAAGGGAAGTCAACAAAAGCAAAGAATTCCAGGGATGCCACACCTCTGCCAATCATAGTTGTACTTTTGCTCTTGGGGGGGCGGGGGTCTCACTGCATAGCTTTGGTTGGAACTGCCAGAATAGATCAGGCTCACAGAGATGTAAAACCTTGAGCTCACAGAGATGTTCCTGTCTCTGCATCCTGAGCACTGGGATTAAAGATGTGCATCCCTACACCAGCTTGAAACAAGAAGTTTTAAAACAAGTTTTATTACATTTGGGGTTTTTTGTTGTTTTGGAGCCTGTCCTGGAACTCCGTCTGTAAACCAGGCTGGCCTTGAACTCACAGAGATCCACCTGCTTCTGCCTCCCAAGTGCTGGGATTAAAGGCGTGAACCGCCACTGTCCGGCTGTTTGTTTTATTACATTTGTATATTTACTTTTTGTGTAAGGACTTGTATGCTACAAAGCATGTGTGGAGGTCAGAGAGCAGCTTGAGGAGTCAGTACTCTCCTTCCACAATGTGGGTCCTGGAGATCAAACTCAGGTCCTCCGCCGTGGAGACAAATGCGTTTACGCACAGAACAAACTTGCCAACCAGAGACAAGATTTTGGGGTTTAATTTCTCATTTGATTTTATTGTTTTCATTTATTTATTTGTTCATTCGTTTGTTTGTTTGTTTTAGTTGGTTACTTGAGGCAAGGTCTCATTTCTCTTTTGATTTTGTTGGTTTCTGCTTATTTATTTGTTTATTTATTTATTTATTTATTTATTTATGTTAGTTGGTTACTTGAGACAAGCTCTCATTCAGTAGCCTCTAACCCATTATATTCTCCCAGACTAGCTTTGAAATTGATAAGGAATCCTCCTGCCTCAGCCTCCCAAGTACGGGGATTTTAGACGTGAGCTACCTTCGTCATGATGAGGGAGAGGGCCAACACACCATCAGTCAGAACTTATATGGAAAGGAAGTTTTATTGGGGGAAGGGGAGGAAGTGGGAGAGAGAAGAGAAAAAGAGAGAAACAGAGACAGAGAGAGCTGCCGCCTCAGAGAAAGGTGAAAAGAGAGGGGGAGTAGGCGGAGCCTGTCTCTTAGAGGGACCTCCTGTGCCTGTGTAGAGCCAGGTTACTGCTTGCCATGCAGAGGGGTGACGAACTGTGCCAGGTTCCCGAGGGGCGGGACTAAGTTTGCCTGAATGAAAACAATCATGCCCACCTCCTCCAAGTTTAGGGGTTTTGTTTTATTTTCTTTCTCTCTGCTTTGTTGGATTTATCTATACTCCTTGAATCATTTGCTATAATACTTTTCCAGTTTGCAGAATATGAAGTAGACTTGTCTTAGATTTGCCACACAGCTTAAACCAGCTTTCCTTTCCTTTCCTACCAGAGTTTCACCCAGAGTCTGAAGAGAAGAATATCGCTGATAAATATATTTTACTCATGTGGCGTGACCTATGAGATAGTATCCAATATACCAAAGGTAACACGTGCTGCTGTTTCACGTGTCGGGGTGCCAGAGTGTAAGGGGAGTGTTGTTCACTGTGCCCTCACGGCACACCGCTGCCCTTACGAAAACGCCATTCACAGGAAAACAGTCGTCTCCTTTTTATGCCTTTAGGCGACTGAGGAGATCGAGGACCGGGAAACGCTGGCTCTCCTGGCAGCACAGAGTGAGAACGAGGGCACTTTGGATGGGGAGACGTATATTGAGAAGTACACACGTGGCGTGCTGCAGGTCGAGAACATTCTGAGTCTGGAGAGGCTCCGGCAGGTGAGCAGCTGACTGCATAGTCCTTGAGAGTGCAGCGCCAGCCTTCCCCAGCAGTGGGCAGAGATGAAGCACATGCCTCTCAAAATTTGTCAGAGAAGAAGTTCCCTAGTGAAAGGACTCTGACAAGAGGGGTGTGTGTGTGTGTGTGTGTGTGTGTGTGTGTGTGTGTAATGTGCGTGTGTGTTTATATGGTGTGTATGTTGTGTATGATGTATGCGTGTGGAGTATGTGGTGTGTATGATGTGTGTGTGTTGCATGTGTGGTGTGTGTGCATGTGTGTGTGTGGTGTGATGTGTGTGTGATGTGCGTGTGTGCTTATATGGTGTGTATGTTGTGTATGATGTATGCGTGTGGAGTATGTGGTGTGTATGATGTGTGGTGTGTGTGCATGTGTGTGTACGGTGTGTGTGTAGTGTGATGTGTGTGTGTGGGTATTCATGTGGTATGTATGTATGGTGTGTGATGTGTATGGTGTGTGTGTATTGGTGTGATGTGTGTGTGTGTGTGTCATGTATATGTGGGTGGGTGGGTGTGGGTCATGTATATGTGGATGGGTGGGTGTGTCTGTGCATGTTCACGTATGCATGTATGTATATGTATGTATACACTTGTTCGTTTTGATATAGGATCTTGCTCTGGAAGCTGCCTGGCTTAAAACTTGATATATACAGTAGCCTGTAGTTGGACTTTCCTTTGGGCTACCAGCTCACAAGTAATGACACAGAGACTTATTATTAATTATGAAAGCTTGGCCTTAGCTTAAGCTTTTTCCCAGCTAGCTCTTATAATTTAACATAAGCTATCTCTGTTGATCTATGGTCTCCACGTGGCTTGGTTGCCTCTCCTCTGAGTGCTGAATGTCCCACTTCTTCAGAGTCTCACTGGCATCGCCAGGCCTGGATTCATTCCCAGATTTCTCTCTGCCAGGGATTCCCACCTGTTCTCTCCTGCCTAGCTATTGGCTATTCAGCTCTTTATTAAACCAATCACAGTGACATACCTTCGCACAGTGTAAACAAATACTGTGCAACACTAGTTTGGTCTCCAGTTTGTGGCTGTCCTTTCAAGTGCTGGGCTTACAGGTGTGTGCTATCGCATTCAACCCCAAGCCCTGTGTTCAGATGATGCAGGTATATCATGTGGCTTACTTTCAAGATAACCCTTGCATGAAAGTAACGGTGTAATTCATCTTTCCAGAGAGAAAGCCGAGGCCAGGAGAAGCGACACAGCAAGGCATTGGTGTGAAGCCCTGTAGAGCCCAAGTAGATTGACTCCAAAGTCCTTATGTGAACCACCTTTTGTCATTTTATTCCCAGTATTCAGGCATCTAAGTTGCCAGTGGGATATTTGGTTTAAAATAATGAACTCAGACTTGGTAGAGTGCTTGTCTAGCGTGCTTGAAGGCCTGGGTTTGAACTCCAGTACTGTGTAAGCTGGGCATGGTAGTGGCGTGTGTACTCATAATCTCAGCATTTGCAAGGTAGAGCCAGGAGGCTCAGACGTTCAGTTATCTTTGGCTACATAGTGAGTTCAAGACCACCCTAGACTATATGAGCACCTCTGTGTCAAAAGATATAATAAATAATAAGAAAATATTATACTGGGCTGGAGAGATGGCTCAGAGGTTAAGAGCACTGACTGCTCTTCCAGGGGTCCTGAGTTCAATTCCCAGCAACCACATGGTGGCTCACAACCATCTACAATTCAATCTGGTGTCCTCTTCTGGCATACAGGCTGAACACTGTATATGTAATAAATAAATATTAAAAAAAAAAAAGAAAATATTATACTAAGCAGTGGTGCGATGAGCAGATATGTGTGTGTGCACATTCCTTCAGAGCAGAAGCTGACTTGACAGACAGGATCTCTGATGACTAGAGAGATGGAATTGGTATTTGTCAAAACAGTTTCCCTGTTCTGTAAAACATACTGAAATCGTGACACAGTAAAACCTAACAGCATTCTCTCTTAGGGGTGTGTTCCTCTTGTTTTCTGCATCAATTGATAGCAAATCTGCTGTTCAGCAGCTTTCCTGGTTTGTGTTTTGATTTTTTTTTTTGAGGCAGAGTTTCTCTGTGTAACTGCTCTAGCTACTCTGGCCTTGAACTCAGAGAGATCCAAATGCCTCTGCCTCCCAAGAGCTGGGATTAAAGGCATGCACCACCACTGTCCATCATGTTTTGAATTTTTAATGTTTTTGATAGGTTGGATTTTCCCTTTTTTTTGGTTGTGAGCCTAAACTTTAATGACTGAGCTATCCCTCCAGCCCAGATTTTCTTTTGTTGTTGTTGTTATTGTTGTTTTAAACACATGTAGTCAGGGTACCAGTCTTATAAATATTGGTTTGAGTACAATTGAAGTGGTTTTCACATTTGGGTTTTCTGAATCTTCTAAGATACATGTTCCATTTATAATCTGATGAGGCAATCCTAGCTGTCATCTTTGTGTTGCTGTGTGTTTACAGGCTGTCACGGTCAAGGAGGCACTCTCCACCAAAGCCCGGCACATTCGGAGAAGCCTCAGTACACCGAATGTTCACAATGTGAGTGAGTATGTGCTGGCAGGGACCTGATACTCATGGGACTACTCCAGGATTTGGGGGTGGAGGATCTGGGACAGCCTGAGCTCAGAGCTTAAATGGTAGAAACAGGGCACACAGTCCTGGAGTGGGTACCCCAAAGTGCCGAACCTGACTTCCTATACAGGGGTGCATACCAGTCAACCAGGCTCCCATAGAGATTTGCCTGTACTGATCGTCTTTCTCAACCAATTCATGTAGAAAATTCCCTTGACAAATGGCTTCTAGCAGTAGGAAAGCAAGGGCAGATTAGCGTAAGGACCACAACAAAGCCGTCCCTTCTCAGGAGCAGCAGATGAAGGCGCTGCAGTGTTTCCAAGGAAAGCCTGGGTTTCCGCCTTCCTAATCTCAAGAATTGCCAGAAATGATTTAAAACTCAACAACTGTCTTAGAATAGCCCACAGAGCAAATGTCCACACTCAGTATTGTACAGGTTACTTCTGACCACAAGTAGATAAAAGGGGGTTGGGAGACGCCTTAGTACATAAAGTGCTTGCCATGAGGACCTAGTTTGGATCTCTAGCATCCTTTTGGTTTTTGTTTTGTTTTCCAGGCAGGGTTTCTCTGTGGCTTTGGAGGCTGTCCTGGAACTAGCTCTTGTAGTCCACCTGCCTCTGCCTCCTGAGTGCTGGGATTAAAGGCATGCACCACCAATGATCCTTATTAAAAAAAACAAAACCAAAACCAAAAGGACAAAACAAAACAAAAAAGCCAGGCATGGGGTGTGCTCTTGTAACTCCTGTAACAGGTGCAGGCCAGGTGGATCCGTGGAGTGTGTAGGCCAGAAGTTGCACGTTGAAACCACTCTCTTAGGCCAGGGATATAGGTCAGTGGTAGAGGGCTTGCCTAGCATGTGCAAAGCCCCAGATTCGATTCCCAGTACTACAGAAAAAGAAAAGAGGAAATGTGCGCGCACACACACATGCACACACACACACACACACAGTTTTGACTTTTGGGTGTTTTGTTTAGGGTGTCTAGTATGTAGCCCTGGGTGGTCTCAAAGTCATAGAGATCACCTGCCCTTACCATAAGCACTAGGACTAAGGGTATGTACCACCATGCCCTGCTAATTGAACTGTTTTTAAAGACACTCTCAATACAAATTAAAACACGTATAGAACTAACTGATAATAAAGATATGCATAAACCAATACTTTGTGGAATGTAAAGTGATACTTAAATGGGAGCCATTAGTGAAATACCTACTCCACCACTTGCCAGTGAGAATTCTAGACAGTACAAAAAAAATGGGACAGCAAGAATGATTATTAAGAAACATAAGGGCAAGCCGAGGAATGGTAGCCATACCTGTAACTCCAGCACTCTGGAGGCAGACGAAGATCTCTGTAAATTCAAGACCAGCATGGTCTATAAAATTGAGTTCCAGGACAGCCAGTGTTGTTACACAGAGAAACCCCGTCTCAAACAAAACAAAACAAAACACAAAACAAAACAAAACAACAACAACAAAATAGAGCATGGGGCCCAGTAACATTCAGGAGGCAGAGACAGGAAGACTCTGCAAGTATCAGGCTGGCAAGAGCCATAACGAAACCCTGTCTAAAAAAAAGATGATTATTATGAAGTATATGAGTCATATTGGTAAAAGTGTTCGTCTCTTACAGGTTTCCTCTAGCCGGCCTGACCTCTCTGGTTTTGATGAAGATGATAAGGTATATATGTTAGGGTGAGCTAGCTTATCTATACCGTTTAAGTTCTGTGAGTGTGTAGGTGTGTGTATTTGTGGTAAAGATTTATGTGTGTGTCTGCCTACGAGTATGTCTGTGCACTATTTGTGTGCAGTGCCCACAAGAACCAGAAGAAGGCACTGGAGCCCCATAGAACTGGAGTGATAAATGGGTGTAAGTCAACTGGTGGGTGCGGGGGAGCAGAAACCATGTCCTTTAGTGAGTGTTTTTAGCCACTGAGACATCTCTACAGCGTTTACATATTTGAGAAAGGTAAACTTTAATCCTTAAGGGCAGCGACTCAAGGTGTAATGAGCTCCTGTGATGTGTGTTAGTTTCCCATTAGCCCACCAGTGGCTGTGGCTATTTGTAGTTTATAATCTCAGGTTTAAGTCAAATACTATTTAGTTGCCTCAGACAGCCCCAGCTTGAGCTACTGTCCAGGCAGAATTATGAATACAAGGGCTATCTTTTTTAAAGGGTTTTAGTCTGGCCTTTAAATTATCCAGTCACCACAGACATGTGTCAGAGAAATATAAGTGATTGCCTCTAAGAAGGGAGGGGGTGGATGGGGCTACATAGGGTTTCAAAGGTGGTTTCACAGAGGGCATGATCGTCATTCCTTTAATTAACCCCAGCACTCTGGAGGCACGTGCAGACAGATCTCTGTGAGTTTGAGGTCAGCCAGGGCTACACAGTGAGAGCCTAAGAAATTTTTTTTCATTATATTTGTAATGATTTTATTAAATCTTAAAATATAAGAAACGGCTAACATTTACTTACTAGATGATGTTTGTTTTAATCATGTTATAGTAATCATTACCATGTGTGTTTAAAATGTTTTTGCAATAAAAGTTAAAAAAGGACACATACTGAAATTAATTAAAAATTAATTTTAAACTATTGCATTTCGGCTATGGTGGTGCACGCCTTTAATCCTAGCACTTGGAAAATGAGGCAGGCGGATCTCTGTGAATTATAGGCCAGCCTGGTCTGGAAAGCAAGTTCCAGGACAGCCAGGGCTACACACAGTCTCACAAAAACAACAACAACAACAAAACAAAAAAATTACTAGAATTAGTTATAGTGGTACATGCCTTTCATCCCAGCACTTGGGAGGCAAAAGCATATGCGATATGCCTCTCTCTAAGTTCGATACTAACAAGGACTACGTAGCCTGACCCTGTCTCAAAAACAAAACAAACCAAATGAGGAGGGCGAAGGAGGGAAAAGGGGAGGAAAGAAAGAAAAGAAACAGAAACTGAAACTCGGGCTGCTTTTCCCATTTTGTTAGAGTGACTTCATTGTAGTTGACCTATATTTTTACTTTGCAGGGCTGGCCTGAGAACCAGTTAGACGTGTCTGACTACAGCCCCAGTTACCAAGATGTTGCATGCTATGGGACTTTACCCAGGGACTCGCCTCGCAGGAGCAAAGAAGGTAGGGAGCTGCTTCCGGCGGTACTTACGCACATGCTCAGAACGCGGTCTTCTTCACCGGAGTACCTACTCCACATTCTCTTACTGCGCTCCTTTTCGCTGTGTGGTCTATCTAGCAAAGTGATAGATGTGCACGCGTGTACGTAGTGCTGGGGATGGACCCAAGAACCTCGCGCATGCTCAGCAGGCACTCTCCAGCCTAAGAGAATACTTTGTTAATTTAAAATTCTCCAAATCATTTTTCAGTCCATCATGCTCTGACCTTGTTTTGAGACGCACATAATTCTCATTCAGTTTTCATAACCAGGAGAGTATTTACCTCTCGTCTTTTTATATCCAAATGCTAAGGATATAAACCTGATTTTGACATCTAACACTGTTTCATAAATGATAGCAGAAATGAATTTGGTCAATGGCAACATTATTATGTAAACACATAGTCTCCTAGTGCCTTGAGGGGACCAGCAGTCTGTGGAAATGTAAATCAACTATTGGCTTCTATCTTGTATTTTACCTACCAAAAATCAAGAATCAGTATAGCAGGAATTAGAAAGAGAACAGAAGGAGATAAAAAGGCTAAACAAACGTGCTGGAGGGATGGCTCAGAGGTTAAGAGTACTGGCTGCTCTTCCAGAGGTTCTGAGTTCAATTCCCAGCAACCACATAGTGGCTCACAACCATCTGTTAAGATATCTGGTGCCCTCTTCTGGTGTACAAGCATACATGCAGGCAAAACACTATATACATAATCAATAAATTTTTTAAAAAAAGGCCAAACAAGGTAAGAAATCAGTATACTCCCAGATAGCCCGAGGAAAAAGGGACATATACAAGAAAATGTGTATGCTGTTCATTCACTGAATATACTTAATGAGCTTCTGTTCACCTTTAAAACATAACCATGGGAGCTAATCCCAGCACCCAGGAGGCAGGTGACTCTCTGAGTTCAAGGTCAGCCTAGTATACAGGACTACACCCATATATGTATATGTGTACATATACATATATATATATATAAAACAACATTCAATGATAAATGTCTGAATACACAAGTAGATTATAAAGACCTTGTGAATTCAGAGATCGAGAGTCAGCTTAAATTGATCTAATAAATGGTGCTTAAACTGGATTTTGAAATTTACAGGGCTGGAGAGATGGCTGCTTAAAACCATTTGAAATGGCAGGTGGTGGTGTTGCACACCTTTAATCCCAACACCCAGGAGGCAGAGGCAGGCAGATCTCTGAGTTCGAGGCCAGTCGGGTCTACAGAGCAAGTTCCAGGACAGGCTCCAAAGCCACAGAGAAACTTTGTCTCAAAAAACAAAAACAAACCCCCCCACACAAAAAAAAAAAAAACATTTGTAACTCTAACCCAGAGATCTAAAATGTTTTTCTGGTCTCTCTGGGCAACAGGCATGCATCTGGTACACAGATGTGCATGCAGGCAAAACACCCATATGCATAAAATAACTACAGATATGCATGTAAACAAAACACCCATATGCATAAGATAATTACAGATGTGCATGCAGACAAAACACCCATATGCATAAAATAATTACTTATTAATATTTTTTAAAAAGAAAAGGTTTGAATTTTTTTCTGATTCTTCCTCACTGACCAGCCCTTTAATAATTCTTTGTAACTTTCAAGACGTATCTTTATTCTATTTTATTGTTATTGGGGGGAGTTGTGGTTGTGAATGTGTCACCGCACTTATGTCAAGGTCACAGGACAACCTGGGGGAGTCAGTTCTCTCTTTCCACCCTGTAGGTCCCAGGGATTGAACTCAGGTGGACAGCTTGATGGCAATCACTTTGCCTGCGGAGCTGTGTTACTGACCTAATTTACCCTTGTTCCCCATTCATCAGAATGCTGAACTAAGTGCTAGCACATTATTTTCACTAATATAGCAGATATTATCATTGATGGGGATATTAACTTTCCATTGCTGTGACAAACTACCTTAAGGAAGGAGGGTTTATTTGGGCTCATGATTTCGAAGGCTTTGCTCCAGGATCAGCTTGCTTCATGGTTTAAAGCAAGGGAAAAGCAGAGCATCATAGCAAGAAGGGACTGTGATGGTGGCTGACTCTCACCTCCAGAAACTAAAGGAGATCCGGGCGGTGGTGGTGCACGCCTTTAGTCCCAGCACTCGGGAGGCAGAGACAGGCGGATCTCTGTGAATTCGAGTTCAGGCTGAACCGACAGCCTCCAAAACAATACAGAGAAACCCTGTCTCATAAAACCAAAAACCAGGGACCAGAAACCATACCCTTCAGAGACATCCCCCAGGGACCCTCCTTCCTCCAGCTCGGCCCATTCAGCTGTGAACTCATCGGTGTATACCCTCGTGATACAACCACTTCTCAATACATCCTTAAGCTGAGAGCCAACCCTAGGTTATGGCCTGTGATAGTGCCCTGCGCTCTGCCATCTGTAAACTCGTGTCCTTTTTGTATTCCTCAGGTTGTCCACCAGAGAATCCTCATGCCTTAACAGTCAGCCCTTTTAAAGCATTCTCTCCTCAGCCACCAAAGTTTTTCAAGCCCCTAATGCCCGTAAAAGAGGAGCATAAGAAAAGGATAACCCTTGAAGCGAGACCGCTCCTAAGCCAAGAGGTAAATGCTTGCCTTCTCGGGACCGTGCCAAACAGAGCGGAACGGTGCCGTCTTCAGAGAACAGTGGTTTGCCGTCACGTGTTGGACGCTGCATGTGAACATGCATGGGTTACGTCAGTCATGGAGCCCGTGCTCAGAGGCCTTTTTTCTCAAGCATGCGGGCCTATGGTAGGAGGTTTTGACGATGACTGCCATGGTTTTACTTCTCTGCATCAGTGGTGTTTTGCTCTTTCATATCTTCCAAGAGAGAAAGAGATGCCCGTTAGATATTTTGAAGACATGACAGGCCTTTATGTATTCACTTCTTAATAAAACTAATGCTATGTCTTGCCACGGAATATGTGCATCCCGGTCAGATTTCACCAGTAGTTTAACTCTGGTCCGTAACATTGGCTGCCGTGTTACTCACACGTAATGAAAGTGGTGTTGTTGTCGTTTCTAACATGCATGTACTTTGTAGATATTTTGGCTGTGATCGTCTCTTGTGTGTGATGCATCTATGTGTCTTAACCTTTGCAGAGCATGTCTCCATCTCAGGCACATAACCCTGGCTGCATTGTACCCCCAGGAAGCAATGGCAGCAGCATGCCCGTAGAACACAATAGCAAACCTGAGGAGAAGATTGTAAGTTCTGGAATGTTTCCATCATATTGCCTGGTGGTGGGTTGGAAACCCTTTTGCAATCTTCCTTGCAAATGCTTTCGAAGAAATTAAGACAGTTGTTGAGTCTTGACTTTACAAATGGAATGTGACCACTGATAATGATGTTTTGCTTGAATGTAACCTTGACCTGTGATTTTTTTTCTAAGTGTTCTGTTTATTTGACTCATTTTTTATATCATCATCTTAAGTTTCCTTAGCTAAAGGGGGAAAGGTACCTTTGAGGGCTCTGGTCATTATTAAGGGAAGCAAAACAAAAACAGTTTAACTAATACCAAGAATCTCTCTAATGTGTCTGTGCATATTGACCAGATTCTGAAGTTAATCTACCTAGAGGAATTGCATTTACTTGGCGTAAGTAATCCTGCACTTAGCTGTGGGTGTGTTTGGAAGCTTTCTTGTGTTGCCGCTGCCAAGGTGACTGTGTAGTTTGTAGCCGCTCTGCCACCATTGTCATCAGCCCCCATCCCCATCCCTCCAGCTGCAGTGGCTTCTGTTACCTACCCGGAAAAATGCAGTCCAACCTGGGTGTTCTCAGCTTTTTAGCGTGATTTATCTGTACTCTCGCCACAAGTAAGGTGGAACCCTGCCTGCAGAGCTCCAATGCTGCATATTCAAAGTGCTGAAAGGGACAGCTCACACCCAAGATGGAAAGTTCAAGGCCAACCTGGACTATAGAGCTAGGTCCTGTATCGCAGTAAATGAATAAAGTAAAATATTTGAAATGTCATTTTTCAAGCACCATTTTCCCCGGTACTTTTGATTATAAGTTAGACCTCAGTTTAAGACTGATTTAAGGAGAGAAAAAAAAAAACTGTAGGTTTGTAAGCCTGAAAAGAATCATGTGATTTCATTTCTCTGCTTTTACTCTCCTGTAGCTTGGGGATGGGGTGAGGGAGGACACCAGCCTGGGGCAGGAGGAGCCTGTTTGACGGTCACTGCTGCCTGTGAGCTGCTCTGCTGAGCTGTGTGAGGAGTCTCATTCCCAGCTAGACAGGGTCAGATCCATTCATGGGTGCATCCGTGTGAGGTCCCTTCGCCACGCTACACAGTGCGAACACTAACTGCATCTTCAGCGGGTCCTGCAGTAGGCCACTCATCCGCATGCTTAGCTGCTAACTGGGTCATACAGCAATGCTCCTCCTTCCTAACACGGGAAAGGAGGAAAGGCATACCCCTATTTCTAAGTTCTGTTTGTCTGCCCTTGAGAAAGAGGGTTCACACAGAGGCTGTTCCTTCACCTCCATGGATCTTAAAGAGCCATCCCCCACCTACCTCACTGTCCCCTGTCTGTGTGAGAACTGCTGGGCGCACTAAAAGGGACAGTGGCTTTGCCTTTACTGTCAGATTGTCTGGTTGTGTGTCTGACTGGGTGTGTCTGTTGACTGACATGGCTCTCGTCCCTGGTTGTGTAGACACAAAATTAAAACCATTTATTCTGGTTTAGCAACCATCAGTGACTGCCATTTGGTACAGTTCACACAGGTGTGCGGATCATACTGATGTGTGGTTCTCACAGATGTACGGTTCACACAGATGTGTGGTTCTCACATGTGCAGTTCACACAGGTGTGCGGTTCTCACTGATGTGTGGTTCTCACAGTCTGCCCGTGGTTACTTCCCTGCCCTGCACACTGATGTGTGGTTCTCACAGATGTACGGTTCACACAGATGATGTGTGGTTCTCACATGTGCAGTTCACACAGGTGTGCGGTTCTCACTGATGTGTGGTTCTCACAGTCTGCCCGTGGTTACTTCCCTGCCCTGCACACTGATGTGTGGTTCTCACAGATGTACGGTTCACACAGATGATGTGTGGTTCTCACATGTGCAGTTCACACAGGTGTGCGGTTCTCACTGATGGGTGGTTACTTCCCTGCCTTTCCTTTAAAGAGTTTAAAACAAAGCCATCCCAGCAGACAGACTGGAGGATGGCACTAGATTCTCTTGACCCAAGACACCTCAAGCAGCCCTTAGGCTTGGTGTGACCAAATGTATTATGTGTAGGTGCTGAGCAGGGTTGAGCTTGTACCCTTTCTGTTGCTGGGATCTGACTTGAGAAAGCCAGCTCTGCTGTCCTTGGAGAAACAGCTGCTGCGCATGTACTGTCTCAGGGCTGTTGTACTACTTTGTTCTGTTGGGCAATTGCTTGGGTGTTTTGGTAAAGTCAGTGCCTTGCTTGCTTGAGCTGGGATTTTTATTTTCTTTGGGAAGCACTCATTTTATTTCCCCTCTTATAAATGGACATGAGCTGTTTCCTTCCTCTGTTGTTTTGTTTCTTTGTTTTTTGTTTTTTTTTTTTGAGACAGAGTCTCACTATGAAGCCCATGATGGCCTTGAACTCACAATCCTCCTATTTTGTCCTCTGGAGCATAGGATTGCAGGGTTACACCACCACAACTGGCTATGTGTGACTCTTGTGGCTTGGATGTCTGATCACTTAGAAAGATATGCAGGTGTGCACCTTAAGCTGTATAAATGAGATAAAGCAACATCACTTTCAGTCTTTTATTTTTATCCCTTACTGTGGTACAGGGTATCAAGCAGTCGGTCACTGAGCCATATCCCCCCCTTTATTTCTTTTATTGTTTTGAAGCAAGGTCTTGCTAAGTTTCCCAGGATGGTTTTGGTCTCACCGTGTTGCCCAGGAAGGCCTCTGACTTGAAATCCTCTTGCCTCCGCCTCCCGAGTAGCTATGGTAATGTGTGTGCACCACTATGACCAGCTTTGAGCTTGTTTTTTGTTTTTTGTTTTTAAGTCATGAGGCATAGAGAATAGCAGTCAGCCCCTTCCCCCTGTATCCACAAAACCCTCTCTGGTCTTACACAGACAACACACAGTTTTCTCCTCTCATCTTACTGAAGAAACAGGTCTGGAATGATAGAGCAGTTACTAAGAGTAGAAGGCACAGACCCTCGTCCTTCAGTGTAACTAAGCACAGTTCAGTGCCCTGCCTCCTAGTCTCTGGAACCGTTGTAGAAGTGCTGGGAGCCCCTGGCAAGCAGCCCTGAACTCGGGCCATTTCTGGCAAACCTCCACAACCTGATTTTAATGGCAGCAGAAATTGCATCCACTTTGTGACACGCCCTGCTGAGAGTCACTGCTTCAATAATGCTTAGTCCCTACTTGAAAAAATCAGAGCATTTTGTCTATACAGAAATATCACCTTCATAAGTTAAATAGGAAAAACATCAAATCACAAGGGTAATAGTTACAGAGAAGCCTGAGAGTTTGACTCCGTGTTCCACATTTAGGTCAGGCTGTAACCTCTCTTGCTTTTAAGTCATTTGTACGTAGGTGCTTAGTTCAGTGTCCTTTAAGATTCAGTGGTAAATGACACTTTGGTATATTCTGTATAACTAAAGTCCCCCAACATGCATTGTAAGCCAGAAAACTCTTTTCCCTTCTTGAAGGCATTTCTTCAGCAAACTTTCAATTTCTTTTTAAATGTTGGAAAACATTTAATAGCTACTGAGGTTTTGTTTTCTGGCATAAGTTATCTTTATGTCTTTAGCCTGTTTCTTAGTTGAACTTCATTCCCTAGAGATCATGGATCCTTCCTATTTCTCAGGGTCACTCTCATCCTTTAGGAATAAATCTTATCTTAGTGAGTTAGATACATTTCTATCCATTTCTACTCATTAAACTAACAGTTGCTTACATCATCCAGCAAACAGTATTTTAGAAAGTCCCTGGACCACTAACCATCATCTGCAAAATCACTTTTCCTTGCACAGCAAATCATTTTTTTTGGTAGCTAATTGTGTTGGGTACTCTTGGGCTTGGAGAATTACATTATTTTTGCTAGCTTAAATTAAGCAAATAAAGAACAGTAAAACTTGAAATTCAATTTTCAGTCTAAATATGATGAATACAGAATCTGAAAATACAGGAAAGGGCCGATGACCGAGATAGTCTGTTCATGCTCTATTCTTTTATCAGCATCAAGTGCACAGGGAAAGAAGACACATCCCATCCCATACACATTTGGGGGAGGGGAGCTTTTTTTTTCTTTTCCTTTTTCATAATGTTAGTGATCAAACTCAGTGCCTTGCATGTGCTGGTGAGTACTTTACCCAGAGATCTGCGCTCCTCCCAGCCTGCATTAGTTACTTTTCTATTGCTGTGATAAAGAGCCATGACCATGGCAACTTACATAGGAAAGCATTAAGCTGGGCTTATGGTTTTAGAGGGTTAGGATCCATGACGGCAACATGAAGACATGTGGCAGAAAGAGCTCAGAGCTTACATCTCAGGCCCTGAGCATGAAGTAGAGAGAACTAGCTTAAAGTATCAGTCTTTTGAAACCTCAAAGCTGGCCCCTGGTGACACACCTCCTCCACAAAACCACACCCCACCAACTGAGGACCAGGCATTCAATCGCATGAGCCTACGGGAGCCGTTCTCATTCAAAGCACGGCACAATCCCCTGCCAGCTTTTCAAATGCAATGTTATTACATTTGTTTACTTGTACATGGTGTGCATGCATATGTGTGGGTTGTGCACATGCCACAGCACACGTGTGGAGGTCAGAGGACAACATGCAGGAATTGGTTCTATCTTTTCGCCTTGTGAGTTCCTTTACCTTCACCCATTGAGCCATCTTTCTGTTCCTACTTAAAAAAAGAAAGAAAGAAAAGAGTTACTTAATTTTAAAAGCAACCAAAGATTAGGATGCAAGAGTACTTATATCCTAACTGAGACTGATGGCGCAACAGACCTTTACTCTCTCCTCCCCAGGGAAGCAGACTCTGTGAGTCAAGACGCCTGCTCTATGTAGGAACTTGCAGCCCCTCAAGGACTGCACAGTGAAATCTGTCTCAAAACAAAACAAAACAAGATACAGGGGCAAGGTGAGCATTTCCTTGCCGAAGATTTTTGTTTTGTTAATTTCAGAAACTTTGTAATTGATATTTGATACTTACCTTTCAGTAGTCCTGAAATTAAGATTGCTAATTTCTTCAACCAATTTATACTCAATTTTCCCCCTTTGGAAGACTGAGGATTGAACTGGAGGGCTTTGCATGCCCTAAGCATGTGTCACCAAATGTACCTCCAACTCTCCGTTAAATGTTTTAAAACTTTGAAAATTAACTTTTAGTTGAAGTGACAATAAACAATACTATCTCTTGACTGAGCAGTAGTGGCACACACCTTTAATCCCTGCACTCAGAAGGCAGAGGCAGGTGGATCTCTGGAGTCTGAGGACAGCCTGGTCTACAGAGTGAGTTCCAGGACAGGCTCCAAAGTTACAGAGAACCCTGTCTTGAAAAACAAAACAAAAATGAATATTAACTTTTTTTAAGCCATCATCTCATGTAGAGCAGGCTGATCTCAAAGTCACCATGTAGTTGAAGATTACCTTTTACTTTCCATCTTCCAACCTCTAAACTTAATCTAAGCACCTGCCACCACCCCTGATTTACAAAGTGCTAGATATCAAGCATATGCTAAGCAGGGACTCTATCAGCTGAGCTATGTCCCCAGCCCTATTAAACTATTTTCGGGGTATATAAATCTCATAAGATTATGAGATACAAAAGAAAATATTACTATTAAATTCAATAGATAAAGTTTATGTTTATGAGTAGACATTTGCCTCATTTTGGTGATCTCCCCTCTTTCTCATCTAAATAATATACCCCTATGCAGCTCTAATGAGGAAGGCTGGTGATTGGATCCTCAGTTTCTATAGTCATCTGGTTATTATAATTGTACGGACATTTTGAGTTGGGCTGGGATAAAACTGTTTCTGAGCTTCCTAAGTTAGTAGAGAACTAACTTAGGACTCTTCTTGAAATAAGGACTCAGGGTTGTACCTTACAGAAGGAGGGATCAAGTCCCTTGTCATTCAGCACTGGTAGTCACAACAGAAGGCATGCAGGGGGAGCTTGCTGGACAGTTCTTAAAAGAAAGTCACATCTTAAAATCATTATTTGCTGACCATGGTGGCTCACACATGTGACCTCGGCATCCAGGAGGCCAAGGCAAGAGGATTGCCATGGTTTTGAAGCCAGGGTGAGCTACGTAGTGAGTTCTAGGCCAGTCTGGTTACAGAATAAGACCTGGTCTCAAGACATTAATGTGGCTGGGCGCTGGTGGCGTACACCTTTAATCCCAGCACTCGGGAGGCAGAGGCAGGCGGATCTCTGTGAGTTTGAGGCCAGCCTGGTCTACAAGAGCTAGTTCCAGGACAGCCTCCAAAGCCACAGAGAAACCCTGTCTCGAAAAAAAACACAAAAAAAAGAGATTAGCGTGTGTGTGTGTGTGTGTTTAAAATAAAAGTGAAATATGCTATGTTGTTGGGTACGTAGGAAATTAGCTTAATATGATTAGATGGTATCAATTATTTTTCTACTCCATATAAAAAATACAAGGCTAGCAAGATAGATGACTCAACAGGGGAGGTGCTTGCTGTCAAGCCTGATAACCTGAGTTTGATCCTGGGACTGGCTGTAGAAAGAGAAAACCAACTTCCACAAGGTGTCCTCTGACCTCCACACATGTACTGTGGTGTGCAAATGTAAACACACTCCCTATACATACATACATAAAAAATAATTTTAAATGACCTTACCAATATTTATAAGTGCTGGAGAGATGGTTCAGCAGTTAAGAACTTGTTCTTTAATAGGACCCCATTTCAATTTCCACATGGCAGCTCACAGCCATCTGTAATACAAGCTCCAGGAGATTCAATGTTCATTTCTGGCCTCCTCAAGCAGCAGGCACTCACGTGATACACAGGCAACATAACATTCATATACACAAAATAAGTAGATAAACAAATTTTAAATACTTATAAAAAGAATTTTCGTAACAAAATAAATGTATCATTTGCTTGGCAGACACTGAGTTGATACCCACTTTTGTAAATTTATCAGTCTTTGCCAGTTCCCAAGCGACTTAATGCTGGAGAATTCTCTTTGTATTCACTCTCTAGCTTCCTTGTTTTCTAGCTTAACCTCTCCTTGCTTCTCACAGACCCAGGAAAGCAGTAATTGTTAGCAGGTTTCTGTGTTGCAGCATTTAGTGAAATACTGAGTGCAGTGTTCTGGGCTTTTCTCTGGCCTCATAAATGAGTTCAAAAACTTCCCCAGATGGCCTGGATCTCTTGCACTCTGCTTCTGGGGGTTGAAGATTGTCAGACCACACAAAGAAGCCCACTCCCCTGCCTCAGGCAGGCCATGCCTTTGCTCCCTGGCTGAGAAGAGGGGAAATGTCACTTCAATCCAGTTCCTTTTCTTAAAGCCAGCAATGGATGGCCTTCCAATGAGCAGCGAATAAACACAGAAGAAATAGATGCATTCCTGCTGAGCAACAAATGTGTCCATATTCACACGCATCCTAGAATAATATGCTTACTGCCATGGAGGACAAGATTTGACTAGACTTAAGAAAGAGAGGCTAGGTCTGATAATATACATATATATTATGCCCACAGTTCCCTGCTCTCAGGAGTAGAGGGAGAAGGATTGGGCAGTCAAGACCAGTCTGTGTAAGGAATTCAATGCCAGAATGAGCTACATGAAACAAAGGGAACGAAGGGAGGAAGGGGAGAAGCATGGGGATGGGGATGCCTTTACTGGCCCGCGAAGCATGTCTCCGTCATACAGTTGCTGTCAAGGGCTAACGACTGGCCTTGGCTTCCTTTCTGTAGGACTCCGAAGAGGAGGAAAATGAGCTGGAAGCTGTTAGCAGGAAGCTGATGCACACACAGCCTTATGTTCCCGTGGAGTTTGCTGACTTCAGTGTTTACAATGCCAGCCTGGAGAACAGGGAGTGGTCTTCTAAAGCGGGTCTGGCAGACTCGAGCGTCCCGGAGAAAGCAGTGTCTCGGAGCCCTACCACCAGCAGCCTCACCAGTGGCTACTTCTCCCACAGTGCCTCCAATGCCACTCTGTCTGACATGGCAGTCCCTTCCAGCGACAGCTCGGACCAGCTCGCCGTCTCAGCAAAGGAGGCTGAGTGTAGTGAGCACCCCGGACCTACACCTGCACCTGACTTCAGACCAGCTTCAAATAAGGATCCCACAGAAGCAGAAAGAGGCTTGGGGAAGGACAAGACAACCGCCGCACCACCCGAGGAAAACAGTGCCTTACCCAAGGGGACTGCACCACCCCAGAGCACCCCTGAGAAAAAGCCTAGGATGCCGTGCAGGACTTTGTCATGTTCAGAACTGAATGCTGCCCCCAGCAAAAATGGCCAACCAGCCAGAGAATTCTACCCAGGAGAGGTGACTATAGAACACACTACAAACATATTGGAGGACCATTCCTTCACAGAGTTCATGGGTGTGTCTGATGGCACAGACTTCGATGGTTCCCCAGGTTGTTCTGTTGGAGAGCCCTCTGGTAGGAGGGATCTACCAAATGAAACAGACCATAAAAGTGTCCCAGACGGACCCCCAGATGCTGACCAACTGCATTCCAAGATAGAGAATGAGCAGGTAATGATTTCAGAGGCAGCCCTTGGGGTTCCACACTCTCAGTGAGTGAGTGCAGCTTACAGGACATCAGCCCACCAAAGCTTCTCACCACAGTGAGATTTGCCCGAGAGCTCCATCCGACCTCTGTGGTTCGGAAGATGGGTCCACTGCAGAGCAAGCTCCCAGCTTGTCCTGCTCTCCTGCTGGGGGACAACAGCTCTGATTTGGGGATCAAAGCAGAACCACAGTTGTTGGGTTTTGTTGTCACTGTTGTTTTTGAATTGGAAAATGAGTTGGTTGACAGGTAGGCTGTGTCAGACCCAACAGTTAATCTTCACTTTGGTTCCCTTGGGTGCTTGTTTATTGGTGAGCTCAAGGCAGCCTGGTAGCACCATTTCATCAGCTCTGTGACTCCTTTGGTTATTGCAGCCTCCATTAGTATTGTATCATGAGGACCTGAGTTCAGGTCTGCAGCACCTGTGTAAAAACCAATCGTAGTGGTTCGCCTCTGTAGCTCCAGTTCTTGGCATGGAGGTGGAGGAGAGAGACAGGTCTCAGGGGCTGGCTGACCAAAACAACAAGCTCCTAGTTTGCTGAGGTCCTGTCTCAAAAATTAAGGGGCTAGCTGCGTGTGGTATCAAGGGCTATTAATCTCAGCAGGCTAGAGGCAGAGACATGTAGAACTCTGTAAGTTCTGAGGCCAACCTGATCTACATGTGGAGTTCTAGAACAGCCAGAGCTATATAACACCCTGTCTCCAAACAAGCAAAAGGAAATATAAGGTAGAGAGTAGAGATAAAGGAAGACACATGAACTCCATGTTGCATTCATTCTCTGTGTGTGTGTGTGTGTGGGTGGGTGGGTGGGCTGGACTAGTATAGCTCAGGGGTAGAGTGTTTCCTGGCATATTCACCAAAGCACAGTTTTTGAGTTGTGTCCCCAGCACCACAAAACATTATCAGTGCTGTGAGAAGCACACATTTTCAGAGATGTTACAATATGAGGGAAAAACCCACAAATCTTCAGAGTGGATCTGACCTGTTAAACATTGGTGCCCTTAGGTAGAAATGCACAAGTTCCCAGCGCGGCTGAAATTTGGGCTTTGGATGGTCTACAGTATTGTTCAATTTTCATGCTGGAGCAAAATGGGTTTCATTAAGGAAAAGTGGATTCCATGATTTTCACCTTCTAAGTGTTCTGTTCCTAAGTATTGCCATTTCTTCCCACTCACATTTCCCTTTTTTGTTTTTTTGTTTTTTTTACGAGACAGGGTTTCTCTGTATTATTTTAGAGGCTGTCGGTCCAGCCCGGCCTCGAACTCACAGAGATCTGCCACATTTCCCTTTTAATCCCATGCCTATGTAAGCAACCGGAACATCAAGGCTCAGCAAAACAGAGTTTACCAGACAGGACATAAGCTCCAAAGCCTGGTGAAGGGAGATAGGACAGCCACACCCATGGTGCCTCTCCCATGTTGCCGCTCCCAGTTCTGCTGAGACGATGTTCCTGGCAGTGCTTTTCTCCATGCCTTCAGGACCAGCACTCCAGACAGAGACTCTGTGACCTGGCTGCTACTGGCCTGGAACTCTGAAATTTAGAGACTTCCTGCCTCTGCCTCCAGAGTGCTAGATTACAATCTAGAAACCCTGTGCCTGGGTAAGAAAGGTCTGTTGAAGTCAGAAAAAGGCTTCCCCTGAGTAAGAATGCTAGTGACTAGGAACACAGGCTGAGAAGCTTATTGTTCATCTTTGTTATTGCAAGAAAATGGGAATTTGTACCAAGTCCTCCATGTCCTTCACACTGATCTTGAAGCCAGTCTGATTTTTTTCTTCTTTGTTTCATTTGTTTTGTTGTTGTTGTGTTGTTTTGTTTTGTTTTTGAGACAGGGTCTCTAGCCCAGGAGGGTCTTAAACACCCTGGATTTGAGGGTAACCTCATATTTCTGATGCCCCTGCCTCCACCTGCCCCATGCTGGGATTACAGTCATGCGCTACCACCTGTTCATACTATGCTAGAGGAGGAACCCAGGGCTTCATGCATGCTGTTTGTTTTGATGAATTTGTTCCATCTGACTTAGGTTTCCTTCTCAGGCCTAAATACTCAGTAGAGGACTATGGAGAAACCAAAGGAAACCCTCAGGAATTGCTCCACCCCACTTCATAAAGGGTGGGGCAGGGGACATGAAGTTTGCCCAAACCCCAGGAGTAACGTAAGAGGAGATAGGATGCCCAAGGTCACATTGTAAGAAGCCTGGCCTGTTGAAGAGAGAAGAGAGTATGCAGTCTTTGCTTTTTCGTTACCCCGATGGATTGGAACACAAGAAGAAAGAGTTTCATTGTGAAACATCCTAGAATATTGAGTTCTTGCTGAAGAGCTTGGTTTAAAAACGTAGTATAAATCAGGCATTGGTGGCGCATGCTTTTAATCCCAGCACTCGGGAGGCAGAGGCAGGCAGATCTCTGTGAGTTCAAGGCCAGCCTGGTCTAAAGAGTGAGTTCCAGGACAGCCTCCAAAACAAATACAGAGAAACCCTGTCTGGAAAAAAAAAAAAAGTAACATAAGGCAGGGGCGGTGGTGGGCACAAATCTGTCATCCAACTACTCAGGAGGCCAAGACAGAAGAACTACATAGGGTTCAAGACCAGCCAGGACTACAGCATGAGACCCTGTCCTCAAAATTCTAAAATAAATAATGAGCATTAAAATAATGGCATTATGGCATGGCAGTTCTCTTTCCTTCCTTCCTTCCTCCCTCCCCCCAACCCCCAAGCCCCAGCTGTCTTGGAACTCACTATATTGACCAGGCTGGCCTCAAAATCATAGAGATCCACTTTCTTCTGCTCCCAAGATCTGGAACTAAAAGTACACTCTACCACACTTGACTGGCAATTCTTTTTCTTCAAAAAGAGTTTTGTGTATCTGAGGAGGTGGCTCAGCTGCTAAAGTGCCTGCTACATTAGCGTAAGGAGCCAGCTTTGGAAACCCAGCACCCACTTGAAAAGTCAGGCAGGCATATCTCTTGTGAGTTCCAGGCCAGCCTGCTCTACATATTGAGTTCCAGGCTAACTAGGGTTACAGAGTGTGACTCTGTCTCAAAAAAAAAAAAAAAAAAAAAAAAAAAAAGAGGAGGAAATTCTACTGAGGAACAGTGGACACGGAACTCTTGCCTTCATACACACCTGTGTACAAGTATACACCCTCACTCACAAGTGCATGTGCAAATCCCACACACAAACAAAAAGTAGTATATAGTAGGGTCTCTGCTATATTGGCGTTGGTTACATTTGCAGTATGAATTGGGTCTAAGGCCTCTTGAATGCTAGGCAACTGCTCTACCCATAAGCTACAACCTCGGTTTGTATATTGATTTTAGTAAGTTGTTTTGACAACATAAGTCTATCTGAGAGCTGAAGACTGTAAGCGTTTCGGGATGGGTCGGGACAGAATGGAACAGGAGTGGGTCAGATATTCTGGCACTCGGGAGTCACAGAATACTGAGTGTTACACAGCTCAGGTGGAAAGGTATCCTGGAGCTCGGGAGCCAAGGACTACCACAGGTTGCAGTAAGCTTGGCAGCTTACAGCCTTGCCTCAGAGAAAGGCTTCTCTGGTGTATCAGCTCCGCTCCGGCAGGACAGGGTCTTCCAGCTGGGAATGTTCGCCTAGTGTAGCAGTTTTGCTAGGCAGGAGGTTTCTCGGGCGAAGTTGCTACAGTTCAGCTCTGCTCAGTTCAGCTCTGCTCCTGGAGAGCGGGGAGCGGGTAGCAGAGTGTAACAACTCCGCTCTGCTGAGGAAGGTTTCCCGGGCAAGTGTTACAGCCCTGCTCGCTCTGCTCTGCTCTGCTCTGCCCAGGGTCGCCTCTGCTTGCTCTGCTCTGCTCTGCTCTGTCGCCGCAGCAAAAGAAGATCTTCACCCGAAACTCATCCAAAGGGGTTTATTGGAAGGCAGCTGGACCAGCCAAGCTGAACATACACAGGGTTTATATAGGGATTCTTGGGGTTGGGGAAGTTTTTCCAGAGTAGGGATTGGTCCGATTTCAGTGCTGAGCTCAGATTGGCTAGAGCTCTGCTCCGGGACTGGTTACTTTTTTTACACAGGATTAGGGTCAGATTTGGCTCTGGTTTCAGGGCCAAAGTGTGTTTCTTTCTCTAGTCCCTTTTAGCCTTTTGGATCCAATTTTAGGGCCAGGGTACATTTCTTTCACTGACTCTGATTCCAGGGACAAAGTGTGTTCCTTTGGCACTGGTTTAGGGTCAGGGTACATTTCTTTGGTTGTGGTTGCAGGGCCAAAGTGTGTTTCTTTGGCTCTGCTCAGGGTGTGTTTCTTTGACTGGTCCCTTTTCCCTACAGAGACATGGCTCAGAGGATCAAAAACACTTGATATGTAGGTGTAAGTGTCAGAGCTGGAGTTCCCAGCACCCATATAAAAGCTAGGCATGGCTCCACCACTGTTGAGAAGTGGAGACAGGCGAGTCCTGGAGTTATTGGCCTGCCGGCCTGTCTGAATTGGTTTCAGATTCACCTGTTAAAACCTGTGTGTAAACCGGGCATTAATCCCAGAATTTGGGAGGCAGAGGCAGGTGGAGCTCATGAGTTTGAGGCCAGCCTGGTCTACAGAGTGAGTTCCAGGGCAGCTTCCAAAACAATACAGAGAAACCCTGTCTCGAAAAACCAAAAACAAAACCAAAACAAAAAAAACCTGTGAGTGTGGGGGAGGGGAATAAATCAAAGAGTGATAGAGCCAGACACTCAGTATCCTCCCCCTGGCTTCTGTGGTGATACATTGTTTATGATTTAGTAAAGCCACTGAAGATCAGAATGCAAAGCCAGCAGCCACAGTAGACAGCCATAACAGCTGGGCAGTGGTGGCACACACCTTTAATCCCAGGACTCAGGAGACAGAAGCAAATGAATTTCTGTGAGTTCAAGGTCACCCTAGGCTACATGGGAGTGAATTAGTCTAAAAGAGAAACAGAGCTTATGCCTTTAATCCCAGCACTAAAGAGAATATATGGAGCTCAGTGCAGTCTGAGATTTGGTGAGAAGCAGTGCAGTCTGGTGATGCAATCTGAGGTTTGGTGGATGGTCCCTTCAGTCTGAGCATTGGTAGAGGTGAGAACTCTTTGGTGGCTGACTGCTTTGCTTCTCTGATCTTCAGTGGCTTTATTAGATCATAAACAATGTCTCACCACTGGCTTCCTCATGTACGAGCACATGAAGTGCACATGTGTACACACACACCATAAATACACATAGTGCACATAAACAACAGCAGCTGTTTAAAGAGTTAAGAGTGTAGCTCAGTGGTACAGTGTTTGCCTAGTATGCATGAGATCCTAGGTTCAACTCCAAGTACTTAGAGGATGTAAATGGAAACCAAGTGTAGCTGGAGGTTTCTTTCCAGCCTGGTCCCACAGCTGCTTTGCCCCAAAGAAACACACTGATGCTATATTAATTATAAAAACAGTTGGCCAATGACTAGGGCTTCTTATTGGCTAGCTCGGTTTTAATTGTTAACCCATTTCTATTAATCTATATATTTTCATGTGGTCTTGGCTTACCAGAGAATTCCTGAACCTGTTACTCCTTTGGAGGCTACACAGTGTTTCTCCGTGGTCTCCTTCTCCTTCCTTTTCCCAACCTTCTCCTGGTCTAATTGCCCTGCCTGTGCTTGCTGCCTGACTATTGGCCAAACAGTGTTTTATTCATCAACTAATAAGAGAAACATATATTCAGAAGGACATCCCCCATCACAAAAAGTCCATTTGGGAACCTTTTTCTCTAAATTTTTTTTTTGTTTGAACCCTGAATTTACTTAGAACACGGATCACTTCCCACAGATATGTCGTCCCATTCCCTGAGATTCGGTAATGAATTCCGTCTGGTCTGACTCTTCAGAAAGTCCCTTGGAGGATGGGCCTTGTGTGGTGGTGGGGAAATGGGGACAAGGAGCTCGGACTCACCAGCTTCTGTATTCCAGGACACCACGGCCGCTTGGTAAGAGACAGCCATGCTTCTGCAGGCACAGCTCGGCAGCTCCACCCATCCCACCCTGGGACAGTGCATGTCCCGCCTTCAGACAGCTGTGACCCAGCTCGACCTCAGACCAGCATCGGGGAACCCTGCACTTCCCCTCCCCAGTGGGAGAAGCAGCACTTTGTCCCACAGCGGAATCCCAGCCTCTGCTCTTTCCAGAAAGGAAGAGGACCGAAATCTCGGCTTACCTGAGTGGCAGTATTTTCGTTTGCACTTCCTACATGCCCTCACTGTGTAAAGACCTCCACCACTCAAACGTTATTCTTGTACATTTTTAATCAGTTCTTACTACAGACTCTGGAGTCAATGCTCTGATTTTTGTTGTTGGTTTTTTTTTTATAAATAATATATATTATGTGTGTGAATTGTGTATCTATGGTATGTCTGAAGACATATCTGCACATTGAAATGCAGATAAGTGATTTGTCGAAAATCGCAAGGTACTGGACTTTGTTACAAAGCGACCTGATGACTGCTTTGACATGAGCAGATGAAAAAAAATATTTTATTATCTAAGAATGAGGTTCTAAACCCCTCTTTGTAGAAAAGGCTGCAGGCGCTGCTCTTTATAACCAAAGCACTATGAGACTGACCGTCTTTGCTGTCCACTCTTGTTTTGTGTGAGTATATAATCTCACTTCCATCTGGTGCCATACCACCCTTGGCTACCCAGCCATGTGCTGCCCTCTTCCCGGTCCCATTTCCTAAGCACACTGAGGAACAGCTATAACCTTTGGTCTTCCACCTAGCCTGATACCTGCTGGCTTGATATTGACCGTTGACAATGGCCAGGGCTCCTACTCTAGCCTAGAATTTCCCACACCCTGTTCAACCCGTCTAAGCAGGTGGAATGCGCAGGGTAGCATTACAACAAGCAGACACAAGGTTGTACCAAGTGTGGGATGGGGGTGCTGGGGGAGGAGTCTTGATTTGGGGCTTCTCTATCAATTTGTTTCAGCTTGGTAGGTTCCATTGTGGTGTGGTTTTGCCAATTTGCTTGATTCTGGAAAATGGTGAAGAGATGGGCTGAGCTATCAAGTTCATAGGTTTGCACGGCACCTTGTTTGAGGGGGATTGAATACGGACTACTCTGTTGTCACATTTTTTCCTTTTCAAACTCCCCTGCAAGATGAAACATTATAGGACTGTGTGTGGAGATTTTTACAAAAATATTTTATGAACTTATTCTGTAGATGCCTGTGCAGTGGACCTCTGTGTACAGATACCCGTGTGCTGTGAGAGAAAGTGAGAGAGCGTGTGTGCAGCCTGCTGTACTTTTTTTAAGTTCTTAGCATTGGTGAGGGAGATACGGGAGATTTTATTGAAAAGCTGCTGTCTGTGTGTATAGTGAGCTGATGGTAGTATTTTACTATCATCTGTTTAAAACAAAAAGGAAAACTGTAATTTATATTCCCTTTCAACTTTGTTGTATTTAATTGGTACAGATTGTGTGTGTTTTAGAATACAAACTGTCTAATTCAGATTTTAAAGCATTGGTTGTCTGTTCTTAATAACATTACTGTGGATGGGGGGGGTCTGAGTTTGTGAATCAAGTGCTGGCTGTGTAAGCATAAGGACCTAAGTTCAGAACCCACACAAAAAATAAAAAAGCTGGGCCTGGTGGTGCATGCTTGAAATCTCAGCCCTGGGGAGATGGCTCCCTGGTGCTCCCTGGCCAGCCTGCTTCATCTAATCAGTGAACCCTAGACCAGTGAGAGATTCTGTCTCCATAAGCAAGGTGGGCAGTGTCTGAGGAATGACACCAAGGTTGTCCTCTAGACTGTATCCCCACACATGCCATTAGGTTCAGGGTTTAGGCCCAATTTATTGTATTTGTGTGCACACACACACCATTGTGGGGTCAGTAGGCTCACTAACATTTATTAATTTATTGCGGACTTAGTGTCACCTAGGCACATTTGATGTTTGCTTTGATCTCGCCTGACAGCACAGATGCTACGGCACCCGAGGTATTAAGTGTCAGATAAATGGAAAGCCAAGGCAGAGAAGTTGGCAATGGGGCTGTGGCAAAGCTGGGGTTCAGCACACATTTCTGCCAGCCTCTTCTCTTTGTGCTCTGCCCTACAGCATGGCTGGAAGGGCTCCACTGAAGAGGGCAGTTACAGGGGGCAGCGGGGTGTGGTATGGTATGACAAACTGCGGACTGACCAACAACCCAGGGGGCTTCTGGAGCAGGTAGGACGTGAATTGTCCCCAAACAAGTCTTTACAACAAATTGTAGGACCTGCCGCCTGGGGACCAGTGCTGAAGATGCCCTTTTGAATCTTTGTAGGAAAGCAGCCAACACTCTCCACCACCAAGTGCCTTATATGGACTTCCAGGAGAAAACAGACCAAGGGAGCAGAGTCTCATGTGAATCGTGTACAGCAGGCTGAGGGAGGAAAAGGAGCTTTGTGGCCTGTCAGTAAACAGGGGTAACTCATTTAGGGGGCTTGAGGAGATGGCTCAGTCAGTGAAGTGCCTGGTGTTAAAGCATGAAGGCCCAAGTCCAGATGCCCAGTGTCCCTGCGAAAAAAGGGGTGGGCACAGCAGCACTGACTTATGGGAAAAATAATTGTTTATAAAAAATACCTTTAAGAGGGGGCTGGAGAGGTGGCTCAGTGGTTAAGATTGTCCGCCCAGATGTCCTGAGTTCAATTCCCAGCAACCACATGGTGGCTCACAACCATCTCCAGTGGGATCTGATGCCCTCTTCTAGCATAACGGTCTACATGCAGATAGAGTACTCATATATTAAATATTTCTTTTAAAAAAGTTAAAAATACATAAGATTCATTAATGACAAACATCGTCTTCTAAATTATACTGCCCCAAGCAATAATTATTTTAAAAGACACTATTTGAGCCTTAGAGGGACACAGTTGGATAGAAAGCTTTTTTATCCACTCAGACCAAAGTGCCTATGGTGTCAGTGACACTCATCTTTCTGTAATATACAGCTCATCTCCCAGATTAAGAATCAAAAGGAAAACTCGAAGACAGGCATGGTGATGCATGCTTATAATTCATATAATTCCATCTCTTGAGAAGCAGAAGCAAGAGGATCTCAGCAAGTTCAGAGTCAGCAAGGGCTATATAGGAAGTCCATGTCTCAAAAAAAAAAAAAAAAAGCAAAACCAAACAATGCAACAGACAACAATTCATGTACATTTATGTAAGGTTTTCTCCTAGCCTAAAGAAAGACCACCAGGCCTGGTGGTGGTGGTACATGCCCTTAATCCCAGCACTCGGGAGGCAGAGGCAGGCGGATCTCTGTGAGTTCAAGGCCAGGCTGGACCGATAGCCTCCAAAACAATACAGAGAAACCCTGTCTCGTAAAACCAAAAAAAAAAAAAAAAAAAAAAGAAAGACCACTGGTTCCAACAGCAACAACTTCTTCAGCACAGGTCCCAAAGCTCCCTTTCTCCTTTGCCCATGGGGAGATGAATCCAAAGATGCAGGAAGCAAGACCTGCCCTTTTGTAGAGTCTAAATATGAGTGAAAATGAAACTCCAAAGTCTTAATTTAACCTGCTTGTCATTTGTCTCTAATCCTCTGAGGAGAGGGAAAAAGGAATACAGGCTTGAAAACCAGTCGTCATTGTTTCCAGGATAAGACGTGTACAGGCATAATGTACCTTCTTTGCATACATGTACACATATGCACACACTCACATGTATGCACCAGTGCACAAATGCCTACCCTATGTTTTGAGACACTCACCCACTACTGTGCACTCTTGGTAAAACAATTCTTTCCACCTAGGGGCTCATTGGGTGCCCGTATCTTTGCAAAGTGCCCTCATGTAGAAGACATGTGCCTCAGTCACTGTGGCCTGAGCCCATCCTTAGGCAAATAGCTACCATCTTGGAGGTTTCCTCCTGCCAGGAAAAGAATTCTGGAACCCTTCCTGGGCCTTGTTCATGAAGATGCTGGGAGACTGAGAGGACAATGGACCTTGTGTTCACACACACACACACACACACACACACACACACACACACACACTGACAGTTCTCATCTTAAAGGGAATAAGAGATGGTTTATTCTGGAGCCATTCTGAAGTTACCCCAAACTCCATGTTCCAGCATGAAAGTCGCGTTGTGAAGTTTTACAGAACAGAGAAAGTCATAAACCAAGGTAACTCTCAGACACATTGGTGGGTGCATCAGAGAGGCAGGTGCAGCGAGATGGGGGAGGCTTTTCTATAAGCACAAGATGCTATCTGATGGCGTTCTTAGATTTGGGCTGGTGGAAGCTCGTGGTCTGTTAATACATGTCTAAAAGGTTTTATCTGTTAGTCACAGGATGTTAGTTCAAGCACAGAGGTGGGCAAGGAATGGCTGTTCCAGAGGGCTGGAACTAGCCCAAGATAAGGTAACTAGCCTTTGGACCCTCAACACTCCAGTCTCTCCACAATACTGAAACCCTAATCAGTCTCTGTAGATACAGTTTCATTTTAGGAATCTGAGTTTGAGGCCAGCCTGGTCTACTGAACAAATTCCAGGACTGCCAAGAAGGGCTACATAGAGAAACCCTGTAACAAACACAAGGGGGAGGTGGAGACGAGGGAGGGATGGAAGGAAGGAGGGAGGGAGGGAAGGTAGAAAGGAGGGAGGGAGGGACGAAGGGAGGGAAGGAGGGAGGGAAGTAGAGGTTGTATGTCATTGTCTTCCTGGTCCAGAGGAAAGTTTGAGGATCAACAGGTTCAATTTCCTGGATTTTTTTTTCCAAGATGGGGTTTCTCTGTGTAACCCTGGCTGTCCTGGAACTTGCTCCACAGACCAAGATGGCCTCAAACGCAAAAGATCCACCTGCCTCTGCCTCCTGGGTGCTGGGATTGAAGGTGTATGTCACCACTGCCCGGCCAATTTTCTGGATTTTTAATAATTTTTTAAAAGTGAGCAAATAAAGTTACAGGGCTGTGTGACTGGTTAAACTAGCCCTCGCTGAATCAGCATAATCTTTGCCGCATGTGGTTAGCCACAAATATGACGGGCCTACTTAGTTAACACCAGAGTTAGACCATTAAGCCGCAACAACTGCCAAGCTGAGAAAAGCTGCCCAGCAAAGAGGATGTGAAAGCTACCTTGGTATAAAGATGCCAGTTTACCTGCAATTTATGCTCGTCCTTGCGTGTGCTGAGTTATACATTGGTAACCAATGCAGTGCATTAGTGACGTGGTGGATTATCCGTGGGTTACTGGCTCATCTTGCACAGTTTGTTTTGTGTTTGAAACACAAACACCTGTATCCTAGGCTGACTCCAAACTCACTGTGCAGCCTAGGAGGGTCTGGCACTTCTCTGATCCTCCCGCCTCCCCTCCCAAGTGCCACACTTATGGACATGTGCCCCCATCTCCTGTGCTTGTGGTGCTGGGGACCAACCAAACCCAGGGAATCGTGCAGGCTACGAGAGGTCACCTCCCTACCCAGCCCCATCTCACACAGTCTCTGTGGGTCTAGAATTCAGATACCTCTGTGTGTAAGTCTGAGGAGTTCTGGCCCCAGTCTCACGGGGTTAAAATCAGCCTCAGTTTTCAGAAGGGCTGTGGAGGAGGAGGAGGACCAACTTTTAAGATGGCCCACCCACACAGCTGGCAAGCCGGGCTTCCCCATCAGACCTCTGTATAGTGTTTAGATGGCCTTGCACCACAGAGATGGTTGCCCTGAAGTGAGTTGAGGGGCTTGGGAGAGCAGATGGGAGCTGGGATACCTCTCCATGACCTCATGCCAGAAGGTGCACTTCCAAGACACTCCTGATTAGAAGTGTGATTCTTATGTCTGGTTCCGCTGAAGGGGAAGGATAAGTGGATTCTTCCTCCTGAAGATGGTGAAGAACCTGTAGACATCTGCAAGCCACCATCAATGAAGTTACAGAGCTGCAACCCTGGGGTAAAGCAAAGCTTACAAAAATCCATGAAGTGAATATGAGTCCAACTCTTAAGGTTTTCACTCTTTTTGTTTGTTTGTTTGTTTTTGTTTTGTTTTTTTGTTTGTTTGGTTTTGGGTTTTTACGAGACAGGGTTTCTCTGTATTGTTTTGGAGGCTGTCAGACCAGCCCGGCCTCGAACTCACAGAGATCCGCCTGCCTCTGCCTCCCGAGTGCTGGGATTAAAGGCGTGCACCACCACCACCAGGTAAGGTTTTCACTTTTAAAGCCCAGGGTGAAGAAAGCCTCATTCCCATGAAAGACAATGAAGAGATATATCAGTAGGAAGATGTCAGGTGTAGTGGGGCAGGCCTCTAATCCAGCACTCGGGGTGGGGACAGAGGCAGGCAGATCTGTGTGAGTTCAAGGCCAGCCTGGTCTACATGGCGAATTCCAGACTTTGCGGGAGTCAATCCTCTCCTACTGTGTGAGTTCCAGAAATTACCATGTGAATTCCAGAAATTGAATTAAGGTCAATAAGTCTTGGCATCTCATGGCAGGGGTCAACTAACAGATTCTAATGAAGACAAATTTCTTTGGAACTCCAACTACCCCCCACAATGTTCCTCTCTGATGTTGCCTAAGAATCAGTTTCCCTACCTGAAAAGTGGGCTAATGGCAGTATTCACTCCGAAGACCATACATTTGAATTTCCTGGGCTAAGTAAATAGGTACCGTGTAAATTCAAGTGCTTGCTGAGATCAAACAGATGCCCCCGTCCTGCTTACAAGGCATGTCATCCTGTGGTTTCTCACTTTTGGTGTAAATGACATACATGGGTGGCTTAGCTTCTAGCTGTCACCAAGCCATACTCCAAAGCAGAACTGAAAATGAAAATTCACCCAAAAACTGGATGTATGCATTAATAACCAAATAGATACTGGAAAAGAAAGGTAACCGTGGAGTAGCCACCTGCATTTCAGCTCCCAGTGAGTTGAAAATTCAAGAATGAGTGAAAAAAACATTTCAACAAAGACAAAGAATTAACCATTATAGACGTCCCACTCAAACAACTATTTGAGTTAAAGGGAAAATTAAAAAAAAAAACCAACATCACATTGGAAGATAAAGTGGTGGAAAATATAGAAAAGAAGCAGGCATGGTGACCCACACCTGTAATCCCAGCACTCTGAAAGGCCAAGACAGGAGGATTGCATGAACGCAGGGCCGGCTGAACTACACTAACAACAACAGGAAAACAGATATGGCAGGGAGATGAAGGACAAGGTTGGCAAGACTGCATACACACGGGTATCAGGAAAGGAAGATACGTCATTGAGGAACAGCAAAGACAGAAGTCATCACGGCTGCAAACATCCAGGACCAAGGGAAGGAGTGTGTTCTCAGATGAAGTATTGTAAATCCCCCAAGAGAATTGTGTGACATCTCCAAACATCAAAAGTAAGTAAAATACACTAAAGGCATCCAGATTCCTGAAGTGGTGGCTCAGGCCTATAATCCCAGTGCTCAGTAGGGTAGAACAGCATGATTGTCATGTTCAAGACCAACCAGGCCAATATAGCAAGACACTGTCTCAAAAGCAAAAGAAAAACAATGTTATCCAGAGAGGATTAGCTGTTAAGTTAGTAACTCCTAGACTAGTAGCAGACCCTCTCAAACAGTCCAATAAGAGGAATGAATATATCCACTTGCAATTCAGGTCCTAGTTAATTAAAAATTCAAGAATGAGTGAAAAGAGCATTTTCAGCAGAGACAAAGAATTAACACATTACAGATGTCCAACTCAAACAACTGTTTGAACTAGCACTTAAAAAAGGAAAAATCACAAGGAAGTACTCAAAACATTGCATGGGGAAATAGTGCTGGAAAAATACAGAAAAGAAGGGGGAACAGTGGGCGTGGAAGAGCATCCACCGGCATTTCAGGTCCTAGTGAGCTAAAAATTTAGGAATGGCGCATGCCTTTAATCCCAGCACACAGGAGGCAGAGGCAGGCAGATCTCTGTGAGTTCAAGGCCACCCTGGTCTACAGAATGAGTTGTTACACAGAGAAATTCTGTCTCAAAAAAACAAAGACAAGAACAACAATAAATCAAAAACAAAAAGCTTAGGAATGAGTTGTCAAGTCCATGATTTCTTCCGTACCTTCATCTCTGTACTAACTTTTCAGAGAGAAAAAAAACTAATCTGCTTAGGAGAGTGTTCTTTATTCATGACAGCAGAGTACTCTGTAGAGAGCCAGCTTTGTTATGACACTTCCTGATCAATCCACTTGCAAGAGACACTGGGGCTTTATCTGTGTTAAATGAAAAGATACATTCCTAATAGCTCAAGCCTAGAGCCAAATAGTTCTTCAAATATAGGAAGACATTGACCTATGTCTCCATCTCTCTCTCTCTCTCTCTCTCTCTCTCTCTCTCTCTCTCTCTCTCTCTCTCTCTCTCTCTCCCTCCCTCCCTCTCTCCTCTCTCTCTCTCCTCCCCCTTTGTTTAATAATGTGAAGTACTCTGATGTCACAATAAGACTACCTGAGCTGCTGAGTCAAGTCAATAAACAACAACTGATCTCTTTCAATAACAACAAGCATCCCCAGGGGTGAGTCTTCCCAGCCATGGCTTATGGCTTATGAATGGTTCTTAGTGCATCCTTTTCAGTCTAGATGAATTCCAATAGGTTCCGAAGCAGCAAGAAATTTCCAGCCTCCTTTGGAGTCAAACAGTGGTTGGAGGTGACATAACCAGCCTGGTGTACCCTACCTAGCTGGAGTACCAGGGGACAGGTGGACTCAAACTGAGAGGAGGGCTAACAAACTCAAACAAATTAACACAAGTAATTTAAAAACAGCCTTACTTTGTAATTTAGCTACTTTGGATACATGTTTTATTTGGTAGACTCATTTCTCTTTAAGTGCTTCCAAAATTGAAGTAAATGAGACATACATGCATGCACGCACACACACACACACACACACACACACACACACACACACACACACACATATATATGCAGGGTCCTCCCTGCAGGTAGAGGGGGGGGGAAGGACCTGTCCAGCTGGCCTCTTCCAGGGGGCTGAGCAGGATGGTGAGTGTCGATGACTCAGACCCTCCCCCCATTAGTTACCAGGGAGAAAAAACCACACTGAGTCGGGAGTCTGTCGAAGCAGGATCTCGATTTATTCCAACACGCAGGAACTTATATAGAACTGAAGTAGGGGATGGGAATCTTGGGATAGGGTAAGGTGATGTGAGGCGTTAAGGGCCAATAGTATTCCACCAAGCAGGCAGGTAGCTAGGCAGGGGGCAATCTTGCATCAGATCTGGCTAAGTCACCCCCGCATGGAGGTTACAGGTTAGAGACAGGTCTCTAAACTCTAGGCAAGCTCAGGAGGTTACACTGGGCCTCACATCCGAGCCCAAAACTCAAGTCAGGCTCAGGAGCTTACACTGGGCCTTGCATCCAAGCCTTTCTTAGGCCCAACATATATATATGATTTTCTCTAAAAACAAACTTTTCTGTCTCTAGGGAATACTTTCACATTTGACATAGGTTGAACTTTTGTTCTTGGGACATTGGGACAGTCTTTGTGCGCTGGGCCATAGGTAATATTTGGCTCAGGAAGCCAGACATGGTGGACTTATCTATACTCCCACTTGTGTAGGATGCTGATTGGTAAGTTTAGGTTATGCCTGGGCTAAGAAACAAGGCCAGCCTGGGAAAGTCATTGAGAGCCTGTCTCAAAAAAAAAATGTGAAGAGTTGGAGATTAAGGAGATGACTCTGAGTTTGGATCCCTGGCAACTATGTACATGCCCATAATCCTAGCTCTGAGAAGAAAGAGACAGGAGGGAGCCTGAGGCTCTCTGGCCAGCTAGTCTTGGTGCATATTATGTGAAAAGTCAAAAAATAAGGTAGGGAGCAATAGAGGAAGATAACTGTATACACATATGTGAGCAAACATGCACGCACACACACACACACATACACAACTTATAATGTGATGTTCTTGGAACATGGACAGGGAACTAAGAGCTGATATAATTGGGATTTTAAAAAACACAGCTAATAATAGCAAAGTCTGCCCACATTCTTTTGGCCTCTGGGTTGTCTTCCCTTTGAAAGATTGAGACAGACTGCTCAAAACTTTAGTCCCGTTCAGGGAATCTTTACCTGGCTGTGACCACTCAGGGAAGAAATGGATAAAGGAAAAGAAGAGGAAAAGGCAGAGAAGACAGAGGACATGAGAAAGAGCTGAGAGTTCTAGGGAGTTGTCCACAAAAAGAGGCCAGAGGACAAGGGAAACTGAGTACATGAGAAAAAAATGCTAGAGGTTTATTAAAAGTCAGATCTCTTGGAGCTAGGGAGGTGACTCATTCAGTAAAGTGCCTGCCTTATAAGCATGAGGACCTGAGTTCAATCCTCAGGACCAATAGAGAGAGTTAGGGAGGGAGGGAGGGGAGGGAGGGAGGGAGGGAGGGAGAGAGGAGGAGAGAGAAAAAGAGAAAGAAGGAAAAAGGAAAAAGATGAAGAAAGAAGGAAGGAAGGAAGGAAGGAAGGAAGGAAGGAAGGAAGGAAGGAAGGAAGGAAGCAGGCCTGTCGGTGACTACTTGTAATGAGCACCGGGGTTTGTGAAACAAGATCTCTGGGCAGCCAGTCTAGTCAAATTGGTGAGCCACAATTCAATGGGAGATTCTGTCTCAAAACACGGCAGAGGGGCTGAAGAGATGGCTCAGTGGTTAAGAGCACTGTTTCTTTCAAAGCATCCTGTTTCAATTTCCAGTACCCACACAGTAGCTTACAAACATCTGTAACTCCAGTGTTAAGAGTGCGCTTTTCTGACTTCTGCGGGTACACATGTAGTACATGCATGTGGTATACATACATACATGCAGGCAATGCCTTCATGCACATAAAATGAAATGTAAAATATTTTTAAAAAGCAAAGCATCAATAACAACAACAGAAAAGGTGGACATCCCCTTAGCACCCGCCTGGTGTCTGTCTCACAGCTATCTGTGACTTAGCACCCGCCTGGTGTCTCACAGCTATCTGTGACTCCAGTTGCAGGGGATCTGATACCTTTACTAGCCTTTGTGGGCAGAAGGCATGCACATGCACACAGATATAAATGTGGGTAAAACACTCACACATATGAAATAAAATAAATAAATTATTGTTGTTGTTGTTGTTTGAGAGGCAGGATCTCTCTGCGTAACCCTGGCTGTCCTGGAAAAACCAGTACTAAATCTTCTTTTAAAATTATAAAAGTAGAGAATGTACACAACAAAGTCACATGTTCCCACAAGAAATTTATACGTATTTAGTCAAAATAAAATTAAAGTACATCAACAGAAATATCTAAGTTGTTATTGTGTTTCTATACATAGAACACATGACTGGGACATAGTCAATATTTGTGGAATGCTATTTTTTTTTCCAGAAAGGGTTTCTCTGTGCAGCTTCGGAACTTGTCCTGGAACTGGCTCTGTAGACCAGGCTGGCCTTGAACTCACAGAGATTTGCCTGCCTCTGGCTCCTGAGTGCTGAGATTAAAGGTGTGTGCCACCACTACCTGGCTCATGAAATGCTATTTTGAAAGTCTATTTTGCACTATCCTGATGTGTATGTGTCACTAAGGAATTAAACCTGGGATTCAGTGCATGCTAGGCAAGCACACTACTAATAGACTATTTCCCCAGCCCTAAGCTATGTTTTCAAAGTGCTATGCATGTAATTCAGTCTGTAGTGTACAGTTCTCACTTTGGTTTAGTCACTCGGGGATGCATTGTTGATCTGATTACAAAAAAGGGGTGATTTACTGTTTGCTGCTAACATAGCAATGAATACACAGCCTGGGGACAATTGTGTTTATGAGGAAAGGGTGGCGATGAGGGTGTAGCTCAGTACTATAGCATTTGTCTTGTATGTACAATGCCCTGCATTTGAGTCCTAGCGCCATGTGTGTGTGTGTGCATGTATGTGTGTGTGTTTGTGTGCATAGGCATATGTGTAAGAGGGATTAAAATATTAAAACAATAAAAGATCATTTTAATAAATATTAGTTTGAATTGTCTTTCCAAATGCATGGGAGAAATGCTTCATGTAAAAGCTGGGCGTGCATGGTAGCTCACATTTGTGATCTCAGCACTCCTTCATGTAAAAGCTGGGCGTGCATGGTAGCTCACATTTGTGATCTCAGCACTCAGTGAGCTGAGGCAGTAGCCTTGTTGTTATGTTTGAAAACTAACCCCAACTGCACGATGACTTTGTCTCAAGGGAAAAAAAACAAAAAGTAAAGGAAATAAACAAATAAAACTTATAGAGGGAAATAAGCACATATAACACTTTGTATAAATATAGATTCATCCATTCACTAAACATATAAGGGCCAGAGAGATGACTCAGTGGGTAAAGCTTGCTGCCAAACCTGGCCATCTGAGTTCGATCCCCAGGACCTACAATGGTAGAAGGAAGACCTGGGTTTGGCAAGTCATCCTCTGGCTTCTCCACGTGTGCCTTGCTGCCTTGCCATGTGTACATACACACACACACACACACACACACACACACACACACACACACACACACAATAATCAAATAAGTAAATTAAATAAAATTAAATCCTCAGTGTATCCAGTTTATGTCTGGCACCATGGATATAAAATGCGAGGCAGCATGAAGTGATGCTTAGGAGGGTCCCTTCTTTGCGATGGATTATTTAGCAATCCTTCATTATTTATGAAGCTAGTAAGTGACACCCAGCCTTCTGGAACACCATTCCTGCAACAGTTCACTCCTCTTTCATTTGTTGGCTCTGCAGCTTTTGACTCTGGGTCACCAAGCAGCCAACCTGGACTGCCAGGACAGACCTATGGAGGGATAACAACTAACGGTGAGTTGGTGGTGGGGGACCTGGCACGGTTTTGAGCTGTGTTTGCAGAATGGCTAGTGGGGACTCAGAATTCTGTTTTCTCACCTCACCCTTCTCTGTTTTCTTCCACCACTCTATGTATTTCTGCATTGCTTGCACACAGAGGAAGACTTCAGCCAGAAATTGCCAGACACTTAATCAAGTAAGTCTGATGTGGAACGGGGCAGAATGCAGCACTGTGTTGCTGTATTATTATTTTAGCTTGCAGCCAGCACAGAAAGTTTCCAGAAGGGCGCTCTTCTCTCTGTTTCATTTTTAAATACTTCTTCAAAAGACCTTCTGCTAAAATTAGTGATGGAGAAAATGAAGTGGGAAAGCCCAAACCAAACCTTAAGAGAAGAAACAGGGCTGGCATCTGAGGAAGAACAGCTTTGCAGGCAGACTCGCCTGCTGAGGAACTGAGGGAGATGCTTACCCAGGCAGGAAGAGTGGGGGCCTGCGCTGGTGGCTCCTGGTGCCTTTCTACAAAGTTGCCTTCTCGGTCTTGAGCACAGACCACCACTTCTTTGTAGAAACAGTGATGTTCAGCCTAGACTCTGGAATGTGGGAGAGAACCGCAGTCACACTCAGGTGTTAGCAAGCACGAAGCTAAAATCAGCTATTGCTCTTAGTGTTTCAGTTAAACGGGGTTAACGTACGGCAAGCAGGTGCGTATGTGCTTCTCCTGGGAAACCCTTCCAAGTCACTGCTGATTCACTGAGGGTGACATTTTATAGTCGAGCATTCGAAAACACCACCTAGTTGTTTATGTTTTAAAGTATTTAAGGTATGGGCTGGGTCTAATTCCATTGAGTAGAAAGTGTCTTTTGTGTGGCAGAGCCTCTCATCTGCTTGGGTGTTTTTACTTCTCGTTTCCTGTACATGTGTGGTGCGACGCTTGCTTTTTCTAGAACTCTCTCCCCATTACTGAAGCGGGGTGTTTACATAGATTTTTCTCAGGGGTTGTGGTTGCCTTTAGTCCACCTGGGAACGCTGATCCTGCCTGCTGAACACTGAGTGCAGAATGACACAGCTTCACCTGCTTTGTTTTGGAGACTATTGGAAAGTTCTTTTTGGGCTCTTTTCTTTGGTTTTGAAGAACCATAGTTTTGGTAGCCCATGATCCCCTGCTGATTTTATAATGGGCCCAAAGAAGGTGAACCATGGTGAAGCTCCAAGGACATAACATGAGTTATAGCTGTTGACTTAAATGCCTCTTTTTTTTTTTTTTTTTTGGGTTTTCGAGACAGGGTTTCTCTGTGGCTTTGGAGGCTGTCCTGGAACTCGCTCTGTTGACCAGGCTGGCCTCGAACTCACAGAGATCTGCCTGCCTCTGCCTCCCGAGTGCTGGGATTAAAGGTGTGCGCCACCAACGCCCGGCGACTTAAATGCCTCTTAATTGGCCATTATGTGTGGACGATTGTAGTCAATGTGCCACCCATGATAATGGCCTAACTCCAAACTCATCTCAGCCCATTGTGTATTTTCTTTTGGAGAAAGAAGCCAAGGAAAATATAACTAATGTTCAGTTTCTGCCCACTCTGTGCAAAGGGGAAACTTACCAAATAGGAAGAGGAAAAATAATATATGTGCACTGCTGGCCTCCAGCTCATCCGATTTTCCTTCATTATTGGAGGTTAATGAGCAGCTAAAAGTCCTAAGCCTACTGTTTTTGGGAACTTCGGTTATCTCATTATGTTGGACTTTTCCTAAGTGTTCTTATAAGCAAACATGTGTTGCGGGATATTTGATCACACTGTGTGAAGATGTCTCTGTTTTACCTCACCTGCCTAAGGCCCTTATAATTGGTTGAAAAAAGAACTGAGTGGCCAATAGCTAGTCAGGAGAGGACAGGTGGGACTTCTGTGCAGAGATAGAAAGTCTCCTGGGAGGAGGGGAGCATGGGGGATTAAGTTTGGGGAGCTAGTTAGGAGCAAGGCTAAGCTAAGGCCAAGCTTTCATGCCTAGTAAGTCTCCGTGTCATTGTTCAGGAGCTGGTGGTCTAAAGAAAATCCAGATGCAAGCATGTTTATACTTGGCCTAAATAAGGGAGATGTATATGAGCACTGCAGCAAGATGTTTCTTTTCTCTTTCTTTTTCTTTTTCCTTTTTTTTTTGTTTGCATTCCACAATTTCATAGGCCTCCCCTGGCTGAAGAGTCCAAAAACTGTAGATGCATTGTATAAAGAATATTTAGCTTTTATATTTATGTGTGTGTTATAGTGCACATATGTATATGGACACATGCATGCCAAGGCACATATGGAGAATTTGACTGTGGGTTCTAGGAATTGAACTCAGGTTTGTCAGCAAGCACCTTTACCCAGAGACATCTTGCAACCTGGAAAGTATTCATTGATGACAGATTCCGGGAATTTTTAGACCAAGGAGTCCATTGTCATCATAACGGTTTTTAGAATTTTTCAGAAGTAGTTTTTGGAGAAAAGTCTGTACTTGAATATTGTCTTGATTTTATCATATCCACATGAGGTCAAGCTGCTAGAAGTGAACGGGTAATCTAACTGGTCTTCCGATTTGTCCAGAAGGCTACTGTCATCGCTGTTATTGCAGTTCAGAAAAGAGAAGCCTGTAGATTTTGTTCCAAGTTGCTAGGTTTCTCAGCTAGCATTCTGTATATCAGATGCTAATACAGACCCAATCATATTCCCTCCTAGAGTACCTGCTAACTTTCCTTAAAACTGAGAGTTGGAACCAGGTGGTGGTGGCTCATGCCTTTAATCCTAGCACTTGGGAGGCAAAGGCAGGTGACATCTGTGAGTTTGAGGCCAGCCTGGTCTACAGAGTGAGTTCTGGGACAGCCAAGAAGTCAAGGCTACACAGAACACAGAGAAACCCTGCCAAAAAACTGAGGGGGTGGAGAGGGAGGGAGAGAGGAGCATGGCCTGCTTTCCCACCTACACTGACTCCAGCTCCAGGGGTATCCATCACCTCTGGCCTCTGTTGGTCCTTGCACTCAGGTGCACATGCCCCAAAACAGACATGAACAGGCGTGCGTGAGTGCGAGAGAGAGAGAGAGAGAGAGAGAGAGAGAGAGAGAGAGAGAGAGAGACAGAGACAGAGAGAGACAGAGAGAGGGAGGAGGGAGGGAGGAGGAGGGAGGGAGGGAGGGAGGGAGGGAGAGAGAGAGGAAGAGGGAGAGGGAGAGGGAGGGAGGGAGGGGGAGGGAGGAGGGAGAGAGAGACAGAGGGAGAGAGGGAGAGGGAGAGGGAGAGGGAGGGAGGGGAGGGAGGGAGGGAGGGAGGGAGGGAGGGAGAGAGAGAGACAGAGGGAGAGAGGGAGAGGGAGAGGGAGACGGAGATGGAGACGGAAACGGAGACGGAGAGGGAGGGAGAGAGAGAGAAAATGTATGTACATGGGCACAAGCATGCCATGGCACATGAGGGGAATTTGAATGTCTCAAAAAGAAAAATAAATAAGGACTGCTTGAATCTCTGGTTAAGAGCATTTGCTGTTCTTTCAAAGGACCCAAGTTCAGTTCCTAGTACTTACTTTGGGCAACACACAACTGCCTATAACCCTACCTCCAGGAGACCTGAGGTTCTCTTCTGGTCACGGTAACTTTCTCATGCCACCCCCCCCCAATAAATAGTGAAATTTGTCTGTAAACAGGTAAGATGAAACAACCACAAAAGACAGTGACTAGTCCGATAGCTGAAGGTACTTGCTGAGCAAGCCTGATGACTGAGTTTCATCCCAGAACCCATAGAAAGGTGGGAGGAGAGGTGTGACTTCAGAAAGTTGCTCACACCTTTAATCTCAGCACTGGGGAGGCAGAGGCAGGCGGATCTCTGTGAGTTAAGGCCAGCCTGGTCTACAAAGTGAGTTCCGGGACAGACTCCAACGCTACACCAAGAAACTCTGCCTTGAAAAACCAAAAAAAAAAAAAAAAAAAAAAAAAAAAGAAGAAAAGACAGTTGTTCTCTGACATCCGAATGTACACTTACTTTCTACGCCCTCCCTGTGTTTTACACACACACACACACACACACACACACACACACACACACACACACACGTCAAAATTTTGAACAGTGTCTCTGAGGGCTGGGAGACAGCCTAGTATTAGAGTGTTTGAGTGTTTGCCTAACATGCTGGGTTTAACCTAGGTGCCCTCCCCGAAAAATAAAGAAGCTTGGCACCCTAGCATTGACAGAAATTAGAAATGATACTGATTTATATTCCCAATATTAATGATGACTCCAGTGTTCTAATATAGCTGATGATTATTATTTTGTGAACAGTAAAGTTGAACTGAGCCAGTAGACTGTCTGTTGGGATGGAATCCATAACATGGGTAAGCATTTACAGGTGATTAGTTTTAAGTGCTGGGGATTGGAAGAGCGTGTCACATTAAACTTTTAGAGAACTATCAAGTGGTAAATTTCAACGCACTTTGGGGACAGAGGTTATTTTGCAGCTTTATGAAAGGGCATACCAAATGCTAAGAGTAAAAACTGATAGGTTCTCAATAGATAGTTTTCTCTGTGTAGCATTGGAGACTGTCCTGGGACTCGCTCCGTAGACCAGGCTGGCCTTGAACTCACAGAGATCTGCCTGCTTCCGCCTCCTGAGTGCTGGGATTAAAGGTGTGCTCTGCCACTGCCCAGCTCAATAAATAGTTTCAAAATGACTTAATCTCAGCTGGTGATTCAATACCTGTCTTAAACATTAGGATGAAATTGGTATTGTAAATGTAGTCATTGGTTCATCTACTAACATGCATGCATTAAACACCTTGGCCATTAATTCTAAGTCACCAATAATGCATCAGTGTCACATTAAAGAAAGAAGTAACACTTCCCCAAGGGGAAGAGTCATTTAACCGAGAGCAAGTTCAGATTTGGATTCTCTACTACCCGTTCCTCGTGTCTTCCCTCCTTCTAACAAAGGCCTCCTGCTCCTACTCATTGAACTGTGTGGAAAGCTTTGGGGAAAGAATGGCACACTTTACAGGAATCTTTAGCAGAGTTTTTACAAGGGATTAATTAAGTCAGTAACTCCAACTGACCCCACCTGAGCCAGTAAACAGTGTTATAAACATCATTGTTTATCAGCCAATACCTATAAATGGATATTCCTTTTAGAAGATTGCATTCAACCTCTGTATTTACAGCCCTCAGCCAATGATACACATGCATTGTTCTGGGTCAGGGCATGACTTAACAGCACAGCTATGTATGTATCAGCTTAGGTTGTGAAAGTTGATTATGTAGGAAGTCCAAGGCAAGTTAGGTTGGTTGTTACATTGTTCTAGCAGAGGAAGTCTAAACAGTCTGAGTACACAGTAGGGCAGCAGTTTGAAGTCTCAAGTGACTCCAAGACTCATTGTTTTGTTTTTTTTGTTTGCTTGTTTGTTTGTTTTTTCGAGACAAAGTTTCTCTGTGGCTTTGGAGCCTGTCCTGGAACTAGCTCTTGTAGACCAGGCTGGCCTCGAACTCACAGAGATCCGCCTGCCTCTGCCTCCCGAGTTCTGGGAATAAAGGCATTTGCCACCACTGCCCAGCCCAAGACTCGTCGTTAACTCTGGCTGGGAGGTTCAGAAAGAGTATCAGTCTCTAGAATGTAAAAGATATTTTTTATTTTAACTCATTGTCACGAAAATAAGCACCAAATTGCATGTTTATTCAGTTCATGTTATACTACAGCCTAGAAGACACTGATACGTGGAGTTGGGTAGAGGAACAATTTCATGACATATTGTAATCATGAGATAGGTATAATTAATTAAAGCTTGACTATAGTCTAGTTAATTCATTCAGTCTTAAGTATTACTTTATTCCCTAAAGGCAGAGAACTTAGTAAGTTAATGAGAGTATAATGATGTATCTCTTTAACTACCTTGCCATCACCATTGCCTTTCTTACTCTAATATTAAATACGGGACACACACACACACACACACACACACACACACACACACACACACACACACACACACAATATCCAGTAACTTCCTAGAGTCTGGGTCCCACTGTACCACTTTGAGCCTTTGTGTATACAGCAGGATAAACCGGTCACATAGTTTTCTTTTTTGCTCTTTGTTTTGATTTTTTTTTTTGTTTGTTTGTTCACCTATTGAGACAGGGCCTCACTATGTGGTTGGTTGAGGCTGGTTCTTTTTTTTTTTTTTTTTTTTTTTTTTTGGTTTTTACGAGACAGGGTTTCTCTGTATTGTTTTGGAGGCTGTCAGTCCAGACCAGCCTCGAACTCACAGAGATCCGCCTGTCTCTGCCTCCCGAGTGCTGGAATTAAAGGCGTGTGCCACCACCACCTGGCGAGGCTGGTTCTTAAAGTCTTATTTCTTCTGCTTATACCTCCTATGTGCTGGAATTATAGTTGGACACCACCAGATTGGGATTCTTTTTATCTTTGCATTTAATGAAATTCGTGGTAGTAATTATCACATGAAGACATGTGCAGAGCATGATGGTGGTCTATAACAATAATCTGATGAAAATAATTTGCACGAATAGACATTATAGTCCAGACCTTTTCTGTTTATTTTTATTTTGTTCTTTAGAGGGTAAAATAAATACACAAAACTTCATAATTTCCTGTATATTCTATTGGCTGGAATTTTTTATCTTTTGAAAAATAAAGACTAATTTTCAATCCAGGCTGGGCTTAGACAAAGATATATATATATATATATATATATGTGTATATATATATATATTTTTTTTTTTTTGGTTTTACGAGACAGGGTTTCTCTGTGTTGTTTTGGAAGCTGTCGGTCCAGCCCGGCCTCGAACTCCCAGTGATCTGCCTGCCTCTGCCTCCCGAGTGCTGGGATTAAAGGTGTGTGCCACTACTGCCTGACGACAAAGCTGTATTTTACTAGTAGTTGCTATTCTTCATCTATCAGAGAAAGGTCAGTATTATATTTGCTGATTTGTGATTGACAAACAGTTACCATGTTAAATGGGAAAACAGAACAAATGTTAGCTTCCTGTCTGTTGGCATAGAGAGACCCTGGCAGTATCTGGCTTTTCGTGAATTGACATGGCTCTGGATGTATTTTTTGTTCTGGCTTTAAAAACGAGTGAAGGAGTCAGGCAGTGGTGGCGCATGGCTTTAATCCCAGCACTCAGGAGACAGAGGCAGGCGGATCTCTGTGAGTTCGAGACCAGCCTGGTCTACTAGAGCTAGTTTCAGGACAGCCTCCAAAGACACAGAGAAACCCTGTCTCGAAGAAAAAAAACCCAAAAAACAAACAAACAAATAAACAAAAAACCAGTGAAGGTATAATGTAGATTTCTTTTTCATCATTGTTTTCCTGGTTCAGCCTCCAATGAACCAATCACACAAATGTAAGTGCATTGTGGTATTGTTCCCTTAATTTTTTCCTCTCTATATAAATACTTGGGGAATTAATTAAATAACTGACGTCAAGCCTAAAAAGGATATGGTCTTTTTCATGTCTCCTCAAATTCTACCATTCTTCTATTTTGAAATTTTGTCTGAGTTTGGTCAAGTTCTTTGATATAACCCTTCCTTTGTTTCCTGATTGTTTCCTGATATTTTTGAGAGTGGGAGAGATAGAGTCTTTCCCTGGCAGCCTACAATCTTCCTATTTCCTGAGTGCAAGGATTTGTCTGATGTTATTTCTTTGCACAGCTTGGCTGTGAAGGTTGTCCCTTCCAAGAAACAGTTGAATATCCTGTGCTGGAAACTTTGATTCTGATAGGATGCAAAGGAAACTTGTGGCTAATGGTTGTGTCTTACACCAGGGAGAGCACAGACCTGGAAAGTGTAGGTGGATCAGGACAGGGAAGAAGTGAATTCTTCTGATCATCTTTGGTGCTTGTCTTTGTGGCTAAGGTTACAGGCTTTGTCTAACCTTACAGCACGGATTTTTTTTTAAGATTTATTTATTTATTACATATACAGTGTTCTCCCTACATGGCAGAGGAGGGCACCAGATTGAATTGTAGATGGTTGTGAGCCATCATGTGGTTGCTGGGAATTGAACTCAGGACCTCTGGAAGAGCAGTCAGTGGTCTTAACCTCTGAGCCATCTCTCCAGCCCCAGCACGGATCTTTTATGTGCTGAAAGATACTATGAGTTCAAAGGTACTGTAACTTTTGTTTTATTAATTTGATTTTAATAGAGATTTGAATTGTACAGTTTGGGGGCGTGGGAGTTACTTTTGGTAGCTGACTTCTGGCTGGTACACAGTGCTTTCTATGTGAACAGCTATTAAAAGCAGAACCATGTCTCCGTTGAGGTAAACATTCATTCTATTTGCAGATGAGGAAAGTGAAGCTTAGAAAGAGGATCAGTAACCTCCCCAAGGCCACACAGCTAGTAAGTGACAGACTTAAGTCATTTATTTGATTTTATGGTTGTTATAAACTTAGAACAACGATCTCAAAAGGAATAGTAAGTTTGTGATTCTTCACAACTAATTCTTCTTTTTAGTTACTTGTTTCAGCTCGTATGGAAAACTGGGTTATAGTCCTGGTTTTGAGTGCCCAACTCGGTATCCTTAATGGTGCCCCTTAAATTCTTTGGGTCTCTAAATAGCCCATTGAATGAATAGGCTGGATCACATGATCACACCGTGGATTCAGTCTTTGAAGGTACATTGTTTATTCACCTTCTTAGTACTAGCTGAAGCAAATATACATTTCCTAGGAATGTATTAGTCACACTTAGTGTGTTGATTGCATGGGCTATAATTACAATCATTTGCTTCGTTTCTTGTGTACCAAGAAATCTACTGAGTGCTTTCCACAGATGAGTGCAGTAGCTCCTCACAACTTTATAAGGTGGATTTTAAAGCTCCTATTTAATAGTGGAGTCATCCAAGGTCAAGTATGCAAGGAGTGAAGCAAGCCAGAATGCCAGCAGCCTGTGCGTTGACAACAAAGCCCTCAAATGTTTAATGGAGCAGTAACGGAGTTGCAGTTTTTGCTTTTAGTGAGACACAATCTCAGAGTGAAGCCGAAGCTAACCTTTAACTAACCATTCCCCTTTGCCTCCCAGGTGCTGGGATTACAAGCAGAAGCCGAATGCCTTTTTTACTTGTTATGTAGGCCTAGGGATCACGGCCGCTGTTTTTAAAAGCAGTTTTTTTTTCTTTTCTCTATTTAGATACAGTATCGTTCTTCGATTTTACTGTTTACGTCCATTCCGCTTATAATTGATGAATGGGAGGAGATTACTATTTTCATGCCGAGTGATATTCCGAATCTAAACCAGCAGTCAACTGCCGCCAAACGACGCGGGCTTTGTGCCTCTGCGGCACCCCGCGGGTGTCCTTCCGCGACAGCCTGCCTTTCCGAGAATCCGTGTTCTTGCGCGAAAAAAAAAAAAAAAACTATATTTCCCAGAGGCGTCCGCGGCCGAGAGCGCGGGCTCGACCAACCCTTCCTTCCTTTACCCATCCCCCCCCACCGTCGCAGCGTGATGATGCAAACGCGTCGGGCGCCGAGGACTGACGGTGTTCTGGCTCGCGACCGCGGCGGCGGCCTCAACAGCGGTAATAGGCGCAGGAGCGGCGGCGGCGGCTGCGACGACTGCAGGGACGACGACGACGGCGGCGGCGGCGGCGGGGCGGGCGCAGCGCGCACAGGGGAGGGGTAGGCGGGCGGCGCCAGCGGCCGGGACTGCGGCAGCGACGGCCAGGGCGGCTGAAGAGGATCCTCTAGCAGCCGGCGGTCGAGCTAGGCCTCAGCGGCGCCCGGAGCTGCTCGCGCCGGCCTCGGCGGGAGATCTCCATAGAGACGGTGACAAACACAGACGCGGGGGTCCGCACGCGGCCGGCGGCCCGCAGCCAGCTCGGGGCCCTCAGCCGCCGCCACCGCCTTCCTCGCCGCCGGCGTGCGCGCACTCTCAGTTCCCGCTCGCTCCCTCGCGGTTCTCGCTGTGTCTGTGTGTCGCCTAGGGCCGGGCGGGGGAGGCCCTCAGGCCGCCGCCTCTGCCTCTCCCGCCCGGGAGCGGGAGTGGGAGGCCTCCCAGGCTCCACCATGGCCTCCGGAGCCGGAGGCATCGGAGGGGGCGGCGGCGGCGGCAAGATCCGGACGCGTCGTTGCCACCAGGGGCCGGTGAAGCCTTACCAGCAGGGGCGACCCCAGCACCAGGTACGGGGCCCGCACGGCGCGGCGGCTGGGCGGCTCCGGGTGGCCGCAGTGGGGGCGGTGCGAGGCCGCGGCTCCCCACGTGGGGAGCGGACCAGACGAGCCGAGGGCCTGAGGCAGGGCCGGGGTGGCGACGGGAAGTGGGCAGAGCCGGGCCGGGCCTGGCGGCGCACACGTGGGGTGCGAGCGGCCTCTCCCAGCTCTCCCGCCCAGGGGCTTTCCCCGGCGGGCGCTGGGCGGGAAAAGAAATTCCAGGCTTCGGATACTCGGGTTTCTTTTTTGGCGGGTTCTGGGGTTGGATGGTATTACTCACGACCTCGCGAGGGAACTAGGGAAAGAGATGTGGTAACAGGCCCATCCGCTCGCAGGCTTTATTTATTTATTTTCCTTTCTGGTGTTCCCGGGTTCTGGGTGCGTGGGGACGGTGGTTGCCGCTGCGGCCCAGAGGGCGTTGGGGAGGGGGCGCTGTTCCCCGGACAGTGGAATAATCATCCAGTCTTAGCTGCATTAAGACATTGCTGGCTGTCCGGTCCCCTCATCTCCCCGGGTTGGCCTTTCCAGATCTGAACACGCTGGCTTAGCTTCTCCTCTTCCCTTCTTAACCGAGTTGTAGTCACTGCGGCACTAAGGCATTTTGAAAGTCCCTCTCTACTCTTACGTCTGGTCTCTGCGGCGCGATTCTTCCTCTCTTCTCTCCTCCCCGTTCTGTATTTTGAAGGCCAGAATCAGCCATTCTCTACACTGAACCAGTTCTCCAGCTCTGATCTCATACACCAAGTATTTTTAATACTGGGCGTTTTCTAGAAATTTAAGTTACTTGGGGCATACCAGAAGTGTTGCCGGTCTCAAAGAGTTAAGCCACATATGCCCTCGTGGCTGTTTATGATTTTAAAAAGTTGATTTCTATTGTAAGTGAGATGTTTGGTTTTGAGAAAAATTTCAGAGTTTAAAAATTGCTTGTAAGAATTTAAGAAAATGTAAAAAAAAAAGCCACCTAAAAAGTACTTCGGTGAACTAAAGTGTAGTAAGTGCGTTTTCAAGTTTATTGAAGTCCTAATAACTTGTTCCATGCTGTCAAATGTAGACTTTGTTTTATTCTGGATAGTGTTAAATTATTCTGTATAGTGCTTTGTTTGGTAATGTTAAATTGCATTACTTGAGACAGTTTAAAAAGTAAAGGTATGAGGAAAAGTTTTGAATAGTAAAAGCTGTAGTTATGTCCTCAGAAGTTATTTGCCGTTGGTTGGGAGGGTTGGCACTGTTACCATTTTCCCTAGATATATGTACAGAGTGCTGAGGATGAGGAACACGAGTATTTATTCGCAAGCAGATTTTAAGATTAAAATCAGGTCCTAAGCCTGACCATTTTAGTTTACCTAATGTACAGCAGAAATTAAAACAGCGTTCTCCTAAGAATAACGAATCACCTTCGAATGCTTGTTAAAGAAAAATGAAAAAAAATTGAGCAGAGAAATGGATGGTTTGGATAGAGTTTAGAAAGGAACTGATATATTCAAAGTGACAAAATTATGGTCACAGCTTATTTTTACATGTACTCAGATAAAAATCTGGGAGAGAAGCTGCCTAACAACTGAAACCCAAGTTGTTTTAGAACTGATCCCGATTTCAGCCTGGTTTCAGAGCTAGTAGTTAAGTCAGCTAAAATACTAGCTTCTTGCCTCAGCTGTTTAATCCCCCCCACACAGGGTTTCTCTGTGTGTAGCTCCAGCTATTTAATTTAAAATGGAAATATATCTTAACTTTGAACAGGTATTAAAGATAACTGCTTATCGATTAGTGGATTTAATACCTGCAGAAACGACCAAAGGAAAGTATTCAGGGTTACATAAAGGAATGCATGTCAGTTTTTGTTTGTCTTAAAGTAACTAGTCTTACCCGGAATTTAGTGGACTTAATTGTCATCTACTAGACGAGCTTGTCAACTAAATGTTTTGCAACAGCTGCTGAGTCATCCTGGATATAGTAAAGGAGCTTCATGACATGGCATGTTTCGTACTAATGTTTGATAAGTGTCCAGGGCTTCTGGGCAAATGAAACCTTTGGTTGTGTAGTAGGTTAGAATAAGGAATAAGCAGGCTTGGCACTATTAGTGGACAAAGGACAGCAGATGACAGGTCAAATAGCTAGTGCCGTCAGTCACGGAGTACCTGTTGACTTCTAATTTCCTGTTTTAACTTTTGGTTTAGCTCTGATGGGTAATGTCTAGATTTTTTTCTACTTTTAGCTTAAAAAATGCCACCTTGCTTGAAGTTGTGGTCCTAGGAAGTTACTGTCTTGCTCAACCAGATAAGGTGGAGTAACTTAAAAGTAGAAGTAACTGGGTGTAGTAGCACACACCTGTAATCCTCTCTGCTAAGAATCTGAGGCCAGGGGTTTTTGTTTTGTTTTGTTTTGAAGTTTAAAGCTAGCATGAGCTTCTTAGTGACTCCAGGCTAGACTGCACTGTTGAGTGAGGGTGTCTTAAGAATTGTAGAAGCAAATAAGCCATGCAAGATGGTTATTTTCACTTGCCTCTTCATCTCTCCTGTTACCAACCCACTTTAGCTTTTTTGAGGTAGGGTAGCCCAGACTGGCCTTAAACCTGAGCTCTTCCTACTTAAGTCTTCTGAGACTTATTTTTCTGGTTGGGAGTTCTGTTCACTAAAGGCAATGTGCTTAGATCATATGGTCTGTTCAGTCTCCTTTCCCGTTTCCATTGTGTGTAGCTGGCTGCTTTTTCTAGTGGGTATCACAGAACACTTAAGTTCATGAGCAGAATTTACTCTGGAAGAACCTGTTGCCACCTCCTGGTGAGATAGACCTATTTGTTTTGCCTCTCCCTTCCTTTTTTGGTGGTAGGTTTTCTGGCCTGGAGTTAAGGGAATCTACTTTCCACCCTTAAAGACAATGACTGATACCCTTCCTAGCTGATTTCAGTAACCATGTCCAACTGTTAAAACAGGTAGGGAAAGGGAGGAATTTGAATTCCCCCCTATCAATAGTTTATTTTTTTAAATATATTTTATATGCATTGGTGTGAAGGTGTCAGAGCCCCTGGAACTGGAGTAACAGATAGTTGCAAGCTGCCATGTGGGCGCTGAGAATGAACCTAGGTCCTCTAGAAGAGCAGCCAGTGCTCTGAACCACTGACGAATCTCCAGACCCTATCAATAGTTTATATCAAGGGTTGGTAAATCTTTTTTATAAAGAAAACGATTTTGAGGCTCTGTGATTGCCAGTTCTTTTTATTATGGCTTTTTGGCAAATGCAAAAACCATTTTTACCTCTTTTTTTTGTTGTTGTTGTTTTTTGTTTTACAAGACAGGGTTTCTCTGTATTGTTTTGGAGGCTGTCGGTCCAGCCCGGCCTCGAACTCACAGAGATCCGCCTGCCTCTGCCTCCCGAGTGCTGGGATTAAAGGCGTGCGCCACCAAAGCCCGGCTCTCAGCTTTGAAAAATTAGTATTTCTCAGTATTTTATTATTTCCAGATGTTATTAAATAATTCTATTTTCTATATTCCAGATGCCTAGTGCTTTTGATAGATATAAAATAGGAAAAAAATAGTTAGAAAAACATGGAATCGGATACGTTTGAATTTGATGAGTTCTGCCCTGAATTGAATGATGAAAAATTCTGCTTAATTTTGTAAATTAATCTGTAAATTGATGATTGCCAAAAAAATTAAATGATGTAAACACATTTCAAGTGGTATAGTTAGAAATCACTTGAAGTTGTGGTTAAATAGAGTCTTGAAATTTTAAGTGCTCTATGCATTTTGCTGACTTTTATAATTGCAATTTTTTTCCTCCCTTTGGTTGCCCAAGTCTTTTCCAGAGTCATACTAAACTTAAGATCTTGTTTATAGAGTGATAAAGTCAGACTTTATCAGTAAAGTGAGTTATTGATGGATTCCTCTCCTTCCCCATCTTTTTAAACAGTTGAATGTGGTCACCCACTTAATCGAGGAAGGACAGGCTATCAACCATTCTGTTTCTGTAAGGAAGGTAGATTCCCTTAGCTCTAAGCCAGAAAATCATATATATAGCACCAAAACACAAGTTTTGCAAAAGTCAAGCATTGTCAGAACTTCTTAAGTACTTAGTGTTTTTCTCAAGAAGTATCAGTCACTTGAGTATATAGGTAGAAAAGTCCTTAGTGTTTAGGAAATAAAAGCTAGGTTTTTGAATTTGTTTTGTTTTGTTTTCTTGTGGTGAGAGATCCCAGTATGTTAGCTTACCACTTTCCTTACCAGGTTTTTGATATAATAAGAAAGCTTCAATTATGTCTCCTATTTCCTGGAAAGTCCTAAAGGGACAGATAAGCTTGAAGTAAAATGTGAAGCCTTGGTCAGATGCTACTAAAGGTAGCTGTTTTATTAGGTACAGAGTATTGGGAACATTGCAATAATTCTGTATTTTCCACTTTTGTGTTCTGATATAGAACTTCCTATAATAAATTACTAGCCAGGCTGGAACTTCGTAAGTAGCACAGACTGGCCTTGAACTGACAATTCTGCATGTGCTCAAAAAGCAAAAAAATGTGTATTTACTGACTTGAGGGGACAATTTATTATTAGAAAAAGGATAGAATGCCTTTTATCTGTAAATATTTCAATTTGTTTGATTGTACTTACCTTTTCATAGGATAGTTTGAAAAATAAAGTTAGTCTCAGTATTGAAATGTGGGATAGGAGATAGCTCTTGGGGGTTTAACTGCTATGAGCTCTTAATGGATGATGTTTCTCCTTGTTGTTTTTAACTTTTAATTTATGTTTTTCATTTTTATTTTTTTATTTTTATTTTTTATTTTTTGGTTTTCTGAGACAGGGTTTCTCTGTATTGCTTTGGAGCCTGTCCTGGAACTCTGTAGACCAGGCTAGCCTCCAACTCACAGAGATCTGCCTGCCTCTGCCTCCCGAGTGCTGGGATTAAAGGCGTGCGCCACCAACGCCCGGCTTAATTTATGTTTTTCAAAAGAGTTGCTTTTACTTTTGTATATATGAGTCGTGTGTGTGTGTGTGTGTGTGTGTGTGTGTGTGTGTGTGTGTGTGTGTGTGCGCGCGCGCGTACATGGCAAGGCAGGAAGGCACACTGGTGTCTGTGGAGGCCAGGAGAAGGTTTTAGAGTTACAGGCAGTTGTAAGCATCCCAACAGACATGCTGGAAACTGAATTTGGGACACCTCTGCTACTTGAACAGCAAGTACTCTTAACCACTGAGCTGTCTCTCCAACACCCTTACTTTTATTTTTGAGTCAGGGTTTTCCTATATAGCCTAGGCTGGCCTGATCTCACTGTGTGGCCCAAGCTGCTCTTGATTCTTAGATCTTTCTCAGTCTCCCAAGTACTGGGAGTGCTGGAATTATAAGCATATGCTACCCATGCCTAGCCTACTTGGGGATATTTAATTTTTTAGCCAGAAAGATATTTTTAAGTTCCTGGAGAACTTGGACTGGGTAGATAGGGTAAGCTTAACCATTTATAAAATAATATCTGATAATTGCAGCTTAAATTCAGATAATTGAAATTAGATATAGTATAAATGTCTTTAGCATACTTAATTTCTTCCCACATGGAAATAACCCAGTATCAGTGTTACAATGAAGCAACTTGATACAAAACTTTGGAAACAAAAAAAAACTCTGGGGAAAAGTCTAATGGCACAAATACTAAGTGATCAGGGAGGGTAAAGGGTGTACAGAACCCTGGAAGAAGACTCAAACAAGGATCAGAGAGAGGGTCCGCCCTCCATCCCCTCCCCCCCAAAACCTCCCCATCTTCTTTCGAAACATGGTTTCTCTGTGTAGCCCTGGCAGTCCTGGAACTGGCCTTAGACTCACAGAGATCTGCCTACCTCTGCCTCCCAAGAGCGGGGATTCAAGGTGTGTGCCACCATCACCCAGCACAGCCAGGTCTTAATGTAATAGAAATATCAAAAGGGACAGGTAGAAATCAAAGTGGGTGGAGTGTTTTAGAAGAGTAGGCCCAATAGACATAAAACTGATGCTGGAGTTAGTTTGTAGTCATGTTCTGAGAGCCAGTGAAGTTACTTAGAAAAGATTGTAGATTGGAATGCTGTTTAGAAGGTTAATGTGAAAGGAGTTGAGTAGAATAGAGTAACAATTCTAACCTGAAGAAGGGAAAATGTATAGGACTGAGGAGTGGGCCTATAAATAGGGAAGTTGTTTTCTGGTGAAAAGGAAGTTTGTAAATGAAGTCCATGTGAGTATAGAGTACATAGTTCTCTTCCCTCCATGCTCCAACTTCTCATGAACTAGGGTTAAATAGAATTGTAGATGCTGTCTACCAGTGCTATGATTTGTGTATAGTATTGGACATTTACTTTTAATACATTTGCCAAATGAAGAAACTAGTTCTTGAGACAAGAAAATCTAGTAAATCTTAAAGATTATGGTTTAAGTTTGAGGATTTTCTCCTTTCATCTTCAATTTCACTTCATTATTTTTAATTACTTAGGGTAGACCTTGTAGTGCCACAGATAAAATTGCAATACTATTTTTTTATGCACCATATTTATTTTGCACAGGGTGGGTGAGGCTTTTGCTTTTTATATGTTGGCTTTGTTATCACTATAGAAAATGGTTCTGTTTACCCTGCTATATGATGGTTTTTTATGTCTTTTTGAGGGAAAGAGTAATGGAGCAGTAGAAATTTTAAAATTGATAAAGGTATAGGTCTTAAATCCAGTAATACTTGTGTTTTATTTATCTGAATTTATTTCGTGTGTGTGTGTGTGTGTGTGTGTGTGTGTGTGTGTGGTGGTTCTTTGCAATTTTAGAGTTCTTTTTTACAAATTAGGATTTAAAGCATTCCAACATTGTAGCTTTTTTTTTCTAGAGAAACTTCTTCAGAACATGGAGACATTTCCTGTTTCCGAGCTCCTTTTATACCTCCTCCCCTCTTGAAGGTAGTATGTAGCTTAGGCTGGCCTCTTATGCCTGATCTTCATTCTACATGTATGTCTGTCTGTGCACCACTGGCACATCATGTGCCTGGTGTCCTTGGAGGACACCTTGTGGAAGTGACATTGACAGCACCCTCCTACACATAGAAGGGAGTGGTTGCTCTAGGGTGGAAGGTTCAGAGATGATGTTCTGAGGGAAAACTTTAATTCTTGTTTAGTTTTGAAGTTGTAGAAGTTGATTTGAGAATTTACAGGAACCCTTTGTCTTCCGTTTGTATTGCAATTTTAAAGTTTTTTTCTTTTAAAATCTAAAGCATCCTCACACTGTAGCCTTGCCTGTCCTCCAGCTGTGTCCTTGCTTCTTCCATCCTCATGCCAGAATTGGCCGTGTGCACCACCACATCCCGCTTATAAAGCATTCTTCCCTGAAGTTCCATTCATCCCCCCCTTTTTTTTTTGTTTTTTTGAGACAGGGTTTCTCTGGCTTTGAAGGCTGTCCTGGACCTAGCTCTTGTAGACCAGGCTAGTCTTGGATTCACAGATCTGCCTGCCTCTGCCTTCCAAGTCCTATCCTTGTCCTTTTTAAAGTATAATTTATCTTGTAAGCACTTTCAAGTCTGCAATAGGAAGGTAACTATTACTCTGTGTGCTTTATAAACATTAGATTTAGGTCCATAGTAATTTCTGTTAATACTGCTATGTAGCAAATTTTTGTTTTGTTTTTGTTTTTTCAAGACAGGGTTTCTCTGTATTGCTTTGGAGGTTGTCCTGGAATTCACTCTGTAGACCAGGCTGGCCTTGAAATCACGAAGATCCACCTGTCTTTACCTCCTGAGTGTTGGGATTAAAGGCATGAGCCATCATCCCCTGGTTATGTAATGTTTAAAAAAAGGGCGGGGGGATGAATTTGTTTTCCTCAGAATGAATGTTATAGGAACCCTGCATTTGATAATTTAACCATATAGATCTGTATTTTTGTCTAGAGATCACATAAAATATTAATTTTGTTATGCTTGCTTTTCCATATAACAAAGCAATTATTGTTAGCATTCAAGTATGTTTCAGAAAGATTTTCCATCTTTTCTCTTGACAGAATTTTCAAAACCTAATTGACTTAATTTCTTTTTGTATCCACTAAGCCCCTCTTTCTGTGATTCTCTGAAACCTGATTAATGTTGCTTTGAGAGTTTATGTCTGAAATTACCTTATCCCAGCTTTCTTTTGCTAGCTTTTTCCCTTATTAGTAAATAAAATTAGCTCATGTTTATGTGATAACGTTGAGAAGCGCTACCATGTTCTCTCATGTGATTTTCATTGTCATTCCAATGGGTGCTAGTAGAAAGGGAGGTGGTTATTCAAGTTTTGCCATAGGTCTAGGATGCCATGGCTCATGCTATTATCCATCACAAAGTCATGCTTGTATCTTGGGCATGCTACTTACTGGCGTTGTCTCTCTTCATGCCTTGGTTTTCTTATGGCACTGGGGATTGAGACCAGGGTCTTCTATAGACAACATTACCATGTTTGTCCCCGACTCTTCATTCATGAAGTGGCATATTCTCACTATATAAAGTGATTGTATTAAACTTACAGATATTTGAAAATTGCTTAAAAGAGTGCCCAGCCACAATGAATGTCAGCTGTAGTATTATGTCATTGTTTTTCCTTTAGAAGTTGTTATCTTAAAGCTAATTCCTCAGATTTTTAAAGGAAATATTTCATAATATAAAAATTTTACCACCAAAAAGAAGTGCTGGGTTATTTCTTGAGTTTGAATTACATTGGATTAGTTTTCTTGTTTCCTATTTTGCTGTGTTCAATTATTTCTTTTGTAGTGCTAAGGAATCTAAATGGAGGCCTCAAGCTTGAGAGGCAAACACTCTACCAGCCGAACTATATTCCTAGCTCTTGTCTTTTAAGAATGTGACACAAAATAATTGTTGAAATGGTTTATATTGTGTCTTTTAACCTTCTAAGGCACAGAAGAATGAAAACATTGACTGCCTGTTACTAAATCTAGATCTTGGTTAGTTGTTCGTTCATAAAAACAGTATGATGCCATAATGTGATGAACTGAGTCTTAGTAAATTTTGTTGGAAACACTTGTGTTTTGCTTGGCGTGACTGTCTGTATACACTTACTTACAAAGATAGATTTTCTAAAATAGTCTTATGTATGTTTTCTCCAACAGGGCATTCTTAGCAGGGTTACAGAATCTGTTAAGAATATTGTTCCAGGGTGGTTACAAAGATACTTCAACAAGAGCGAAAATGCGTGTAGCTGTTCAGCAGATGCAGGTGAAGTTCCACACTGGCCAGAAAATAGAGAAGATGAACGGGTAATTTATACTGGTGAGGACAACACAAACATTGATGATGGGAGAATTACCCCTGAGCCAGCAGTCAGTAACACAGAAGGTAAATAGTGTGAATATTTCGTGACAAATCAGATTTCCATGTCTAATTTTAAGTCTCTTTCTATTACCTGGCTATGGGTCGGTCTAATTGAGTGATATATAAATCCTGTGTGTATATGGAATCAGTTTTAAATTGAGTATGTTTTATTTAGCAGTCTTAAATTATTACTTTGTTTTTATGTGCACATGGGACAGCATGCCTCTCTGTGTGTGTGTGTGTGTGTGTGTGTGTGTGTGTGTGTGTGTGTGTGTGCATGTGTCAGTGTCAGTGTCAGTTCTCTCTTTCTCCTTTGACACGGGTTCCCCGGCATTGAACTCAAGTCACCAATCTTGCATAGTAGTCCCCTTTATCTACTGATCCATCTTACCAAACTGTACTAGTTTTTTTATGTTGTTGTTCATTAAGGGAGGCTGGTAAATCAGTGAAAACTATGATCCTTGGTAATTAGACTTTCAGCTTAAACTTTTATAATTTCAGTATTTTGTGGCTTTTGGCAAGACTATATATATATACATTTTTTGATGCTGCAAAAAATATTTATCTTCCTGTACATGTTCCATTGTTTTGGAGGAAGGTTGGAAGGAAGAAGATGAGATGGTATGTTAAGCAAGGACCCTACCACTGACTGAATTTAATGTGGTTTTGTTTTTACTGTGTTTTGATAAATTTTGTTAAATTTTTTTTGGAGTAACATAGATGTGTACCTTGTGACTGTTGGTGTAATTAGTAATATATATTCCCATCTAGTTGGCCTGTAAAGAGAAACAGTGAAATGGGCTTGAAGAATGATTACTTAGAGGAAAATTATACGTCTAGTGTTCTTAGTGTCGTAGTTAGGGTTTGCATTGGTGTGATAAACACCACAACCAAAATCGACTTGGAGAAAGGGCTGATTTCATCTTTTAGCTTACATCATCCAGGGAAGTCAAGACAGGAGCCTAGAGGCTGGGGTCATGGAGGAATATTCCTTCCTGGCTTGCTCCCCATGGTTTTCCCAGCTTGCTTTCTTATTGTACCCAGGACCACCATTCCCAGGGATGACACTGCCCATGGTGGGCTGGGCCCTTCCACACAATCAAGCAAACACTGTTTAGATTTCATGTTGTCTCCTGTATTAAAGCTTGTCAGTCCTAGATAGTTCCTACAGTCTTCCTTGATTTTTCTCAAGGCATTTATTTATTTGCTTCTGCAGCCAGTGTGTGGAGTCAGGTTCACTGATAACTCTACAAAGTAAATATAAACCCTCCTAGAGCTGAAAAAAAAATCAATTTGCATTATCATGTGAAATTTAAATGTAAAATGCATTCTCAAAACCATCTTAGGTACATTTACTGTTCAAGTAGTATCAAAATGGAGGAATCTTAAATAACTTAAATAGTCCTGAGTATTGTTTACTAAATACGAAGCTTTATAAATAACTTTTGTAGTATTGAGCATTCAAGTAGTTCAGCAGTGACAGAATGTGACAGTTTCAAGTTTCTTCCTATAGCCTTCTGCCCATGTACTTGACTTGAGTTTGTGTTGTGTGAATGTGTACATGTTCATGCGTGTGCCTGCACATGCACGCGCACAGAGGTGACCTTTGTGTGTACTCAGTTGCTCTTTACTTTTTTTCTTAAATGAGGCTACCTGGTTAGCAAACCCTAAGAATGGATTCTCTTGTCTTTTTCCTCCCTAGTGGGTTACACTTTACTCAGCTTTTGTATGGATACTAGGGATCCAAGCACACATTTCCATGTTTGCATAGTGAGATTTCATTCACTAGGTTAGTGGAATATGCCAATAAGGAAAGCCTCAAGAATGTGTGTGGTGAGCCGGGCGTTGGTGGCGCACGCCTTTAATCCCAGCACTCGGGAGGCAGAGGCAGGCGGATCTCTGTGAGTTCGAGGCCAGCCTGGTCTACAAAGTGAGTTCCAGGACAGCCTGCAAAGCCACAGAGAAACCCTGTCTCGAAAAAACCCAAAAAAAAAAAAAAAAAAAAAGAATGTGTGTGATAAGTGAGAATTTAGGTCACTGAGAGCCCCATAGTGGCATATCTAATAAATGAGTCAGCAGTGAGCTCTACTTGTGGGGATCTGCCTAATTTATACTATCATGATTTATAGTTGTCATAGAAATATAGAGCATTGATGACTGATGTGAATCTGTAAATCATAGAATTGTCTCATCCTATGCTTTTTGTCTAGTTTGGTGTGGAGGGAGGGGAAGGAACCGTTTGTAAGTGATAAAACTTTGCTAGATTTAGTAGATGTCTGCTCATGCTAGAAATGGTCCTGTCACTTTTACCTATAGGATAAATGGATGCAAGGATCAGAGAATGGGATAGGTGAAAAGCACTGTCTGCTAGAATGAGTTTCAATAACTGGAGCACTTGTACCGTAAGACACATTTCAGGGCAGATGAGATGAATTCAGGCACTTGTCTACCAGTCCTGACAGCCTGAATTAAGTCTCCAGGACACGATGGTGGAAGGAGAGGACTGACTCCTAAGTTTTCCTCTGATCTTCACAAGAGGACTATGGCATGTGTATGTACACACACAAACATATACCCATAAATACAATAAATACATGTATTAGAATACAGATCATAGAGAAATTGGAATATTTGTAATCTTTATTGTTTGTGTGTGTTTTGTCTTTCCTAGTGGCTGAATCCAGAGCCAAGTGCTCCAATACTAAGCTACATACCCATCTTGTTTAATTTTTAGGTTTTTCTTTTTTGTTTTTGTTTTTGAGGCAGGGTTTCTCTATGTAGCTTTATAGACCAGGCTATAGCTTATAGATCCTCTGCCTTCTGAGTGCTGGGACTAACAGCATGTGTCACTATGCCCAACCATTTTTTTCCCCCGAGACAGGGTTTCTCTATTGTTTTGGAGGCTGTCCTGGAACTTGCTCTGTAGACCAGGCTGGCCTCGAACTCACAGAGATCCGCCTGCCTCTGCCTCCCGAGTGCTGGGATTAAAGGCGTGCGCCACCAACGCCTGGCTATGCCCAACAATTTTTACAGGGGGTATTGCTTATGCTAGACAAGTTTTTGTGATGTTTGAATGCCAATACAAGTAGATTTCTAAATTTTAGCTTTGATGTCCAGGCTGACACTAAATGTGTAGATGTGGTAAAGACTGCTTTATTATTGGGCTAGTGTGATGCCTTTTCTCAGCTTTATTTGTAACGTTCCTATTTTAAGAACCTTCGACGACTAGTACTGCTTCAAATTATCCAGATGTGTTAACAAGGCCTTCTCTTCATCGGAGTCATCTGAATTTCTCCATGTTGGAATCCCCTGCGTTGCACTGTCAGCCTTCCACGTCCTCTGCGTTCCCAATTGGCAGTTCTGGATTTTCCCTTGTAAAAGAAATTAAAGATTCTACCTCTCAGCATGATGATGATAACATCTCAACTACCAGTGGTTTTTCTTCAAGAGCTTCTGATAAAGGTATTCTTGTTACTATAGTAAGCAGTTGTGGCAGTAGGGATAAATTTTATATGTTGATTTTTCTTTTTTTTTTCCTTTCTTTTGAAAAAGGTTCTCACTCTAACCATGCCTGGCCTAGAACTTGCTCTGTAGATCAGGCGGTCCTTGAACTGAGATCCACCTGCATCTGCCTGCCCAATGCTAGGATTAAAGGAGTGCACCACCATCCTAGTTTAGGCATTTTTAGATCTACTTTTAGTTTATATGTATGTGTCTGCCTACAAGAGTTTTTGTGGGCCAGAGGAGGGCATCAGATTTCTTGGTACTGGGCTTCTAGGTGGTTGTGGGAAGGTGTTGGGAACTAAATCCAGGTCCTCTGCATTAGTAGTATATATTCTTAATTAGTATAGAGTGTTCTGCCTGCATATCAGAAGAGGGCACCAAATCTCATGGTGGTTGTGAACCACCATGTGGTTGCTAGGAATTGAACTCAGGACCTCTGGAAGAGCAGTCAGTGCTCTTAACCTCTGAGCCATCTCTCCAGCCCCCTTTTAGTTTTAACACTCCCTCCCACCCCAAGATAGGGTTTCTCTGTATTGCTTTGGAGCCTGTCCTGTCCTGGAACTCGCTCTGTAGACTAGTCTGGCCTCGAACTCAGTACTGGGTTTAAAGGCGTGCACCACCAATACCCAGCTTAGTTTTAGTTTTAATTTTCATTTTTCTTTATAAAAATCTAGTCCTTTATTGTCTTAAAATCGGTGGTTACTACAACTTACAAATTTTTCTTCTAGATATAGCTGTTTCAAAGAGTACTTCCCTGCCACCTCTGTGGTCCCCTGAAGCAGACCGCTCTCATTCACTCTCACAACACACTGCCACCAGCTCCAAAAAACCAGCATTCAACTTGTCTGCCTTTGGAACACTTTCCACCGTGAGTATTAACTATTCTGAATATAACCAAAAAGTTTTCAGTATTTTTGCTTATAATTTATCATTGTGTTTCTGTGCAGTCACTTGGGAATTCTTCAATTCTTAAAACAAGTCAGCTTGGAGACTCTCCTTTCTATCCTGGCAAAACAACATATGGTGGGGCAGCTGCTGCTGTGAGACAGAACAAAGCTCGGAACACACCTTACCAGATTAGTGTGAGTAGGATGATTGTTGGTGAACTTTGTATTACTAGACACTGACTACTAATACCCAAAAGACTTGAATTCTTACAAATCATAGAACTCTGGGGGTTACTTTAAAAGGTTTAGCATATGAGAATATTTTAATTGTAGTGAGCATACTGAATATTAGATTTGTGAGTGTTTAGGAAGTATGACAATTCACTCTTTAAAATGAGATTACACATGTTAAAATTTGCCTTAATCTTAGCATGTTGGAGTTGTGACAAAACAGTATTGTCACTGCTGCTGTCCAAATATTGAAAAACATTTTCACCAAACCAAACATTATCTTGGATATTTCCAGTCAGCTTTTACAGTCATTCTCCTGCAGCTCTTTACCAGTTTTTCTCTACTTAGGGCTTTTTCATAATGTTAAGTGTGTCGCCTTTTGAATTGGGCTGATGTGGTACATTGTCATAAGTTTGGCTTAGTTTGAACACCTTGTTTCCTTTTTGATGCTGGTAGTTCGCTATAGTTTATTATTGAAAGGATACTGGATTATTTTCAGTTTTAATACTCACTTTCATATCTCTTGAACATATACACAAGAGTTAGATTTCTTATCACATGATTAAGTACATAATAAACAAGACAGGTGTTTTTGGTGTCAGTACCTGCTTGCTTCTTGTAATAATACAACAGTTGTATTGTGTGTCCTTGCTTCGCATGTAGAATTGTCAGTTCTTTTTTAAACCCATCCTAATAGGAACACAGTGGTAATTTCAGCTTGTGATTTTAATTGGCTTGACCCCAATGACTAATGATGTTGAATGTCTTAAGTGTATATGGTTTAGAATTTATGTTTTCTTTGTTAAATTGTGTTGTATTCTTGATGAATTTTGAGGGTTTATTTTTTGAGGTCTAGTTCCTTTTTTGTTTTATGAAATGTGTGTTTTACAGGTGATAACTAGTTAGTATATTTCATTTTTCTATTGTGATTTTATGCTTTTGGTTTCTTTTATAAGATAGTCTTATATATATAATCCAATGTCACAGCAGTTTTAAAACTTTCATACTTTTTTTTCAGGCTTTAATTTAGGTGTCATTTATTTTGAGTTGATTTGTGTCTGGTATGACTGCGTATCAACATTGATTTGTTTTATATTTGAGCATTTGTTTAAGTACTATTTGTGGAAGACTGTCTTTTCTCATTCTGTTAACTTATCCCATTGTCTGTGCTTACATTGGTACTTCCTTCTTGATAGCTGTTGATGTAGGTAGGGTAAGTTTGAAATTGGTAATGCCCGTTCAAAATTTGTTTTGATACAAATTTGCTTTGGCTTTCCTAGATTCTTTTGGTTCTGAGGATTGAATTGAGGGTTGTTCACATTTTAGGCACTTATTTCTGCTCAGCTATAGGAGAGCCCTGGGTTTTCTGTTAAGATGTTGGTTTTTTCAGTGACCACCTGCGATTTGGTTGTGATTACATTTAGTCTAAAGATCAAATTGAGCAAAACACATGACAAGTCTTCCAGTCCAAGAATATGATGCATCTCTCCAGTTCTTTGGGTGCTTTATTTGTTCTGTTTTGTTGTATTTTGGGGATAGGGTTTCTCTGTGTAGCCCTGGTTGTCCTGGAACTTGCTCTGTAGACAAGCCTGGCCTGGAACTTGAGGTTCATCTTCCTCTGCCTAGGTGTGCACCACCACCGCTGGGCTTATTTAGGTGCTTTAAGATTTCTTTCATTACTGTTTTGTAGTTTATAGTATGGGACCTTGAACACATTTTGTTAGATTTATGCCCAATTATTTCCTGTAGGTTGGTATTGGTCAAGAATAGATAGAATTATTGGTTCAGTATATTTAATTCAATTGAAATACCTCCCAGCCAAGAAATGTAATTTCCCAAACCTATAAGAAAGAAATGGATACCAATTCTACAGTTTCATGTAGTCGAAGAAGAGAGAACTTTTCATAATATACTTAGGAGAGATTAGCAAAGATATTGCAAGAAAGCTCCAGGCCAACATTTCTCATTAATTGTAGGCATCTTTTCACCACATACATTTGTAAATTAATCCAAATATAATGGTCAATTAGGGTTTGTCATCGGAATGAAGCTTTTGTTCAACATTTAAAAATACGTGTATTCTATCTTTTTCAGAAAAGAAAAAAAAACATGAAATATTTTGGCAAAAGTCCCTCATGCTTGATAAGAGTTTTCATCTACCAGATAACCTCACTTGTTATTATTGCACATCCGTCTAAACCTTCAGGCAGCATCTGACTTTCTGGTGAAAGGCTGAATGCTGTCCCCGTGCGATTAGGAAAAGAATGTGGTTACCTCAATCTTGTCCCTGTTTAATATTCAGGCTGTAACTTCTAGTCTGGATGGGAGGCATAAAAAGGTACCAGGCATACATATTGGAAAAGAAGTATAATAGTATTTCTAGTCAAGGACAGTGCTTACACTCCTCTCTAAAGCTACCATAACTAGGCTTAGCAAGGACATAAGCTACAAGGCTAATATGTGAAATCATGCATATTAGCAGAAATTGGACATGTTTTAAAGAAACAACATTTTGGAGTTTGTGGTAGTATTTTTCTAAGGAAGGAGGTATGTGAACAGTATTACTAGGAAGGTAGGAAGGTCTATTTCAAATATGAATTAAGTTTATTGAACAGATAAGATTGTTCAGACTAGCTGAGCAATGGTGGTGTATGCCTTTATTCCCAGTACTTGGGAGGTTGAGGCAGCAGGCAGATCTCTGAATCCCAAGGCACCCTGGTCTATAGAGGGCGTTCAAGACAGCCAGAACTGCACAGTGAAACCCTGCCTCAAAAACCGAATGAATGAATGAATGAATGAAAGAAACTTACACACACAAAGATTGTTCACTGTTTATAGCTAACAAATGGCATGAAATACTTTAGTGTAAATCTAGTGATAAAACACATTCAGGTCTTTGTGCTAAAGGATGTGAAAGACATTCCTGTACACATTTTACTTACATACACATTGGTATGACATTTTAATTTTGTGATAACACTTTAAGGATAGGAGAGACTACCTGGAAGCTTTTGGAGAGGGCAAGCATAGAAATGCACTACATATCCTTTCTCAATATGGACTTACAAACACTTACTGAAATTTGGTGAGCTTTTGTGGTTTTGTTGTTGCTTGCTTTTACAAGCTGAGGGGTTAAATGTAGAGTGTCTTGCTTGGCAGGCAAGTAAGTACTTTGCCTTTGAATGACACCTCCAGTCCTGTAACTGACATTTGGGTAATACCTGTTACTTCCATATAATGTAAGAGCCAGGAAACACACTAAAGATTCGTAATTTGGATCTATGGAGTTCAGGCCCTGAAGCCAGAAGCCTACATTGAAAGAACAGACTAGTTCTTGAAGACGGAGATCCACCTGCCTTTGCCTCCCACGTGCTGGGATTAAAGACATGTGCCACCAGCACCTGGTGGTGTCTGTCTCTTGCAAAGAGAAGTTTCCTTGCTGAAAGATGAAAACTACATTTACCTGTGGGTGTGAATATATTTGAGAACATAGTTATGGATTATGTTGGTTTAGTAAAATGGTTGTGTAGATTCTCCTCCAAGATTTATGAATTCACCAGCCTTGGGTAGTTGGCTAGGTTCCCAGTACGAGTTTGTTTTCCCTCTTGTTTAGTGGGCCTTGCATTAAATTAGAGAGTTTTTTTTTTTTTGCCAAGGTATGCATACTATTACTGCACTCTTGTAGGGTTTTCATTCCATGCTGGTAGTTGTGGTTCATAGGTGCCATAGCTGGAAAGGGCTATTGGTTGTTTCCTTCCTTTGGAAGCTGGTCCTCAGGGAGAAAGCTTTAACATCAGATCTAAAGCTCTTTCTTCAAGAAATAGTCTGGGTATTTGAAAAATCTCTTTGTTATACTAGTCATAGTAAACTAAGTCATAGTGATGAAAGCGGTAAATTTACATTAAAATTTACAGTCCTTTTGTTCTTTGAATTCTAATTAAATATTTAATACTCAGTGTTATGGATGGTAGCTTGTCATTGAATTTTTTAAAAAACTTTTATGGATTGTTCTATTCCCATCATGGAACATATGAATTTTTCTTTAGAAGAGTGCATGCTGTCTTTTTGTTTGGATGTTTTCTTTCCCCAAGATAGGGTTTCTCTGAGTAGCCCTGGCTGTATTGGAATGCTGACCTCAAACTTGGAGATTGTCCTGCCTCTGCCTCCCAAGTGCTAAGATTAAAGGCGTGTTCCAGCACTGCTTAGTTATATGCTGTTTGCACTTCTGATTACTAAAGTAATTCTGCAGTCAGAGAATTAGAGTTTGATAATTACATAGCCTGTTCCCTTCCAAATATAAGCCACTGTCACTATAATCTTGTTTTATTTTAGATATCTATTTTGGTTTTTCATTGCATTAAATATATACTTTGGACTATATGTTGTAGCAAGTAATGGACTATTATTTTCTAGGCACCAGTTAGAAGACAGATGAAAGCTAAACAGCTTAATGCTCAGTCTTACGGTGTGACCAGCTCAACAGCACGGCGGATTTTGCAGTCGTTAGAGAAAATGTCAAGCCCTCTTGCGGTAAAAGTTTGAAATAATGAAATAATGCAGCAGAAATAGAGTTTGGTGTAAAAAATTCTTAGTTTTATTAACTCTTTTTGTTACTGTAATGTTAACAGGATGCGAAAAGAATTCCATCTGCTGTTTCTTCTCCTCTGAATTCTGTACGTTAACTTCTAAGTCTTACTTGATATAAAGAGTTGTTTTTCAGTTTCCTACCTATTCTAATACTGTTTCATTTTTTTCAGCCTCTTGATAGGAGTGGGATAGACAGCACAGCTTTTCAGGCTAAAAAAGAAAAGGTAAGCTGTATATAATGTTCACAGCTTTGCTGTGGAAATGTGTTTGAAAAAGGAGCTAGTTATACCTTGGGCACTGTTGGGCATTGTGACTTTTCTGACAGCGTTAGGATGAGCAACATAGGAAGTGCATTCAATGTTTTGTCTGTTTTTCCATCCTCATGTTCATGACAGTCCTTACGGGTTTTTCTTAATTTTAGGTAGATAAAATGAGGAGTGGAAATTCCAAATGTAAACTTATCCCCTCATTGAAATAGTCATTTTTGAAGAATTTTCATTATCCAATGTGTGAAATCTTGTACATGATAGAGCTTCATGTTGATACGTGTTTCAATACTAGTTGAGGATATTGGAGCTAATAAAATGTGCATTGTAGGTATCTTCATACCTTTTAGTGTAGTTTCTGTGGACTAGATTAGCTTTTGAAATTATTGTAAGGGAGATTAGTGCTTGGTAACGGTATTGAAGAGGTGTCTCTTGTGTTATGTTTATAGCCATTTATGCATACTCCAGGAAAAGTAGATTCCTGGATCCTTACTTAACGAAAGAATTTATTATAACATTAAACCCTCTAAAAGTAATTACTAAAATTATCATTCTCTGAATTACTTGTGGAGATTAAAGGAGATGTTGCTATATAAGTATCCTTTTGAATATGATACATGAAGAAAGCAAACGTTTTCTTTTTCTTGGAAGAGTTTTAATTTCTAGGGTTACCTAGATGTTTGTAGTTAGGCAAGAGGGATCTTCCTTGAGCCACTGTCATGGTGTTAATATAAAATGTTAACTTTGCTCAGACTCATTTATGTCAGAAAAGTAAAGTTTTAAGATTATACCATAATGTAAACTGTTGTGACTGAAAATACTACAATGTTTATGAGTTGCTGGAAGTTAAAAGCCTGGAGTACAGTATTATTCATGTGTCACATGTAACAAATTTTCTCATTGAGGATTTAAGGAGAGAACTTTATAGCTTAATAGAGGCTTACTCTGGAGACCAGGCTTGTTGGCAGTTGCTGCTGAGCGAATGAACCATGCATTGCATGACAGTTTAGGGATACAGTGGGTGTTCTCAACTTCATACAACGAGATGTACTTATGAGCAAAACAATTGAGTGTGTAGAGACCTAGAAACCAGTTCATTTCATAGTCTGGAAGTTTTTTTGTTTTTTTTTCTCCAAGGCAGGGTTTCTCTGGGGCTTTGGAGACTGTCCTGGAACTAACTCTTGTAGACCAGGCTGGTCTCAAATTCACAGAGATCCTCCTGCCTTTGCCTCCCAAGTGCTGGGATTAAAGGCATGCACCTACTAGAAGTCTTAATATAATGCTTTATCAGTTAGACTCAATAAGTCCTTTAAACCAAAGGACTTAAACCATTTGTTTTTAAAATAATGGTAAACTACTTGAGATAAAAAGATTTGCATGTGTTTAGGGGTTTGAAAGATTTTTATAACTTATTTAAAAATTGTTTACATAAAAAAATGGTTTTATTTTATGTGTGTGTTTTTCTGTGTGTACTTGTGTGTACCATGTATATGCCTGGTGCCCTTGGAAGCCAGAAGAGGGCCTAAATCTCTCATAGATGCAGTCTTCCCCATAGGTGCTGAGAACTGAACCCAGTCCTGCAGAGAAGCAAGTGTTTTTATTTTTATCTACTGGGTCATCTCTCTAGCCCTTGTAAAAAACAAAACAAAACAAAACAACAAAAAACCCCAAACATTTCCCAATGAAAAATAGAAACAGGTTTGGGAAAATGCAGAAAAAAAAGTTTTAGCTATGACTATTTTCTTGTCTAAGGTTAAAATTGTTTAGTTGTTTTGAATATTGTGTAGTTTGATTTTGTGTTGGGTACATGTGTGCTTGTGTATGATAACCCATTGAATCTGGGATAAAATTTAGTCCTGCAAAAATAGTTTAGAATTAGATATATGACTTGCATATAGATTAAATATCTTTGGTTTATCATTTTTGTTGTTATTTCAATCTGCCTATTAATTTCTCTAGGAAATAGTCTCTTGGCCACATTAGTTATTTTGAAATAATTTTTTAGATATGCCACTGATAAATAAAAATGTTTCTTTTTGATTTCTGTTTTCTTATAAGGTGGAATCTCAGTATCCCCCTGTTCAGAGACTAATGACCCCAAAGCCAGTTTCCATAGCAACAAATAGAACTATCTATTTTAAACCATCTCTGACCCCATCTGGTGACTTAAGGAAGACAAATCAAAGGATAGATAAAAAGAACAGTGTGAGTTTGTTTGTTTATTCTGTTTTCTTAAGACACTGTCTTATTATGTAGCTTTGCTGGCCTGGAACTCAGGAGATAACCTGGCTGACCTACATTCATATTGGTTACTCTGCTTTTAGGTGCTGGATTATAGGTGTGCACTACTACATATGTCTGCATGTATTTATTTTTACCAATCTGTTTTCTTCTTGAACCAGTCTTTGAATATTGGCTGTAGTGAACAAAGACACACACACACACACACACACACACACACACACACACACACACACACACACACAAAATAGAGGACCTCTGGGAATTGTGTGATATATGATGCCTGTTAGTGAGGAGTTAGAATTGGTATACCTTTAAAAATTACTTTTACCTTGATCAAATCCTAAATTTGTGTGGGTGAATTTTATATATTCATTGCCAGATAAATTTTGTTAAATACTTACTGTGTCTTATTTGTGTTGCTGAATTCTAAAAGGTCTCAGATGTCCTATCTTTTGAATGAAGTAATTTCTCCTGTATTAACTTCATCTTAAAAAATATTTTTAAATGTTTTTCGTATCTGTTTCTCTAAACTAAGATCCAAACAAAGTTCAGATACTGCTTTTGATTTTTTTCTAGACCACAAAAAAGTTTATTTTTTTTAATATTTTATTTATTTTTTATGTATACAACCTTCTGCATGCCAGCAGAGGGCACCAGATCTTATTCAAGGTGGTTGTTGGGAATTGAACTCAGGACCTGGAAGAAAAGTCAGTGCTCTTAACCTCTGAGCCATCTCTTCAGCCCCTAATTTTTGTTTTATGTACCATAAATTTAAACTATTTCATGTTTATCCTATAGTGGCTTTAGCATATCCATCCACAGGTTGTTGAACCATTACTAGGTTCAATTTTAGAACATTTTCGATACCATTTCTCTTCTAAAGTTTTTAATAACTTACTGTGTTCTCGGGGCTTATATGTAATTACTGTAGATATGAATATTTTGCTGTTTTTTAAAGGCAAACTATTTAATAAAATGAATTTATGGAACTTTGCTCATCCATTACTTATTTGAGGGATATTTGGAGTCTTTTCACTGTTCATTCTAATGTATAATGCTGTGATAGACATTTATGTAGACAAGCTTTTGTGGTCATAAGTTTTCATTTTTCTTAGGTCTTTACTAAGGAGTGGAATTGCTAGGCATGTTTGTATTTGGAGAGACAAGGCCAGTTGTCATATAAAACATCTCACATTCTGGGTTTATTATCTTGTGTCGTTTATTTTAACCTAGTGTAGTGTTTTGAGTTTATGATTTTACTGTGTGCCTACGTTTGTTTCCAATATCATAAAACAGCCAATTTTCTTGAAAAGCTTCACATTTGATAAAATAGCGTAGCAATTACTCATCAACTCACTCATCTTCATTAATTAATTATTGAGATTTTCGTTATTAATACTCCATTTTGAACCTTCAGGTTCTCAAGGTTTAAAAATTTCATCGTTATTGCTATTGTTATTAGTACTTGTATTTAGTCAGGCCTAGGACCTTAGGCTTGTGAGGAGGCAAGTGCTCAGCCACAGATCTACATCTCAGCTTATAAGTAGAATTATCAGGATTTTATATATTTGCTTTATTTTTTTCTCTGCTTGTCCTAAAAATTAGGACTGCCCTAATATGTAATAGCATTCAAACCCAGGAATGGAATGTTGCTGCAACACAAATCTACAGATTATATTTCAAGAGAAAAATGTCTCAAGATCATGACTCGTTAGTTGTCATAATCTTTGTATCTGTCTCCATTAATCTAGAATATTTTTGAAAATAGTGATGCCTAGCAGTGTGAAATTGTTCCTGATGGTTCTGGATTCTGGTTATTCTTGGTTAACCACCAAAGGAAGGGCTGAGCTCTTCTCAATGCTCAGGCGGTACACATTGTACCTAGTTTTGATCTCTTTAGCATTGTTGAAAATTTTTGCCTGAGGCTGTTGGTTGATTGCACTGTGGAGGATCTTTAATTCTATTGTTCTTTCTCCATGTATTTATTGCCTAGCCCTTTACTATAAAGAATTTCTTTTCTTGATTTACTTCAAGAAAATCTAATATACTTTATTAGAGTTACTTACTTTGATGCTTGTACCCCATATTTGTCTTTGAATGAATGCCTATGCTCTTTTACTATGCCTTATCATTTTTGAACACCTTGCTTTTTATATGGCAAGGTAACTCAAGAGTCTTGTGCATTTCAAGCTCTATTCCTATAATTGACCATTTCTTTAGGAAGCCTTAGTTTTTTTTTTCCCCCCTGGTGGGAGGAATTCACATCTCAGAGATTCTGTCCATATAAAATTACCTGTGCATTTAGTGTGGCAAAAAGAGAAGTGCCCCGCCCCCAAGTCGGATGTGAGCTTTGTACTAGTGTTTTGGTAAATACATGATCAATGGTAGTTTGTATACATACATTACAGTATGTAGTTCAGTTTGTAACTCTTGGTTAGCAAAAAACATTTCTAAATTACATATTCCAGGGCTTGTTAAAAAATCACTTAATTTCTAATTCTAAAACTGAAATTCATAAGGTAAAGGACATTAAGAAAAATTGGAGCTATGGATGTAGCTTTCAATGGTAGAAGGACTTGTCTTGCCTGTGTTAGGGCTCTGAGTCAATCCCAGCACCAAAAAAAGAATAAATTTAAGTCAGATATACTCATTCCTGTAATCCCAGCACTTGGGTGGAGCAACAGGATCTAGAATTCAAGTCTAGTTTCAGCCACATACTGAGTTTGAGCCATGCCACTCTTATTACTACTCCACCCCCACAAAAAATTATTTTTAAATAAAACCCTCATTCCATTTTTTTCCTTCCAGACGATAAATGAAAAAAATATCTCAAGACAAAATAGAGAGCAAGAAAGGTAATGTCATTTCATATACAACTGGATTTTTTTGTATTTAATTTGTAAGGCTCATATTTATAATCTTGAAGATTAAGAAACTTAAAAGGTATATTTAGGGGGGCAGTGAAATGACTCAGCAGGTCAAAGCACTTGCTATCAAACCTGAAACCCTGTGTTAAATCTCTAGAACCCACATTGTGGAAGCAGAGAATTGACTCTCAAAAGCTGTCCCATTACCTTTACAAGCTTTCCATATTATAATCATGTGTGCTCACACACATACACAAAACAAATGTAGAAAAGGTTTAAAGTATATTTTGCTATTGTCTTGTTAGCTGTTTTGGTATTTGAATATTCATTTAACAATTTCTGGGACAAGATAATACATCAATTGTTTTAATTTTCTTTTTATTTGCTAGTGGCTTTTCATACCCCAATTTCAGTATTCCTGCAGCCAACGGTTTATCTTCTGGAGTAGGTGGTGGAGGTGGCAAGATGAGAAGAGAGAGAACGCGATTTGTTGCTTCTAGACCTCCAGAGGAGGAGGTAGGCTCATGCTCTATAGACCTTTGAAATGATGGTAGTGACGTGAGACTCACAGGATGGGGCTCGAGTAGACTTGGATTAAAAATTACCTTCCATTGAAACCGTCTTTTAGACTCTACGTATCCAAAACCTAACCCAGGAGTCTCAACTTCATGATTGCGCAAAATAATTTAAAACAGAAGCACCATTTTTTTTTAAATGTGAGGTAATTCCCATTGCAATTATTTGATTCTCTGGGCATTTGTTTTTCAAATGTACATATGACTAGCATTATGTACTTTTGTTAGTCGCTCTCCCCCTCATTTACTCACTTTTGTTGCACCCCCCCCCATACTTCTTGTTAAATGAAACAATAGGTTTTATATTTCTCTTGTGCAGATTTACTACAATTAATCCATTCTCTCATCAGGGTACATTTGGGCTGATTCCCAGTATGTGCGAAGGTGAATATTTATACACTTCTCCTTTGCCATGTGCAATTTGGTCTGGAGGATATTTACCCTTTAATGGGATTGTTGGACTGCAGGGATTGGCACATGTCTTTAAATATGTTTGACTTTATTGTATTCTTCACAAAACACTTCACATGACCATAGGTGGACCTTTTATTTTTTCATTTTTCTTTACTAGCACTTCGGTTTGTTTTGATTCATTGCTGGTGTGATAGCTATAAAATGTCATTGGGTTTTATTTTGCATTTTCTTGTTCAATGGGATTTTAATGCATTTTCTTTTTAATTAGACTTTTTAAAATTAGGATGAGTACTTGGACTGGTGACGTATAGCTCAGTGGGTGGATGTGCCTGCTGCTAAGTCTGGTGACCTGAGTTCCATCCCTGGGACCTATATGGTGGAAGGAGAGACAGGGTCTCTGGAGTGTCCTCTAACTGCCACCTGTGCTCTAGGGCACGTGTGTCTACACACACGTGTGAGAACACAATTGAGGACTGGTTAAGTTGATTGGATGGTTGTCAGCTACCAGCAGTCAGTGCTCTTAACTGCTGAGCCGTCTCTCCAGCCCCCACTTCGGTCTTTAAAGAGATTTCAATCAAGCTAAATCATTTAAGGCTCCTTACCACCCTCTAAGAAGATGTTCAACTTAATAGTTCATTTAAACTTTGGAATGTAGGACTTTTTAAAATGTGTGGGTGTATGGGTGTTTTGACTGAATGTTATGTCTTTGTACAATGTGCATGTAGTACCCATGGAGGATACAAGAAGGCACCAGATTGTTTGGAACTGGAACCATGGACTGATGTGAGCCACCATCTGTGTGTTAGGAATTAAACCTGAGCCCCCTGGAACTGCTCCTAAGCACTGAGCCATCTCTCCAATCCCAGAAACATAAATTTTCAGCTTATTTGTTTCTAATTAAGATTTCTCGGTATGCTTATTGACCCATAGTGTTCTAAGAGTTTAAAACTTGTATTTCATTGATGGTGAGTTGTTTTTTTGTGGTACATGTGATTGTGGACTCATGTGCCAGGGTTCATGTATAGATGTCACAGGACAACCTCAGACATTGATGTTTTGCTTTCCACTTTGTTTGAGACAGGGTCTTTTTGTTCTCAGCTGTGCTTGCTATGGTAAGATGGCTGGCACATTCTGGAAATTCCTGTCTTTGTCTCCCATTTTGTCATGGGATCCTAGCATTTTGTTTACCTGCCTCTGGCTTTATGTGGATTTGAATTCAGGTTCTCACACTGGTCAAATAAGTGTTTTTTGCTAGTCATCTCACTAGTTCAGCTTATGTCTGGCTTAAAGTTGGATTTCATATTGGTTGGCGTTTGGTTTTACAGCTTGTTGTAGAAGTGACAGATTTTTCACTCTGTCATTTTCCCAGTTAGTTTTGCAGTTGTGCATTTTCGAGCACCAGACTGAAAACTTGGGCAGTTTGTGCATTGGGGCCCGCTGTGCTGTGCTCTGCCAGGAGAGATGGTAGTATAGACACTGAGTAAGGGCTTTGACTCTTTTGCTGGTCTGGAGATTGTTTCTGATTGTCACTGGAGTTTTGTGAATTGACATGTCCTAACTTCTTGAAAGAAACCTTGAGCTTTAAATGCCCTTTGATTATAAAATGTGTAGTTTGTAGTTTTTATGGCATACTGATTTTCTTTTTTAAAATAAATTTTCTGTGTTTGTGTGTGGGGGTCATGTGCACTTGGTTGTACTCCAACCATGTATGTATGTATGGCTTTGTTTCATTGTGGAACCATGAGTATGGTACAGAGGAAGACATTTCTTTCCCATTTAAAGAGTACTTATTATTACTGAGAGAGAGACAGAAGAGAGCACATGTGTCATGGTACATGTCTGGAAGTTGGTAGACAACTTGTAGGAGTTGGTTCTCCTCTTCCACTGTGGGCTCTGGGGATAGAACTCAGGCTGTCAAGCTTCTGCAGCAAGCAGTTTTCTACCTATTTAGCCAACTTGCTGGCTCCCCTCTCGTTTTTATAAAACAGTGCTGAAATTAGGTTACATGGCAGTTGGTGGCACTACTGGGAATTTAAGTCTTTAGGTTTTTAACTCAAGAGCTCTTGTTAATATTGCATGGGGCCTAATTTCTTCCTGTTAAACTTGCTCATAACTATGCAATTTTCCTTGAAAATAAGATAAAAGCATGGCGTGAAAGATGACATCATTACAAAATATGCTATGTTTTAGGAAGTGGAAACACCAGTGTTACCGCAGATCTCTCTGCCAATCAGCAGCTCTTCATTGCCTACCTTCAGTTTTAGTTCCCCCGTGGTCTCTGCTTCCTCATCATCACCGGTCAGTCCACCTCAGCCATTACCAAACAAGGTACAGAACCACTGTGTGAGTGAGGTGACTTCTGTTCTTACTCCTTTTTAATCCAATACTTTTTTAAAAGTAGTTTTCCATTGTAAAAATCAGTAACTTGAAAAAGAAAAAAATTGGAAAATATATTAGGGAGTTGGTACTGGGAATTGATTATAGGGCCCTTTTCATGTTGGGAATGCCCTCCTCCACTCCAAGAAGTGAAAACTTTTGATGTTTTATTTTTTGAAATGTATATTTACAGTGGTAGTATTCCAATTTCATACAGTCTGTGCACTAGACCCAAAGTGAGAAAGTTGGCCTCCAAACAGTATTCCCAGTTCAGGAAAAAGCAGTTGCTAGTCAGTGTTTTAGGAAGTCAAGTGTTTTAAATTTAAGTAGAAAGTGTACTTCTGTTTCTTGGAAATACTTTTCTTAAAAAAATAATGTCTTTGTGTCATTTCTCACTACTATGAAAAACCTTAGGTACAAACCTCTCTGGGCAGCACTGGCAGTCCTGTGTTCACATTTTCATCTCCCATTGTAAAGTCTACGCAGGCAGATGTGCTACCTCCAGCATCTGTAAGTACCAAACAGAGAGACTTCATGATTTCAAAGCCAAAGCGTTTTGTTTTTAAATCAGACCTAGATTTATTGGTAGTAAAACACTTTTCCAAGTTAAAATTTTGGTGTACAGCAAACCAATGTTTTGTACATATTTAGTGTGTTTATGCATTTTCTTCTGTCTTTGTGCAGTCACTGTCATTTGTGCAGTTACAGTGAAGATGTTTTCATTAGTACTTTTCCAGTTATCTCCAAAGAAGGACATTCATTTGTTTTCATTTATACTCCACAAATTTAACATGGCTTCGATATAGTATATAGTCAGGGTTCCCTTGTAGCTTCAGACTGTCCTATAATGCTGATTAATTGCTCTCTGTTATAGATTAGTTGAAAAGACTTTGGCAGTTGCATCATACTGTAATTAAAATCTCTTGAATTAATCTTGAACAATTCTGCTTGGGGTATTGTTACAAAGTATATATTTGTTTCTTTGTAATTTGGAACTATTTGGGTAAGAATAATATATACATTTAATGTTCCTGTTCTCTAAACTTCCATCATATGTATCATCTTTGTATACTGTCTTTAGGGTTTTTGCTTGTTTTGGTTTTTGAGAAAAGATCTCACTGTGTAGCCCTAGCTGGTCTGGAGCTCATTATGTAGACTAGGCTGATCTTGAACTCACAGTGACATCACCTGCCTCTGCTTCCCAAGTGCTGGGATCAGAGGTTACACTTGGCTTGTTTTCAGATTTTTGATTGTAGACTTGGTTTTTGTCAGAGCTAGGTAGGTGTTCTGTAATGTAATTTTCTTTCCACCTTGTCCCCCAAACCTCCTGTTTATAAGATGATGTTCAAAAGATCAGGACCTGGGGATTAGGATCTCTTGACTAATGCTTTGAAGGAAGAAAATGCATAAAGATTTTACAGTGTTGCCAAACTGACATGCCATGCTATTAATATAAGTTTTTATTCACTACAGTTTTCCATTCATTTATTCGAAATAGTATCTCATTATGTTGCCTAGGCTGACTTCAAACTAGGATCAAGTACTTCTTTCTTAGATTCCTGATGTGGGACTAGAGCTATGCATCAAGGTATTAGGTACTAGGTTCATGAATTTTAAGTTTGGGAATTGCAAAATATGAAAAGCTATCTCATTTATAACCACTGAAATTTATTATACCTTTTGATTTAATGTAAAACTAAGTAGTTCTTTGTTTCATAATATTTTGACAGCTGTAAACTATATTCTCTTTATAGATTGGATTTACATTTAGTGTGCCTGTTGCAAAAACAGAACTTTCTGGCTCTAATAGTTCTTCAAAACCAGTTTTAAGTAGTTCAGGTAAGTGAAAAGTATGTTTCATAGTCTTTACGAAATAAAACCAAACCTACATGTTAGGGGATCACTTCAAATTCTCCTTTGGTCATTCTTGAGAGTGCTTTCATTTGAAGGAAATAAGTTCTGAAAAGTCACAATAAAATGCAGTTTCAAACAAAAGCACAAAACAAAAGAACATGAGGAGGTCATGATTAATTACTTTGTGAAAGGAGCTAGTTTTTTTAATTCCAGTTTCTGTCACGTTGAGTAATTCATTTGCTTTTCCTGAAAGGGGTGGCTCGTAGAAGCCCTTGGGAGACTGAGGCAGGAGGAATAAAGTTTAAGGCCAACCTAATGACATACCACTGTGTTAAAGCTAGCTTTGGCTACATGTATCTTAAGCAAAATTAGGGGACTGGAGAGTGGCTCAGCAGTTGAGAGCACTGGCTCTCTTACAGAGGACCTGGATTTATTTCCTAACACTTACATGGCTGTTTACAGTCACCTGTAATTCCAGTGCCAGGGCATCCTGACTTCATTTTTTGGCCTCGATAGGCACCAGGCATACACATAGTGCATGTACATATCTGCAGGCAAAGCATACACATAAAATAATAAGTATATAAGAGAAAACTATTAAAAATTACTTTGCCTTATGTTTGCTAAAATCAGTGAGGTTACTAAACATGAAAGCAAAGTCTGACAATCACTCATCCAGCCATTATCAGCAGCTGCTTATCTCTAGATGCAAATCTTATTTTTTAATAATCTGCTTTACCACAGTTATACTTCATGAATAATTTTTGTGGACTGTATAGGATTCTGTTGTCTACACTATAATTTATCCTTATTATTGAGTATTGTAACACATTTTTCAATATTATAACTGAAGGATGTTTTTAATGATAGTATGAATTTCTAGATGTGAAACCAGTTAAAAAATTACTTTGGTTTGTTTTTTAAAGTGCTGTTTGATCAGGTATATTGTTTTAGGTATTGGACAAACTTCCCGTTTGTTATATCTGGCTCATGCTTCAGTTTGTCTTCCAGAGAACTCATTGGCTGACTGTTATCTTTATTATCTCTATTACCTTTTTCTCTGTGGGGTTTGTGTGGGAATGTACAATGTAAGAAAGTGTTTTTACTTTTGCAATGGCAGATTATGACAAAGAAAAAAAAAAGCTTTGCTCTTTGTTACTTTTGAATTGCAGTGACTTTTTCAGAGTTTTAGAAACTGATCAAAAAGTTGTTTTTGAAAATCCTTTTAACTTGAATCCACTGATTTTTTTTCTTCCTTAATAACTTTTATGATTAAAAATTACAGCTCAAGATAGCATTGTAGTGAATAGTTCAAGCTATAAGAAGCGAAGTGCCACATGTGAGGACCCTTTTACTCCTGCAAAGATCCTGAGAGAAGGAAGTGTTCTAGATATTTTGAAAACTCCTGGTAAGTGAGTGACTGCCCTTGTGATAGTAAAAATCTCTATTGCAAACTTACGGTGTCATGAATGTTGTTACAATTTAAGTTTTAAAAAATTACAGGTAAATGCATAGTAAGGTGACTTGTGAATCTAGTAGGTATTGTGCCATATAAATTCTTTCATGACAACTGTATTAAAAACTTTTAATTTTTTTTGTCATTCAAGGATTCTATTAATAGGGAAATGTGTTTCTTTAAGTAGTGAATGTAGAAAAAAATGTCACCTTTTACTGTCTTTTTTATATTGTGCCTTTTCTCTGATGAAAACATTCAACTACCACCACATATTATTCTGTAGTTTGGTGTATGAGGCTAAGTTTGCCAAAGTAACCTATTTGAAGGATAATGCTCAGACATTAAAGTTAGTAGTTAGTGCAATGTTTCTTTTTCTTTTTCTTTTTTCTTTTTTTTTTTTTTTTTGGTTTTACGAGACAGGGTTTCTCTGTATTGTTTTGGAGGCTGTCGGTCCAGCCTGGCCTCGAACTCACAGAGATCCACCTGCTTCTGCCTCCCGAGTGCTGGGATTAAAGGTGTGTGCCACCACCGCCCGGCTAATTAACGTTTTTTTGTTGTTGTTGTTGTTGTTGTTGCTTGTTGGTTTGATTTGGTTTGGTTTGGTTTTTATTAGTCAGGGTTTCTCTGTATTGTTTTGGAGGCTTTCGGTCCAGCCCAGCCTCGAACTCAAAGCGATCCACCTGCCTCTGCCTCCCAAGTGCTGGGATTAAAGGCGTGCGCCACCACCGCCCGGCTAATTAACGTTTTTTATATGTGCTCGTGTATAGTATAATACTTCGGTTTATCTTTATAAACCTGTAGTGATCAGATCAGGGAACATAGGTAACTAAGTTGAAGAGAATGACTAGAAATTAAATAGTACGTTTTCAGTTTGAAATCAAAAGAGAATGTTCATAGTTTGAATTGTAATGAATAGTATTTGGTTGTAAAGTTGTTTATAAATAAAGTAACCAAATACCACAGAAAGAATGCAGATTTATTCAGCAGACATGTTCAGTGTTTAATGGGTTAAGGTTTGAAAAACCACCTTGTCCTCTTTAACAAGGTTCAAATGATTAGGTTGTTTGGGTTCATTTCCTCCTTTTATAGATAGTACATGCTGCCTACACAGGAGGTATGGCGAAACTCCAAAGTACATGGACTTTCAGAATTACTAATTATCATGCAGGACCAAATGTGTAGCTTTTTCTCGGTGATATGTTTTTCCTCCATAACCTTGCTTCCTTTTAATTAAATATAAAGCAGAAAAAAAAATGAGTCTTCTGATGTGGATAATATTCTTGTAAAGATTTGTTACTTATACGGGGTTTAATAAAATGCTGATTGACCAGTAGCCAGGCAGGAAGTATAGGCGGGGCTGCCAGACTAGGAGAATTCTGGGAAGAAGAAAGGCAGAGGAAACTCAGTCGCCAGTCAGACGCCGAGGAAGCAAGATCAGAAGGCCTTACTGAGAAAAGGTACCAAGCCACGTGGCTAAACATAGATAAGAATTATGGGTTAATTTAAGTTGTCAGAACTAGTTAGTATTAAGACTGAGCAATAGGCCAAACAGTTTACAATTAATATAAGCCTCTGTATTTATTTGGGACTAAACAGCTGCAGGACCAGGCAGGACAAAAACTTCCTTCTACAGTCTTCATTGGGAAAATCTGACAATGGAAGGAAAAAGAACAATGCTTCTGGAATTTTGCCAGCCTGACTGATTGAAATTAAACCCATAAGTCATGGGGAACTGCTAGTCATGGGCAGTATGCAGAAGTTTGTGGATTGCAATCCCTTTAGACTATAAGCAATTCCTTGATTTCATTATTTTACTTGTTTCAATTCAGGGTCTCACTGTGTGACCCTAACTAGCCTTGAAACTCATTGTGTTAACCAGGTTGTCCTCAAACTTGTGATTTGCCTGCTTTTGCCTCCAAAGTGCTGGGCTTAAAAATGTACCCTACTGTGTATGCCCATTTGGATAGTATCTTGATAACACTAGAAAACCTTTACTAATCTTTCTTTTGTGTGGCTCTAAAGGCTGGAGAACCAGGTCCCTGATGGTGTTGGTGTATATAATGTGAAAGACAGCTTGTTTTAAGTAAAGACATTTACTTAAATGTCAGTAGTTCAGTGAGTCAGCTTAATAAAAAATACGCTACTTACATAACCCATAGTTCCATGTTAACATTTTTCTTACTTGCCAAAATACACCTTTAATTTTAGTAAAAAGAACCCTGAAATTGCATTGAAGAGCGATTCCATGCATTTGACTTGAGTTTATGTCACTAAAATTCCTATTCGTGAGGACAGAGTAGGTCTTAATCACTTTGTGTTTGTAGGCCTGTCCAGAGAATTTGCCACATCTTTGTTGGGATTTTTATCAAACCATGCCCTCTTAAAAAGCTCACTGTAAGCCGGGCGTTGGTGGCGCACGCCTTTAATCCCAGCACTCGGGAGGCAGAGGCAGGCGGATCTCTGTGAGTTCGAGGCCAGGCTGGACTGAAAGCCTCCAAAACAGAGAAACTCGAAAAAACCAAAAAAAAAAAAAAAAAAAAAAAAAAGCTCACTGTAATTAAAGATACTCCTTGGACTAGACTTGGTGGTGTACACTGTAATTCTAGCACTTAAGAGGTTGAGGCAGCAGGTGCTGAGCTCAAGGCTGACCTCAGCTAGATAGTGAGACCCTATCACAAAATAGTCTTACAATCCTGTTGCAAACTGGAGGGACATCTTTCAGTTAATACTTATGTGACTCAGCCAGAGTTACTGAATGTATAGGATATTAAGACTGGGCAACATCCAAAGATTACAGTTACTGAAGTCATTTGACATGGCTGTGGGAATCCCTAGAAGGGATAGATGAGGAGGAAAACTAAGTGTATTAACAAGTTCATTGCTACAGGGAGGCAAAATGAAATGTGGACAGCAGTGGTAACCTGATGACAGTAAGTTCAAATGAGAGCATCAGACTAGAAAGTTTGAGGGAGAAAGAAAGTGATATGTAAAGATGGCCTGTTTTTATATTTATAGAACTTTAAGGAGGTTTAAATGTCATAACATACTCAAATATGATTGTGTAAGTATTTAAAAAAGCCTTAGTCATTTTTGGATCATAAACTGATTATTAACCTGGTAATAGTGTAAATGTTTTCCTTCCATAATTATGTTGCAATTGTTGCTTTGACTAGAGCCTCACTGCTTCATTCTAAAAGACCGTTTTCATTCCCCATTGTAGGTTTTATATCACCACCAAAGGTTGATTCTCCTGCTGTTCAGCCCACTACTACAAGCCCAGTGGTTTATACAAGACCAGCAATAAGTACTTTTTCTTCTAGTGGAATTGAATTTGGAGAAAGTTTAAAAGCTGGATCATCATGGCAGTGTGAAACATGTCTACTTCAGAACAAAGCCACAGATAATAAGTGCATAGCCTGTCAAGCAGCAAAACTATCACCAAAAGAAACTGCTAAACAGGCTGGAATTGGGACACCAAGCAAAAGTGACAAACCTGTTTCTACATCAGGGACAGGCTTTGGAGATAAATTTAAACCAGCAGTAGGAACTTGGGATTGTGATACCTGTTTAGTGCAAAATAAGCCTGAAGCAGTAAAATGTGTAGCTTGTGAAACACCTAAGCCTGGCACTGGCGTGAAGCGAGTCCTTACATTGGTGGTGGCTTCAGAAAGTCCTGTGACTGCTTCTTCTTCTAGCTGCACTATGACCACTGGCACACTAGGATTTGGAGATAAATTCAAAAGACCTGTGGGATCATGGGAGTGTCCAGTATGCTGTGTTTGTAATAAGGCAGAAGACAATAAATGTGTCTCCTGTATGTCTGAGAAACCAGGTATGTTTTATGTTCGTTGCTTAGAATATTTAACAGTGAAACATTTAATAGCAGTCGTAGTGTTTTAAACAGTTCCAGATGAACATTTCTTCTTTTATCTTGGTTTTTTAGAAACCACCTTGTGGTTTACAGTAAATTACCTACCTGTTCACTTAGAATAGGTTGTGAACTGGTTCATTTTATACTGTACCTGCTTTTTCTGTTTAGTGTTTTTAGAAATACTCCTTTTTGTGATAATTGACATGGTTGACAAATGAAGATACTTAAAGCTCTCAGAATGGGGCAGTCTTTCTCAGACCTTCATGGTTTTTCTTTGTAGAAATGAGGCTGGTGAGTGGTCATTTACAGTTGGGTCATGCTTCATGCTAGTGTCTGCTTCTCAATGTTATTGGTTCCATCTGGAGCCATTTGCTGTCTACCAGATTGTGTAGTGACTGTAATTTAATGAATTTTTGGTGAAGAACTTTTAACTTGATTAGAGAAATGGAGTTTGGTTTGAGGCCCCCTTTCCTGGGTTCAAAGAAGAATTGCTGCAGATTCATTTTTAAATGTTTTGGAAGTGTGTAGGGATAGGGATAGCAATTAACATGTTTGTCTTAGGAGTTAAAAGTCCTAATTTTTTCACATTAGCTGTGGATATAAAGATGACTTCTCTAATGCGAGACTCTGTACTAGCCAGATTCTTTGCCTGGTCTCTTGAATAAGGTCCCCCTATTTCTCATTTCTTTTGGTGTCAAAAGTGAACTGTCAGAATTTTTTTCTTTTCCTTTCTTTTCTTTTTGTTTTTCAAGACAGAGTTTCTCTGTATTGCTTTGGAGGTTGTCCTGTAACTCGATCTGTAGACCAGGCTGGCCTTGAGCTTACATAGATCTGCCTGCTTCTGCCTTGAGTGCTGGGATTAAAGGCGTGCACCACCAACGCCCGGCTGTCAGAATTCTTAACTACAAAATATTTGACTCTTCCCAAAAAGGCATGCAGGAAACCAGAGCTCTGGGTTGACAGATGGGTAGTGAAACTTTGAATCAGGAAGTAGCGCATGCAGGAACAATGGACTATGAATTGGTTTGAAAACAGCACCAGCTTTACTCTGGGTACAATGCCCTGTCAGCAGCAAGATGATGTGGTCATTTTATTTCATTCTTGCTAGTTTTCAGATAGGATCTAACTGTGTAAGCCTTGCTGGTCTGGGACTTGGTACACACATATATAACCCAAATTGGCCTGGACCTAAAAGTCACCTGCCTCTGCCTCCAGCTTTCATTATATTTTTTAGGGGGGAAAAATTCTTATGTATATGTGCATCTGTCTCTGTTTATGAGCACATGTGTTGCTAGCTTGCAGAAGCCAGAGGAGGTATTGGGTTCCCTGGAACTGAAGTTAGAGGTTGTATCTGGGAACTGTATATCCTCGACAAGAGCAGCAAGTGCTCTTAACTTCTGAGCCATGTCTATAGGCCCACATTTTTATTTTTTAAAGCCATTTTATTTTTTTCATGAATGTTTTGCCTATATATATGTATGCAATACCACATGTGTGCTTGGTGCCCTTGGAGGTCAGACGAGGGTATTAGATCCCCTAGAACTAGCATTAGAGATGGTTGTGAACAGTGTACTTCAAGGTAGCAGAATTTGGAGGAAGATCTTAGGATCTTTGTGTGAATAATATAAGTGACAGATAATGGTGGTAATCAGAACAATGGTTAAAGGCAGATTTTAAATTATAAATTGTTGAAATTGATTGGTGTTCAGAAATATATGTGAGGCCTTTGAGTACATCATAGGAACTACAGCTTGTTAGGACTGGGATACATATTTAGGGGGACATAGGAAATAGTTTGATATTTGACTCATGGGAGTGGATGTGAGTTGAATGAATTGAGGATTAGAGTTCTAAACCAAACTCTGCAAACTTAAGGGTCTGGAAGGAATCAAACATTGATCTTGAGTTAACCAGACAGGGAAAACAGTTGAGGCAGAATAATCTCTAAAGAAGATGGCTAAAATAAGCCCAAGTGTTTTAGTAAGGGTACTGTTCATTTAGAAGATGATCAGGCTGGGAAGAATACTGTTAAAATAGTTTCTTCTGGATGTGACACTTATCAACCCTCAGTGACATGGCTGCTTGCAGAAGACCTGCAGACATGCATACCAGTCATCATTCCAGCACAAGTGAGAGAAGGGCTTACAAGGTCCCACCCTTATTTGCTAATGACTGCTGAGGGAGGGAGACTGCTTCAGGTGTGAACCCCCTGATAGGATGCTCATGTACAAGTGGTTAGTCTACAATCATGAACATATGGGTGATACTCAGTATGTTTTTCACACATCTATATAACCATATAGAAGAGGACATGCATTTTTAGAGGTGGTGGGGGTCATGGGAGAACTTGTGTGGATGAGAGGTGGATGTGATGAAGATACATTGTACTCATGAAATTCTTGACAAGACTCAAGAATAGCAGAAGGATAAGACTGCTTGTAATGAAATACGTGAGACTGGGGCCTGCTAGATAAGCTTATATAAAGAGCAAGGATGTGTGGCTGGCAGCTAGAGATAAGGAAATGGTTACACTGGTGCTCAAATTCACAAGCGAAGGTGATACCTTGTTAGGTGGGTAGTAGATCGGTGATGGGCGCCAGACAGCAATTTGGTGGCAGAAGAGAAGAGAACATATTTTAAATGCAGAGACTGTTCCCATAACTATGAGGAGAATGAACAGGTGGAGGTTATTTACAGATTTGGGGACCCAAAACCAGAAACACATACTTTGAAGTTGATAATGTAGATGGCCATGTATTTTGTGTATCGCCTTAAATTTACATCTTCTATTTTAGAAGGCTCTAATAGTTGAAGGGATTTGGACATTGTTATAAGGATGTGTTGTGTGGCCCTGGCTGGCCTGAAACTTGTTCCATAGGCCACACCAGCCTTGAACTCTTAGAAATATGCCTACTATCTCTGTCTCTTGGATTAAAGGCCATGTTCCAGCAACCCAGTAAAAATTTAGTCTTATAACCCCATTCATTTTCTTTATGAATGTGGTTACTGGGAACCAGACTCAATTTCTTGTTTTTGTAAGATATGCATTTGACCGAGCATGTATGTCTGGTTCGATTGTGTATGTGTATATGATGTGTGTGTCTATGGTGGCCTGATGTTAACAGGACTCTTTGCCCTATTTTATTTTTTGACACTGGGTCTCAGTAAAATCCAGAGCTTACTAATGTGTTTAGTTTGCTTACTGGCTGGCTTGTTCTGAGTAGCACTTGTTTCTACCTTCCAAGCTAGACTTATAGGTGGAGTATGCTCACCCAGTGTTTGTGTGAGTCCTCAGGGATCAGACTGTCCTTTTGTTTGTTTGCAAGCATTTGAACCACTAAACCATCACCTGAGCTCCAAATTTTAAACGAACTGGGACTAGTTCAAACTTGGACTTAGAGTAAGCTCACTGCTGAGCAAAGTGAAAGCAAGATTCTCATTTGCAATGCTAAACGAAATCTGTCCTATTTATTTATAAACAGTTAAAGGCTTCCTTTCTAGTTGTGTTTGTGGGGGGGCACCGGGGTTAACAGGAAGAGTGTCATTAACATGGTACTGTACAAGTGAATTTATTTCCAGGACTACACAAAGATGGTACAATAATGAAAAATAAAATGTTCATCAGTTTCCCCATTACTTTTAGGTTCAGTATCTGCCTCAAGCAGCAACCCTGTCTCTGCGTCTCTGTCTTCTGGAGGCTGTCTAGGATTGGATAAGTTCAAAAAACCTGAGGGAAGCTGGGACTGTGAGGTGTGCCTAGTGCAGAATAAACCAGAGTCTACCAAGTGCATAGCGTGTGAAAGTGCAAAGCCAGGCACAAAGTCGGAGTTTAAAGGTAAGGTGTTGGTGAAGAAGCCCTCTAATGCCTAGTTTAAAGTGAAGTGTGTGTGTGGGGGGGGGGCAGATTTGTTTGTTTAAGACAGGATTTCTCCGGGTAACAATCCTGGCTGTAGACCAGGCTGGTTTTGAACTCACTGAGATCTGCCTGCCTTTGCCTCCCAAGTGCTGGGACTAAAGGCATATGCCACCACCTCCCAGGCCAATTTCTTTTTGTAAGGTACCTACCTGTTCTCTCAGTAATTATGTTGTTTTGTTTTGTTTTTTATTTGTGCGTGACACTAAAATCAAATTAGTTGCATCTCAGCATCAGATGCCATCTGTGTATCTGGGTGAGGACATTTTGTCTCTCTGCAAAGGTAATAGCCACGGCTAGTGTATTGCTCTACCTTCCAAAAGTGCTTTATATCTGTCCTAAGCAAACGCACCACCATTCTAGATACTCTTCATTTTGTTTTCCAAGACAGTTTCTCTGTGTAGCTTTGGAGCCTGTCCAGTAAACTAGGCTGACCTCTAACTCACAGAGGTCCGCCTGCCTCTGCCTCCCGAGTGCTGGGATTAAAGGCGTACGCCACCAACGCCTGCCTCTTTCTTGTTGTCAGAAATGTATTATTACCTACCTTTTCTATTTGCTTTGGTTTTATCCTGGGTTATTTTTGTTATGTATTTGCTGTTTGTCCTTCATTGATAGCTGCATGGACTTCATCGCATTTTGTGTGTCTGAATTTATCATAAGACAAATCCCAGCTCTAAAATTGCTGTGGCTCAGAGGATATATGATTTAGATTTTTTTTTTGTAATCATTGATAGAATTATTTGGATGCTGTTGTTAGCCCTAGCTACAGGATAGGGAAGTGCCTACTTCTCCCAAGTATCCTCACCAGCATGTTCTGTCACCTTTCTTGTGGGAGGAAGTGGCATATAGGCCTTTTCAGAGTTGTTCTAAGGCGTGGCTTTTAGGGGTTGTATTTGTTAGGATAAGCACATTAATTTGGTGTCTTCCTGTGTGTTCTCTATCTTTGAAGGCTTTGGGACTTCTTCACCTTTAAATCCAGCACCCTCAACCTTCAAATTTGGTATTCCATCATCCTCTTCTGGAGTTTCTCAGACTTTTACAAGCACTGGAAATTTTAAATTTGGAGATCAGGGAGGATTCAAGTTAGGTGCTTCCTCTGACTCTGGATCTACAAACTCCATGAATACAAACTTTAAATTTTCTAAACCAACTGCAGATTTTAAATTCGGAGTGTCTTCTGATTCCAAACTTGAAGAAACTAAAAATGACAGCAAGAATGATAATTTTAAGTTTGGACTTTCTTCTGGCTTAAGTAACCCAGCTTCTTCAGCTCCATTTCAGTTTGGGGTGTCTACTCTTGGGCAGCAAGAAAAGAAAGAGGAGCTCCCTAAATCTTCATCTGCAGGCTTTAGCTTTGGTGCAGGTGTTAGCAACCCCACCACTGCTGCTACTGATACCACAGTGACCTTGGAGAACAAGGGTGGCTTCAACTTTGGAACTGTAGAAACTAATAAGAGTGTCTCAGTGACTCCTTTCACATACAAGACAACAGAAGCAAAGAAAGATGATTCTTCTGCCACCAAGGGTGGCTTCACATTTGGTAAAGTCGAGTCTGCCTCTTTGCCATCTGCTTCAATGTTTGTTTTGGGAAGGACAGAGGAGAAACAGCAAGAACCTGTTACTTCTACTTCTCTGGTGTTTGGAAAGAAAGCCGACAATGAGGAGTCAAAGTGTCAATCAGTATTTTCCTTTGGAAATTCGGAACAAACCAAAGATGAGAGTTCTTCCAAGGCGACATTCAGTTTCAGTGTGGCAAAACCATCTGTTAAAGAGTCTGATCAGTTAGCCAAGGCCACTTTTTCGTTTGGGAATCAAATTAATACTACAACTGGTAAGTACCTAAAGGCTTCATCCATCCATCCATCCATCCATCCATCCATCCATCCATCCATCCATCCATCCATCCATCATCTATCTATCGTTTGTAAATTGTATTTGATACCTTGACAAATACTGGAAGTAAAAAAATGACTGCCAGCAAATAATGGAGAATATTGGTTTTAGAAGTCTTGAGGAGGACTGGAAAAATGGCTCAGAGGTTTAAGAGCACTGTCTGCTCTTCCAGAGGTTCTGAGTTCTACTCCCAGCAACCACATGGTGGTTCACAACCATCTCTAGTGAGATCTGGTGCCCTCTTCTGGACTGCAGGCATACATGCAGACACAATACTGTATACAAAATAGAAAATAAATGAATCTTTAAAATTAAAAGTCGTCTTCTTGAGGAAAGGCTTTTCTGTTTTAATTGAACCAAATACCCATGGTTCAAATAGGATGCCTACAGATCTAATTTTTGAGAAATATAGCTGAAATAGAAAGCACAGAATGGGGCACATATATGTCTCTCTGATTGGACATTTCATAATTGATTCATGTTGTCAGAAAAATTTTATGTTAAATTTCAGTTACAAATAATTAATGGAAATCAGGTAATTTGGGGGACTAAAAGGGGTCACAAAAGCCCATTAAAAAGCTAAAGAAGGGGGAAGGAAAGCTAGAGAAGGTTGTTGAAGTAAAGCCTTTTGCTTGGTGGAGTAGTAGGAAGAGAACATCATCTAGCTTGTCCCATTACTGTAATGGGGTTTCTCAGAGCGGTGTTAAGGTTGGACAGCTGCATCTGTAAGTAACTTGGAAATTGAATGGTATAGGGAAACATTAGGAAATTGACATGGATGGCTCCTGTATGTAAAATAAGACAATGAGGCTGGAGAGAAGGGCTCAGCAACCATGCATGCTGTCCTTTAAAGAGGATACAAATTTGGTTCCCAGTGTGCATTTCAGGTGGCTTAAAACTGCCAATAGCTCCAGCTCTACACAACACACTGAGTTAAAAGTTAAGATGAATAGACATTGACCTTAGAAATGGAAGCTGGCCATTAATTCAGTGGTAGAAGGAACACTCTTCAAGGCTTGTACAAAGCCCTGGGTTTTATCCCCAGCACTAAACAGTCCTCTACAAATGGAATAACCTTGAACCATTTTGTAACTAGCCAAAATTGATCAGACATAAAAGCAAAATGTAGCTATTTTCAGGCATGAAAAGATTGTAAATTGGACACTTTATTGTTAACACCTTTGAAAAGTAATTTGGAAACAGTAATCAACCCTAAAATGGGAAATTCACATAACCATGAGTAGTTTTTTCATACTTGGTATTTACTTGGAAATTTAAAAATAACCTATAAGGAAAGTCAGGATTAAAATTATTTATCATTTGAAATGGGAAAAACATGAGATGCTCTAATCATATTTGATTATGAACTCTTACTTTCACCTGTAACACTTGCCCATCCCATCTCTTGTGCACTGTTGGAGCTGAGATACTGGGAAGGTAGAAAGGAAAGCTGTCAGGTTGTTGACTTATGATTACCATGTAAATATCAGAACTCCAAGTTGGCAGTCAGTAGTTGTACATCATATACATGACTTGTATTTTCTAAATTGCTCCAATTTACAGTGGTGGTAATGCTGAGTAAGCACAAGAGCATAGAAGGTGAACTCTTTTGTGGGGAAAGAATTTAGGGTGCCACAATGTGACATTGTGTACTACTTAGTAAGGGTTAGCAAATGCTGAAGTGCTGTGAGCAGGTTTATTCGTGTGGATAAAGTTAGGGTGCTACTACAATAATATGACCAACTGTACAGTCAAAACACATAAAAGTGCACCTAGTTTCTACTATATAAATTTCTCTCCAGCGGGGGGCCCCCCATGTATATACCATGCATGCCTTCGAGGTTATCAGATCCCAGTAGAGATGGTTGTGAGCCTCCATGTGGTTCCTGGGAATTGAACTCAGGACCTCTGGAAAGAGCAGCCAGTGTTCTTAACTGCTGAGCCATCTCTCCAGCCCAACTGAATTTGGTTTCTAAATACAGTGTCAAGTTAGATTTGGATATGAGGCATTGTGTATTTCACATTAAATTTATATGCATAGACTTGTTATTTGAAAGTTGAAGGTCTTTGTATAAAGAGAAAATCCATAAACCATAAAAGGTACACACTTTGACATTTCAGAGTGTTAGTAGATGTTTATTTGATGAATCAGACTGTATAAGAATAATCTTAGTTTGTAGAAAAAAATTGTTAGGCAATTTGTTAATGTTTGTTTGTTTCTCAATTATTGTTTTGCAGATCAAGGTGTAGCAAAGCCAGTTTTTAGCTTCTTGAACAGCAGTTCCTCTAGTTCAAGTGCACCAGCAGCCACTTCATCCAGTGGTGGCATATTTGGTAGTTCCACCTCTTCTTCCAACCCTCCTGTGGCAGCCTTTGTGTTTGGACAGGCCAACAATCCTGTCAGCAGCTCTGCCTTCGGTAACTCCGCAGAGTCCAGTACATCTCAGTCTTCGTTATTTCCTCAAGATAGCAAGCCAGCCACCACATCCAGCACTGGCTCAGCTGCTCCTCCATTTGTGTTTGGATCAGGAGCCAGCAGTAACAGCACTGCATCATCTGGGTTCAGTTTTGGAGCTACCACATCAAGCTCTGCAGGTACCTTAATGATAGGAGGGGGAGAGTGGATTTTGTAGTTGAAGTGGATTCTCTGTAAGTATGCCAGCTGTAACACATTCTTGCAGGCTGTAATCCTGCTCAGGTGCCTTGAGTGCCTCAAAGTCACCTACATCTAGGATGTTGTAAGTTTTCACCTGTGGAGAAATAGCAGTTTATGTTCAGGTTGTATGTATGTATGTATGTATGTATGTATGTATGTATGTATGTATGTATGTATAGTTTTCATCTGTGGAGAAATAGCAGTTTATGTTCAGGTATGTATGTATGTATGTATGTATGTATGTATGTATGTATGTATGTAAGTAAGTAAATGTAACTCTTAAGAACAATCTTTTTCAAGCTGGGCATGATAGTATATGCCTTTAATCCCAGCACTCAGGAGGCAGAGGCAGGTGATCTCTGTTACTTTAAGGCCAGCCTGGGCTACAGAATGGGTTCCAGGACAGCCAAAGCTACACAGAAAAACCTTGTCTCAAAAAAAAAAAATCTAATTTTAGGAGGTGTATATAATTTTTCTAAGTTGCCTTTTGAAATGTCAAATTCTTTAGCAACCAGATAGTGATAGTGGTTGTATTGAATATGAGTTCTCACATATTGACCCATAGGAAGCCTTATGAGCTACATCATTTTAGGAAGAAATCGTTGAGCCTAAGCTGCTGAGTTCAGACTACCCTGTCTTAAGTACACTCTTCCTCCTAGTAGAATTTGTTGGTTGCAAAGGTGGAGAGTTTTGTTATTTGACGTTTTTGTTAAATAGTGTGATCTTTCTAATAGCTTGTGATCAAGGTAAGAGTCTGAAAAGTGGCCTGAAATTGGCTTGTGAGTTTACACAGCTTCTCAGGGGTAATCTCACTGTAAACCTGGATGTTGTTAATTTAAGTGTTTCTTGGCCTCCAGGATCCTCCTTTGTATTTGGCACTGGACATTCGGCACCATCTGCCAGTCCAGCATTTGGTACTAACCAGACCCCAACATTTGGACAAAGTCAAGGTGCCAGCCAGTCCAACCCTCCAAGTTTCGGCTCTATATCGTCTTCAACATCGCTGTTTTCTGCTGGTTCCCAGCCTGCACCACCACCTACTTTTGGGGCAGTGTCAAGCAGCAGCCAACCTCCTGTGTTTGGGCAGCAGCCTAGTCAGTCTGCATTTGGCTCTGGGACAACTCCTAATTCCAGTAAGTTATGTAATGACACTTTGCATTATTTCTTCCCTGACTTTTATGGACTTCCACTCTGTTTCCCTGTATGCTTCTGTGGAGCAGGGTTTTGATTTCCTTTGGGAAGTTAGGCCTTACTTGTGCTGACTTGTCTCACAGCACTTGAATAAAACTGCTGTTCCCTCTGCATATCTCTCATCAAAAGATTGCACTCTATTTTAATCCTGCATTGTGCCGGGCGGTGGTGGTGCAAGCCTTTAATCCCAGCACTCGGGAGGCAGAGGCAGGCGGATCTCTGTGAGTTCGAGGCTGGGCTGGACCAACAGCCTCCAAAACAATACAGAGAAACCCTGTCTCGTAAAAAAAAAAAAACAAAAAAACAAAAAAATCCTGCATTTTTCTCAAAATTGCACCATTTGATCTTTCTAGTAGAATTATGATCTCATGAAAGAGTCCTACAGTGTGGAAGCGTGCATGTGTGTACAGACAACTGGAGACCACGTGTGATCAGAGGCCGTTTTGATCACAGACCATTGTTCTCTGTCCATTGGACTCTAGTTTAAGTTCACTGATACCTCTAGAAAATAGTTTGCCTGATACTTATCTGTACAAGTGGGCTCTTGGCTGTGTGCAGTCTTGCTTCTTTGACTCTTAAATTTTCTATGTTGTGCTGTTGCATATGGTTTTGTCACTGGTGCAGAGTGATTGGCAGCCTATTCATTTGCTGTTGTGTGTTGGTCAGTTTTTGCTGTTAGGAAATACTATTTTGCATGTTACAGAGTAGAGGATATTAACCTTTTGGGGGAGCACACGTGTTTCTCTTGATGCACTCTGAGTTGAAAGGTGTATCTCTTAAAAGGTATTTATTATAAATCCTGCTGTGGTATGCCAGTTTACATGCTGCCAGTGCTGGATGACAAGCCTCATATTTGGTTTCTATGTATTTTCCATTTTAGTGAATTCTTCTTAAGTATTTTGTCCTTTAGTTTTGTTTGGTTATTAGTTTGTAAGGTTTATCTAGTATTCTGGTGTTTGTACTTATATAAGTGCTCACGTGTGCTCTAAAATTTCTCCTCTTTTGTGGTAGCCCTGGCTGGCCTAGAACTGCCTCTGTAGACCCAGGCTGGCCTTGAATTCACAGAGATTCTTTCCCCTATGCATCCTGAGTGCTGGGACTAGAGGCGTGCATCACCACGCCTTGCTAAGATCTTAATTTTTCACATGTTTAATATGTTTAGGTGAACATGGATCTTAACATCGTGTCATTAATGGGATATTTCTGCTTAATTTGTATAGGTTCTGTTTTCCAATTTGGCAGCAGCACTACAAATTTCAACTTCACAAACAATAATCCATCAGGAGTGTTCACATTTGGTGCAAATCCAAGCACGCCAGCAGCCTCAGCCCAGCCCTCAGGTTCAGGGGGCTTTCAATTCAGCCAGTCTCCAGCGTCATTTACAGTGGGGTAAGAGATGATTATATTTCATCGAGATTTTACATTGGTAAAGTTTTGTGTGTGTTTCTAAAAGTAAATCAGACAGTAATATAGTTTGGGTAATAGTAAATATTATCCAATATCAGCTTATGATATTGTAATTATAGGGATTGTATTACAGTCTGAGACAAGAGCAGCGAGCTATATGCCAGGAAGAGCAGAATGCATTTGCTTTTAACAACAGCATTTTCCTTAACTCTCTTCCCCATTTTGTTGCTGGTCATGTTAAGCGGTTATGAGTCCTGTGATTGTCCTGAGCATCCTGTCACATTATAATGTTGTGTTTTTTACAGGTCAAATGGGAAAAATATGTTCTCTTCTTCCGGAACTTCAGTTTCTGGTCGCAAGATAAAGACTGCTGTTAGACGCAGGAAATAAAGGTCACAAAGGTGTTATACCCAACAGTTTTATCAACAGCTGGTGCCTGCTTTCAGATACTGGATTGTACTACATGCTGGGTTTATCTGAAGTCAGATCTGTCTAAGGACTTCTTTAATTTTGGAATTGTCCATTTTTCTTTATGGAAATACCATTCCCATATCCCATTCTCTTTTGAAAATAATAGCTAGACTGATAACTGATTCTTCAGCAGAAACATTTTATGATCCAGCACATAATTCACTGATTGGCATAGTCTGGCTGTACCCAGGAATAGAGCCTGCACGGTGAATGGCTTTGTATAGATCCTGTCTGCACCGCTATGTGCGTTGATAAAGCGTTAATGGAACGCATTGAAATTGTAATTATATCTTGGGAATTCTGTATAGATTAGAATCCTGTATAGATTAGAGGACTTTGAAATGAATGGTTTCTATGCGGAGTTTGTGGTGGTGTATGTGTGAAGTGAGTTGGATGTATTGTGCACAGAAAAATTCTGATAGAGAAAGCCTGATTAAAGAATGGTCCATACTAAGGACTTGTTAGATCTAGTTCATTCTCCATTTAATAAGTATATGCTATTTCTATATTTTCATTCTATTGACTGTCTTGCCTTTTTCATTATTTTATTATGAAACTTCTGTAAATACAATATTGTTTCTGTACTTTTGGCATAACATAAATCTGTGAACTTGAAATTTTAATTTTGTGTTAGACATATTTTTGTTGTTTGTTTAGTCTTGTCTCAGATTTTATTATGTAAATCCCATTATTCAAAGTTGCCTAAATCCATTTGGAAATCGTTAAAAAAATTGGGGATTCTTAAAGTTGAATTTATTGGCTTTTCTGATCCAGTTTTGTTTGGACCAAAAACCAGTATTGTACAAAGTATTAAGCATATATTTTTATATTTACTGAAATGGACTGTGGTGACTTTGGATAATAAGGAAAAGTTTAATATTAAAGCCATGTTTATTACAGTATAATTAACATGTTAAACCATGGGATAAATGCCATCAATAAAACTTTATGAAGCACGTTTCTTTTAACAGTTCTCATAGTGAAGGCACACAGTGTCAGTGGAAAGGGTTGATTAGAAATCTCAAAGAGTATAATCAAACAAGGCCCAAGAGCAGAGCCCTGCTTTCTGCTATCTTTAATATATACGTATAGCGCACTTTTAAACGTTAAAAATAAACACAACCCTTTTTGTTTGTACTCCTAGCCTTCCCTGTTAGTTACCTAGACAATGTTTATTGCTCACATTATTGGAGATATATGCCTCAGGCATTCAAAAGTTCATAAAACTGTAATGGGCCTTTTACTGCGTTGTATAACTAGAGTTTTTGCTCACTTAAAGATCCAGGAAAACTCTTGGGCCAGCACTTCATACTTTCGTCTTTAATGTAATTAGGATGGGCATTTATTGTTAGTTTGTGCTTAACTTGCCACATTTCAGTTTAGTTGAATTTATATTGATAATTACTAATGCTTTGTCCTCACAAAAAGATGTTTTCCTTATTAAGATAGCTTAGGCCATCATCACATACTGGTTTGAGGTTAGAGCCTTTTATTTTTCTGATATTCTCTTTAATAATATTTATCTGACAACTTAAGCCTGTTTGAAATCTGCTGGTGAATATTGGAAGAGGTATTTGGGTTGTCTGACCTCACAGAGATCTTGGCGCCAGTTCTTAGCCATTGTCTAGATCCAAATAATTGTAGCTTAATAGGGATTACTCCTTTTCTCTGAAATATATAGGAAATAATTTTGCTTTTAGTATCTCCCACCACTCCCCCTTTTTAAAAGCATACTAAAGTCATACTAAGGCTGGTGTATATGAAAATTGGAGGGAGATCTTTAGGTTTTCCAGAGTCTGTAAGACTGTTCGGCTCTAGAGACTTGACTCTTGGGCTGCATGTAGTTTTCCGCCACTCCATCTCTGGACCTGTCCCTCCTCCAGCCCAGCATTAGTAAACTCTTCATTGGATTGGCCGGGATTGAACAGACACTTGATATAGTCCAAAGGCCAAGAAGTGATTTAACAGAAATTTCATAAAGGGTGACATCTTTAGTGAAAACTGCTTGCTATAGTGACCCTGAAAAATGAGGGTGGTGAAAATCTTCGAGATAACAACTATATGACCAATTATGTCATTAATCCTCATGTCTCTGTAATAACGGGGCTGTGCCCCCCTCTCCCTTGGGTTTTTACTCCAAAATCCATTGTAGTCCTCAGATAGCTTGGTTTAGGAATAGTAAATTGTCTGGAGCAACACTTTGATCAGGCTGCATTACATGAAGTTTGCACACACACCCTTTAATAGGGTCATACACTGTAGCCCAGGCTGGCATTAAAAGCCTCATGAGTTTACAGTTAACATGTCCACAATCAAGTAACTGACTTTCTTGAGGAAAGGAAGTCCATATGGACTGGTTTATAAAAAGCTTTTCCCATTAAGGCTAAGTTTAGAGCTGGTCATCTGATTGTTGTTGTAATGACTAAAGGCTCTAAGTATCTACCATTGAGTTTAACCTGAAGGCAAGCTTATGTGCAGGTGACTTGTACTTCTTAAACATAAATGCATTTTTTATCAGTGTTTAGATAGTGCAGGGTCTTATTTGTGGCAAGTGTTAGATCACTGAACCACAGCCCTATTAGTTCGATACACTGCTGTTGCTGTTTTTTTTTTTTTTAACTTTAAGAATTATTTTTTTGTTAGAAACAGTCTTGTTTCACATGTCAATCTCAGCTCCCTCTCCCTCACCTCCTCCCCACCATGTCCCCCACCCAATCTCCACTCCCATCCCCAAGGAGGGTGAGACCCTCCATGGTGGATCTCCAGTAACTGTCATTTCATTCAGGGCAGGGCCTAGGCCCTTCCCCAAGAGTCCCGGCTGAGAGAACCTCCCATATTGTGGCATGGGCACTCAAAGTCTATTTGTACGCCAGAGATAAATACTACCCAAGGCCCCATAGATTACCTAGGCCTCCTCACTGACACCCACATTCAGGGGATCTGGGTCAGTCCCATGCTTTCCACACAACCATCAAATCTGGAGTCAAGATCTCCCCCTTGTTGAGGTCAACTGTTTCTGTGGGTTAAACCAGCCTACTCTTAACTACTTTGCCCAGCTGTTTTCTTAGTAGAACTTGTCAAAGAAATAGGCAAACACAGATAGCACTGTTGACATATTTATTGAGACAAACAATACAAACTGATGACATACAAATATTAAAAATAGAATGCTGAGTTTTATTTATAGGTTGGTCTTTAGATACTGTTTGCAGGGCAAGCCCCACTATAATGAACTACAAGGAAATCTGTACATAACAGATGAAATAAGGAACTTCACCCAGGCACAAGTAACAACTGGTCTTTGGTTACATAATGGAGGATTGCAAGAAGCTCAAAGTACTTGTCAGAAGTTTAGGAATACTGTTAGTTTGGGCATTGTCCTTAAAGGAACAATGAGAAACTTTTAATTGCCCCATCTTCTAAGTAGCAAATGCAAAAATTTAACTCCTTTCCTTTGCCAGAAATAGGCATGTAAATGAAACACTCAAATCATTGATGTGAACAAATTCTTTTAAAAGTTAAAAATGAAGAATTATTTTTTAAGGCGTGGACAAAATGGCCATCAACTAGGACGCCGCCTTGGAGAAGGTAAGTACCATGTAGGGAGAATTAAGCCAATGCTAGAGAAGTTGGGCAGTGCTTTAGAATACTGTCAAATGGCATGTGTTTATGGCCACAGAAGCTCGGTTAAAGTAAAGTTTGTCATTGCACTGTTAACATCCTACTCCAAGATCTAGCCATACCAGAATACTTTCCATGATGGGTACTGAGACTGAATCACTGCCTAAGCCTCTTCCCAGTTGTTTGGACTGAATGGTAATACAGCAACAAGACTCTAGTCTTAAGGTGGTTTCAGCTTAGGGTATACATGCTCATTAAAGAATATCTTCATTTCTCATTTCAGTTTGCCTTTTTATAGGATATGGCTTCAGAATGAGATACAGGAAATCAGTATTTCTATAACTGAATATACTCATATTCTGTGAAGGAGTCTCCATTTTACAAGGAAAACACATGGCAGGTTCCCTTTTCTCCTTTTTATTTCAACTCTTGAGATTTCTTTCCTTAAGTGCTGATTATAACAGATTGAGGATTTATTGCAGAGGCAAAGCAATACTTTTACATCCTGTATGGCACAACTTGAATCAACAGCTGGATCTAAATGGATCTAAATAACCTGTTCATAGCAAATTGCAGTATTTAAACTATAACAAATTAACTACTTGTTTATTTTACTGTATAAATAAAAAATACCCTCAATGAAAACTACAGTAATCTGAGTAGGAAACAATAATCAAATACTCCAGAGCTGTATGGGTGAAGCACATTTCAATGTGACTTCCCTCATCAGTGGCAAAAGTAGTGTTCACACCAGTTTCCTGATTTGTAGTGTATGTTTGAAGAACCATGAAATCTTGCCAGGGCCACAAGTGCTCTACCTACTGCTCTTGACAAGTAATAGGCTTTCTGTGAAGTTGGATTTAAGTAGAATTATTTTGAAAAGCCATGGTTTATGAACTCCTACAATAAGCTAGTAGATTCTTAGTGTCTATAGACATTAAATACATTCTCACAGTTTTAAATGTCAAAGAAAAGCCCACTGAAAGTTGATACTGTAATAACACATGGCTTATTTAAAACCCAGGAACAAAGACTGATCTCTTGTGCAATACAATTTAGTGTTTCTTAGGAAAATTATATACAAGAACAAGTAAGGAAGTTTAAACTATAAAACAATGTGGTACATTTCCATACAGCTAGCTAACTGGGATACAACAAAAACAAACAGACATAAGCCGATAATGTACCAACAGAGCGAAGTACAATGACTATACACATTTTCCCCCGAAATTTCATCTCTAGCAGGCCCAAAAGGAGCTTAAAGAAGCCAGAATAATGTACAGAGATGATACTCTGCCTTGCTTTAGAGAGAAAAAGCATGGAAAACGGCTAATATTTCACAGGCTGCTAGTATTTAGAGTTACAAAATACTAAGACTAATACCTTGAGGTTTTGACATTCATGGAACTGTATAGAATATAGTGCCTTAGGAGTTTGTTTGTACAGAAATAGAATCTACAGGTACATTCAGAACACTGGAGCACACACTGGGAATGTTTGAATGTTTCCCCCACATATTTATAGTTGGATTTTAAGACACAAAGTCTAAGCTGAATTTACACTGAAAATTCACATTCCCACCCCACCCCCACAAAAGGCAATCATTAACTTACCTTTTTTTTTAAGTATCAATGATAAGACTTAATACATTTTCATCATCATCATGAAAGTTCTTGCCTCCAAATACTTAAGCAGTAAGAAGCTATAAAATTCCACCACTACTGCAGTGATTTCTAGAACATCCTGGAAGCATGAGGTGAGGAGACTGCTAGGCCTTCCTCACTAGCCCTTTTCTCCAACACCTGCCACGGGGCCAGTGGGTTGTTGAGTTGATGCTCTTTCTCAGTGTCCACAGAAAACAACTTCCGTAAGAAGAGTTGTGGGAATTATATGTATGTAGGTGTTTATAAAACACAACTGGACATTTTTTAATCATTCTAGGATAAGCCACAATAAAATGAGAGAATTTAAAGCTGAAATGCTTCCAGCAGATTTTGGTTATGTTAAATGTGAAAGTATGTATTTGTCTATGTTGATTAAAACCATCTGCTTTGTTGTCCTACAAATAGTTAACACTTGAGTTTAATAGGTTTTCCTTTTGGAAAAGTTCCTTGACATTTAAGTACAGTCAACACTTTCAGAATAGTCGCGTGTCACACTGTAGTGACTTCTCTAATTTTTAAATCAGCAATTAATGTAACCTAGAGATACTGATGGCCTTGATACATAATTTAGTCTTGTCATTATTATTCCAAAGAGTGGAATTCAGGGCTCTGGGGCATCATCTGACCCCATTTCTTTTTACCACAATAGTTCCTGCCACAATGTCATAGGCTGTTCGATTATGCTGAAAAAACAGCAGTGTGATGAAAGCAGGGAAAAAAGAAGCAATAGAAAAATTCTTGATCAAAGCTCGTATGGTGGACCTAAAGGAAGCAAGCAGAAGTAGCAAGTCAGATTGTATCAGTCACTGCTGACTTAGGTATCTTGTTGATGTTTATAACCTTCAGAACACAGTTCAGAATTTTTCAAACAAAATAGTCAAACTACCTACTTTACTAAAGAAAACTACATAGAAGACTACAACTTTGACGTGCATCTGAGAACATCAACAAGGAGACAGCACACAGCACTTTTCTAGTTTTTCAGAAGAAAACATCTTCCCTTTGCTTACCTTTTCCATAGTCACATTTTCCCATGGGTTTCTAGAATCTTCTGAACTGGGTATGCTTACTGCAGTCCTACTTTCTATTTTATCTGAAATACAATCTGTTCTTTTATTCATTTTCTCCTGTATGGGCTCCAGTAATTAAAAGAAGTCTTAAAAACTACAATAGTTCAAGATAGAGAATTATCTTAACAGTGTTAACTTTCTTCTGTCAGTGGCTAGAACTACGGATTCTAGTTCCACATTTTTTCTAATTACTAGTTATGCTTCGTGACTATGATCATGAGATCAAAATGCTGTGTTAAATTACTAAAATGCCTGGTATCTGAGAAGTGCTCAATAAACACTATTATCGACTCATTAAAAGTAGCCAGAGCTGGGTAGTGGTGGCACACCCCTGTAGTTCCAGTACTCGGAGGAAGAGGCAGGCCAATGCCAGTCTGGCCTACAGAGCAAGTTCCAGGATAGACAGGGCTACACACTAACTCTCCGGAAAAAGCAAAACAAGTAGTCAAAATTAAAAAACACAAAGCTGTAACTCAGTAGGCATATACCAGTAAAGTCTAGCTTGCTTCTGAAGCCTGTTTGTATTCACAGGCAAATCTTGTTTGATTCAGTTGATCACAGCTTATTCACTTCCCCAACCCTGCACCCTTATCTGAAGCCGCATGCCAGAGGCCATCAATGAAGAGTACAGGCACTATGGGCTCTACAGCTAAGAGCTGGAGTCAGGATAGGGTTGTGGTGGGTAGTTCACAGAGCACTGAGTATCTTATCATTGTGAGACATTTCATAATCATTTTGAATATGTATGCCAAAGGCAATGAGACATAAAAACTTCCATGTAAGTCCATATAATTACAGTATTTCAACACACTGTAACCAGGAATAATGAGTACAATCCTGTGCCACTTATGAGGGACTTACTTCTGAGGAATATTCTGAGGAATGATCCTAAGAATGAAAAATTAGTGTACTTTCACAAACTTAAGACACTTCAAAGTCAATATGCAGCAGCATCTTAATCACACTATACAGGTGACTGACATCATTATGCAGTAGAAGATGACTTTACATTCTTTTTTAAGTAGTAGGTTAATATAAACAAAGGACTTACGTTGTGATGCTAACGTTTGAGGAAGGAATCACTAAAACCCGACTTGGAGCAATTAGTACCGATGTATCACATGTCACAACTCGAAGCCCTAGCAGGAACTTTCCTGGAGTAGCTCCCCCTGCTCCCCAAATGCAAATTATCTAAGGAAAGAAGGATAATTTAAAAATAATTTACTAAACCAATTTTAAAGATCTTTAGTTTTTTTTCTATTACATCATTTCATTCTTTATAAAAATGTCACGTTGGAGGGCCAAGTGTGGCACACACCTTTTTCCCAGCACAGAGGCAGGTGGGATCTCTGAGTTCAAAGTCAGCCTGGTGTGTACAGCTAGTTCAAGCCTGACAGGGTTACAAGGTGAGACCCTGTCTCAAAAGAAAGTTACACTGATGTGCCAACTAGATAGAATACTTGAGACCTAACAGTTTAACTAGCTGGTAGCACATGACTGCCATCCCAGAACTCCAGAGGCTGGGGAAGATGACTGGCAAGTTTGGGACCCAGCCAGGTTACATAATGAAGCCCTGTCTTGGCAAAGAAAACACTTAAGTTCAAGTGCATTCAAGATCTGCCCTCAGAACACACCAAGAAAGGAAGGAGGCTTGGATATAGTTCAATGAACGTGGTTGCCTAGCATGTGTGGGGCTCTGGGCTTGATCTCCAGTACCCACCCCTCTCCAATGAATTTTTACAGTCTTTTAATATGTTCAAAATGCAAAATTATCCTATTTTGGCTCATTCTTTTTTTTTTTTTTTTTTTTTTTTTTTTTGGTTTTACAAGACAGGGTTTGGAGGATGTTGGTCCAGCCTGGCCTCGAACTCACAGAGATCTGCCTGCTTCTGCCTCCTGAGTGCTGGGATTAAAGGCATGTGTCACCAACGCCTGGCTGGCTCATTCTATTATATGAAGTTTTTTTCATAGGGAAAAATACATTATTTCTACAACCAAAACCTACTTAAAATATATATATATATATTTGGTTTTTCGAAATAGGGTTTCTCTGTGGCTTTGGAGGCTGTCCTGGAACTAGCTCTTGCAGACCAGAGAGATCCGCCTGCCTCTGCCTCCCGAGTGCTGGGATTAAAAGTGCGCCACCACCACCCGGCTAAGAATGTATTATTTCTAAACCTGAGAAGCATAACAAAGTAATTACTGTGTCCTTTCCAAAATTTAAATTTTTTTTTACTTGAAAGTGTTAATTTTGAAAAAATACAAATATGAAGAAACGTTTGAGAAATTCTCTTTTTCTTGGTAGATAATCTAAAATTATACCTTTAAAGCAGAACTGCTTCAGTCAGCAGCTTACCTCATAGAAACACACTAACAGCCTGTATATCAGTGCCACAATCATCATTTTCTGCAAGTCTTCCATTGATGTGTCTTCATCTATTTCTTCTATTATATAATGCATGGCAAACTTAGAAATGTCCCTGCACAAAAGGAAGGGTTTGTGGTTGTATGGAATTAGTTACCAGGTCAGTTTTTTCCTGATTAGTGTAAATCATCAGTTTCAAATGAAATTCTAAGCTGTTAGGTTCTCCATCTAATTGCACAAAATACCCATGAGTTTATCCAATAAGTAGCAATAAGTAAATAAAAGCAAAAGGTGTGATTATGTTTGTGGGTGTGTTTGTGATTAAAGGCGTGCGCTACCACCGCCCTTGTGGGTGTGTTTGTGACTCAGTGGTAGAATACTGTAGAACAGGTAAGATGCCAGCCCTGAGGGCATGATGGTGAATGGTTTTGTCACCTGGAAAGAGGGAACCTCAATTGAGAAAATGACCTCAATTGAGAAAATGACTCCATCAGACTGGCCTGTAGGCAAGTCTGTGAGGTATTTTCTTGATTACTGATTTATGTAAAAGGACCCAGCACACTGTGGTTGGTACCATCCTCGGGTACTGTAAGAAAGTAGGGTAAACAAACAAGTAGCATTTCTCCATGGCTTCTGCCTCAGTTCCTGCCTTGAGTTCCTGTCCTGACTTTCCTCAGTGGGACTACAAGCTATAAGATGAAATAAACCCTTTCTTCCAAAGTTGTTTTTGATCATGGTGTTTATCACTGCAACAGAAGGCAGACTAGGACAAGAGGATGCTAAACATCTCAGCTTTCACTGAGATTCTAACCTAGCAAGGAAAATAGAATAGTAATAAACAGGGATGTCAATTTTGTCGGGAAATCAGAGCACCGCAGAAATCAAACCAGTTACACTGATTCATGTGCAGACTTCTCTGAAATGAAACTTACAACACAAAAACTGATTGATGAGAAGCCAGCTAGACCAAGAGGACAGAAGATAGCCTTGAGAAGACTGGCAGGTAGGAGAGAGCCTTGGAGCAAGTGATAGGGCTTCAATTTCTGTGTGTGGAGACTGAGATTAAGACTGTGGGCATGTTAGTCCATGTCATGAAATTCAGACTTTTCAAAAGAAACTACAGCAGAGTGCTAAGGCTGGAGAGGTCAAGTTCTACAAATCATCTTCTGACCTCCAAATAAATAAAAATGTAAAAAAAAAAAAAAAGGCTAGGGGGGTGGGTGGGATAGGAAGGAATCAGATTAACATCTGACAAGGGCTCTAAGGTTTAACAACTTGACTTACTACTCCCTCCCCGCTTTCTGGCCTTAACATCTCATAAACCCACCCAGTGTCTACCTCATGATACTAAGGCTAACAAAAAAGTTTTGCAAATAGAAAATGCCAAGTAAATGATAACAGCCATTATCCTAAGACTTTTGAGTTTCTCAAGTAGATGCCACACTTGGTAGTGGAGTGGACTTTGCTGAACTGTATGCAACCCCACTGAGATGCCACTAATTGATTACAGAGAGTTCATCTACCACAGGATCTCTGTGCTTTGGAAAGAAATTATATGTTGTGTGTGTATACTTGTTACAAACATATGCCATGTGTGTGTAGAAGAGGGGGTTGGATCCCTGAAGCAGGAGTTACAGGTAGTTATGACATGGGAACTTAACTTGGAACCTCTGCACAAGCAGTGGATACTCAACCACTGAACAGCCCCTCTTTGTGCTTTCATGTTAGAAATTTAGTAGGCCAATAAGAAGGAAACCAATAAATTCCCAGGCAAAGAGAATGGTTAATAGAAACAAGCCAGGTCTGGAGTCTGGCCTTGAATTCAGAGATCTGCCTGCCTCTGCCTACTGTGTGCTGGGGTTAAAAGGTGTGTGCTATCAATAGAATTTCCTACAGATCTCAAAGAACATATTGTTTCTTAAACTAACAAGGGGCCTGTGGTGATTGCTCAGTGAGTAAACTGCTTGTACAAACATCAGGACCTGAGTCCCTAGAACCCATCTAAAAGCCAAGATACCATATACCTATGTAGCATGGGGGGGGGTGTAGAGGCAAGTGGATCTTGGGGACTTGATGGCTGCCAGTCTATCTGAAATGACAAGCCCCTGGTTATGTGAGAGATCCTACCCCCAAAAAACAGTAGAGAGCAGAAGACACCCAAAGTGGACCTCCTGGTTTTCACAAGTAGATAAACACACAGCTTTTTTAAAAGTTTAGAAAGGAAAACAAAAAGGCAAACAAGGAAACAAATAAATCTGTTAGAAGATTTCATGGACAAATCATGGCCCTGGGCACTCATCACCCAGAGTCAGTCATGGGCACGAGCAGATTTTACAAACAAGATGTCTAGGTAGCAGCTCCAGACTTTGCTATGATCATGAACTTACTTTATTCCACTGAGATGCATAATGCTCAGGACAATGGTCGCTTTTATAAAGAAGAGAATAAAGAAATCCACCATCTCTGCCATAAATCTGTGCGCCAAGGATGGAATGATATACTCTCTGCCTGTAAATTAGGGGGGTAAAAAAGGAAAATGAATCACTAACACAGGCTTAAGAACACAAGCCAGACAATGGAGGGGCAAAGTCAAGTCAAGGTTCAACTTAATTTAAAAAACTTACAGCCTTGCAGTAGCCAATGGCAATGACTCCATCAAGAGAACATGTTACTAAAATATCTAATGAGCTGGACATGGTGAACCATACCAGTAATCCTACACTCTGGACCCAGAGGCAGGAGAATGGCTGCAAGTTTTGCTACAGTAAGATTCTAGTTACTACACAGAATCAAACAATGAGATGATTCTCAAGATCAATGAGCTAGGGTCCAGCCGAAGCTTGTTACTCTATTTGTATTCACGTCAATGTCCTTTCAGTTCCACTGTCCTTACACGGCCCAAGTCCAAGTCTAGTATTCTAGTGTCGCTCCTCCAACAGTGGGTTTGCAACCCTGAGTTTAGCCTGGGATCTTCCTTCCCAGAGCACGGAGATCACTGAGAGGACGGTTTGATAAGTGTAGGTCTCTACACACGGGAAGGAGGAGTGCCAGCAGTAAGGGAATCTACTGGTAGTGCCAGGTCTAAGGGAAGAACAATTGGCATTGTCTCACAGTACAGATTTGGAACTTAAGGCCTGGGCAAACCATAGCTGAGGTGTGTGGAAACTGTCAGTAGTAGTAGCAGCCTCAGTTACACATCTCAAGAGAGAGCATACTTGCCCAATGGTCACTCCTTCAAGAGACCCCTCTGCCAAGGCACGTAAGACCCTGTGGGCTGACACAATTCTTATTGCCAGTTCGAGGCTAACCTGGCTACATAGTGAGTTAAGGTTGGCCTGGACTACAAGGTGAAATCCTTCCAAAAGAATAGTCCAGAAGTAGCGGTAACTTTAAGGGCCGTGAGTCACCAGTAACGCTCACACACGGGAAGTGGAGGCAGAAAGACTCAACAAGGGCCGTACGAATCCGGGTCTAAACGTCAAAACGAATAGAACCCTCTACTCCGCCCCTTCTAGACCTCACCCACCCAACGCCCGGTTCTCACCCGCCTGCCGTCCGGCGTCGCTCGCCGTGCGTGCAGGGGCGGCGGAGCCTACCCTGGGCACGGGGGCCGCCCGGCCCGACGGCTGCACCTGCGGGGCTCGGGGCGTCAGGCCCGTGGCGACGGCGGTCGGGTTGGCACCGCCCGTGGCCGCCCCCGGCCCGGGCCCCGCGGCGCTCAGGAAGTAGAAGGGGTTGTAGTAGGCGAGCTGCGGCGGCGGCGGCGGCGGCGGGGGCGGCGGCGGGGCTGCGGGCTGCGGGGCGGCCGGCGGCGGGCCGCAGTAGGCGGGGAGGGCGGCCAGGCCGCTGTGCCAGGTCAGGTAGCCGCAGTAGGACTGCCAGAGCCATTCGTGCACCTGCCGCGAGTATTCGCGCGCGCTCAGGCGCCCCGGCCCGTCCGACGCCTCGCAGCCCCCCGGCTCCTGCGGCCCTGAGGCCGCCTCCCGGCGCTTCCGGAGCTCTCGCGGCGGCTCCGGCTCCGAGACGGCCGGGGCGACGGTCGCGAGGGTCGGGGGCCCCGGGGCGGCCGCGGCGGGAGAGCCAGGCCCGGAAGGGACCGGCTCGTGATCTCCGCCGCCGCCGTCCTGGCCGGGAGGGCGGCTCCGGGCTTCCTCGGGCCCTTCTGCCATCGTCGCCTCGGAGGCACCCCCCGCGCTGCCTGTCACTGCGCCGTCGCTCTCCCTCGGCAGCTCCTCCCCGACCTCTCCGTAGCCACCACAGCAGTGGCGGGCGTCAACAATCCGCCGCCGGAAGCGGAAACCCCTCCCCTCCGGCGCGTTTGCAGGGGGAGCCGAGTGGGTGGTGGGACTGCTGCGTACCATGGTTCCTGGTTACGCAACGCCCTCTTGGCTTCTCTGTTGTATGTTTTAATCATAAACTGTGACATATTCGTTAACATAACACATCGCGGAACAACATAACAACGTGTGCGATACTGCACACACGCACGACCCTGTGAAGGTACCCAATTAGGCTACATTTGTGAGGCATTCGACACCACTCATTCATTCCTCTTGAGAATTCTGTCACCAAGGCCTCTACAGATGATCCTGTGGGGTTAGGACAGGGTTGTCCCTCGTGGAACTGCATCCCAATTACCAGAATTTCCAAGAGTGCTCAGACCTCCGAGCCCAGCGTCTGTTTATTGCTTAGCACCTTAGTCCGTCTTTTTTTCATCCATATGCAACATCTCATTGTATTTATATGTCAAAACTACAGTTTGCTGTGTTAAATTTGTAGGTCTGTTAGGGGAAGTATTTTGTATTCCCAGGGCCATACAAGCAATCTACAAGAGTCAAATGTGTGAGAATATTCAATGACGATTGTGCTGAACAATGTCAACTAGATACAGGCTAGAGACACTTGAGAGGAAGGAGCCACAACTGAGAAAACGCCTCCATAAGAATGGGCCATAGGCAAGCCTGAAGAGCATTATTTTACTAAGTAGTTGATGTGGAAGGTCACAGCCCATCGTGGGTGGTGCCACCCCCAGTCTGGTGGTCCTGGGTTCTATTAGAAGGCAGACATGGAAAGCAGGCCAATAAGCAGCACCCTTCCATGGGATTTTCATCAGCCCCATGCCTCCAGGTACTTCCTTGTTTGAGTCCCTGTCCTGACTTCTCGCAGTGATGGACTACAATGTGGAATTGTAAGCCAAATAAACCCTTTGTTCCTCCCCAACTTGCTTTTAGTCGTTTAGGGAAAAAGGGCCAGCTACGGAAACACACTTTGGCCTTGCAACCAGAGCTAAAGAAATGTACTCTGACCCTGAAACAAGAGCCAACAAAATGCACTTTGGCCCTAGAATCAGTGGAAGAAATATGCCCTGGCCTCGAAATTAAAGCCAAAAGGCTAAAATGGGCAAGTGAAACAACACAAAACAAAACAAAAAACACACTTTGGCCCTGAAACCAGAGACAAATCTGCTTGTGGCCAACTAAGCAGAAAGCCAACCAATCCCTGAACACAAGATCTAGCCAGTCTTAGCTCAGGGACTGAAATCTGACCAATTCCCACACTAGAAATCTTCTCCAGGAAAAACTCTGCTCCTAAGAAGCCCTATATAAATCCTGTGCCTGTTCAGTTTGTTACTGTCTTCTTCAACCTTGACAGAGGCAGCCACTGACTTGGACTCTTCCCTTCCAATAAATCTCTTGAATGAGGTTTGGGTGGTGACCTAGGGAAACAGAGTTGTTAAACTCTGGGGAGCAGAACTGTAACAACTTTCACTGGGGAAGCCCTCCCCTACCTGAGCAGAGCTGTTACACTGGAGAAGCCTTTCCCTGGAGCTGGGGAAACCCTCTCCTGTCCTAGCAGAGTGGTTATACCCGGGAAGCCTTTTCCATCCCAAACATAACACTTACTTATAGTCATGGTGTTTCATCACAGCAATAGTAACACTTAACTAGGAAAATGATGTTCAGAATCAACTCTGGGAGACAGAAAAGACATTAACTTTTGCCCCTAAGCAACTTAATAATCGGCTTCAAGGGAAAGTCTTCCATGAAACACTTGAAAACCTATTTAATACTGTTAGTATTTCAGCATATGTACTGATATGCCCTTGGAGTTCTGACAGGCTACACCCTCAGCTGCAGCCACTAAGAGCACCACCTGTGCCTATTCACTATGTTCCCTTTTGAAAGGGCCCTGCCCATCTCCTCTCTCTCTCTCTCTCTCTCTCTCTCTCTCTCTCTCTCTCTCTCTCTCTCTCTCTCTCTCTCTCTCCTCTCTCTCTGTCTGTCTTTCTGTCCACCCCCCCACGCCTCTCCTTCCTCTCTCCTGCTGTCCCCAGAGGCCAGCCTCCCTGCTCCCCTTCCCCCATTTATGATTCATTTCCCCTAATTAAAAAAATCCCTCAACTTGAACTCTGTCGCCTAGCATATTTCATGTGCTGTTTTTTAAAAATTACAACAAAGACCATCACTATCATCAGGAAACACAGCTCAACATCACCAGCTGTGTGACCTGAGGCACTCTCTCCAGAGTCTCAGAGGGCTTTACTTGGGTATAGCCCTGATTTTTTTTTGGTGGCATATGTCTTTAATTCCAGCACCCGGTAGCCCTGATTCTTAAACTACACTGCAAGAAAAGAATTTCATAGTACAGTGTATCAAAATTAGTTTATTTATAGGAGAAAGGCATAGGCAATGGGAAACAAGTGTGGCTACTAAGGTCTAAGAGATGAAGGCACCTAATAGCTTCTGAAGCAGTTAGCTATGTGAGTGATTTGGGGAGTTTGTCATTATTTTGTTAAAGGGTGTGGTTGTGATTATATTTGTGATTTAATAAAGCTTTCCTGAGGGTTCAGAAGGCAAAACTAGCCACAAGCCATTGAATCAGGCAGTGGTGATATACACTTTTAATTCCAGCATCCATACCAGTTAGCTATAGAGCCAGGTGATGGTAGCACACACCTTTAATCCTAGAACTCAAGAGACAAGCAGATGGATCTCTGTTAGTTCAAGGCCACACTGAGCTACATGAAATTGATCCAGTCCTAAAGGGAAACATCTCACACAAAGGTGATCTCAGCTCTTGGGATCACATGCCTTTAATCCCGGCCCTTGAGGTATATAAGATAGGAGAAGATATTCAGTCTGGGGCATTTTGGTCTCCAGCCACTTTGAGGAGAGCATAGTAGTCTGGGATTGCAGTCTGAGGTTTGGTGGAGAGCAGTGCACTCTGAGGATTCATGGAGACAGGATCATCCATTTTGGTCTGAGGTAGAGATAAGAGCTAGTGGCTGGCTGCTTTGCTTTTCTGATCTTCAGCGTGAAGCTTGAAAGCCAGTGTCAATTTCTGGATTTTCATTTTTCATGTTACCTGTGATCTATAAGGCTGAGAGAAAAATGTGTGGCTATATTGATTTCCTTATGGAAAGATACTTTATATATAGGTGAAAATTTAAGATGGTGTATGACTGCACTAGCAGGCTACATATGAGAAAGAAACATGATTAAGACAAGATCGTAGATCATTCCAGGCCCAATAGTGCAGGCATGTACTTCCATCTACCCAAGAGCCTGAGGTAGGATATCACAAATTCAAGGCTGGCCTGGGCAACTTAAAGTCCTCCCGCTCCTTCTCTGATACATGCTCACACAAATAGAAAGAAAGAAAAGGAAAGAAAGATTAAGGACATAGTTCAGTGATTGATACTTGCCATAATGTGTAATATGTGTGGCCCTAGTTGACCTTCCAGAAAAAAGAGATTAAATTGCTTCTTTTTTTAACCCGGAGTATAGTTTGCTAGCTAATAATACTAGTTTATGGAGATAATATAATTTTTTGTATATGCTTTCTGGATAAGTAAGTTCCCAGACATCTAGGTCAAAACTTTTGTCTCTGTCAGCAAGAGACATGGTAGTTCAGGTAGGGAGCAGAGGGATGGGCTTTCTTCCTTTCATATATTCCCCTAACTTTATCTTTCTATCTATCCCCAGACTGTATACAAAGGCCCATGGTATCTACAACTACAATGGCTTATGTCCGACAACTTGGTTTCAATATCAATTCGGATGGAAGATTTTGTTGTTGTTTTTATCCCAGAGATCAAATTCAGTACCTCATACATACTAGGCAAATTATTTGTATTTTCTAATTGTGTTTATTTATTATAATAATTATTATTGTGTATATTGATGTGTGTGTGTGTGTGTGTGTGTGTGTGTGTGTGTGTGTATAAATGCACAAGCTATGATGTAACTTTGTGGAGTCTGTTTTTCTTAGGTGGCCACGATTGGGCAGCAATTGCCTTTACCCAATTGCTTTTACCCACTGAACCATCTCTGCCAGTCTGATAGACAAATTCCTTCTGAACTGTCTCTTCAGCTACTAAGACATTTTAATGTTTAAATAAACAATTATTATGAGTTAGAGTGGTTAGGCAGGAAAGGCAGGAGTGAAGAAAGAAAGGTCTGGATAAAATACTGTGATTTTTGACAATGTAGACCTTGTCTTGAATAGCCATGATCCCATAGTATGTGACACAGTAAACACATTAAGAAAATAATGAAAGACTAAAAAGAACTGAAGTCAGGATGGATTCCATGTGGGTGCTGAGAGTTGAACCCGTGTCCTCTGAGTGCTCTAAACTCCAGGGACATCTCTCCAGCCTCAGTGTCCACCTTTTAAACACCATGAGTTCTTTCTAAAGAACTGACCATAGCATGAGACTCAGTAACTCACTGACCAGTGGACTATGCGGGAATGGTGACTGGTAAATATTAAATGTTTAGTTACTTGTAGAAGTAAAACTATGTGGGCGTCTGTATCAATGGGGGCCCAGCTAGCTGGAGGCAAGCTCTCTGTATGCAGAAACCTTCAAGTGAGGAGAAATCCTGGGAGAAGAGGCTTCATTACGAAGCTGCTATCTCCCCATTTCAGGCACTCATGGACAGCAACCTTAGGTAAGCTGTACAGCCGAGTCATAACTTGTTTCCTTGAGGCTCAGTCTTCTGGTTTTTCTTTTCTCCTAAAGTTTAACGTTATATTCCATAGGATCTTGCTTAGTCTTCTAATCCAGAATGCTGGAATTACAGGCATGTGCTACCACAACTGGAAAAAATAGCTAATTATTTTTACCCATGTTTGAATCTGTGCTTTGATAGGATTTAAAGAACACCTAGACATTTGGTAATCAAACACCTGTTCTTTGATGATGAGACTTCTTAGTTTTAGGAAGATAAGCAAAGTTGTTTTGTTTTTTAATTTATCATTCTATTTGGGTAATCTTTACCAATGACATTTAATAAATAAGGGACCCAGTGCACTGAATAAAATATTTAACTTCAAAAGAATATGGTTTCTATACTAACTTGTGGAAGAAAACATGTAACGAAGGCATCTTTTTCCTGTGTGACTAAACTTGGGGTGAAATGCTGTATAAGGCTGTTCTGTGTCTTGCCCAGGGTTGCTAAGGAGCATTAACAAACTTATCCATTGCTTTAATCATTTCATGTAGTAATAATAATAGTAATAAAATAATACTTTACTATAGATTTATTGATTATGGGAATTTGAGGTGATTTACATCTGTATCTTCATTGTTAACTCTGAAAAAAAACATGTCATCCTCAATCTGTAACGAGCTGCCTGCCTTGTGTAAAATAAACAGACAGGACTTCAGGCAACCAGTAGGGGGAGGAATTTCCCAAGCTAACCATTTTTCTCCAACCCTGACTTCAAAGGCTGAGAATCTCTCCCCTCCCCTCTCCTCTCCTCTCTTTTCCTCTTCCCCCTCTTCCCACTTTTGTTCCAGACAGGTTCTCATGTAGCCCAGGCAGGCCTTGAACTTGCTATGTCATTTCTGGTCCTCCTGTCTCTGTCTCCTGAGCACTGGAATTTGTGGTGTGTGTCACTGTGTCCAGTTTGTGCAACTTCAAACCCAGTTCTTTCTTGTCTCTATTTTATTCTGACAGTATCCAAAGCTTGCTTGTTGGCTCCATGTTATATACATATACATTGCCCATCAAACTTGGCAGAAGGCAAGACTATTATAGGGTAAGATTACATTTTACTTTGAAACATAAGATCCGGATGGAGGAAAAGCATGGTTTTGCATACTAAGAATGGCGTCATAATCAAATGAGTGTCAGAGGATACATGAAGAAAATGACTACCACATAGAGGGAGAGGGAGAGGGAGAGGGAGAGAGAGGGAGAGGGAGAGGGAGAGGGAGAGGGAGAGAGAGAGAGAGAGAGAGAGAGAGAGAGAGAGAGAGAGAGAGAGAGAGAGAGAGAGAGAGGACCTTGGAAGCCCTGGTGACATGGCAGAAATTATTAGGTTGTGCAAAAGGATCAAGACAGCTGAGTATGACTCGAACCTGGTTAGCAACAGAAAAATTGGAAGCCTTGATGGGGACTGGATGTGGCCCAGCCAAAGAGTACTGGCCTAGCATGCAGAAGACACTGGGTTCCATCCCCAACACGACGGGGGAGCAGCCATGAAGGGCATACATATATAAAATAAAAGGGTTGGTTCCGATGAGTAGAGCAAACACGGATTGACACCTGTTCTTTCCTCCAGTCCCTCTGGAAGCTAGCCACAGGAAAGAGCGCAGCGTTCTGCATCTCAGAGACCAGGTCCAGCAGTCCTCCTGAGCTCGCTCAAGTCTTTCCGTTGGAATTTCACCCTTGGCAGTGGCTCCACCTCTTTCTAATTTCTGTCTTCCTAGTCTCCCTCTGAGGTGAAGCCCACTAGCCTGAAGGACCCTTTCCCTTCCTGACTATGATTGTTATGCTTATTTCTTTATTTTTGCTGTGATGAGATGGTACCTAGGATTTCATGCATGATCAGCAAATGCTCTGCCATTGAACTATATTTCCTCTTTAAAATATTTAGTTTTCCTGAGAAGTTTCTGTAAGGCAAAGGACACAGTCAACAAGACAAAAAGGCAGCCCACAGAATGGGAAAAGATATTCACTAACCCCACATCTGACAGAGGACGGATCTCCAAAATTTACAAAGAACTCAAGAAGCAAGTCTCCAAAACACCACAGGATCCAATTAAAAAGTGGGATACAGAACTAGATAGAGAATTCTCAATAGAGAAGTCTAAGATGGCTGAGAGGCACTTGAGAAAGTGCTCAACATCCCTAACCATCAGGGAAATGCAAATCAAAACAACTCTGAGATACCATCTTACTCCTGTCAGAATGGCTAAAATCAAAAACACCAATGACAGTTTATGCTGGAGAGGATGTGGAGAAAGAGGAACACTCCTCCACTGCTGGTGGGAGTGCCAACTCGTACAGCCACTTTATAAATCAGTATGGAGATTCCTCAGGAAAATGGGAATCAGCCTACCACAAGACCCAGCAATTCCACTCATAGGCATATATTCAAAAGATGCACATTCATACAACAAGGACATCTGTTCCACTATGTTCATAGCAGCATTATTTGTAATAGCCAGAATCTGGAAGCAACCTAGATGCCCTTCAACTGAAGAGTGGATAGAGAAAATGTGGTACATTTACACAATGGAGTACTATTCAGCAGAAAAAAACCAATGGAATCCTGAAATTTGCAGGCAAATGGATGGCACTAGAAGAAACCATCCTGAGTGAGGTAACCCAGTCACAAAAAGACAAACATGGTATGTACTCTCTCATATATGGATTTTAGACATAGATCAGGGGAGTGCCAGCCTACAATCCCATGTCCAGAGAGTCTGGGAAACAGAACCTTCAACCAATGACTGATGGAAGCAGAGGCAGACACCCACAGCTAAACACTGAGCTGAACTCAAGGAATCCAGTGACAGAGAGGGAGTACTGATGAGCATAGGGGTCAAGACTGGGCTGGTTTAACCCCCAGAAACAGCTGACCTGACAAGGGTTAGCTCTTGAATCCCAGACTGATGGCTGGGAATCCAGCATGGGACTGATCAAGACCCTCTGAATGTGGCTGTCAATGAGGAGGCCTAGGCAATCTATGGGGCCTTGGGTAGTAGATCAGTACTTATCCCTGGCATGCAAATGGACTTTGGGTGCCCATTCCACAATGAGAGATGCACTCTCAGCCTGGACTCTTGGGGGAGTGTCTAGGCCCTGCCCTGGTTGAAATGACAGACTATGGACACCTCCATGGAGGGCCTCACACTCCCTGGGGAAAGAAGGGTATATTGCAGGGGGGGGGGAGTTGGTGGGGGGGAGTTGGTGGGAGGGCATGGGAGGAGAGGAGGTAAAGGGAGAGGAATCTGGGATTGACATGTGAAGCAACCTTGCTTCTAATTTAAATTTAAAAATAAAAATATTTAGTTTTCATTTTAACGTGTGTGCGCACGTGTGTGCCTGTGGGTGTGCGTGTGCATGTGTGCACGAACATGGGCATTGGTGTCTGTGGAGGTCAGAAGAGGGCATCAAATTCCATGAAGCTGGAGTCACAGGCAGTTGTGAGATGCCAGAGTGGACTCTGAGAACCAGACTTCAGTGCTCTTCAAGGGTAGCCAGCTGCCCTTAGCCTTGGAGCCTTCTCTTCAACCCTGCAGGTTTTCCTTCTTACAAGGCCTTACCATGATTGCAAATAGAAGTGTCATTGCCTAGAGCAGTGGTTCTCAACCTGTGGATTGTGACCCCTTTGAAGGAAGAATGAGCTTCACAGGGATCACCTAAGACCATCAGAAAACAGAAATGTTATATTCCTATTCATAACAATAGCAAAATCACAGTTATAAAATAGTAACAAAAATAATCCTATGGGTGGGGGTCACCACAACGTGAGGAACTGTATTAAAGGGTGGCAGTATTAGGAAGATTTAGAACCTCTGGCCTAAAGGGTCTGGAGTTGTGCCCATCAACTTAAACCTACTAGTCACCCATCATCGTGTCACCCACCAAATTCTTGCTCTCTTCTTGGCCTGCCTTGCTCTCGCAGTCAAAACAATGAAAACAAAACAAAACAAAACTGTAACACAATAAATCAAAGACCCAGAGACAGATATTGAGGTTCAAGCTTCAAGTTGAAGATCAGAGAAGCAAAGCAGCCAGCAGAAAGGCAATCCTGTCTCCATGAATCCTCAGAGGTAAAAAGCTCTCAGTTCCTGTCTCCTCCTCCTTATATTCCTTTCTCTGCCCAGCTGTATCCCCCTGTCTTCATCTCCCCAGTGCTGGGATTGAAGGCGTGTGATCCCAGGTGCTGAGATCACCTTTGAGTGAGCTGTTTCTTTCAGGACTGGACCAATTTTGTGTAGCCAGCATTGCCTTGAACTAACAGAGATCCCTTTACCTCTTAAACCTGAACCCAGGGACTAAAGGTGTGTGCCTGGCGTCTATGACTAACTAATATGGCTGCTTTGCAATTTTGATCTCCAGTGGCTTTAATAAATGATAAACAATATATCAGCACACAAAACTCCCACAATTATTTTGATCTCTTTGGGGATATAGTGTACAGTGTTGTCTAAATTTAATACAGTGGCTGACTTTATTTTAACTACATTTTTCATTCAACAGGCTACCCCCAGATCATTTTTAAGCCATTAAGGTTTTGTGTACCAGACTGGAAAGCTAATGAAAAGTTCCCAGTTTTGGTGAGATTTGGAGAAAGGGTTCATTCATTTTGAAGAAGATAAATTGTACAACATTAAAAACAGACAACTTGCCAAGACTGATCAAAATTCAAAATAACCAAGCTCTGTCCCTCAGTAACCTTCCTTTTAGGAATCTACTATGTAACAGCACATCAGCAAACCAAGCAGTGTTATTATAAGAGCAAAGCAAGAAAAAATTCATGAGTTGTCATAAAAAATCCGGAGTGGTAGGAAGGAGGACAGAATGGTTTGTCAATAAACCCAACAACCAGCTCTCTGAAAACAACACAGTGTAACACAGAAAAGCTGTCATTGTTAATTAAGAGGAAAAGGAGACATTGCAAATGTAGGACATTAAGATTGAGGAACAATATATATTTTACATACAAAACACTTTTTTGTTTTGAGACAGACCCTCATAAAACTCAGGCTGGCCTCGTACTTTCTGTGTATCTGAATATAACCTCAAACTCCAGATCCTTCTGCCTCCTCTTTCCGTGTACTGGGATTACAGGTGCATGCTACCAGATCCAGCTGGAGATACTGACAACGGATGTTTGTTTTATTTTAAAATGTGTTTCAAGCTGGGTGCTGGTGGCACATGCCTTTAATCCCAGCACTCGGGAGGCAGAGGCAGGCGGATCTCTGTGAGTTCGAGGCCAGGCTAGACCGACAGCCTCCAAAACAATACAGAGAAACCCTGTCTCGTAAAAACAAAAAAAATGACATACTGTTTCTTACCTCTAATCTATTTTTAATTTTAAGTTTGCTACATGCGGAGAATGGTAGCTAATGCCTGTAATCCCAGGACTCAGAAGGCAGAGGCACGTGGGCTTCTGTGAGTTAGAGGCCAGCCTGGTCTACAGAGGAAGTTACAGGACAGCCAGGGCTACATAGTGAGTGAGACCTTGTCTGTTTCTTGTAACAGACTTGAAGCATAAGGAAAGCCTTCTTATCTCTGTCTTCCACAGGGTCAGCCCAAGGAAAACAGCTTCTTCCACACCCTTTAAACATAAGATAGCGTTTGCATTAACTTTTGCTTCACTGAAAGACAATTTACTGCAGTGCTGGGGATGGAACCCAGGTCCTCATTCACGCTGGGCACACACTCTGCCCAGGCCATTGTTCACTCTGGGCACACACTCTGCCCAGGTCATTGTTCACGCTGGGCACACACTCTGCCCAGGTCATCGTTCACTCTGGGCACACACTCTGCCCAGGTCATCGTTCACGCTGGGCACACACTCTGCCCAGGTCATTGCTCACTCTGGGCACACACTCTGCCCAGGTCATTGCTCACGCTGGGCACACACTCTGCCCAGGTCATCATTCACTCTGGGCACACACTCTGCCCAGGTCATTGTTCACTCTGGGCACACACTCTGCCCAGGTCATTGCTCACGCTGGGCACACACTCTGCCCAGGTCATCGTTCACTCTGGGCACACACTCTGCCCAGGTCATTGTTCACGCTGGGCACACACTCTGCCCAGGTCATTGTTCACGCTGGGCACACACTCTGCCCAGGTCATCGTTCACGCTGGGCACACACTCTGCCCAGGTCATCGTTCACTCTGGGCACACACTATGCCCAGGTCTCCGTTCACTCTGGGCACACACTCTGCCCAGGTCATCGTTCACTCTGGGCACACACTCTGCCCAGGTCATCGCTCACGCTGGGCACACACTCTACCCAGGTCATCGTTCACGCTGGGCACACACTCTGCCCAGGTCTTCATTCATGCTGGGCGCACACTCTGCCCAGGTCATCATTGATGCTGGGCGCACACTCTGTCACACTGATTCATCCTCTCAGCCCTGATTTTTGATTTATGTTTATTCACTTATTTGTCTCATAAGCCTCAATGATGTTTGTTTCCTTTCCCTAACTGTTGGGCTAGAATGATTATGGTTCTTACAATCTCTTGTATAAGGCGTTTTCATTGCTACTTGATTGGAAATGCAGTTATATGGCATGTCATAGGTAAAAGGATCAACACAGATTACTAAGATCACAAATCAATATACTTTACATTGATCAAAAGATGAACTATCCTGGGTGAACTTAACCAGATCAGATGAGATTTTTTTGTTTGTTTGTTTGTTTTCGAGACAGGGTTTCTCTGTGGCTTTGGAGGCTGTCCTGGAACTCGCTCTGTAGACCAGGCTGGCCTCGAACTCACAGAGATCCGCCTGCCTCTGCCTCCTGAGTGCTGGGATTAAAGGTGTGCGCCACCAACGCCCGGCTCAGATGAGATCTTTAAAAGAGAGTTTAATGAATTTGCCATAAATTTTGTTTCACTGTATGTTTTTGGTTTTGTGACTCTTACCTTCTTCTTATTTGCTCTCACTATCTCTTTACTCATTTTTTGTTTGTTTAATTTTGAGACAGAGTCTCTCTACTATATAGGTCTGGCTGGCCTGGAACTCACTACATAGACCAGGCTGGCCTCAGTCTCATAGAGATCTGCCTCCTGGGTGGTAGGGTTAAAGGTATGTCACTACACAGAACTCTTTCTCTTTGCTCATTCTCTTAACATTGAGATACTTTGTGCTAAGTTTTGGTTTTTTGAAAGAGAATCTCATATAGCTCAAGTTGGCCTTCAACTCACTGTGTAACTGAGATGACTTTGAACTCCTGACCTTCCTGCCTCCATTTCTTGAGCTCTAGAAATGTCTGAGGGTCACTCATGCCCAGCTGATACTTAGTTTTAACTGAGGCATTTAAAAACAGAACATGTGCATTTTTGACTTTAAAAAAATTTGTGCTGGGCGTTGGTGGCACACGCCTTTAATCCCAGTACTCGGGAGGCAGAGGCAGGCGGATCTCTGTGAGTTTGAGGCTGGGCTGGACCGACAGCATTCAAAACAATACAGAGAGACCCTGTCTCATAAAACAAAAAAAAATTTTGTAGTATAGTTTATCATATTTATACTTACTGTTATATCATAGCTTTTATCTTTCATCTTGTTCTATGATTTAGGTATTGTGTATTGTATTTTTATACTTTGATACATATTTTAAATTTCATCATTGATTGTGAGCCTAGCCTTTAACGGCTGAGCCATCTCTCCAGCCCAAATTTCATCATTGAAAAAGTGCAAAAGATCACATGCTGAAATTACACAGACCCAAAGACGACACAAATCAATGAACTGTACAGTTAGAAGAGCCAATCAGAGAGAAGCTGTAGAGCTTCACACTGTATTTTTTTCATAAATCTTGATGTTTCCCAATATCTCCCCTTTTTGATATTGCAGTATAATTATAACATTTCTCCTTTCCTTATTCACCCTTCAAACCTTCCCATATACACACCTCCCCACTCTCAAACTGCTAGAAGTTTCTATTTATGCTACAGTTGGAGGAGAGTATTCAACAATCTTACTCAACTGTGAACCCTATGAGCCATGACAGTGGAGATCCTGACAAGATAAGCCACTGGTGCAAGGGTGGCAAATGTTTTGTTTTCTGAGACAGGATTTCTCTGTGTGACTTTGGAGCCTATCCTGGAACTTGCTCTAGTAGACCAGGCAGGCCTCGAACTCACATAGATTTGCCTGTGGCACGAATATTTTAACAGTAACCAAACGTTTTCTGATTGAAATTATAGACCAATCTATAAAACAGAACTCATACCCGGTACTGCTAACTAGTCCCAAACCCTGTGACTGGCTCTTTCATAGGGGGAAACTAGTACAATTACTCTGCCAAATGGACATAACGTTAAACTGTTCCCTAAGTTGTCTGTATACCCATAGGTCAGTGCATCTCTCAGCCCTCAGCAGAGAAGCTTCTTGAAGTAGACAGTGATTACCAGAGACCCACGGCTGGTCACAGTGCAGAAAAGAGACTGTGGAGTGCTCAGCTCTAAATGGTACTTTTTCCTCAATTAAGTTTTTGAGAATTTCAGATGTGAGTATATAATTTCTACCCTTCTCTCCCTCTCCAACTCCTCCCATGTCTCTCCATTTCCTCTTGGATTTGTAACTTCGCATTTATTATTATTATTATGTACATATGCTCATCCGTGGAAAAGACTGATTCTCCCTCTCCCAGCAGCTACCAGTTGTCCATAGCTCTTCATCTAGGGGTGAGGCCTTGAAGGCTTCCTATGTCCACCTTGGCATGTCAACTGGTGTTGTCACCATGTTGCTAAGTTTTAGGTGGTCATATTGTTGAGATTTCATGAAGGCAGCTTTCCTGCCACACACAGGAGATTCTCTGCAGACATCTTGGTCCTCTGGCTCCTACAATCTTCCCATCCCTCCTTCTGTGATATTCCTTGAGCCTTGGGTGTGGGGGTTTGTTGCAGAATATAATTTTAAGGTGTTACTTTTGTTTATATGACGGAAAATTTGTTTAATGATGTAAAGATGTGTTGCTTTTGTTTATGCTGCATTTGTCTAACATTCTGAAGCTGTGATTCTTTGCCTAAAATACCTGATGGTCTAATAAAGAGCTGAATGACCAATAGCAAGGCAGGAGAAAGGACAGATAGGGCTGGCAGGCAGAGAGAATAAATAGGAGGAGAAATCTGGGAAGAGGAGGAAGGAGCAAGATAGAGCAAGGGGAGGAGGACATCAGGGGCAGCCGCCCAGCCAGCTACAGAGCAAGTGAAAGTAAGATTTATAGAAGTGAAAGATAAAAGCCCAGAGGCCAAAGGTAGATGGGTTAATTTAAGAAACAAGTCAAGCTAAGGCCAGGCATTTATAAGGAATAATAAGCCTCTCCATCATGATTTGGGAGCTGGGTGGTGCGCCCCCCAAAGGATAAAGAGTAGAAATACACAAAGATGTATCAGTTGCAGTTGGGAACCCTGGGGTCTTATTAGTTGAGGTCATTTCTCTTACTCAATGACTGGCTAGGTTGAACAGTTTGTGTGCTTCTTATTCCTGTTTCCCCAGAGATCACAGGTCTGCCTATGCTGCTGCTACACCCAGCTCAGCTCTCTTTCTTTGAATGTGGGTTTTGGGGAGCTGAACTCAGGTCCTCGTGCTTACACAGTAAGCACTTTACTCATTTGGGACTACCTCTCCTAAACTGATTCTGTTTTAAAGGATTACATCACTTCTTAAGGTGTTAGGCATTGGTTGGATGGGCACACTTCTGGCAGTTCCCATATGGAAACCTGTGGTAATACATTGTGTATTATTTAATAAAGCCACTGGAGAGCAGAATGCAAAGCTAGCCACAGCCATAGCAGCTGGGCAGTGGTCGCAAACACTTTGAATCCCAGGACTCAGAAGACCAAGGCAGATAGATCTCTGTGAGTTCAAGGCCACCAAGGGCTACATGAGAGTGAATCAGTCTAAAAGAGAAACAGAGCTGATGCCTTTAATCCCAGCTCTAGAGAGCTATATAAGATAGGAGCAGGGTATCAGACCTGGCCATTGGTCTCCAGCCATGCTGAGGATTCATGGAACCAGGATCACCCTTTCAGTATGAGGTAGAGGTAAGAGCTACTGGCTGGCTGCTTTGCTTCTCTGATCTTCAGTGGCGTTATTAGATCTTAATCAATATACCACCACAGAAACCAGATCCGTGACCCTCGTGGTGACCGCTGTCTAGTGAATGCAAGAACATGCTGACTTTCCTACAGGATTAATGAACTATGAGCCTACTTCTTAATTGATGACAAGCTATTGGAATTACCTCTATCTTATAGGACATTGAATCCTTTTCGAGGAAAATAGACACAGTTCTGTGAACTGTAGAGGAGGTTAATTTAATTAGAGAAAGTGGCTGTCTAGCCAGTTGGTAGAAGCGGCATGCAGAATATAGGCCATATTGCTGGCATAATTATTTTAGATGCTAACAAGTGAGAGAGCATTTCTGATACCTCTGTGAACCAGATTTTAGTTGCTGACAACAGAGCCTCATTCCTTTTTGCATTCACTGAATGCAGGGCCCACCACATTCTATCTTCATTCTTCTTACCCTGGTGCATGGTTGCAACTGAGTGCAGGAAAACAAAAATCAAAACTGACCCTAACCTAGAGAGTCTGGTCAGGTGTTTTGATACTCAGATGTTCAAGTTCAGTTTTTAGTAGATATGCACGGTTGGCTTCCTTCTATTTAAATTTGTCAAATAAATACGGACACTTATGCTTCAGTTTGCCATTGTAAATGGGGCAAGTTTATGACAGCATAGGAATGCATGGGGATTCATGCCGAGTTTGTGTGTATCCCAGACCAGGAAGAACGCACACACACCTCCTTTAATACTTATATTTTAGGAAAGCATAGGAATTTCAGGAAAATGTAAACAGAGTTCTTAATTGGTGTAAGTAATAAAATCCTGGAGTCAGATATAGAGGAGAAGGATGAGCAATCAGAGAGGAGCAAGCCACTGCCACACCTTACCTCCTTCGCATCTCAGCAGACAAGAGAGTTCGAGTTCCTGTTTCTCTCTTTATCCTGTTTCTGCCCAGCTACCTCACTCCCTCTCTGTCTGTACAGTCCTCTAGACTCTACGGTTAGCTAGTGGCAAGCCCCAATCTTTGACCTTCAGAAAGACTATTTGTACAAGCAAGGTATCATCACATGTGCGCCCGGTCTGCCTTCCTGCCTGCCTGTAGGCCAGAGGACAACTTTCAGGAGCTGAATCTTTCCACTTCCCACTGTGGGTTCTGGAGATTGAACTCAGGTCCTTTGGTCTGTGCAAGTTCCCTCACCATCTGAATCGTCCAGCCTGCCCATTCTCTGGTATTTTGTGACAATATAGCCCAGGCTGCCCTCAACCTCCTCATTTTCCTTCCTCAGCCTCTTAGTGCTGAGACCAGAGGAGTACACCACCACACCTGGCCTTTCCTCTGGTGTTTTTACACGGCCTCTGAAAGCAGTTCTTACACTGTCTCTCCGTCTTTTAGTGATGTCACAGGAGAGACTTTCAAGGCCCATGAAAGAAGACATTTATTGGGCCTTGACTGCAGAAAGCAGTTGTGTTCCTGGCACCTATGGTCTGTGTCCACTTGACTCTGGCATTGTGTTACGACTTTGAGACTTGATCAAAACGCAGCAAGCAGGACAGCTGTAGCAGGGCCAGCTGCTGGAGGACATGTGTTCTTAATGCCAGCCCTGCCAGTAATGCACTTTGTTCACTGTTGTGTGGGCATGACTGCCCCATGAGAACAATGAACAAGAAGGAAAGGGCCGTCCATCTTTGCAAGCAAATCTTGAACTTCCTAATCAACTCTACACAATTGTAATATTCATAGAAAGATTTCCCCAGTAAGTCTATTGACTTTCCAATAAAACTAATTAATTCATAAGGTTACCATTAATAATATTTTAGCAGACATGGCTTTTGCCAGAATGAATTAGTAATCCTAGGGAATTATCAACTGTCTGTCTGTCTGTCTGTCTGTCTGTCTGTCTATCTAATCTATCTATCTATCTATCCATCCATCCATCCACCCATCATCTACTAGGTCTCATGTAGCCCCAGGCTGGCTGCAAACTTGCTAAGTAGCCAAGAATGGCCTTGAACTTCTGCTCCTCTTCCTTTTTCCTCCTAAACTTGGCCCCTGTGTCTGTTTAATGTAGTTCAAACCCAGGGCTTCATGACTGGAAGTCCAAAACTCTGCTACTGAGCCACCTTCTCAGCATCATCCAATTTTTTTGTTTTATTTTGTTGTGTTTTTCAGGGCAGGCTTTCTCTGTGTAGTGTTGCCGTTGCCCTGGTTGTACTGGAATTCACTCTGTAGACCAGGCTGACCTCGAACTAGGAGATATACCTGCCTCTGCCTAACAAGTGCTGGGATTAAAGGTGTGCATCAGCACTGCCTGGCTAGCTGACTTTTGTAAAAAAAGATTTTTTTCTGGAATGTTGGTAAATGGAATTTAAAAATGGCACTATGGTTTAATAAGTGATGTATCTTTCATTTGGTTCCTTGGTCCTAAACATGTTTTTTGTTTGGTTGTTGCTTTGAGGCATGGTCTTCTGTAGCCCAGGCTGACCTTGAACTCACTAGGGATCTGGCCATGACCTTGAAAGCCTGATCCTCTTGCCTCTACCTACCAAGTGTTGGGATTCCAGGCATGTGTCCCCACACACTGCTTCTAAAATGCAGTGTTACAAGGAAGAAAGTGGACTTAGGCCCCAAACATCCAAAGTTGCAGCATTAGGCAAAAACTTATTTTTGACCATGAAACCAGACTTTGTGCTAGAGGGAAACCTGAACACAAATTCTTTTCAGCAAACATTACCCTTTGTTCTCTGTATACTCGGTGCCAAGTTACTGAACAAATGGAGGAGCAAAGGCTCTGGAGCGATGTGGATGAACGCTGGTGGGGTGACTCGGGCTGCTTTCTCTTCTTTGTGCAGAGCAGATAGAAGCTTCATTACACACAGAATTACTGAAATGTGGGCTAACATTATAAAACCAGTGTGTCTCCACTGCAGGGACAAAAGCCCTCAAAATGGCTGTCAAAACTGCACCTGTACCTACAGTGGTACAGACAGTACCAGCGTTTTGAAATAAGTTCTTTGTAATAGGCATGTTTAATGAGATTCAATTTTGGAATATTTAGCTCATGAAAAAAATTCCTAAGGAGTTGGTATCAGAGAAAGGGCTCCAGAGCTGCAAATCTATTGGCTGACATTTTCAGTTATATGCCACACAGACATCCTGAATACACACGTCTAAGACTGAACCATGAGCCAGCCACCATGGCTCAAGCCTATAATCTCAGTGCTCACAGGGCTGTGGTGGGAGACTTCTGTGAATCCAAGGCCATTATGGGCTATTCCAGTCCAGCCTGAGCTACAAAGACTGTCCCAAACACTATTAAAAAAGAACAGTGAGCTGTTTTCCCCTAATTTCACTTCCTATCCGTGTGTCTTACCACAGGGAATGGGAATGATAAATCCGTGATGGAATGCATGAGGGGACTTTCTGGTTTAAGTATGCAATGCGCCCTCACAGACTCAAATGTTTGAAAACCCCAGTAGGTGATGTTGTTTTTGAAGGTTATAGAACCTTTTTAGGAGGCAGAGCCTTGTCAGGAGATGTGGGCCTCTGGCCTTGAGATTTGACAGCCAGGCCCCCACTTCCTGCCTAGCTCTCTGCAATGTGGCCAGCTACCTCCCATTCCTGCTACCACATTTCCCCCCACTGAAATGGACGGTATCCCCTAAACCTGGAAGTCAAAGTAAACCCACCCTTCTGAAACAGCTTCTCATTAGGTATTTAAATGAGACTAATGCAGCGCTGTAAACTGCAGAGGTAGCGCTACGGTGGAGGTGGTGGGGAATTGGATAGGTGTGGAAAATGTGTGTGACTACAGCCACACTGAGAGGTTGGGAAGAGCGGGTAGGAATAGTCTATGGACATCAAGAATAAGGAGCTGGGGCCGGGCGGTGGTGGCGCATGCCTTTAATCCCAGCACTCGGGAGGCAGAGACAGGTGGATCTCTGTGAGTTTGAGGCTAGGCTGGACCAACAGCCTCTGAAACAATACAGAGAAACCCTGTCTCGTAACCCCCCCCCCCCAAAAAAAAGAATAAGGAGCTGGGGAGATGGGGTCAGATGCAAGTAGACATGAGAGTCATCTGCACAGGCAATGCGCTGGCGGGAGACATTAGCACACCGGAGTAACTAAAGAGGTAGAGACGGGAGGGAGGAGGCAGAGATACTTAACACAACCAGGAGGGGGCAGTGTCTACCCTCATCGATGAGCGGGTAGGACCTGTTGGATTTGGTGCCTGTCAGACACTTAGATGCAATAGAGAGGAAAGTCCAGCAGTGTGAGCAAGCTGGGGCAGCCTTCCCTTGACCTGCTGTTGCTTCTCCTTGTGCAAGGGGCTGACGTCCCTGGATCCCAGCTTCCTCCTTTTTAAAGTGACAACGTTCCCGAGACAGAGTCATGCTTCCCATGACGCTGATGTGAACATTTCCAATGAGTGAAGGAATAAACGAATTACTTGGTACATATTCTCTATTATTTCCATAGCCACGTGACTTAGAACCGACTCGCCTCAAGATGTCTTGCTGCAAAAGAAAAGACGTCCAGAAGCAATTTACCTGGGCTGGGGGCAGGGTTATCCAGGACAGGATTTGCAACAAAGACTTCCTTTGGGCTTTTCATTTTGGCCCTGAAATGTTAAGGAGACATGGAAAGCCCTTCCTGGGTGCTTGACTTTCTGCCACTATTTTCTTTCATTCTTATTTTAGTTCTTAATTTTTAAGAACTGGGTTACATAAGGCCATTTAAATGCAAATATGTAACATTCTGACAGTGATTTTATTTCTGACTTTTGACATTTTAATTTTATGAATATGAGTGTGATTGAGTGTGCAGCTGCACTACGTGCATACAGATGCCCACAGAGGCCAGAAGAAGATGTCACATCCCTTAGAACTGGAGTCACAGATGGCCGTGAGCTACCATGTGGGTGCTGGGATCGAACTTGGGTCCCCTGCAAGAATGGTAAATCTCTTAAATGCTGAGTCATATTTCCAATTCCATTTTGACGTTTTAAAGCAGTTTTGTTTTTGCTTATTTGTACACACGAGAATGTGTACTGGCATGCATATTCACGAGGGACATGTAGAGGTCAGAGGACAACTTGTATGTATATCCTACACAGGGATCCTGGGGACCAAACTTGGGTTGTCAGTCTTGACATTAAGCACCTCCATCCCTTCAGCCATCTCTCTGGTCCTGTAATTTTTTTGTTTGTTTATTTTTTGATTTTTGTTTTTTTGAGACAGGGTTTCTCTATGTAGTCCTGGCTGTCCTAGGATTCACTCTGCAGACCAGGCTGGTCTGGAACTCATAGATCTAGCTGCCTCTGCCTCTGGAGTATTGGGATTAAAGGCGTGCCTCCACTGCCCGGCTCCTAGATAGTGTCTCATGTTGTATGCCTGGCTGACCCCGAACAAATGAACAAACAAGCAAGCATGCAAACAACAGCAACCAACCAACAAAGCCAGCCAGAATTCATCTGAGTATTTAAACAATTAGTTTTTACTTAGTATAAGTTTACTGTTCAAAAATGCTATTTACTAGAGCCACAGCATCATTCATAAGGGCAGAAATTTTATAGCAAAACCTTGATACACGAACATCAGTGGTCTGGATACTATATGGATATAGAAGCTATTCAAAAAGTGAAAATGATATTCATAGTGAGAGAAAGCGACACTCAATAGGCACAATCTAGATGCTCCTGTTGGTTCCAAAAGTGTTGCGCTACTACGTGACCCAAGAAACCGCAGCGTTCCCAGTGCTGTGCAGAAAAGAGACGCAGAGCAGTGTCACTGCTTACTTGAAAAAGTGTGAACTATCAAGACTAGAAAACCTGAGGGGAGTCAAACAGCAAACAGTGTAAGAGGCAATAGTCTGGCTCTGTGGCCTTCGTCTTTGAGGCTGGTTAGCGTGGGGAGCCTGGTGGATGGGAAAGGAGCTCATCTCTAACAAGCATTCCAGACGGTATGGGGCGCTGGAAAGTATGAGCGGCTTTGAAACTGGAAAGCAAAGGCTGAGCTATTCTTGGAGCAGAGCTGAGGTATTAGAAAGCAAAACGAGGACTGCGTCCCCCTCCCGCCCTTTGGCTTCAGGATATGCAGACAAATAAGAGTTTTCAAGTGACGCAGCAGGAAAGTATTTAAGATGAAAAGTTAGAATTTGTTCCATTTTTCAGTAACTGTAAAGGTGTTTGTTTTTTCCAGGACCAAGAAACTGAGTTTGGTCCTTGGAATTTTCCTGTGTGTGTGTTTATAAAAACATGAATCGAAAAATGTATTCATGCTGACAGGATAGCTACACAGATAAAGGTGAACATGTAAAAATTAAAAATAGAGTCATATTTTTCAGGGCACAAGACTATTTTATCATATTAAAATTGTCTAGAAGGTAAAAGCGTACACAGATGCTCTAAGGCCTTAGTTTGCAACTAGCAATTAAACCTAAGTGAAAATGCGAGCAGGGATTTGACTGGTCAGTTATGGTGTTCATGATATAACAAAAACAGAATTCTTTCTCCTTTAATTCTGCTGTGCTCACGTGGAACTAAAATCACACACAAATCATGATCAAATGTTAAGTACTTCAAAATACCCACAGAAGCGTGCCAGAAAAGACACTGTTTCCACAGCCCAGAACCGCAGGAGGCTGACACAGAGGCAGGGGCTCCGGTGAAATCTGGTTCCTAGTAGCTGTTTGCTAGAGGAGTTTCAGGGAAGGATAGCTCCTGGAGGTCAGGCCATGATTTCTGCGGGTTCGGTGACCAGCTTGGATCCATCCCATATGGTCTTGAACTGCTCAGGGATGGGAAATTCTCTCTGGAGGAAGTCGAGAAGACAGAGTTATTTACATGAAAGGTTCCTTTTGCAGGCAGGTAGAAGGCCGACTTATGTCGTCTGATGAGCAAAAGAAACTGCATCAAATCCCAACCCGCACCTTATAGAGGTCCCAGTCACTTGCAGCTCTGTGACTGCATGCTGGGGTCATTCTGGCCGTTAGTATTTACAAAAACCAGGTTTACTTTTGGAGACAGGGCTCACGTACCCACGCTAGCTTTGGACTCATTATGTGCTTGAGTGTGGTTTACATTCAACCTCTGATGCTGAGCTTTGGGACTACAGGCATGTGCCACGGGTTAATGTTGCTGGAGGTGGAAGTCAGGGCCTCATTCATGGTAGGCAAATACTAAACTGACCTATACCCCGAGTCCCAAAGTAGGCATTCTTATGAGAACCAGATACCAAACTCAGGTAATCTCCAAAGGTCTCATGAGCTCAGTGCTACTGAGATGCCATCTGCAGGGAGCAGAGGCTCAAGACCTTCCGCAGCTGGCCCAGGATGGTAGCACCAGTGAACAGAACGGCCAGTGTATAAATTCAGGCAGTCTCTCTTAGCCATTGCTTCCCACCAAATCTGAACATGCATGGAGCCAGCCTGTGGTCTTATTAATTCTGATCAGCAGGGCTGGGAAAGGGACTGGAAAGCTCTGGTCATCAAGCTCTCAGGGGAATGGAGCCCAGACTTGTCTACTCTTTGAGATACTGTAATATGTTCTTTGGGCATGAGAACACACACACACTCACACACACACACACTCACACACTCACACTCACTCATGCCCCTCAGCTCTGGCTTCTGGATCTTCACTAGACTTCCTCTACAGTCTTGAGGAGTGATTTACCTATTGATCTTGCTGTAATAAGGAAAATTCTAGAATGAAAGTTTCAATAGAAAAATCAAATTCTGTTTGATACAGGGTCTTATGCTATGTAGCCCAGGCTGGCCTTGAACTCATGAGTCTCCTACCTCAACCTTCCATGTGCTAAGACTACAAATGTATATCATGGTCTTCAGCCTATAATAGAAATACCTTGAGTGATTTAATGCATGTGTGTACCTGGTACCACTTGTGGCACTCTTCAAGTGTAAACATAGCTTTGTATTTGGTCTCAAGTGGAATAGCTTGAAACAGACCTGGACCTAGGGATAGCCCAGGGTCTACTGCATGCTAGGTGCATGCCCAGTCATGAAGGGGCCTCTTTGGTAGTAAGGTGCTGCATCAAAGAGACTGATGCATCCAGCACTGTCCTCTGGGAGGCTGGTTTCTCTCAGGATGAAGCATGCCCGTGTCAATTCCAACATTCTAACACCCAAGGCAGGGTCAGCATCGCTCCCTCCCACCTCCTGCTGGAAAATGTGGAAAAAGGTCCAACGACTTGAGGGAGCAAAATCATTGACCCAAACAGACAAGGCTACGTTTCAGTACAAAAGCTTAGGCTTTGATTATAGTCATTCTCTAGGTTAATGGGTCTTAATCTGGGTTCCATTCTGGAATCCACCTGAACATCTCCAACAATTGCAGATGCCTGGTAGCAAGCTTAACGAGTTTGATGTGCTTATCCAAACCCCGCCACTTGTCTTTTTAGTTGATCCAGTTCCCATACAGCTGAACATTCTGCTTAAATAGCTACAAAGACCAGGGATGGCCCAGCATATATGTGGCTATCCCACTCTGCTGCCCTACTCCATCTGTACTGGCTGAGGACCCAAGAGGCAATGCTTGTCTAGCTTAAGATCAGAGTTTCTGTACCCAAAGTGGTGAATCAGTGACCACTGTCTGCAGAGCACCGTGCTGGAAATGCAAGTGAGGAATTCTAGGCTGCAGCGTTTGGTATGTGTGGGTAGATCTGAAGAAAGCACCGATGGGTGTGCAGAGTCTCTGCTTACGGAAATCAACCTGTCTGCTGACTGCTCTCAAGATAGCTGCTAACTGACCCATCTGGCTGGAGTGGCCCCTCTCCTAAAAGCATGCCTGTTAAAGCTCTTGATCTGCTGCCTCCTCCTGCCCCACACAGAATTCTCCATGTGTTTCTTCTGCTACTACTTCCGTGCAGTAACAACCAGCAGAGCTGCCCTATTTCAGAATCAAAAAAAAAAAAAAAAAAAAAAAGAAAAGAAAAGAAAAGAATGAGATTTACTCAATCTCACTCAACTTTAACATGTGAGGATTTTTTTTAAGCTGCTTCATTGGGGAGAAGATGTAAAGAAAGGAAATTCTGGCTGAATTACTTGGGCTAGTGTTTCTAAATGAGGAATTCAATGGGCTGATAGTATGAGAGACTGCAGAGACAGGATTCTGTGGCTGGGGAGACAGATGGCTTAGCGGGTGGGCAAGGTGCTTATCTGTCTAAGCAGGAGGATGTGGTGACATATTATGTATGATTTAACAAAGATTGCCTGAAGTATCAGGATGCAAAGTCAGCCACACTAGATAGCTATAGAAGCTAGGCAGCGGTGGTACACATCTTTAACTCCAAGACTCAGGAGACAGAGGCAGATGGATCTCTCTGAGTTCAAGGCCACCCTGGCCTACACGAGAGTGAATTAGTGTAGACGAATTAAGAGGTCAAGTCTTTAATCCCAGCCCTAGAGATATATATATATATATATAAAAGACAGGAGCCTCAGCTGCATTCTGAGATTTAGTCCCCAGCCACGATGAGGAGAGGCAGCAGTCTGAGGCTTGGTGGAGAGCTCCTGGAGACAGGATCACCCCCTTTGGTCTGAGGTAGAGGTAAGAGCTAGTGGCTGACTGCTTTGCTTCTCTGAACTTCAGCTTGGAGCTTGAACCCCAATATCAGTCTATGGGGCTTTTATTTTTTTGTGCTACAGAAACAGGTAGGTCTACCGGCTACTCTTTCTCCTCCCTTCCTTGCAACCCCCAGAGCATCTCTCATTTGTTTACCTGTGTCAGAGAAAGGGGAAACACAGTAGGACATCAGATGCAAAGTGCCAGCTCATGCAAGTAATGAATAGCAGTGTCTCCAGACACAAATGCAGGAGCGAACAGCACAGGGCCGCACGGAAGGTGTCGTCTACAGATGGATCTCGTTAGACGGTAGCTGACGAGCCACTCTAAGAACGCTAACACAAGCATGCCGCAGGAGGTTTCCGGACAGGCTTTTAGAAGGTACTTACATAATCGTCACCCTGAGGGATCAGTACATTCATCTCAGATGACTTGGCACTCACGATCTCACAGTCAAGCGCATCTTCACTGAGGTACAGGTGGCAGCCTTCTGTCTTATTAATGGAAATTGTTGGCACTCTCCCCATTACCTGAAAGAAGGAGGTGGAGGGTGGGGAAGACCAGAGCAACAAAATAAAAATGACCATGTACCGAAGCAGAGACTCTGCTGAATTCCTCCAGCTATGGCTTGAGTTCAGCTAAGTTATGTTTTAGGACTCATGGGGGCAGTGTGCTCTCTGTCTATGACTCGTCCCTCTCTCTCTCTCTCTCTCTCTCTCTCTCTCTCTCTCTCTCTCTCTCTCTCTCTCTCTCTGTGTGTGTGTGTGTGTGTGTGTGTGTGTGTGTGTGTGTGTGTGTGGTGTGTTTTCGAGCAGGATAGGTGTCATTTGGGGATAAAATGAAAGGACTATACAGGGGAAAATCCTAACCGCTCAGGGTCTCTTTCTTGAGATGAAATTAAGAGATTACAATGTTCAGAAAAGCCTCACAACCCAGTTAGTGAATCTGAGATGCATATCCGATTTCATGATAAGAGGAACAGGATTCATTTGCTTAAAATTTAAGTTTTGACAGTTATCTGCGAGACTGGGCCTAAAACAAACCTCCATACAGATGCTGCACAATAAGATTGATTTTGAAAGGAAGCCAAGTAGATTGTCCCCAAACTCCAGAGTAAGTAAGAAGCCCTACCATTCTTCTCACTAAGTCATTTGCCGGTTAAGACTCTCAGGGCTGAAGGTGAAGCTCATATGAGAAAGGCGTCTGCGTATTTCAAAATGTATTCGTTTCAAGTGCAAACGGAAGACATTTACACAGATAACCAGGACCCCATGCGAGAGGGGCAGTGCTTTGTACTGTTTACAAATATCTAAGGCCAGTAAAAATGCAGGTCAGTTTTAGGTTTCTCCTCCAACAGTGTCCAGACCTGCCCCCCGCCCAGTGTCCACAGGGATATGTGAGTCTCCCAAAGACCTTATTAGAACTCCCTTCTTGTCATGGTAATTAAAGCAATAAAGACATCTCTCCTTTCAATCCTAAGAAAAGACTAGTTTGAAAACCAAAGGAACACATTCTGTTGGTGGTGTAGGTGCCCTAAGAGCTTTTTGGGGGGCATGGGGGGAGGGATGTCTAGCCAGGTCACCATGCTTCTCTCTCTTCTCCTCTTGCTCCATAGAAACTGGACACCGATGAGCTGGGTAGCTCAAGATCACGTAAGTACAGGCAGGGCTCTGCCTAAAATAAAATAATGTGTGCATACACATACCCATGTGTGTGTATATATGTGTGTGTGTGTGCTTTTTTAAATTGTGCCAGTAGCCATGTTTTGATGATTCGTTTATGTTATAATAATGAAAAGCATTTTCATGCCAGTCTGAACACCACAGATACCACCAGCCAAGTAAAGGCAAGAGATGAATTTCCAGTACGTCCTAGATGATTGACTTATAAGTATTATTTCTTCTTCATAATTTAAAAAGTTCCCACTGACTATTATTGCCTATCTTCCCCGATTTGTATGTTTTCCTAGAATATTTTGCCAAAAATAGGATTATTAGGCTATATTACATGAACTTTAGCTTTTTCCTTCTTTAAAAAATAACACTATTGTAGTAAAATCTGAAAATATACAGTAACTCACCCATTTTAAGTGTACAATTGGATGCTATTTCATAAATGTACAGAGTTGTGCAGTCGGGACTACAAGCCACTTTTAGAATAGTTCCACCATTCTAAAAATATCCCTAATAGCCACTTACAGGCGGTCCCCATCTCAGCCCCAGGCAGGTAACCTGGTTTCTGCTCCAGCTGTGCCAGGCCCTTGTGAAACAATTTACTAGACACTTTAACTAGGCACTGGAACTCTCTTGGTTTGAACAGCCAAAAATTCGCTAAGTGTTCAATCAAATGTCTTTCTCTTGTCTGTGAATGGCTCCTGTTATCTCCCTACACCAGGAACCAATGGTTCATCCTTCCAGAGGCGACCGTTCACAGCGTAGGTTCGTATCCTTAAAGACAGTACAAGATTTTTCAGGCATGGGAACAAAACATTACACTTCCTGCAACAACTTTATCAGGGTTACATTTTGGCTTATTCTCTTTTCAGTGTTTTTGAAATTTCATTCTTCCCTTCCTCCCTTCCTCCCTTCCGATTGGTCTTCTGTAGCCTAGATTGGTCTTGAACTCACTACGGGGACCAAGGATGGCTTTGAATGGCTAACCCTTGTCCTGTCTCTACCTCCCAAGTGCTGCAGGCACACGAGAACACTATTATGAGAGCATCTGGTTTTGTTGTGTTGGCGTGTTTGTTTTTGAGACAGGGTCTCACTATGCAGCCCTGGCTAGCCTGGAATTTGTTATACAGATCAAGCTGGCCTCTAGCTGCAAGGCGTCCTCCCAAGTGGTGGGATTATAGTGTACAGCACAACTCAACTTCTGTTTTGTTTAGTTTTCCCCCCAAGAACTAGAATCTCACAGTGTCACTGAAGTCCCCTGGATACCATCTCCCGCCTCACTCCCTCTTCATTCCTCCCCTCCCCGTATGTAACTACTCTCTTGCTTGTTTTTGGTTTTGCTTATGGTCTGTCTATTGGGTGAAATGCCCATGACATCACCTTGACGTGCCATAAGTCTGCTTCATGTTGAACTGGTTTGCACAGGCTTCATCTTTTTTAATGGTTATATCACATAGTACCTACCATCCTGTAAGCTACCCTTTTGCTTACTGCCTTTTTTATTTGCCTGTTGTTGAAATTAATATATTTTTTTAATGCCTGTAGGTATAGTTCACTAACCTCTACTGTTGAATATTCAAGTAGAAAGATTTGTTTATTCATTAGCCAGTTGATGGACACTTGGATATTTTTTTTATCGCCATTACCATAACACTATAACACTATACCACAACCTATACCATAACACTATAACACATGCTTTCCATGTTTCTTCAACCTGTGATTAGAACTTTATCGTGTGGACATAAAACACACAATGACTCAGCCACAGGCTATGGATGTGGCGTGAGGACACAGTGCCAGTTTGTCCTGCAGTGAGTGTACCAGGTTCGTCACCTGGATTTACCGGGGACCCCAGTGTTCTGCTCATACAGCAGACATTTTAGCACACGCTGAGTCTTGCCCTCACAGCTCCTTTCTACACTTTGCAGAGCAAGGGCATCCCGAATGTGAAAGAGACAAGTGTAAAGATGAGTCTGCCACTGTGGTATTCATTTACACTCCTCCTGTCAGGCAGGCTAGCGTAGTATCTTCATAGTGTGTGTCAACCCCTTCACTTTTTCACATTTACACTCCTCCTGTCAGGCAGGCTAGCGTAGTATCTTCATAGTGTGTGTCAACCCCTTCACTTTTTCACATTTACACTCCTCCTGTCAGGCAGGCTAGCGTAGTATCTATCTTCATAGTGTGTGTCAACCCCTTCACTTTTTCGGGGTGGGTGGTGGTGACTTGTTTTGTTCTTGGCGTTTCGAGACAGGGTCTCTCTGTGTAGCCTTGGCTGTCCTGGAACTCACTCTGTAGACCAGGTTGGCCTCAGACTAACAAAGATCCGCCTGCCTCTACTTCCCGAGTGCTGGGATTGAAGGCCTGCCTGACTCCACTTCATTTTTTCTGTTTCTGAATTGTTAATAATCTGTTTTTCTATTAGATTACTAGTCTCACTTTCTGGTCTGTGTTAGTGTCTTCACATGATCTGGATGCAAATCTTTTTTTATTATCTACATTGTAAATATATCTTCTCAATCCATAGCTGGTCTTTCAGTTTTGCATTATAACTTCTGTTGAATGTATAGTAAGGAGATTGTGGTGTGTGTGTGTGTGTGTGTGTGTGTGTGTGTGTGTGTGTTTGTCTTACTGGAGATTTTTAACTAGGACTTCACCAATGCTATGTGAACACTTCACCACTGAACGCAATCTCCAGCCCAGAATTTTACTTTTAACTGGGTTAGATTAACCAGCTGTTTTCTTTGTGGTTTGTGGTTTTGAGTTCTAAATTAATGTCTAACCATGAAGCCATAAAGTTTTCTTTTCCTGTATGTTATTCTAAATGTTAGAAAGTATTTAGTTTCTAAATTAGAACCTTATCTTAATGTCTGGCATGAGGTGGAGATTTAGTGGCTGTTTTATTTTTAATTTTTCCTTTAAAAAATTATATGTGTATGGGTGTCTTGCCTGCATGTCTCTAGATCTGCAGTGCCTGCAGAGTCCAGAAGGGGGCGTCAGATCCTGAAACTGGAGTTACAGATGGTTGTGAGACATTCCAGAGTGCGGACCACATCTGGCTTTCCTGGAAGAGCAGCCAGCTCATTTAACTGTCAAACCATGTCTATTGTTTTCCCACATAAATAACCAACTGTTTTAAAGTCCATTTCAGTGTAAACACCTGCCTACTTCAGGGCTTGCTAGTCTTTTTTTTTTTTTTTTCTTCTTATATGTCCAACCATGTGATACCTTAGAATGACTCAATTCCCCGTGTTCATCTACTTTCAAATTACTTTATCTAGTCTTTAAGAAAAATTAGCTTACTTGTTTTTGTTTTTTTTTTTTTGAGACAGGGTTTCTCTGCCTGGCTGAACTGGAATTTGCTCTACAGACCAGGCTGACCTCAAATTCACAGAGATCCGCCTGCCTCTGCCTCCCAAGTGCTGGGATGAAAGGCGTGCGCCTTCTCTATCTGACTTTATTTTACTTTTGAATTAAGTGCATCACACACATGTGTGGGTTTGTGCATGCGAGTGCAGTACCTGTGGAGGTCAGGAGAGCACTTCAGGTGCCCTGGAGGTGAAGTTACAGGACAGGTGGGAGCAGCTTAGTTTGATGCCTGAGAGGAACCAAATTCAGATCTCTGCAGGAGCAGCACTCCCTCTGAACCACCCAGTCGCCTCTCCAGCCCTACGGTTTTTGTTCACTTAGCTTCTAAATGAATTTCAAGTTTTTCTTACATAAAAAATCTTATTGAAATATTTGAGCTTTGTTGGACTTACAGATGTGTGTGTATTTATGTGTGTGTGTGTGTGTGTGTGTGTGTGTGTGAGAGAGAGAGAGAGAGAGGTGATGATATACTGGTGATTGCTCATCTAATTTGCAATTATCCTGTGTTCTTTATAAATATCTTACATTGGTTTTGTTAATTCATTACTTGGTCCCCTTTAGTCTTGTTGCCATTTTGAATATTAGTTTGCATCACATTTCCTAATGTTTATTTGTGGTGTCATGAGAAGATGTTGATTTTTTTCCCCCACTGATAGTAGACCTAACTGTCTTGGTGTATATTTCTTTAGTTTATTGAGTCTCTTGGCTTTTATATAATACAATGGTTCCATTGTTACATAAAGACTTTTTTATGTCTTCCTTTTCAATTTTATTTTTCTTATCTTATTGCAGGAGATAGGGCCTTCTAATGCATGGTTGAGCTGAAGTAAGGAAGGAAGAGAGCTCTTCCTTTGGTGTCAGTGGCAGTTCTTGTGAATGAAATGTGGCCTTTGCTGTAGGATTTTGAGAGAGATCCTTTATTTGGTTACAGGATGCGGTATAATTGCCCTTTTCCCTGGGATTATCAGATATGTATGCAGAGCTGGCATTCCTACCCAGCCTTCAGGATGCCCAATCAGGGCTGTTTCCATACAATGGGCACAAACAGCACTGTCTCCCTACACGACAAGGTAAATATACAGCTGTGATCTGGACAGTTAGATGAGTTCTAATTAAAAGTGTGAATGGAGAGAAGCCCAGGAAAGAGAGAGATTTATAAAACGGAAATCTAATTTTGTCAATCATCACGAGGAAACACCAGATTGTAAAGGGTAATTAACAATATGCCAATAGTGTGATCAATGAGGAAAATTGGACTTGGCCCAAAGTCAGAAGTCTGTAGTTTTTTGTATGTTGTAGAAAGCCTATTTAATAAAATCAAAATTACTAGAGGGGCATAGATTTTTCTCTGGTTTCTGAAAACTCAGTTTTAATCCTACTGCCTGGGTTGTTTTTCTGATTATCTCACAGATTCTATCCATCTCTCCCTTCTTTCTCAGGGTCATTTGCCCCATGGGGGATATTCTCTTTAGCAGAGGACTATTATTATCCTATGATAGTCTCTCAATATCCTTATTCATATAGTAGCTGCCTCACCCAATCATGTACTCAGTAACATTTATGGGTCCACACGGTATTCAGGTGCTATCTGTTTTTAGAACGGTAAAGGTTGCAGAGCTGGCTTTACTTTCTGTTTTAGTGCTGTGGATGAAACCCAAGGCCTTATGTGTGCCTGTACGGTGGGCCACTGAGCTACGTCCCCAGCTTTTTAGCCATCCGTGAGATGGAGAGGATAAAGTATGTGTTTGCAGTACAAAACGGGAGGGGGGAGAAGACTGAGACTAAAGACAGGGCTTCCCCAGAGAGATGACGATGGAGCTGTGTTTAGAAAGAAAGGGACCTGGGTGTTTTCTGGGTGGACAGGAGGAACAAGTCCCTTCCTCTGTCCTCTGCTGGAAGATGAGTGATCCATGCAAAGCCATGACAGTGCAGAGCATGACTCTAGAGGCTGCTCACCTGGATCTGAATGTCCTTGGAGTTGATCACTTCCACAATGCCCACCACATTATCAAACACCAGGCCAAACTTCTTGCAGTTATCTAAAAGGGGAAAAGAAAACTCCAGTACATGCACATGGCGTGCTTCTGTAGCACAGCTCATCACAGCAAACACTCGGCCTTAGTTTTGCCTACCAACAGTGATGGAATTTATTTTCCCCTTTATCTGAAGAGTGGATTTTTCACATTTGAAAATGTAAGCCACTTGTTTCAGCTCAGTCTCTGAGATGACAAGGTCATTCTTGTCCTCTTGGTATTCCTAAAAGTAAAGCAGACATGGATATGAAACATAAACGGAAAGACAGACGGAGTCCTCTGAGTGCTGGCATCGCTAGAGGCTTCAACAGAATTCTCGCCTTTCAGTGTATTTCCTTCCAGAACATTCTCCTTATGGAGAAACCTCTGGGTGTTAACTGTTGATTGTAATTATGGGAGTGAGTGAACCACGGCTTGGAAGAGGTTATCGGTTTGCTAAGAGTCACATGCCAGCCGCCCTGCTACAGGGCTGGGCTGGAGCAGGGATGTGGTTGCCATGGAGATGTGGATGCTGATGCTCCCCTTGGTTCTGCATCAGACCCTGCTGTGTCCATCAGGCGATGGGACTGGTGATGTCTGCACAGTGATCTAAGCTCCAGGGTCTATTCAGGCCCTGTCAACTTTTTCAGGGACGTTTTCTTCCTTAATCTTTAAGGAAGTTCTCTGGGTCAGTAGTGGGCTCCAGCTGTTATACTCATTCAAAGCTTTTATGGCCTGCTCATATGACTCACCCTGAGAACGATGTGTGGCAGCAGTGGCTTAAGGTTATGAATGAAACAATCAGCCCAATACCACAAGGCACAGACTCTTAGGACCACATGTTGATGGCTTCTCCCATAGCTACTGACTATCTAATGACTATCATTAGTCATGCTCATAGAAAGGAAGCAGACTGGCAGTGACCAGGAGCTAGAGGGTTAGAGTTCTGCAAGATAAAGAGCGGTCTGTGGTGAACGCCGAGGCTGGAAACACAGCAGTGTAAACATACCCAAGACCATAGGACGGTTAATCGTAAATGTTATGTGCATTTTTTACCACAGTTAAAAAATAGTTCTAGAAAGTAGAAGGAAAGAACGCATGGGAGCAACTGGAAAACAATCTGCAAGCCTGCAGAAGTGCCTGGTGTTTTTCCTCTTGGCATTTCACCTACAAATCCCTGTGTCTTTGGGAAGTGGTTTTAGCTGTTTGGGACTTTAGAAGTCAGGTTTAGCCGAGCAAATCAGAGTAAATGTTAAAGGACTTCACTCACCACTCTCCATTTCTTCCCTTCCAGCTCCATCACTGGAGCATGTTTCTGAGGAGAATTCGACTTTGGAGATGTAGGGTTTGGAGTGTGGGTTTTGGTTGGAGATCGAGTTTGTCCTTGAGCCCTCAGGCTGGGGTTCTTGTATGTCTTCTGGTCATCAGTGACATGCCGGAGGCCTAGAAACGTTTGGCAACTGGTTAGTTTAAATTGTCAACTTACCCTAAGCTAGAATCGCCTGGGAAGAGAATCTCAACAAGGGACTGTCGTGATTGTAGATCAGGTTAGCCTGTGGGCATGTCACATGTCCGTGGGGGACTGTCTTGATTGTCTTAGCTGATATGGGAACAGCCTAAAAATGGGTTTTGCACCAACACCATTCCATGGTTTTGGACCTTGGACTCTGTAAGAGTAGAGAAAACTATATGTTTACTAAGCATGTGTGTGTTTATTCTCTCTCTGCTCTTGACTTCAATGTGACTCGTTGCTTTAAGTTCCTGCCTTGACTTCCCCACAATGAAAACTGTAACCTGGCCTCATAAGCCAAATAAATTCTCCCTCCATTAAAGTCACTGCCATCAGGGTATTTTATAATAGCAATAGAAAAGAAACTAAAATGGAGTGTGGCATAATATAGGTACATTTCTTTCCATCTCATGAAAAGGGAAATACCCACCATGTAAAGTATAAGAACTTTTGGTATTACTGTTTTCATTAACACTCCATTGCCCAAGATCAATATGCAGAGGCTGCATTCTGTGTGAGTTTAGACTGAAAGAAACATTGTGTGTATTTAAAAAATTGAGCATTGTTGTTTGGATGTAAATGTCCCCCAAGGTCCATGGAAAATGTGGTCTCCAGATCATGGTGCTTTTTTGGGGGGTGGGTTGGTTGGGCTGTTGGGTCTCTAGGTTTGATTGGAAGCTGGTGAGTGAATCCTTGCTGGAAGAAGTGGGCCACGGAGCAGGCCTTGCAATTTTATAGCCTGGTGCCACTTCCAGTCTACTTTCTACTTCCTGTTTTACCAAAATGGGAGGAGATGAATGGCCAACTCAGTTGGATTTGGAATCACCTAGGAGACATAACTCTAGACATGTCCATGAGGGAATTTCCAGACAGGCTTAACTGAGCAGAGAAGACTGTCCTTGATGTGGGTGGCCCCCTGCCATGGGTTGGGGCCTCAGACTCAACTAAAGGGACAATGTGAGCTGAGTACCAGTGTTCATACCCTCTGCTTCCTGACCCACTATGAGGGGAGCAAGCAGTCTTGTGTTCCTGCATGGACCTTTCCCTACTGATGGACTGTATCCTCTCAAACTGTGAGCCAAAAAAAAGGTCCTTCCTTGAGTTACTTTTGTGAAGGATTTTGTCATAGTAGTGAGAAAAGTAACTAACACAATGAAGATGACAACCTCAGCAAAAAAGGCAAATAAAAATCCTACAAATCCTCAAGCCATCTTACCCCCAAAGGCTTCTTGGTTTACTCACTGTCAAATAATTTGCTAGGTGTGGCTTAAAAAGCTATGATACCCTAGTAGGCATTTTTCAGAATTTGAAACCAGCTTTAGAGTTAGAAGCCCATTCCTTTACTTTGCAAGTGAGTTTCAGAGGGACCAGTAAAGCAGGCCCCAGCCAGGGCTAAGTTTGGAAAGTTCGAGTTCTTAGCCCCATGTAGAGGGACATTTACACCCTCAATCCTATAGTTCAAAAAAATAAAAAAAAAGAAAAAGAAAGAGAAAAAGAAAAAGAAAAAAGGAAATACCTGCAACACACCTTCTGGTAACACGACTATATTGTTTAGCATTCGAGTACTTTTGATCCTGATAAATTTTGAACATTTACATTTTAAAAAATCAACTATTTGTCATATTGCAGGACAGTGGGTACTACTCAGTGTTTTTATTTCATTTGATCTTGATGACTTAGCTTGGAAGGACGGTGGGAAGCACTGGGGCTGAGGGGTACCACTCAGTGTTTTCATTTCATCTTGATGACTTAGCTTGGAAGGACGGTGGGAAGCACTGGGGCTGAGGGTACCACTCATTGGTCAGCTGAGAACAAAGTCTCCGAGTTCTTGCTGGTTCACGTGGCAGCCATGGAGCCCATGTTCCTGGAGCTTCCACCTCCCAAAGGCAGCGCTTGCTCCCTGTGTCCTAACGCGGGGCGGAATGCTGTACATTTCACCGGGGCCCTGGAGAATCCATGGGCCTAGAGCCAGAGGGAAAGGGAACCTGCTCCCAGGATTTGTTTTCTTACCTTTTGTGATGGCTTCTCCTTGGTTAAGCTGGGCGAATAAAGCTGAGCGAGAAGGAGAAGACTCCTCATTTTTAGCCTCATCCTCAAAAAGTGGAGGCGGCCCAGGAGGAGGTGGTGGTGGAGGTGGTGGTGGGAGACCAGGTCCAGAGGAGAGGACAGAAAACACCGATGCTGTGGTTGCTACAGGACCCTGTGGGAGACAGACGATGGGAGCTTGGCTGAGCCTGAAGGTCTGGCTGCGAGTCTGTCAGGAGGTCCAGACTCTTAAGTGGGGTCCCGTAGGCAGAACAAGCAAGGTGAGCTTGTTTGAAGGGCTCTGGATCAGGATGGGATCTATGTTGGGAGCATATAGCCTGTCAGGTGGGCCCTATATACTTAGGAATCTCACTGCAAGATCTTCAGCAAACATCCACAGTCCCAAATTCATGCTCAAGGCCCTGTATAAGAGTGAAATCAGCCTTGACTAGTAGAATTGTGAGAAAAAGTGGCTCAAAAGATCAGAAAATTAAATTTTTGTGGATAGTGGAACCCACAACTGAAAGAGACAGACAGACAGAGAGAGAGAGGAGAGAGAGAGAGGAGAGAGAGAGAGGGAGAGAGAGAGAGAGAGAGAGAGAGAGAGAGAGAGAGAGAGAGAGAGAGAGAGAGTTAGCAGACTTTTTTGAGCACTTCTGAGTAGCTGAAGATAGACTGGAATTCTCTGGGACTCACTTCACAATTGTGCGTGCCTCAATGACAAACAAAGGCCGTCTGTGACCTGGGTGACTGTCAGACACAGAGGCGGAAGGCACCTGGGACCCGATGATTGCTCCGAAAGTATCTGGACTGATAGGTCAGTAGAAACCAGACCCTTAGCCAAGGTCAGCAGTCCTCATTTCCTCTATTGTGTGGCATGTAGCCTGAAGCTCAAAGGTCTGACAAACTCAAATGGTAGGACCAGGAGATACGAAAGAGGGGTCTTCTTGTCACTGCAGTGGCTTATCTTCATGGACATGGCATAGAGTCACTCTAAAAGCACACCTCTGACTGTGTCCTTGAGGATAATCCCAGCAAGGTTTAGCTGAGAAGGGAACACCAGCCCTAGGGGTTGACAGGACCATTCCATGGACTGAATGAGGAGGAGCTGAGTGTCAGCATTTGTCCTTCTGCCTCCTGACCACAGGACCATGTGACCTGCTACTTCACACCCCTGCTGCCATGCCTTCTCCACTGTCATGGGCTGTGTCCTCAAACAGTGAGCCGCATCAGTCCCTTGTCCCTTAAGCTGATGCTTGTCAGGGGTTTGGTCACAGCAATGAGACAAGCACCTAATGTAGACCCCACTGACGATATTCTCAGAGGACTTTGTTTTGTTTTGTTTTTTGAGATAGGATTTCTCTGTGTAGCCCTGGCTGTCCTGGAACTCACTCTGTAGACCAGGTTGGCCTTGAACTCCCAGAGATCTATCTGCCCAGCCTCTGAGGACTTAAAACCAGTCTGATAGAAACTTAAATATACTACGAACTTAAGATGCATATGCTATTATACTTTTATCTTTAATGTCTTAGTTACTGTTCTATTGCTGTGAAGGAACACTATGCCCAAGACAACTCTTAGGAAAGAAAGCATTTAATTGGGAGTTTGCTTACAGTTTCATTGGGTTAGTCCATCTCCATCATGGTGGGGAGTATGGTGGCAGGCATGGTGCTGGAGCAGTAGCTGAGAGCTCACATTCTGGTCCACAGGCAGCAGGCAGAAAGAATGCCACTAGGCTGGCTGCCATGGGCTTTTGAAACCTCACATCCCAGCCCCAGCAACACACCTCCTTCAAAAAGGTCACACCTACTAACCCTTCCTAAACAGTTTGCCCAATGGGAACCAGACATTTAGACATTTGAGCCTGTGGGTGCCATTCTCATCCACATTTAATATATACCTTTTATTTTTATTTATATGAATGTATATGGGTCTGTTTGGGTGTATGTAATGGGTGTGTGGGTGTCTGCTGATAGAAGTTTCCTCGAATCTGGAGTTATAGTCAGTTGTGAACCGCTTGACATGGGTGCTAAGAATGGAGCTCAAGTCTGGAAAAGCAGCAAGTGCTCTTAAGGATAGAGCCATCTCTATTTGTAAATACTGACATATAGCTGTACTCCTACGAAAAGGCATTAGAAGCCAATTAAATTTTAAAGAGGCAGAGTCAGTGGTAATGGGACATATCAGGAATTTCATTACTCAGGGTCTGGGGCAGGAGAATGACTAGTTTCAGGGCTTACTATATGGAGAATAGTTTGAACTACATAGTGAGACCCTGTTTCAAAATAAGATGCAATGGAAAACTAAGAAATTGGGAGAGACAGAACAGTTTGTGAGTTTTCACTACCAAATACAAAAACTGAAACATTATATAAGTACTAAATGCTAATGAGAACAGCATAATCTTATTTTCATAAACAGCTTGGTATTATGAGATGTCAAAGTCAGGAAGTTTTAATCTTCAGTTGTCTTTTAAAACAGCTATTTTTGAGTACTTACATAATCTCTATTCATTACAGAATCGCTGGGAAGAGAAAAGATTCTTCTCTCATTCAGGACATGTGTCGATGAGCCTCAGCAGGCTGAAGTCTGCTCTTCTGAGCTATGATTTGCAGCACTTTTGTTTTGTTTTTTTCTAAGGAGGAGCACCCTGACTCTGTCAGGATTCTGGGGTCAAGAAGAAAATGATTTCACAGTTCTTGAGACCAAGCCAATTTTTCTCCCCAGGATCCTAAATGATTTCTATCTATCATGTTACTGAGGTGAAATCTGAGGAATTGCTCAGACTCATAAGGGACACACAGTACAAGCTTTTCACATCATGCCATATTCCAGGCCTTGGTGACAGACACCAAGAGCCATGAAATATTACTTTCTCATAACTGCATCATTATTCAAGCAGTCAGTGGAGGAGCAGTCCCTTCCCCCAACATCTGAAAACTTGTGATTTGCAGGACTCCTGTTTTGTGAGAAGGAGGGGTTTGGCCTTGGCTTCTACATCTTAGGAACACTGGTCTCTTCGTTCTCAGACTCCAAGAGCTGGGAGATGACACAGCAGCAGCAGCAGCAACAAAAACACATCCCATCTTCTGGGGACGCTGACACATTCAGATGGTTTGCCCGGTGAGAGCAGACAGAGGGTTTACTGAGATAAATGTGGAAAATAAAATCTTCCAAATCAAGGACGCCTGGGGCCTGTGAAATGCTGCCTTGGACGTGCCCTTCTGAGGCAAAGTCTCATTTCCACATCATTCGATGGGTATTAGGCTCTGGTTTCCAAGGTTACTTTGCAATTAGCATGCAGGGGCTTTACTGAAGAGTGGACTTGAAACCAAACTGATTAGGCCTTCCCTAAATTCAATCTCTTCGGGCTGCCCCAAAGCCTGAGAGGGGAGGAATTTATCTTTGCTGGCCTTCTCTTTCTGTACCATTGCAGACCACACAGCCTCAGTGCTTTCCACGGCCTGGCATTTGGGGACAGTGGCCAGCAAGACTGACCCTGTGTGACACCCAGTGAAGGAGAGAGGAAGCAGGCACTGGGTGTTGAGGGCTCTCAGGTGCCAAACGTTTGTTGATTTAATGTTTACTGAACCAGGACTCAACTGTGACAGGCCTCATTCACCACCACGCCAGCTCTGTGCCAGGGCTCTCAGATTTATTGGAGCAGTTGAAGTACCTATGGATCTGTTAAACCCTCCCACGTCCAGGCTGTGGGGCAGAAACACTAACTGGGGAACGGAAGCAGGGTAGGAAGTACATTCCTGTGTGTGTGTGTGTGTGTGTGTGTGTGTGTGTGTGTGTGTGTGTGTGTCCACTGCTCTAGGTGATCGCAGTGTGAGGATAAGTGTGGGAACAACTACCCTATTCTATGGACTGAGATGAACCTTAAATAGGACAATGTCACCTGGGCTGTACTGAAATCCCGCTGACAGAAAAGAAAGCGGGAACTCAGAAAAGCTGTTTGCACTCAACAGTAAATCAGCAGCCAATGGCAGCGGTATAGTTCTGACACAGATTTGTTGATTTTAAAGCTTTCTTTACAGAAATCTTTTATCTGTATTCAGATTTTCTGTGTTTCAGAGACAGAGTCTCATGTAGCCCAGGCTGGCCTGGAACTCACAATGTAGCCAAGGATGACCTTGAGCTCCTCATCCTTCTGCCTCTACCTTTGGGAACCTGCGATTACCAGTGTTCCCCACCACATCCAGGGGTCAGTTCTTTCCAGCTACCCTGGGTCCTGGGAATGGAACGAGGTAGTCAGGGTTGACAGCCTCGTGAGCCACCTCACTGCTCTAGGTTTTGTTAAAGTCACCGGACCACATGAAGTTGGGAGGGGATGGGGAGGAAAGGGTGAGTCTGGGAGGAGTTAGGGAGAGGGATGGGGACTGGGGAGTAAATGTGATCAAAACACATTGTAAGACTAGAGGCATGGATTACCTTGTGAAATAAGTGTTTTTCCCCCCTGAATCTCCGCTTAGAACACATATGACTGAAGTGTTGGGAGGAGCACAACAATATTGACTTAGTTTTTTTTTCTTTCTTGAGACAGGGTCATGCTATGTAGCCCCGACTGGCCTCATCCTCTTACCTCTTCTGTCTCAGTCCTCCTAGTGCGAGGCCATTGGTGTGCGTCACTATGCCTGGCTTGGGTTAGTTTTCATCTCCCCTGCTCCTTACGGGTCTCTCATAGCTGCACCCGGCTGTCATCTTACGAATGAAAGGTCTGGGGTGGTCTTCATCTGATGGGGGATTAGACCCCTTGGTCAAACCTGCACCCGGCTGTCGTCTTACGAATGAAAGGTCTGGGGTGGTCTTCATCTGATGGGGGATTAGACCCCTTGGTCAAACCTGCACCCGGCTGTCGTCTTACGAATGAAAGGTCTGGGGTGGTCTTCATCTGATGGGGATTAGACCCCTTGGTCAAACCTGCACCCGGCTGTCGTCTTACGAATGAAAGGTCTGGGGTGGTCTTCATCTGATGGGGGATTAGACCCCTTGGTCAAACCTGCACTCGGCTGTCGTCTTACGAATGAAAGGTCTGGGGTGGTCTTCATCTGATGGGGGATTAGACCTCTTGGTCTTGGCACTGGCACCGCAGCATCAAGTCAGCTTTCACACTGGTTTTGCCATGCTTTGGGATTCTGCAGTAAAACCTGGCCTCTTGTCCTCTTGTCCTCCCTGATGATAGGAGTGACACCCTTGCACCCAGACCCTGGTTCCCTACGGAGCGTTCAGGCTGTTCTGGGATGACGTCTTGATGTCCCGGGGACTAGAGATTGAAAGTCCGTGATCCTCAGCAGTGTGACCTTTGCAAGGTAGCCATAACAGGAAAGGTAACTGACATACCAGGTGTCCAGACTAGATGGGAACAAGATCACCAGGGCCTGCGTGGACAGCAATGGGAAGTGAGGCTGTGGGTATTGGTGGTGGCGGCAGTGTTGGGGGGGCAGTTCAGAGGGCAGGGCGCTGAAGCATCCCATTTTGTCTTCTTTAGAATTTGAGTTGGGTCTGCATAGAGACATGGAGAGCTTGCCAAGGGGCGGGACTGTCTGGAGGTGTCTCTGAAGAGGTAGGTTCTGCCTGGGGAACCTGAGGGGATGACACTGGAGAGGGTCCCCTTCCCTGTCAGGCGTTACCAAGGTCTTGGGAAACTGCTACATTAGGATGTAGACGCCATTCATTCATTCCTTGAGTGGAGGCTTTGGGATCGGATCTGTGTGAGTCGTCCACAGGATGTTTAGAGGTATGGTCTACTTGCAAATTACCTGGATATTCTGGGCGTTTCTCAAAGGCTCTTCTTCCTTCCTCCCTTGATCCCCCCACCCCCATGTTTGTGAGTGTGCAGGTGCAGGCCTTGTTCTTCAGGACTATCTACCTAGATGAAGAACAACTCTCGTGGGGCAGTTCTGTTCAGCGAGTCACAGAGCTCAAGCTCAGGGTTTTTGGGTTGGTGCAGGCGCCTATACTCAGTGAGCCAAATTGCCAGGCCTTCCCATTCCATGGCTTTTTTCTTTGTTAAACATGGGCCTTGGGGAGTAAAGCTCAGATCTTCATGCGGTCAAGGCAAGTATTTCATTGGCTGAGCTACTGCCCCAGCTCAAAGGAAGCTTTCATTCATGAATTCTTTTATAATATGTTTGGCTTGAACAATGACTTTCATTTGATAGCCACAGTGTAGAGCCAGACGTCTTAGTGCTCAGAACCCAAGGAGGTGAGGTCATGTGGGATGAGGAACCGATGCTTCTCTGAGAAGTAGCCATCAATGGAAACACCACAGGCACACTGCACTGGTGCACAGCTATAGCGTATATGATGTAGGCGAGATTGTAGGTAGCCAAAACTTAGAGATGTCCCATGTGCCGCCAGGATGTGTCTTGGTTTTCTGCCTACAGTTTGTGGCTTTAAAAATGGAAGAGACAGCTGTCCCCAGGACAGTGACACCAATTTAGAAAGATTTGTAGAACATTAACTTTCTTCAACAAGCCTTTGTGCCAGAAAACAAAAACAAAACAAAGCAAAACAAACCCAAAAAACTCCATAATCAAACACCTAGCTGGGAAATCGATGCTGAGAGTCAGGCCTTACCTTACCAAAGTGGCAGTGACCCCCCACCCCCCATACAATTATGTAAGCCTTCTCTCTGAGGCCCGGGAGAGGAGTCTCTGAAGTGCCCCAGAGTCTTCAGGCTGGGCACAATTAAAAAAGAGTGTCTATAAAAGTCATGTAACAATGGCTTGCCACTTACAAGGAAAAAGAGAAGCGGTGCATTTATGATTTCCAATGGCTGTGTTCCCGGTGCAAAAGTTCACTTATGTTGCAAGAACACGGCACAAAAATCCCAAATGAGGCTTTTAAGGCCTATTAAGATTAATCCTGAGAGCGGATGTTTGGTTATGATTATGGAGGGGTTTTTTTTTTCTGGCACAAAGGCTTGTTGAAGAAAGTTAATGTTCTACAAATCTTTCTAAATTGATGTCACTGTCCTGGGGACAGCTGTCTCTTCCATTTTTAAAGCCATGAACTGTAGCGGCCCATGGGACAGCTCTAAGTTTCTGGCTACCTACAATCTTGCCTACATCATGGACACTGTAGCTGTGTGCACCAGGTGCCTGTGGTCTGTTTTTATTGATGGCTACTTCTCAGAGCAGCTAATACTCCTTTAATCTCTTCAAGAGTCAGGCTTTATCTTCTGGTGTTTCTGAGACAGGGTCTTGCCTTGAATTTACTACATAGCCCAAGCTGGCCTCAAGCTCACAGTGATGCCCCTGCCTCAGCCTCCCAAGTACTGAGATTACAGGCACAAGCCACTTGCCAGCCTCTTAGAATTTAAATTTTTACTGGAAAGAGAAATTACTTGCAATGTTAAGTAGAATTTCACTATTGCTCTATGGTGCATGTTTATTCCTCCAAACACTACTTCTTAATTAACCAGCTCATTCAGATATGGTATAAACTTACATCTAAATAAGATATGAAAATTGTTCCCATTATCCATTTTTTTGAGTCTGTAGAAAGAAGGGCCAATGGGGCTCATTTGGGTGGGGCCAGGGAGCCAGACCTAGGGCTGCTGTGGCTTACAGGTGGGCAATGCTATCAGGCACTTTGGAAGTCCCTTACTCCTGAAGAGGGGAGGTTAAGGGAATTTAAGCAAAGAAGAGATGCATACAGACAGCATTAGCCTCCAACTCTGAGAATAGGTCAGGCAACCAATATGGCCGCTGGTATTTTTACCATCACTTAAGAAGCGGGGAGCAAGAGCATAACGTTGTCACATGATCCTTTCTTGGAACAGGTGGATTATGTTGCTTACAACGGGGCATTTGCCGGGACTTCTCGTCTATGAAGCTAGCTTAGTGACAGTAACATTTTGAGCCACCTGTCCTTAAAGTATTTGTGGAGATGGTAGATAAAGCCACAGGAATGGAACAGCTGACGCATTTACGGGCCTTTTTCTCCCCTCCCTCTTTCATGGACACACACAGTTGATCCCCTTGTTTCTGGGTAGAATCTCTCAGGCTGTCCTTTGCTGAATCACCGTGGCCCATTAATCATGTAGCCTACCAGTAACAGTCTCCAGGTAGCAGTGACAGCTCACATGTGCCTGGTCATACCCTCAGATGTTTAAAAGTCCCCAGGCCATTTCAATCACGTTTATGCTACCACAGGGACTCACGATGTTTTACAGCTAACATTTTATATAAAATGTTGTTGATTAACTTTCCTAAAGACAAAGAATCCCAAACAACCTGATATAACACATGAAACATAACAGTAATAAACCTCTCATTTCCAAAATAGGAGTTAGTGGCTAAAGAAAGCAGTAAACGTCTTAGTATCCTCTCTCGCTGTCTCTCTCTCTCATCCACGTAGGTCTGTCTCTCTGTGTAGCTAAGGATGACTTTGGACTTCTGGTTCTCCTGTTTCTACTTCCCCAGTGCTGGGATCACATACCACTCAGCCTGGCTTATGCAGGGCTGGGGATGAACCCAGGCCTTCAAAAAAGCACTCTAGCAACCAGCCCTTAAATAGTCTTCCGACCACAAATTCATGATTTAGGGTTTGCTTTCTTTTAATGTTTTATTGTTTTGAGACAGGGACTCCTGTAGTCCAGGTTGGCTTGAAATTCACTGTGAACCTTAAATGCAGCCCCACATGTCATGTGTTGCCTCTGTTTCTCAGGTGCTGGGCCTTCAGGTGTGTGTCATGATGCCTGGTAACCTTATCCTCCCCTCTGCCCATCCTGAAACAGGATCATGCTGTGTGACTGGCTGGCTGGCCACGAAGCTTGCTGTTTAGAATGGGTTACCGGTGCCCCTTCTGACTCTCTCTGTCACCTGCAGGGTTTACAGGTGTGTGTCATTGTGCTTTGCTTTATGTTAATCACCTCTGCACTTTGATCAATGGCAGTGAAATAAACACGTTTCCAAAGTAAAGAACTTCTTCTAGAGCCTGCAGATTTTACATTCATATTCATGTCACAGTACCATTACAATTATAACCAAGAAAGATGATATTGAGTAAATGACTCAGTGGGTTAAGTGTGCTTGCTCTGCAGGCGTGAGGACCTGGGTTTGAATTTCCAGCACCAACAGAAAAGCCTGGGTGTGGCTGTGTGGTCCTGAAACCCCAGCACTGGGGAAGCAGAGACAGGCTAGTCAGCCTAGCTGAGATGGTGAGCCTGATTCAGGGAAAGAGAGACTCCCATCTCAAGGTACTAAGGAGAAGGAAGACATTGAAATCCCATTTTGGCCTCCACACATTTGCAAATAGGTGCACGTTCCCACACACCCAGATGTATGCACCACACCACAGCACACTCCACATACACAGACACGTAAGAAGATACTAATAAAGACTGAGGAGTGACTGTATAGTCACTAAAGGATGGCCATCTTAGCAACAGACGTACAAGCTAACATGGATTAATGATTTCGGGCTGAATTCTCTTCTATCACTTATTTGGATCTTTGTGACTTCTGCCAAAGAAAATAAAGGTTCTGGGAATCATTTCAAGACAACAGAATTGTTAATGACACCACAGAGAAGTGCCACATAGTATTTTAAGGATAAGTTTATTAATAACTTTTAGAAAGTCAATTTAATGACTATTTTCTATTTTATTAATGGATACTGAACACTATGGATATTTCTGATTTCCACTAAGGCCTAATGCTTATATGCAACTGCTATCAAAAAATGGGTGCAAAACGATGAGACAACACGGGGTCCATTTGGATTAGTTCTCTTCAGAGTCAAGGCTCCAAACAGCCTCATCGCAAGATGTGGAAAGGATGCTCATTAAGAACCCAAATCTCAAGGTGTATCTTGGTTTGAAACATGCTCTCTTAGCAAGATGAAGCCCTGGTTTTGGTCCTTAGCTCTGCACAAACAGGCTGTGGCTGCACATGCCAGTAATTGTAGCATTTGGGAGTTGGAGGCAGGAGTTTGAATCTAGCCTGGGCTACATGAGACCACATCTCAAAAACAAAACAGAATAATAAAGACAACAAAACCCTGGACCCCAAATCTCAAACTTTCACCCTAATGTCACATGGTTTTGCTTATGCTATCCCAGAAAGGCTGTCCTCCTGTGTATTTTGTATGTTTATCCTTTGGCGACACGGACGAATCAAAGCATTGGCAACTGATGAAAAACAGAGTAAGTGAAACCAAGTCACAGTAACAGCTCTACAGCGGGAAACACCCTGAGAGAAAGACACACACACAGTCAGTACCAAAAACTAGATTTGTGCTTGTTGTGTGTTCACAGGAGCCCTCCCAAAAATGTAGGAGGTAACCTCTGTTTGACTTGCCCAAAGTAGAATTTTTTGGTAAAAGCGGACCAGGCCATGCCAGCAGAGACTAGAAACAATACACAGGGGCACAGGCTAATTCACTAGCGTGATCTAGGCATTCAAGAGGAGTCGGCTTGGTAAATGGCCTTTGTTAAGAGTCTGAACTTGCTTTGCAACTGATACCTAGGCCAGATCTGGAGTCTGCAAGTTGTCTTTTCTCTTTGGCTGCCAGCATCAGCAACATGAAAATACAATTTCTCATAAAAGAATGAAAAATAAAGTTTCCGTGGGAAAACTTCCCAGAGTTAAAGATAGCCAAGTATACCCATCAAAGAGAGCCAATGGTAGGCAGAATGCCAAGAGTGACATGAGCCTTGACTCGGCTGGACAACGACTGTATTTGGCCTGATGAGCCTAACTCTGCCACTGAACTCAAGGTTATTTGCTTTCATGTGGATTTTAAGATCCTCAGGAAATGCTTACACTGCCTTGGACGATCAGTACTTTGGAAGGAGCAGACATGAAGACAAAGGCAAGTTAAGTGCTGCTAGAGAGTATTTTTTTTATTACATTGTATACGTATTTTTACCTGAATTTCTTTTTTTTTTTAATGAAAATACCCAGAGGTGTCATCTCTTGAGCTTAAGAGGTGTGCTGACACAGGATAATGGTGCTTCAATCCCAACTCCAAATTTCATGGGAAAAAGTCAACTGGTACTTGAGTTTCCTTCCGCTTCCCTTCCTCTCTCCCTCCCCACCACCATTCCCTCTCTTACTCCCTTTTCTTCCCTCCCTCCTTCCTTCTTCACAGTGCTGAGGCTGGAACACATGGCTTTGGGAAAGCCTTGTAGGTGCTCTACTACCGAGCTCACCCCCGAGATTGCAATGTGCTCGGTACACATGACAGGCACGGGAGACTGGCCAGGGCCACCTCTGTGAAGTATTTTATGAAGGGTTGTTTTACAATTACAGGATAACTCACATCTTTCTTCCTTCCTTCCTTCCTTCCTTCCTTCCTTCCTTCCTTCCTTCCTTCCTTCCTTCCTTCCTTTTTTTTTGACAGGGTTTCTCTGTGTAGCCCTGTCTTGGAACTCTCTTTGTAGACCAGGTTGGCCTCGAATTCAGAGATCCACCTACCTCTGCCTCCTGAGTTCTAAGATTAAAGGTGTGTGCCACCACTGCCTAGTTCCCATCTTTTCTTAAGAAAGCCTTTTCTTGTTTAAAGTAATATCAGACCCAATTTCCTGAGTTGATGTCATCTGAAGATGAGAGACAGAAGATGGCAAGGGGAAGGACAGAGATGTCACTGACCAGAGTGAAAATGCATTGTCCATTCCCCTCACCATCATAGCACAGAAACGAAGACATATAGGCACTTGGCTCTTTAACACTGGACACAAGTGTAGTCAATGAAGTAAGGCTGTGTATGTTTCATTGGGAGGAAACCTGATCACAGACAGATGTAGCTGATCAGGAGAAAGTGGGTGGGCAGCAGCTATTTCTAAGGTCCTGGGGCAGTCACTGTTGGGGACCCCGGGTCTCCCAGACAGGTCTCTAACTTTCCACCCCCACTCTCCGCCCCCCTTCTCAGTTTAGAAGGCTCCTCTTCTAACTTTCTAACTGCAAGACTCTTACAGATCCTTCAAGGTTCACCTTCAACATCTTTTTATGTTTTATGGAGTAGAGCATGTGTGTATGTTATGTGTTCATGTGTGTATGGGAGCATATGTGTGTGCATGGGTGTATGTGCTTGGGGAGGCCAGAGGTCAACCTCAGGTGCTGTTCTGAGGAGTCATCTGCTTTATTGACAGGGTCTTTCACCAGGACTTGGGGCTTCCAGTTATGCTGGGCTGGTCAGTGAGCCCCAGGAATCTGTTTGTCCCCATCTCCCCAGAGCTGGATTTGTAAGTGCATGCTGCCACACCCTGCCTTTCACATGGGAGCAAGTCCTCATGCCTATACAGCAAGCCTTTACCAACAGCATCTCCAGTCCCTTCTAGAGCTGTTTTGGGAGGACAGTTCCTGTACACCTGTAGCTTGAGTTCCTGTACTCCCTAGAACACTTTCAGGAGACCTCATTGTTGCATCCCTTCCCCCATGGGGGTCTGCTGACCAACTTGTGACTAGGAGCTTCTAGTAAAATACCTCTTGTCCCCTCCTCCCAGTAAGGCCTGCATGCAAGTTCCTGTTTTCTGTCTATCCTTATTGTCTAAATGCTAATTCCTGTTATTGGCCCATCCTCTGCTGGAGGGCCCTGGGAACTTCTGACCTTGGTGGTTTTCCACCATGCCTGCTATTGGTATATAATGCTCCCCTCTTGTTAAAAATAAACACCATTCTCCTTGTAAGAATGAGCCACTGTCTTTGTCTTCATTTACATCCTTAGCCCTTCGCCCGGATTTGTGAAGGTTGTAGCCCTGTAACCGCCAACAGTTTGCTACACCTCACATCATACAACAATCATTTGCTGGTTAATCTGGGTTTAGTCATCTCCAGAACTCTGGAGTTCCTTTCTTATTCATCTTAGGGCCACCAGTAATGTGGCATAGGACCTGGGGTACAGTAGGTGACTCATCAATGCTTATGGGCATAAATAGATCACTTATAAAGACAGGCATCACAGAAGAAGTACAGGTCGTCAGATACTCCTTCGAAGAGAAAGGACACTCTAAGTGGGGGCAGGGACTGGTGGTACGTGGAGATCTGGGGAATTTCAAAAGACAGGATTATTTTAGACTGTTTTAGTCTCATTTCCTGTTGCTGTGGCAAAATACCCCAACAGTAGCAATTTAAGGGAGAGAGAGTTTATTTGGCTCACAATTCCAGGTTCTAATCCATTATTATGGGGAAGTCAAGGTGGTGGGCAATTGTAGTAACCAGTAACATCGCATCCACTGTCAAGGGCAGAGAGGAATGAATCAATGCACGCACTCTTGCATTCAGTCTACTTTCTTCTCTTGCACAGTTTGGGATCCCTTACCTATGGGACAGTGGCACATGGGGGTAGTTTTCCTGCCCCAATTAACATAAGATAACCTGCCACTGACATGCCCACAGGCCAACCAGGTCTAGATAATCCCTCATGGAGACTGCTTTCTAGATTTCCTCTAGATTGTATCAAGTTGGCCATGAAAACTAAAAATCACATAGACCCTGGAAGATGAGTAGGATCCTTGTCACAGGTAACCAGGGGAAGGACATTCTAGAGCAGGGGACATGAACATCGGCACTCTGAGAAACAAACCAAACTATTGATGATCACTAAGAACATGTAGTCATTGTCCTTCTAAGTTCACCTTCTGATGGTGCACATATCACAAATCACTAGTCAGAAAGGTGTCTTTTAAATGTCCTTCAGGGCTGGGGACCCCTCAGTCAGGGACTATTCACTTAGCATCAGGCCCTGTGTTGGATCCTCAGAACCCACCCCCTAAGTGTCCGCCACGAAATAACTGTCCACCCTTCGTACTCTGCTCTGTTTCCCTGGACTGAATAGAGAAATCTCTGAAGCGAAGTCTCCTTTGGTGGTTTTGTGCATTTTAGCCCTTGAAAGGCTAAAACTCATTTCTACAGGAGGCTGATTTTCTACCCCATGCTATACTGGAAAGGATGAGTTGATGGCTTCATCTGCTACACTCCTATCTTCTAACCATGTGGTCCCCCCTCCTGGCAGGCACTCCCATCATAATAGCATCTCTCCTGCTATTCACTCCCATTATAATGGCATCGCTCCTGCTATGTCACTCCTATTATAATGACATCATCTCTCCTGTTACATCACTCCCATCATAACGACATCTCTCCTGCTATTACCAGAATCCAGATAGTGCTTCCCAACCTTGGGCTTCCAGTCTCCAAAACTGTGAGCCAAAGAACACTTTTTGTTTATAAGGTACCCAGCTTGGAGTGTTCTAGCAACAGAAAATGAAGAAATAAGCACATTCAAATCTACAGTGGAGGACACTTTTTCCTGGCTGCTTCCTTAACCCACAAACTACTGATAGTCTTGTGGAATGTCAAAGAGTGAATGATAAGACACCCCCATTACACCAGGGCTGTCATAATTATAAATAAGGAAATTATTTAATTTATTTTTGACACATAATATAAAAATAAATTAATCTGTTAGGGCTGGAGAGATTAGGAGCACTGCCTGCTTGCTCTTCCAGATGACCTGGGTTCAATTCTCAGCACCTACATGGTGGCTCACAACTGTGTGTAACTCTAGTTCCAGGATGTCTGACACCCTCACACAGACATGCATGCAGGCAAAACACCAATGCATATAAAATACATTTATTCTTGTGACAGGGTATGCTGCTCAGGCTGGCCTCATACTTGTAGCAATCCTCTTGCCTTAGCCTCCTGAGTGTGGAGATTACAGATATGTTTCACTATGCTCACCTCAAATTATGGAATTTTAACTGAATATGCCTTACTAAAATATTCCCAGGATAACAGCTCAAACAAGTTAGGAGTTAGAATTAACTTCTGACCCCTGGAACTTAGAGACTTTGAGTTCTTGGTTGTGAAAATTTCCTAGTAAACAAAATAATCTTTACTATAAATCAGGCAGTTTTAAAAGCTACTACTATTCTGATTTATGGAGAGAGACAAATATTGTAAAATATTTATGCATTCTGATCAACACTGAAGCTCAAAGGTATTTTTGAGATAATAGAAACAGCTATAAACACAGAACTCAGAGCTCCAAAGTTTTGCTCATGATACATGAAACAGGCTGTGTGACTGCTGTGGACACACATGTGGTCTACTGAAGATCTGTCATGGGTTAAGATACTAACATACATTGACTTCCAAACTTCCAAGCAAACACTGACTCTAGACCTAAGCAGCAGTCTGTCAACTTAGACAACTGGTTCGCAGATAATCAAGAGATTGTTAGGTGAAAACTTGACCCCTCAGCTCTACAAAGTTGTGTCTACCCCGTCTCCACCTGGACCCCCTCCCCCACTTCCTGAAGTCCCTCCCTGAAGGTCACTAGTGTTGTTTTAGGTTTTAGTTTTTTTGGTTTTTTGAGGGCCTCACCACCCAGCTCCCAAATAAATCACACACTGAGTCTCTTTAAAGGGATCACAGTCCTTCATGGAGGGAAGGCACAAAACCACACTGACTGTTATATAGTAGGCACCTCTCTGTCTTCTAGTCTAATAAGCCTTGAGCTTTGGGCTTGTCCTTAGAAGGATTCTCACCCTGGACCAGCATTCTGTGTTGCCTGTGTGGTCTTATACAGCACTTTCCTCTGAATTGAGGCATCCTCTCTAGGAAGGAGGGGAGACACAGAGACTCTGTGAAAACTTGCAAGATCCTGGAAGGCTGCTCCCCACTTTACAGAAGGGGATCATAACTTCTAGGGGAGGGGATCTCACCAGCCTAGCGAAGAGAGGTGATTCTTAGACCTGGCGAGCCGTCTGCAAGAGCTCTGGGCTGCAGCTTCTATGAGCTGCCACCTGAGTTGGGATGGGCACAGAGTTAACTTGGGATGGGCTGTGGGTGATGTGCTGCTTTTGGGTCAACCGCTCTCCTGTAACTCTTCACCCATGTGCCTGTTAGTAATCCCAATAAAAACTCATTGGCTCACCAAGTTGGATTTACGTGGTTCAGTTATTCCTTTGGCCTAGTGTGGGCTCTCTTTCTAAGGTGTGTAGACACATTTGTCACACATCAACTCTGCAGCTAGTATGTGAGTTTCAGTAGGTGACAACCTATGCCTGCCATGTCACTCACCTGTCAGTATTTTTTAGTATCTTTCTCAGAACTTGGTGCACAGGAATGTTGGATTAGCCTAGTGGTCTCTTTGAAGCCAGCACAGGCATTCCCAGCTTGCCTTCATTTGATCACATGGCTCTCATCCAGCTGCCTCAGAGGCTCCTTGCCTTACCAAGGAGGACACCTGGGCAGACTCAGTGCTGGTCGAAAGACTCTAAGGGCAAGCACATTTGATGCCCTGAGTTTAGTCACATAGCACAGTGCAGATGGGTGGATGCCTCCTTGTGATCCAATTTCACAACATAAAGTTCAGGTGTCTACTGGTTATGCCCCAACCTACAATTGAAAAATTATTGTTGGAGGCTAGGGACACAACTCAGTGGGAGAGTGCTTCACTCACACGCATTGGGGCTTGAATTTTATCTCCAGCATTGTAAACAACAATAATAACAGCAGCAGCAGCAGCAACAACAACCCAAAAACCAAACCCCAAACCACAGAAACATCTGAGATAGGTGTAGTGGTATATGTCTATGCACTCAGGAGGCAGAGGCAGGAGGATTGCCCAAAGTTCCAGCTCAGTCTTGTTTATACAATGAGTTCAAAGTCAGTTAGGGAGAGACACTCCGACTGTATCAGAAAACTAAGCAAAAAAAAAAAATGAGCCAATGAAATGGTTCATCAGACAAAGGCACCTGCCTGCTTAAGTGCCATCTAGGGACCCACATGGTGCAAAGAGAGAACTAGCTCCCGTAATTTGTTCTCTGAGTTCCACATGTGAGCTGTGACATGTGTATGCATGCACACACATGCTAAATAAATATGATTGAAAAAAGCAAATGTTGACCATAACAAAATTAAGCTGAGTAATTGTAAGCCGGGGAACTGTCTGTGGTTGGCTGCCCAAGGACTCCAAAGGGATCTGGAAGGTCAAAGAGCAGGGAAGTCTGTTTAACGCTGCTGTGGGCAAGCTACTGTGAGGGGAGGGTACCAGAAGACATCAGTGAGCTATGCAGCCATGACACTCCATTTGAGGCCCAGTGAGCTACGCAGCCATGACACTCCATTTGAGGCCCAGTGAGCTATGCAGCCATGACACTCCATTTGAGGCCCAGTGAGCTACGCAGCCATGACACTCCATTCGAGGCCCAGTGAGCTACGCAGCCATGACACTCCATTCGAGGCCCAGCCACTCCCCGTGACTGGTATACCAAGGAGAGGGTTAGACAAGCTCTAAATGAGACTTAGAAATAGAAGGTTGGGACCAGTTCTGGAAAAATCAAGAGGGGACCAGAGAGGCCAGAAGACCTGCAATTCACGTGGCATACATATTTAACAACACGCCGTGGAGTCTACATTATTTATGGTAAGTCAGGATTCCCTCTGGCAGATTTTAATTGGATCACAAGTGAAGGGTTAGGCTGCTGCTTTGTTAATGGACGTTTGGCTTTATATTGAAAAATGGGTTGAAAGGGAAATGTCTACCCGGGAGGAAAGAAATGAGGCTAAGTGGCTTGCATTGGGAAAGAAACCTTCCAGCGTTATCTTTTTAACCCACAGCTTGCATTTTCTTGATGGTCCATGGGAGCTTCTGATGGATGTCAATGAACATACAGGGAAGAGGTTTAAAACTCACATAGTTAACATTAAAAACCAGATCATGGCCTGATGAGATGGGCCCCACAAGTAAGAGTGCTTGAGGCTGAACAGTGCAAGTCTAATGACTTGAGTTCGATCCCTGGAACCCACGCTGAAGTGGAAGCAGAGAAATGACTCTAAATAGTTGTCCCCTGTGCTGCCTGAATGACATGACCCTCATGTGCCATCGCTCATACTCACTATCTCTCTGTCTCTGTCTCTCTCACGCATACACACAGATAGACACACACACACAGAGACAGACAGAGAGAGAGACAGAGAGAGAGACAGAGAGAGAGAGAGAAGTGTATCATAGCCAAGTGTTGTGGCAAGTGCCTTGAAATCCCAGTACCTGGGTGGTGGAAGCAGGAAGATCAGAAGTTAAGGCTAGTAGTACCAGCTACATAGAGAGGCCAGCACAGGCTATGTGAGACACTGTCTAAAACACAGCCGTCATCATCAGCAACAACAAAATCAAAGATCTATTAAAGCCATTGCATAAGTCTTTACACATCCATTCATGTGGTTTTATTTTACTTTGCAGATAACTGAGCCTGTTTCTAAAGCTAAAGTAATTTAGAATACACAAAAGAGCAGAAATGTGTCCACAAGCTCCAGACCAGAGTGTCAATAAGCTCAGTCTATTAACTGATGTTGTTTATGGAATTCTTGGGCAGATCTGGGCAATTCACAGAAAAAGTTCAGTCATCTGTGTAATTACAAGTGTGGGGACCAGGCTTCCATTCCCAGCCGCAGGCATCTGGTTTGAAGGCCTTACTAGTGGTTCCTAACAAATCTGTCCAACTTCCTGGGGCTGGTAGATATTGGTGCCTCTACCAGGTTTGTGCCAAAAGATCAGCTTAAGTCAACAAAACCTGTCTGAACCTTAGCCCAGAAGAACAACACAAGAGGAAAGGACCCTGGAAGAAGAAACTGAAAACTCAAATCGGTCTGGTTTGACTGCTGCTAGGCCACATGTTGGCTTTGTGTTGAGGAAAAGCCAAGAGAAATGGCAACATTCCATCGACCAAAGCAAATGTAATAGGAGATACAGAAAGATGACTGCATGGCTGCTTCCTCTTAAGACCCAAATGCTTCCGATCCTACCTCAGCACACTTGTGCACACACTCACGCCCACCCCAGCACACTTGTGCAACACTCACACCCACCCCAGCACACTTGTGCAACACTCAGCCCACCCCAGCAACTTGTGCACACACTCACACCCACCCCAGCACACTTGTGCACACACTCACACCCACCCCAGCACACTTGTGCACACACTCACGCCCACCCCAGCACACTTGTGCACACACTCACACCCACCCCAGCACACTTGTGCACACACTCACGCCCACCCAACACACTTGTGCACACACTCATGCCCACCCCAGCACACTTGTGCACACACTCCGCCCACCCCAGCACACTTGTGCACACACTCACACCCACCCCAGCACACTTGTGCACACACTCACGCCCACCCCAGCACACTTGTGCACACACTCCGCCCACCCCAGCACACTTGTGCACACACTCATGCCCACCCCAGCACACTTGTGCACACACTCCGCCCACCCCAGCACACTTGTGCACACACTCAACCCACCCCAGCACACTTGTGCACACACTCACGCCCACCCAACACACTTGTGCACACACTCACGCCCACCCCAGCACACTTGTGCACACACTCACGCCCACCCCAGCACACTTGTGCACACACTCCGCCCACCCCAGCACACTTGTGCACACACTCACGCCCACCCCAGCACACTTGTGCACACACTCACACCCACCCCAGCACACTTGTGCACACACTCACGCCCACCCCAGCACACTTGTGCACACACTCACGCCCACCCCAGCATACTTGTGCACACACTCCGCCCACCCCAGCACACTTGTGCACACACTCATGCCCACCCCAGCAACTTGTGCACACACTCACGCCCACACCAGCACACTTGTGCACACACTCACGCCCACCCCAGCACACTTGTGCACACACTCACACCCACCCCAGCACACTTGTGCACACACTCACGCCCACCCCAGCACACTTGTGCAACACTCCGCACACCCCAGCACACTTGTGCACACACTCATGCCCACCCCAGCACACTTGTGCACACACTCAACCCACCCCAGCACACTTGTGCACACACTCACACCCACCCCAGCACACTTGTGCACACACTCACACTCACCCCAGCACACTTGTGCACACACTGACTCCCACCCCCGCACACTTGTGCACACACTCACACCCACCCCAGCACACTTGTGCACACACTCACACCCACCCCAGCACACTTGTGTACACACTCACGCCCACCCCAGCACACTTGTGCACACACTCACACCCACCCCAACACATTTGTGCACATACTCACTGCTTCCCTAACTGCTGTCCCAAACAACCCCAGCCTTGAGTCTCACATTTCTCAGTGACAAATGGACAGGTGGAGCAGCAGCTGCCTGGCACAGCTGCACTCTGAAGGCCCAGGGTAGGAGGGGGCAACTGGAAGATCCAGTGCCAACTGCTGTGTTGGAGGTGGGGTGGGTATTTATTGGCACAGTGCAGCACTTGAGGAACTCAGGGTCTTTAGTAGTATACTAAAAGGCCCAGAGTGGAAAATGTCAAAATTCAACTTGAAAATGGAAGACAACAACAATTCCTCAAGATCCTTGAGGTATTGAATCTCACAGTTTTGTGTAGTTTGTGCAGTACTGCAGTGGGCTGTGTCTGTGAGGATGCAATGGGCTTGTGGGATGACTCAGTAGGTAAAGGCACTTGTCATGCAAATCTGATGACTTGTGTTGAATCCCTGGACCCATAGAAGAGAACTGACTCCCCAGAGTTGTCCTTTAACCTACACACGCATGCACGCACACATGTACACACATAGAGTAAAAAGCAAAATTCTGAGTTTTGTGGTGTTTTATGCCAGCACCATGCCTTTCTCCAATCTTCTCATAAACATAGATTTTTTGCATACTCATAATCAGTAGATAAATAAATGAAGGGTTCATGTTTTTTGTTCCCAAGGACCATTTGATCATAATTCCAATAGTCCCATCTCTCTCCAAGAACTATGAATCTGGTTTTCTTATTAGCATTCTTTTTGCTGGTATGTTGTTGGACTAGCAAGTGAGGAGAAATTAGTTTGACTTGTGCAATAGATTGTATTTGGGATATTTTTTTACACTTTTTTATTATATATTTAAATTAGAAACAAGCTTGCTTCCCATTGTATTTGGGATCTTAAACAGTTTTTAGTAATTTCAAATAGAAATTAAATTTGCAAATCAAAAAGTATAAACTTTTAGAATATACTTTAAAAAGACCTTTTGTCTTATATGTATAAGAATTTTGTTCTTATAGATGTCTGTGCACCACACCGAGTGCCTGGTGCCTTCCTTGGGAGTCAGAAGAGAACAACAGGTCCTTCTGGAACTGCGAATATGGATGGTTGTGAGCCACTGTGTGGGTGCTGGGAATTGGATTTGGGTTTCCTGCAAGAACAATAAGTGCTCTTAATCACTGGCCAATCTCTCCAACCTTATGCTTTTTAATGGCTTCCCCCTCAAACTTTAGACAAGGAGGATAAAAGTCAGGAAAAATCTTGGGTCTATGCATCAATCTGGAAGCCTTTCAAAAGACGGTACACACGTGATTCTGAATAAACGCATCCCTATTGTAACTATCTGGTTACAACTATCATGTCAGCACACCACTGAAGAAGTAGCATAGGGCTGGGAGTGTGGCTGGGTGCTAGGGTGGGTGCATCGCATGCACCCACATTTACTCTTTCAAACAGAATTTTCCCATGTCTTAAAACCGTATGCTTAATAAACAATAACTGTTATTAGCATGGCAATCCGCGAGGCCCAATTTGCTCTAGGGATTGCTTATATTTTGGGTAAATATATGACGCGTGTCTTATGACATTGCATTTTAAAATGTGGGATGTGGAGTATTTGTAGATTGTGAAGTTGGTTTTGTGAGTTTCATTCAGCGAGAGCTGTATCAGGAGTGACATAAAGGAAAAGCTGTCTGAGTACTTTGTAGATGGTAAGGAAAAGGAATTTTGTGAAACTTATTTTAGTTGTGTGCATGCAGTATGCATTTATAAAGTGCATTTCTTCTTTAGTTGCAATCAAAATGTGGATAATTTCTTGCACAAAGCATATATTCTTCCCTATCCCTGGATAATAGGGAATGAGCCCACACCTCATAGTGTTAGGCAAGCACTCTTCTCTTGAGTTACATCTCCAGTCTCTAGAAGCACATATTTTTAATGAACACAATAAAGCGAGTATTCATTCTAGAACAAAGGAAACACTTAGATATTTTTCTTTCATTAATAATCAGATCTTCTTTTATATTCATAGAAATGATTGTCTAGCTTTATATGTGGTATTAAGGGTATTTAAACCATTTGAAACATTTGAAAGAAGTTTTCTAACCATTCTTAATGAGTCTCAGAGAATTAGCATCTGTTGACATTATTTTCCACAAGTGGATTGTCATTCCTCTTATACTTGTCTACCAGAAAATAATAATGGATCCAAGGACTCCTAATCCTCAGCTTACTATTCTCCAACAGTGGCTTATCCCCATGGCCAAGATGTGACAATCCCCTTTTATGACACACAGATTTATAACAAAACAGTCTTTCATTTGAAACAGATGAAGAATTCTAATCAGTCTACAAAACACTTACCCCTTGCACACATCCCCTCCTTCTTAAAACCATTTAGAGATGCATGAAATCTGTTGTCCACATCATCAAGTTGTAGGTAGAAGAAAAACAACCAACTTAATTGTGTTTTGTATGGTTCATTTCAATGTGTTGGAGTAGGAGAGGCAAAGTTGGAAACACAATGACATCCATCTGGAGGGGGCCACTGATAATATTTTGCACCTGTTGGGGGACACTTGGAGGAACCCCACACTGCACTGAACACTTGAAAATCAGTCACTTCAGTACTGAGCCTGTTGTCCTCTGCACTCACTGAGGGCTGTGTCCTGGAGTACAGCTGTCAGTGGGACTTCGGATGGAATTCACAAATGTGTCACTTCATTTTTCTCCGGTTAAAGTGTTGGCTATTTAAAGGGAATGCCCATTTCTAATGGAAGGGGCTTTCCATGGAAAGTAAGTAGAGAGATTCTAAGAGGCTAGGAATGTCCCGAGGGTCCCAGAATACGCACTGTATATACACAATACCATTTGCAGAGCACATACTCTGAGCACTAAGTCAGGAGCTGGACACATTGAAGATGTTCTAAGCTGGTGAGGATGGAGGCCATAACTGCACTAGCTAAGGTAGACTAAAGAAACAAAACAAGCACAGAGGAGAAACACCACCTTGAGGGGGAGCTGGTGAAGAGCAGGAGATGTCTTTCAAAGTTGTGATGTTCAAATTGAACCAAGGGGAAGGTGTAAGGGTGTTTGCCTCTGGGAACCTAAGGCCATAAGCACTATATCCATTCAGAACGCTGCAGTCGAGGCAAAACAGTGTGAGTTCATCAAATTCTGGAACAGCAGTTTCTTGGCTTTTAGCTAAGCCAGTGGTTTTCAACCTTCTTTGTGCTTTGACCCCTTAATACAGTTCCTCATGTGGTGGTGACCCCCAGCCAGAAAATTATTTTCATTGCTAGCTCATAAGTGTAATTTTGCTACTGTTATGAATCGTAATGTAAATATCTAGTATATAAAAGGTCTTATCCTCAACTCCTGTGAAAAGGTTGTTTGACCCCAAGGGATCACAACCCACAGGTTGAGAACTACTGATCTAAGCATTGCATATACTCAGGATGCTAAGGCAGCCAGAGGTTGCTGAAATGCTCAGTGAGTTAGGAAAGAGCCGAGACAAGGCTGGAGAAGAGGCCAGGGCCACTGTGGTTTCCACATGTAATTTAAGCAGGAACACACATAAGCTGGGCTCACCCCCAGGGCTAAGGCAGAGCCAAAGTGCTAGGATTGAGTTGGAGGTGTGGTCTGGTTGGTGCAATGCTTGTCCAGCCTGCAAGAGACCCTGAGTTCAATTCCCCACATTATATGGTAGCAATATGCCTGATCTAAGTACTCAGGAGGTTGAGGCAGGGGAAAGAGAAGTTCAAGGTCATCTAAAGTTACCCAGGCCAGCCTGGAAGGTAGGAGGCACTGTCTCAACCCTCCACTGACCAAAGACCAACATACAAAACCTAAACAAGCAAAAAAAAACCACACCAGGATGATATAGTTAATTAAAAAGATGTTCAATAAACTTTGCTATATCAAACTAAATATTCAGAACTTTTAATGGCTATTTTATTTATAACTATACCCATTTTCAAAAGTTCATGTTCTCTTTAATTCCTGCTTCCTAACAGAATCTTGGTGCTTGTAAACCCTTGTGCATGGGCTGAGCCCTCTATGGGAAGTGATGGACTGTTCTCCATATAATTACCCCCAGGCTAATTTTAATGGCTGCGGGATCCACTGTGTTAGTTTTCCATTAATTTTCTTATTAGCATACATTAATGTTATAAGGTAATAGGTTTCATTACGATATTTTCCTAAGCATAGATGTTTATCACGTAGTTTGCAAACATGAGAGAATTGTACTTCTGGGTCTAGTTTATTCCCTTTAACATGGTGGTCTACAAGTTCCATCTATTTTCCCTTCAAGTGACATGACCTTGTCCTTCTTTATGGTCGAATAATACTCCCTTTGCAGCCTGATCATAGACAGCTTAACCACTTCCTTAACATATGCCATGCAGGCACCTGTCAGTTTCCTCAAGGAAATGCTGTTTCCATAAAGCTTTTTACCCTATCCTGAGGTAATTCCTTTTTTTTTTTTTGGTCTATTGTATATTTAATCTTCATTTCTAGTATTAGTACATTTTTTGTTACAAAGGATAGAGACATTCTTTTTTCATTTTTCCCTATATTCATGCAGGTATAATTAGTAAATAAATAAAAGCTATATACATATTTAGGTGGACAATGTGATGTTACACACACACACACACACACACACACACACACACACACACTGTGACATGAATCACTGTGGCAGTCAAGGTAATTGAGAATGTTTGAGCTCTGTCTGAATAGTAGAATATTAGCAGCCATGGTAACCACAATGCATGCTGAGTTTCCAAGGTGGATTCATCCCATGTGACCGAGATGGCCACCCTTTTGAGCAGCTACTGACACCATTCCATTTTCTGTTTCTACATGAGACCATGAAGCATTTCTTTATCTGTGCTGGGCTACTTTCTTAGCACTTTTATGTATAAGTTGCTACAACTTGGTGTAGTCAATTCTTTCCTCCCACCATGCGGGACCCAGGAATGAGACTTAGCTAGACAGACTAGGTACCACAGTCATTATCTGCTGAACTGTCTTTTTTTTTTTTTTTAATTAGAAACAAGCTTGCTTTACATGTGAATCCCAGTTCCCTCTCCCTCCCCTCCTCCCTGGCCTCCACTAACCCCCATCCCATACCCTTTCTGCTCCCTAAGGAGGGTGAGGCCTTCCATGGGGTCTTCAAAGTCTGTCATATCCTTTGGAGCAGGGCCTAGGCCCTCCCCCATGTGTCTAGGCTGAGAGAGTATCCCTCTATGTGGAATGGGCTCCCAAAGTCCATTGGTACACTAGGGATAAATACTGATCCACTACCAGAGGCTGCATAGATTGCCCAGGCCTCCTAACTGACACCCATGTTCAGGGTGTCTGGATCCTGAGGTAATTTTTAAAGCTTATGATTATTAGGCCACATGGGATACTAGTTTTCACAAGTGTTTTTATGGCCTTCTGATGCTCAGGTGAAAGGCCACCAGAGGGCCTGGTACTTACTGTTTTGCTCCAAGTGAGGCCTGTGGTGTGGTGCTCCTTAATGTAGGTTTGAAGCTCACTCCAGATGTTGAGGTAAGACTTCACCCAATCCACATGGCGCAGGTCACTTTTGTTACAAAAGAGAGGGGACGAGAACAGAGTCAGGATCAAAAACACAATTTCATACTCGGTTATCTGGAGACAAGTCCAGAGCAATTGTCCTCTAGCCAGAAGAGAACCCTGAGAAGGTGGGTAGTCCTGAGTGCTCTAGAGGGAGGCAGGAGGATGCCCAGTGCTCTCAGCTTCACGTATGGACAGAGGCACAGGGAGGGGAGCCTGGCCACATGGAGTTGACAAAGGAAGTGTGCCATTCCTAGTGAAGGCGACCATGGAGAGCAGGGCGTGCCTTCTGACCTCCTTCCCATACAAAGCAAAGAGTTCTGTTCTAGGGGTGAGAACAGCATAAAAAGAGGGAACAAAGTCATTTAGTTTGTTTTCTAACAATGTAGGAATCACTTGGCTTTAGGAGTATAATTGGCTAGAGACTTCTACTCACTAAGAATGATGATGAGGAAGTTGGTATTATCAGAGAAATATTTTCTTATCAGTAGGCAAGGCCCCATACTTCTAAAGCGATTCTCACTGAAGTACCTTAACTGGACGTTCTTGACAAAGCGAGCTACGTGGAGCTTGGTCAGATGTTGTTTATCGAATGAGAAGCTAGTTGAAAGCTTGCCTTATGAGGGATAAGCACACGGGATTGAGAGGGCTGTCACAATAAGCAAATGGTTGCATGTCTTTCATAAAATGTATTATTCATGTTTTAATCACATCCATTCTCTCTTTGTTGCATTTCTTTGGGCAATTTCTGTCTCCATAACTTCTTTCCCTCCATTTTGAAGGAAGCAGTAGTCAGCAAATGAGAAAACACTGGGTTTTGAGTTGGCAAAAACTTGATGATATACTTAGGTCACTAATCTGAAGATAAACATAAAAGGCAACCTCTTGAAAACATATTGTTCTCCTTGAAAAGTTCTGGGTGCCAGCAGCAGGCCTAGAGTCCACTGCCATAATCCATACCAACAGAGAAAGTGAGCAGGGAGATGACCATGGTATGGATGGGGTGGGTCCCTCACAGAGTCATGTTTGAAGACTTGGTCCCAAGACGCTGCCATTGTTTTGGGAGGTTGTACACCCTTTAAGAGGTGGCACCTACTTGTAGGAGATTGGTCACTGTAGGGTGGGCTCTCCAGTCTACCCCCTTCCCTGTTCCATCTCTGCTTCCTGAGATGCCTAGAGGTGAGCAATCATTCACGACTTCAGCTGCCAAGCTGGCCCTGTGGCCATGCCTTCCTGAAGCAAGGTTGGTTCTGCCGGGAGTTGTGATATCAACGAGGAAGCAATGGTGTAAGGGTTGGAATCCTGATCACTTTTCAAAGGGGATGACTCAGCGCTGTTTTCTCCTACAGTTCTAGATTTGTTGACTATATGACTGGAGTCTGTGAAGCTCTGCCTCACTTTCATGGTTAGAACCCTCAAAGTAAGTGCAGTTTCCTAGATCTGCCTCATCAGCGTCTTGTTCTGTAGGGATTTGGGAGGCCGTTAGTAAGTGCCTTGGACATAGGAAACAGTGTGCAAGACAGCTGCAGGAAGATGAGACACACTTCGATGTAAATCGGCGCTCATGTTTACATACATGCTCTACCTATGCAGATGTGCCTCATCCCTTATACAGCACACAGGCATGGCAATTTACTGCAATTTGACATGGTTTCTATTGCAAATTCTAGCAACCAACGAGAGGCGGGTCTGAATAGAGAAATGTGCTTTTCTTCTCACCACTGAAGTGTTATTTTGACCCGGAGAAAGCTCCAGAAAAAGCTGTAAGAGGAAATAATTGCATGGAAAATTCTAACAACTTACAAAGACCAAATCTATATATGTTTTTCTCACTTAACCAACACAGTATTATTTTGACCTAAACAAAATTCTAGAAACAACTATAGGAAGGGATAACTGCATGATATCTTTTATCTTAAGTTAGTCTCTAGGAGATTAGTTGAGTAGGATCCAAACACACAGAAGCTGAGAAACCTCCCTTCATTTTCATTGGCTCTGGAAGTTGTGAAGTCACAGCTTGGCAAAGCTCTGTTCATATAGAAAAAGGATCCAGAAACTAGCCAAGCTGGTTGCTGGGGAAGCACAGAAGCAGAGTCCATGGCCCACAGTCCTTCTGTTCCAATCCAGGACAGCCTGTTTCCCAGCTTTCTCCTATAGGCCTGCCACATGGGCAACACAGAAAGGGTCTTGTGGGGAACTTGGGGGACCTACCTACAGATGGATGCTGGGCATGTGAGGCTTCCCATAGCCATTAGCTCATATTCAAGGGGACCAGGACCTGGATGACCGAATCTGCACATCTGGCCATATTTCTCTGATTTATTATATCTTTTTCAGATATTCTGTTGATGAAGTGCATGGTGACGCTCCCTGATATTTTATCGTTAAAGTTGAGGTCAAGGGACAAAGCCTGAGCTGGGCTGCTTGGCATGATCTTGTAGTTACAACTACAAAGGAGGCTGGTACTGAAGAATCACACTTTGAAGGCCTGTCTGGACTACAGAGTGAGTTCAAGGCTAGCATGGGTAACTTGGTGATATTCTGTCTCAAAATGAAGAAAAAATGAAGAGGGCTGGGCATGTAGCTTAGTGGAAATGTGCTTGTATAGCTTAGGGGTGGTCTTCAGTTCAGTTCCTACTGCAACAGTCTGAAAAAGGGTAAAGACTGGGTTTGTTTGTTTTGTGTAGGTGCAAGAATGTGATCTGTCTCCTCAGATCATTTTCTCTAGGATCCATTATCTGGGCTGTTGTATACCAGACCTTTTCATGCTCGTTCTCCAGACAAAATCCCTTCGTTCACCTGTCCTTTCAACAGCTGTTGACTTTTGTTCTGACAACAGCTGTCTGCCTTCCAGATCCTATTTCAGTTCAGTTCAGTCTGGTTCTGTTCCCCCTCCCTCAGGTTCATAGTCTCACCCACCTCAGTTTTGGACTCCCCCCATTCTTCCTATTTAGTCACTCACTATATCCACTTTGATCAGTGGAAATTTCCACTGGACTTGGTGGCACATGCCTGTAATTCCAGCACTTGGGAGGCTGAGACAGAAGAACAGCCATGGGTTTGAGGGCAGTCCGGGATACATTAAGAGACTCTGTCTCAAAACATGAAAGAAAAAAAGGTTGTATCATATAGGCCTATTCTTTAAGTACAGAAATCTATGATGTGTGCGACATATGGTCAAATGGGGACAGGTTATTCTAGAAGAGAACAGAGGCAGGTGTCCTTATAAACTAGTGTGTCATCCAGGAATTTGATGCCTCTCTCCAAGTGGCTTTCCCTACAAAACTGGGATTTAAAAATGTTATTTGTTTGTTTTTCAAGACAGGGTTTCTTTATATAGTTCTGGCTGTTCTAGAACTCACTTTATAGACCAGGCTAGCCCTAAATTCAGAGATCTGTCTGCCTCTGACTCCTGAGTGCTGGGATTAAAGATGTGCACTACCATGCCTGGCTAAAATCTTTTTTTAATTTAAAAATTTATGCTCATATGTGTGCCCCCTGTGTGAGGACGTGCAGTTTTATGTAGGTGCCCGCAGAGGCCACATGATGATGTTAGGTCCCCTAGAGCTGAAGTTGCACATTGCATGATGCAACCAAACTCTGGTCTTCTGGAAGAGCAGAAACTGCTTCTAACCAATGAGCAATCTCCAGTCTCTTATTTTGTTTTCTTGTCACATTTATTCATTTAATTTGTGTGTACATATGTGTGCATGTGGGGGGTCATAGGACACCTGTGGGAGCTGGTTCTACTATGTGAGTTGAAATCAGATCAAAGTATGGTAGCAAGAAGCTTGCTGAGTCATCTGAACGGCCTGCTTGCTTTTCTGAAAACATGGTCGTATGTGGCCCAGGCACATCTCACATTTGCTGTGTAGCAAAGATGACCTTGAATTCCTGATCCTTCTGTGTCTGTCTTTCAAGTGCTGGCTGGGTCACAGGTTCGAAGCTCAAATATGGGATTTTAATCTCAAGGTTACTCAGTGTACTAGGACAGGGACAGGTGATTAAGTATACTAACTTTTGGGAGCAAATATCTGACAAATGGTCAACTGAAAATACAGCCAGGAAAAGAAGGTACATACCTGTGTTTGTAGTCCTTCAGGACCCTGTTAGTGTAAAAGGTGGCAGCATCATTCATCTCCTTGACATAAGGACCAGGTTTGGGGGACTGAGAAAACAGGACCATCACCCAAGCATAGAAGAAAAAAAATAGGATAAGAAAGAAAATACCACTAAGAAGCGGAAGAAAAGCAACAGGACAATGGGTGAGAGTCAGAGGCAATGTGTGTTCTGTGAAGGCTGGAGAAACACTTTCTCATCTCAGAGGAGGAAGCACTGGACTCGTGCAGGTTAAGAGAAAGCTGACATGCCCAGCTGGAAGGAGCCCTCCTTCAGTGCACCAGACTATGGATGGGGGAACCTGAGGGTGGCCCCGGAGGTCCCCAACAACGTGATGAGGTGGAGGGTAGCATTCCATCTAGACTCACCACAGCTATCCACCCCAGGGCGGGGATGCTCTCGCTGACTGCAGAGAGATGGTTGAACATGCTGCTCCCTCTGTTTCTCTCTCGGAAAGTCTGGATTTCTTGAATCTTCTCTGATATGGGTTTCAGAAGGACAGCCACTTCATTCTGCAGGTAAACATTGGGTTGGCTACTGTGGACAGAAAGAACCTTCTGTACACACTGGCCTGAGAGGACCGCCCAGGGCTTGCCATGGTTTAGGGGTTTGGAAAGAACATGGGACCAGCTTGCAGAAGAGGGTGATTTCCCTTATTACACAATAAACGTTTCTTTCCTTTCCTAAACCCTCTCTTTTGGTATTCATCCCTCCATTCTCTGTCTCCCTCTCTCCTTCCTTCCTTGGCAGTATTTTTTTTTTGCAATCACAAAATATAGGTTTAATTACTAGTTTAAGCATTGGGGGGTGGGGAACTAGCAAGGAAACAAACCATAAATTCTCCAGTAAGACTTGTTACTCTGAATAATACATTTCCCCTGCTAAGTTTTAGAACATACAGAGATGGTGAGGGGAAAGGGAAAGCTGGTAAATGACCACTCAGGACAGACAGAATCACCTGGGGGACCTTTCTTACAATTGGATTTCAACATTTTCCACCAATATGAACAGGTAATGTATGATTTAGTCACTTGAGTTACAGATGGTGAAAGGAAGTTTGACTTCAGGTAATCAGTGGGTATTGTTGAAATACGTTTGCTTATTTTTTTAGAACTAGAAGCAGCAAACTATCTTGTACCCAAAAAGCATTGTAGGAAGTATGAAAACAAGCATGATGTATGTTAACAGACCACACCCAAAACATCAGATTTCTAGTGGACATAAAAAGCAGAAGTTAGTCTCTAAAATATGGTTACACATGAGAAGTGTTAGTATAAATTCTTTATTTACATTTAAATCTGTTTCAATTGCTGGTGTGACCACACCTTAGAAGGTAATCCCCAAGGAAAGAGCATTAGAACAGATGTTTAGTTGGTAGAAAAGGCTTAAAGGAATACTAGTCTAAAGTCACAAACCATCTTAGGTAACATTGTGGTCATTGTTAAAAGTAAACCACTAATGACTAGATGCTCTCCTTACTCTACAAACCAATGTAAGTAGACACATTAAAGTTTGTGAACATATGTAAAGACTGACAGTAAGTCATGCTATTATTTGATTTCATTAAAAAATCATAATAGACTCTCCATCTTTAAAAGTTGTAAAGGAGCTTTACAATAAAATTCTTAAATAAATTTTTATGTGGTCTAACAGTAGTTTAAGTTTGAAAGTAGAACTAAATTTTTGCTAATACTCATCTGCTTTATATTATATAAGGAAATATATATGTATATACACTAGAAGGGAAAGTCCTTCTCACACATGACTTCTAAACAAAAGTACCAATCACGAGAGACGACAGAATGTGACCAAACACTCAACAAACTACTTTCTCATTTTTAAAAAACCAACATTTCAGAGCAACGGTTTCTAAGCTTTGGGGCCATCTGCCGTCTCTCCCCACCAAATACTCATTACTCGGTGTTAGGGAGGCTTGCGCAGGAGTGGGGAGACTGGGAAAATCCCCTAGGTGATCACAGTCACTGCTGCAGGGGTGTGTCATATGCCCAAGGACAGTTTTTTGGGACTAGGGAAGAACTGACGCTCAGCTACAGCGGCTCCTAGGATATGCTCCTGACTGGTAAACCCCTCACTATGTCTTCTCCTAAGGGAGATGCTATACAAAGGGGCTTTGGAGTTAGAAAGCTCTTGGTTCAAATCTCCCCTCTTCCACTTACCATCCAAGGGGCCCTGAGCAAATCACTTCAGCTGATCTTTGGTTGCATCTGGCACAAACAATCCCTATAGCCTCTAGGTTATAGGAGATGCTATATTTTAAACCTCAGACCCCAGGAAGGTATACAATAATTGCAAATGATGGTTATGACAGCCATGTAATTGCTCACATCAGAGTAGTAGTATGTCTTGTTGTGATTAAATACTTGCCAAGAAGCAACTTAAGGGAGGAGGAGTCCCTGGAACATTCTATGTAGACCAGACTAGCCTCAAACTCACAGAAATTCTCCTGCCTCTGCCTCCTGATGACTGGGATTGCAGGTGCACACCACCATACCAGGTTTGGAATTCTAGTCTTTAGAAAGCAAGTATTTCTCTCTAGGAACGTTTTCTCAGTTGAGATTCAATGACTAGATCCAAGGGGGTGATGCTTGTTTTCCCAGAGGCCAGCGATCTTCAGTTGTGGCACAGCCATGTAAAAGCCCCGCTTGCCTCTCAGCACTTGGCTAAACCATGCTATGTTTGATGCAATGACACCTTTGAGAAAGGCCAGAGTATCTAAATTGCTGGTGGGACCTGGCCTCTTGCCCCAAGAAGAGAAAGAACCAGAAACTGTGTATTTACAACGTTGGAGAGATTTATTGAGACCAACTTTGTTTATCTCTACCATCCCAAGAACAAACTGAAGTCTGAGGAGACACAGAATTCTGGAATATATTTTATATTGGTTATCTGATGAGAGCATCATAAATATCGAGAAAGTTTTCTTTTTGCCTTAATTTGGCAATTGTGTGAGGAATTTTCATCAGTTAAAAAATGTCAAGGGAAGAAGGAACAACTTCTATTTCTACCAATGCTAACAAACATTTCAGCCTTCATTAGGTGCCAGTAGATTCGTTTGTGCTATAAAGTGGTTTATCTCCTCCAGTTCATCCCGAACTTTCATAGCTGGACTAAAAAATACCAGAGTGAACATGTGATTCCCATCAAAGCCTAGTGTGCAGATGTCAGCGGAAAGGCGGGGTAGGAAGACATTAGACATCCTTCTACCTGCTTATTAGGCATCTGTTAGGAATACTCAATAAATATGGGTTGACTTGCATCAATGTAAGTTAAGCTTACAAAAGTACTTCCCACTAGAGAAAGAGAGAGAGAGTGTGTGTGTGTGTGTGTGTGTGTGTTAAGAACTGAACCCAGAGCCTTGCACAAACTAGGCAAGCAGTCTACCAACTGAGCTGAATCCCCAGTAAGGAGGAGATAATTTAAAAGGCATCCTACATTATTATTGTTATTATTATTATCATTATTATTATTGGTATATGCTTGTACATGTTGTATGCACACATGTATATGTATGTTGGAGTATGTGTGGGCAAACACTTGTGCGGGTGCATTCGTGTGTGCATGTGTGGAGGCCTGGAGTTGATGTCATGTGTCTTCCTCCATTGCTTATTGTTTATTGCTTGTATATGTTGTAAGCACACATGTATATGTTTGTTGGAGTATGTGGGTTCTGGGGATCCGAACTCTGGCGCTCATCCTTGCCTGGCATGCGGGCGAGTGCTTTATCCACGGAGCCGTCTTCTGAGCCCGGTGTCCTGGTTTTTCGTGTATTTATTTTCTTAGAGTATAATGGTGGTGGTCTCAAGACACAGCTCTAGGGGCTGGAGAGGTGATAGCTCAGTCTGTGAAGTACTTGCCACACAAGCTTGAGGACGTGGGCTTGGATCTCCAGCGTACACATTCTTAAAAAAGCTGTGTGTGCCTGCACCTGCCTGTAATTGCTGTTCTGGGAGGGTGGGAAGGAGAGAGGATGGTGGGGCGGTAGGCACCGTCTCAGCAATTAGTGGGCTCAGGTCCAATGAGAGACCTTGGCTCAAAAAATAAGATGCTCTGTAGGGGGAGATCTTACTAGATACCTGTGGCACTGACCACGCCCATTTGGGCGTGGCCACAGATGTGTATGGGGCCTGTGGGATATAGGCCTGAGGAGAGAGTGGCGATCCCTCTCTCAGGGTTCAGGTCGGGTCTCAGAGAGTAGTGGAGACTGGATGCTCAGAACGCTGACCCTGGGCTATTGGTTTCTCATGTAAGTGATTTACCCCCAATAAAAATACCTACGGCATCCGTATCCGGTGTATGGTAATAGTCATCGTATATTCCAGTATGTTGAACATTAGTCAGTAGGGTGAAGACTCTAGGTGGGTATTAGCAATTAGATACATTCTCATTTGTCAAAAATCCTTGCTATTATTTTCTGAGTCCCCTACATATAGATGTGCAGTTTCCTAGCACCATTTGTAGAAGATGCTGTCTTTTTTTAGTTCTATACCATTGCTCTGGGTCAGTTTTTGTGCCAGTACCATGCTGTTTTGTTGCTATGACTCTATAGTATAATTTGAGGTCATATACTGTAGTGTCTCCAGCTTGTTCCCTTGGTTTAGGGTTGCTTTGAGTAATTGGGGTCCTTTGAACTTCTGTATTCATGTTTTGAGACAGGGTTTCTTTGTAGCTTTGGAGCCTGTCCTGGAACTCACTCTGTAGACCAGGCTGTCCTTGAACTCACAAACATCTGCCTGCCTCTGCCTCCCAAGTGCTATGATTAAAGACACGTTATCATAACAATGCTCTTTATATATAATACACCCACACATGTACACATGAACTCACACACAAAATACACAGCCGGTGTATTTAGGAACGACTTTAAATTCCCTCCAAAATAAAACAGCCAAAACCCACATTTCCTGTGGGCTTCTGTTTCCTAAGACAATTTCCCGAAAGAAAATACATTTTCAAGCTGTGAAGACAAGCCCCCAAATCTTTTCTGTCTCAGGTGTCTGTGGAGCAGACTGAGTCACACATGGTCCTACGGGAAGGGAAGAGGCGTGTGTACATGGTTGTGTTTTCAGCCGGCATTTCCAAGGCTCCTGAGCTTGGGAGATTATCTCGGGCTGTGTCTTTAAGGCCCTTGCAACTGCTCTGAACTGAGTTCTGCTATCAGCTCCATCTCCATTTAGCTCCAGAAGGAACTGGACTGTTTTGCAGAAAGTAAAATGGAAGGGTTTTTATCAGCAAGCTTTGGAGAAACTACCCAAAAAGGCAAACTGAATCTCACAGGCAGTTCTGTAAGAGATGAAACAAACTGGACCTTTCACCTTAAAGATGGGCACAGAAATACAGGGAAACTGGTTAGTTATTTCTAGAGCCAATGGTTCTTTTTAAAAAATTTAAACTGCATTTTTATTCACTAATTTTGTGTGTACTAGTGAACTTGAAAGAATAGTTTGTGTGAGTCAGTTCTCTCCTGCCATCATGTGGGTCTGGAGATCAAACTCAGGTCATCTGGCTCAGTGGTAGGCTCTTTTCCCTTGGAGTCATTTTGCCAACCTTTGAAACACAAGGTTCTTTTAAAAATAATTATTTATGTTTAGTGTATATATGTGTAGCTATGTGAGCTCATATGCCTTACATACCTATAGGATTCTGCAGGGGAGAAGAGGGCATTGGAATCCCTGGAACTGGAGTTACGGACAGTTAATGGAACACTGCGTAGATGCTGAGAATTGAACCCAGGTCCTCTGGAAGAACAGAGCTCCATGCATACAGGCAAGCACTACATCCAACCAATCCCCAGACTCCACATTTTGGAGTCTTTGGTCTCTTCTTTGGTCTCTTCTTGAGATGAGGTCTCACTCGGGGTCTCAGACTGGTCTAGAAGTTACTTTGTAGCCTAGGCTGGCCTCAAATTTGTAATCCTACTGCTTCGGTTTCCCAAGTGTTGGGATTATAGGTGTGAATGACTAAGCCTGTCTTAAAATTTGGACTCTGTACATGTGTGTGCATGTGTTTATGTGGGTACATCTGTGGGTATAGGTGTGTGCATGAATTCGTGTGTGCATGCAGATTCGTGTGTGTGTGTGTGTGTGTGTTTGTGTGTGCATGTAGAAGAGGCCAATCTGTGTCTCATTCTTCAAGAGCCACTCACCTTTGATTTTTGAGACAGACTCTCCTATTGGTTGGGAGCTTACTGAGAGACTGGTTGGCTGGAGATCCTCCTGGTTCTGACCCCCCTCCCAGCACTGGAATTTCAATTAGGTGTTACCATGCCTAGCTTTTCAACATAGGTTCTGGGGATTAAGCAAACTCAAGTCTTCATGCTGTGTAGCAAGACTTTTATCCACTGAGTTACCTCCCCAAACCCATGAATCTTTGAGGGATTGGATCCTACTGCATTTAAACCTCTAGAAAATTTATATCAAGCAATATTTCTTAGCAAATCACAATGCCAAATATCAACCATTATTACTTTGGCTTTTGTTCTTAGTTTTTTGAGTACCACAACTGTACATGATGTTATAATTGTTGTCATTATATCGAACAATAATACATTTCCTGGAATTTTAAAACCCCACATCTGACAGAGGGCTTATCTCCAAAATTTGCAAAGAACTCAAGAAGCAAGTCTCCAAAACACCAAAGGATCCAATAAAAAAGATAGGGTACAGAACTAAATAGAGAATTCTCACTAGAGGAGTCTAAAATGGCTGAGAGACACTTGAGAAAGTGCTCAACATCCCTAGCCATCAGGGAAATGCAAATCAAAACAACCCTGAGATACCATCTCACTCCTGTCAGAATGGCTAAAATCAAAAACATCAATGACAGTTTATGCTGGAGAGGATGTGGAGAAAGGGGAACACTCCTCCACTGCTGATGGGAGTGCTGACTTGTATAGCCACTATGGAAATCAGTATGGAGATTCCTCAGGAAAATGGGAATCAGTCTACCGAAAGACCCAGCAATTCTACTCTTAGGCATATACCCAAAGGATAAATAGAAAATAGTAAAACCAAACACAACCACCAAAGGATCCCAAAGTCATACATTCCCTAAGTATCATTCTTTAGGAATAAACCCTAATAAGAATTTCCCCCTAGGGCAGTCCCTGCAAGCTGCCAAGAGGCTGGGTCTGCCCAGTCTTCTGACTCAGAATTCCTTAACTTTTCCTTTTTCTTCTCTTTTCCTCTTTGTTTTGGATGCTAGCCTAAGCCTGAGTACAAGTTCTCAGGTACTCTGGGCTTCTTCACTCTTTCTTGATGTTCCCCATGCTGATTAACTTAAATGGTATGCCTTTCCCACTTTTCCTCTCTAGTCTCCAACTGCTGGAAGCTGCCAAAATTTAGTTTGCCTGCCCTGCAGCTGGCATTCTTCTCAACTCTATTAACATTGTCCTTATCCACCTTCTCTTTGAAAAAAAAATTTGGTGACTTAGTCTACTGGTGGGGGAGGGACCTACTACATGTAGTAACATCATCATAGATAATCCTGATGCCTGGGGAGAAATTTTTGTTTGTAGTTTTTAAAAAGATGTAATAATTGAAAAAAATAATTTTTCCAATTTTTGTTTTGTTTTGCTAGTTAGAGACAAGGACTCATATAGCCCAGGCTGGCCTCCAACTATATAGCTGAGGGCAACCTTGAGCTTGTGGTTTTGCCTCAGCCTACCCAGGGTTAGGATTGTGAAATGTATACCACAACAGCTGTTTATGCTGTGCTGGAAACAGAGTGCAGGGTGTTACCAGTGTTGGGTGGGTTCCATGTACTGGAACTTAGCTACACAGTTCCCTTGTTTAGCCATCCTACAACAAGGTATTTATGTAACCTATATTTTTAAAATTCCAGGGAATGTTATTGTTCGATGTGTATGTGTTCATGCCTACATGGCTTTATGTGTGCACCATGCATGTTCAGCCAGAGGGTGTTGGATCCTCTGGAGATGGAGTTACAGGCAGCTGTGAGCAGCCTGATGTCATTGCTGAGAATCGAGCCCAGGTCCTCTGCAAGAGCAGAAAGTACTCTTACCCACTGAATCATTTCTCCCCCTGGAGAGAAGCCTGTAACGCCCACACTCTTGTACCTGGTCGTTTCATGGAAGCTTTAATGGCACATTACACTCACAAGCAGATTTCACTTCAGCGACAGCCTTTGCTTTTGTTTATAAAGCAACTTTCTCAGCCATCACAAAACATAGAAAACCATGATGACAGGATCAAGTGATGACATCCCTCACTGGCTTTTGATAAAGAACAGCTGGAAATGAGAGGTCAGGAGCCAGCGACAACCTTGGGGCTGGCGTTGAAGTTTGATGTCAACTTGTTCCATTTTCCTTCTAATGGTTGAACTCTCAGTTACAAATTGGGCATTTCAATGGAAAGTATTTTCTGTGAAAATCTGCAGTTTCTCAGCCAACCTTCTGAGGCTTGGTGGCTCACGACTGTCATCTCGTGCTTGGAAGACAGAGGCATGAGGTTCAGAAGTTAAAGGTTAGCCTCAGCTACATAGTCAGCTCAAGGCTAGCCTTAGCTACACAGTGAGTGCAAAGCCAGTCTAGGTTACAAGAGACCCTGACTCAAAAAAAACCAAGCAGCAGAACTAGAGCAAATGAAACCAAACAACCAGTGCACGGTTCTATTGACAAGACACGTGGGCCATAATTTTCTCTAAGCGCTCACTGCCAGACATTTTCAGATGAGTAGCTGTATGACAGAAGCAGCCAAGGTCAGTGGCTATGCAAATATTAAATACCACAGTGGTTTGGGTCCTCACCGTATCTCCTGAGTCTTGAAACAATAGTGAGGGACAGTGGTCAATCAAAACACACACACACACACACACACACACACACACACACACACACACACACCACAGAACCCTTCCATTAGCTGCTGCTTCAGATTAAGATGAATAGTTTTTGAGATGTGGCTGCGGACAGTTCTATCAGAATATGTATAGTTCATACTAGAGCAGAGCCCTAGGGCTACCAGGTCATGGGCTGCAGAGGTAGGCACAGAGACTATAGTGACTACATGAAGGTGACAAGACTCCTGATAAAGAAAACATGTCTTTTCTCTGTTCCTGCAGTGGAATTCGGTGTCTCCTACATCAGGATTTGACAAAATGAACTCCTGACAAAGTCTGGGTTCATGGGGCAGAGACAGGGCGGGGGAAGGGGCTGGAATGAATAGATTATTTGGGATCCAAGAAGGAAGCAGGGAGTCTGTACTGAGTGATAACAGATAAGGACAATCAGATTCAGCATCGAGAGAACACAGGAGGAGGAAATGAAGGTGAAGATGAAAACTTTAGCTATCCACCATCAACTTAAAAGACCAGACAGGGAGGCTGAGAACTCTCACCCTCCATTTTATTATTCTCTCAGTTATTGATTGGTCGAGCGGAGAGAACGTCTGCTTCTACGCTGTCTCGGATGCACCATCCGGCTGCTGACAGTGATGAACTTTATAGCCACCTCTACGTTTACCTTGAGGTTGCCCACACTGCAGCTGAGAGGCAGGCACGAGGGCTTCCCACAGGCCTTTGCTGATTGTCTCTGGGTTTGCACACTGGAGAAAAGCGCTAAAGCAGTGTTGTTCCCCAGCTTCCTAAAGCCAAAGGCAGTGTACAGCAGTCACAAGTTAGTTCTTTGAATTAGGAAGAATTTAAAGACTTCTGACAAGCATCCAGTTTTTAAAAATTTTGCCAACATCCCATGAGTGCTGGCCGCATGTCATGCGGCATGGTGACTGCTTGCCCACTCTACTTTCTGATGATGCATCTCAGCCTAAGCTACCCAAGGCCCCATCTGTAAGATTCTAGCACAGTCACACATGTCTCCACGGAGCCATTTTATCTCCCCTGGATTAAGTGGCTATGATGACAGATCTCTTGCAGAATGTCGTTGAGATCACATCAAGCTGTAGCAACTCAAGAAATGCAAGGAATTGTAGCAATGTCTTAGGAGTCTTAAGATACCCCAAAGGCTAGATCAACCATTATCTGACCATCAGACCTAACCACCAAACCTTAGTGTCAATCATCTCTAATCAGAACCCATTTCCACTGTGAAGAGTAGCACAGTCATTGCAGGGTTCCATCATTTTTCCTAAGCACAGAACACCAGCCTTAACATGAACACAAAGAGGGCATCCTGGTCCACTGGGCCAGAAGACAGAGTGCTGGGTATGGTGTCCTCTCTTGGCTCTCAGTTCATCTCAGGTGGGGCTGCTAAAGCTCACTCCTTTGCTTCACCATGGAATTGAGTTCCTCCTCCTCTTCCCTCCAGTATTCTAAGGACCATATTTCTATGAAACACATGTGCAGGAGGCCTGTGGGTGGCTGGAGGAGCCACAGAGATCTGTCAGTTGCTCACCCTGTGTTTGCTCATCCGCCTCCTCTCTGGGTATTTTCTGTCATTACCATGGAGATGCTCTTAAGGGCATTTAATGGGATTAAAGGAGCCTCCCCCTTGCTACACATACCCCGAAAAGTGACTTTAGGGTTTTTTTGAATTGTTATGTTTTTACCACACACAAGCAAAAAATAGTCTCAGTAATTTTGACTTAAGAACATTAATTGAAATTTATTTTAAAAATGCACCAATTCTAAATATCTGCATATATTTCCATCTGGCATTTGGGATACATTTTTATAGTTTTATATGAAATTATGGTGATTGAAGTGGTTTGCATGCACACATTTTAAAATTATTTGTTTTGTTTGACATCTACCTTATTCTTTGAAAACAGTTTTCAAGAACCGTCATGATCTCAGAGTGAGGGTGTAGCCTTTTCTCTTTGGTTTTTTGATTCTGTCTTTTATTTCCATCTCTGCTGTCCTTATTTGGTGAGACCTTCTTGTGCCCACTTCTAACCATTGCCACCAATGGCAGTGACACTCTTTTTCCTTATCACCTGTCCTTGAGTGGATAACGGTCAACTATGAAGGAGCCATAGCATAAAACTTTTACATTGTTTGCACCTACAACAAACTGACAGTCATTGGCTATAGAGTTAGTCTTCAAGCCTGGGACTGGGAGGCTTAGTGGTTAATTTTAGTGGTCAACTTGATGAGATCTAGAATCACTTGAGGGACAGGTCTCTGTGCATGCCTGAGGGGTCATCTTCATTAGGTTGGCCGAGGTACAAAGAACGGCATTGTGGGCGGCATTGTGGGCGGTCCATTCCCTAGGATAGGATTTCCAACTGTATGGAAAGGAGAAGGCGAGCTGAGCACAAGCTCTGGGCTTCAAGACTGGATACAACGTGACCAGCTGCTTCAAGCTTTGCCGCTGTGCCTTCTTGGCTGTGATGGACCGCAGCTTCCACCTGTGAGGCAGAACAAACTCTCCATCTCTTAAGCAGTTTTATCATAGCAAAAGAAAAGCAATAAAGACAGTTTCCTTGGAAACAGCCAAGGAGACCTGGATAATTAAAAATCCTGTGCTTTTCTTGATTTAAAGTAACTCTATTTAATAGATCACTTGACTCCAAATCTCTTTTTTTAGTTCTTTCTCTCTCTCTCTCTCTCCCTCTCCTACTCTCTCTCTTTGTGTGTGTGTGTGTGTGTGTGTGTGTGTGTGTGTTTGGTGAGTACAGATACATGTGTTTGTGTACACATAGAGGACATAGGGTAATGTTCATCTTCCTAAGTTGAGCTCCACTTTGTGTTTGGATATAGAGCCCATCCCTGAACCTGGATGGCCAGTGAGCTCCAGAAATCTGTCTGCCTCCAGGCATGGGCCACCACTCCTAGGATTAGATGGTGGTTGCTGTGAGTGAAAACTCAGCTCCTCATGCTTACACAGCAGGCAAGTGACAAACTGAGTCGTCTCTCCAGCCCTGCTTTTAAAGTTCTTATTAGCATATATTAATTATGCATAAGATGGGCTTCACTGTGACATTATATACATACATGTATATTTATGTGCATATATATGATGTACTTTGATCATACTCTTCCCCCATTACCCTTTTTTGTTGCTGACCCCTTTCTGCTGCTTTCGTTGATCTTACCAAATAATTGACATAACTTGGAGTTACCTGAGAATTGCATCTCATTGAGGGGCTGTCAGGATCAGACTGGACGGTGGACATATCTATGAGGGATTATCTCTATTGTTAACTGATGTAGGTAGGCCCGGCCCACTCTTGGCATCACTGCTCCCTGGGAAGGTTGTCTTAGACTGGATAAGAGAGCCAGCTGTAGCTAAGCTTGGATCTGTGATTAAGTCAGTAAGGAGCATTTTGCCATGGCGTCTGTGTCAAGTTTCTGCCATGACATCCCTAAGTGATGGATTATAACCTGGAAGTGTGAGCTAAATAAACCGTTTCCTCCCTTAAGTTGCTTTTGGTCAGAGTGGTTTTATCCCAGCAACAAAATGAAACCAGTCAGGCCAGATGCCCTGATTGGTATGGCAGATTGCTTGGTTTCGCCCACCCATACACCTCTAAAGAGAGTCAGTTTGTCACCCATTCCTGATTGTCTCTGCACTTAGTAAGCAGATAAGGTGCCCAGTATGTGAGGCCTGGGCTCAGTCAAATTGGCACACAGAATTATTCACCACAGGGGAAGACAGACAAAGAACTGCAGTCATAATTACTCCATTATATACAACTCGTTAGGTGTTAAAAGCCACTGGGAGCGGGGTTGGGGGGGAAAGTAGTTCAGTGATAAGGTTCAGAAATATCCCTGTGATGGGGTGGGGGATGAGTTAGCTCAGTTGGGAGAGGTTCCATCCTCAGTGCTGAATTACGTGGGTGTAATGGTGCTGGAATTCCAGAATTTGGGAGGTGGAGGCAGGAGGATCAAATGTTCAAGGTCATTCAGTTACACAATGAATTAGAAGGCAGCCTGGGCTAGGCAGAAAAGAGGAGGGAAGGGGAGGAAAAGGGAAGAAAGGGAGAGGGGAAGGGAGAGAAGGGGAGGGAGATGGAGGGAGGGAAGGAGGAGAGGGGGATGGGGGAGGATGCAGTTATTTAAAATGGTACAGACTTCAGATTTCCCTGAGAAAGTGACAGACAGCTGAATACCTTCCATGTGGGTGTCTGTGGGAAGAGCTTCCGGTCAGAGGAAACAGCCACGGGGAAGGATCTAAGGCTGGCAATTGTCTCCTGTGTTCCAGGAATAGCAAGCAACTAGTGTGGCAGGCATGAAAGGAGTGGGTAAGAGCAGCAGCAGGGGGAGGTGGGGGGGATGGGGGCGGGGTTGTGAGGTCAAGGGTGACAAGGCAGAAGTAGATCTGCAGACTACAGGAAGGAGTCTGGCTTTCATCCCAAACAAAAGGGGATCAGCACAGTTTTCAGCGGAATGACACGGGTGACTTTCTTTCCCAGGAATCATCTGCATGCTGTCCTGAGACTAGATTGTGGGGAAGGGGAGCAGGGAGATCCTCTTGGAGGCCACTGCTGTTCTTGGGGCTTGGGTGAGCACGGTGCAGAGGGGAGAAGCAGGGTCCAGGTTAGATGAGTACCAGAGTAAATGTGGAGGGTGACACGGTGCCAGAGTAAATGTGGAGGGTGACCCATCTCTCTGACTGAGAAACCAGGAGGATGCCGTCACCATCGGTCAAGAAGGAATGGCAAGAGGGCCAGGTTTTAGCAGAAGGATAAGGGGACCATATTTAGACACATTGTCTAGCATCAACCAGCATCATATTTGACAAAATATCTAGACACCACGTGGACCAGTCAAGTTGAGATGCAAAGGTCACTATAGCAAAATAGCAATACATAATAAATAAATGAGTCATTTGACATGTTAGATGTTAGACATGGAGGCACAATTCACTAACATCCCTTGCAATAAACATCGATATCTTCCATGCCCCCTCCACCTCACCTTTCTCCACTCAGTCCCCTTCTAGTCTTTGCTAGGATGACTTTAATTTTATGTTTTCATATCTCTTTTTTAGTTGTTTGAGAACATACCTCCACCATTTTTTTCCTACACACCTAGCATACCCATTAAAAAAAAACCTAGAGAGCCCACTTAGTGTTGCCTGTATATGCACAGGTGCAGGACCATCCTCAGGAGCTTTGACAGTCTCCCAGGAGCCGCATCCCCAAGGAAAACAGTCTTCCCTAGCAGCCATCAGTTGCCAATAGCTCCCCGGCCTGGGGTGGGGACTTCATGAGCCCATCCTCAGTCTGCGCTGGTGCCTTGGCTAGCTTGATGCTGTCTAAGTCTGTGTGCCAGTCCCAGCATCTGGGAGTTCATGTGTGCAACTGATCTGCCATGTCTGGAACCCTGCTTAGCTGTAGATGATTCCTTCCTGTGGCTCTTACAATCTTTCCACCCTCTTTGATCCCCGACCCTGCTGGGACATGGGATGTGGTACAGATGTCCTACTTAGAGCTGGACACTCCATGGTCTCCTATTCTCTGTATGTTGACCAGTTGACCCATCATGTTGTGGGTCTCAGTGTTAATCACCATCTGCCATGCAAAGAAACGTCTCCGATGACAGCCTTTGCTTGGGCACAACTTGCATTTTCAGTTCACTACACCAGAGGCATAAATTGTTGTGTGTTCTTCCCTCCAGTCAACAGAGTCCCAGTGTTACGCAGCTCAGTGCATCAGCGTGTTAGTTGCTGCAGTGTTTAGTACAATTCAGTTCCACTTAAGTCTAATGGACATATAAGTGGGCTGTATGTTCCCGTGCTCAGGGTAATTCAGTTCCATCCAGGTTGCTGCAGCATTTAAACTTCCTGTTCCTCACAAGCAAGGATGGTACTCCTGGGCACTATCCATCACGGGCAGGCTCTGTGACACTTCTCTCCTGGACATGGATTGTGTTCCGTCACCCCCTCTGGCCAGCAGCAAAGGTTTGAGAGATCAATAGCTTGAGTTTATGGGTACAGTGTGTGGCTGGCGGTAAATTTATTTTTATTAAATTCCCAGGTCAGTTATTCATTATCTCTTGAAACTAGCAGGCTTATACAGAGATTAAATCTTTGAACTTGGCTTCAGCAGCACTGTATTTTAACTACTTGAGGCAATGGATGGAGGTGCAGTATTTAAGATGGTTGGCTTGCTGAGCCAGCCAGGTTATATGAGCAGCGGCTTGGGACACAGCTTACATTTTTATAGTAAACACAGTGTCCTGTGGCAGGTGACAGGATGGATGGGTGAATGAACAGAAACCGAGGTTGAAGTGATGAATTAAAATGAATCTCCCAGAAAGTCAGATATGATCTAGGGAGCAGAAATAAAACACAGCCATTGTAGAAAACTGACTTTCTCTCCCAGAGGCTTCTTGGTAAGTGGTGGGACTGTCCACTTCTTCTCAGTGCTGGGGAGGATCTTGGAGGAGTTGGGAGAGGAGAAAAGGATTATATGAAAAAAATTTAAATAAAAAAGAAATACCCCATCTATAGAAGGTAACAATTTACTTCATTTTGATGTAGATTGTTAAAATTCATGAATGCCTTAGTTTCATTTCTGTTGCTGTGATAAAATACCCCAGAGAACCCGAGACTTGACAGATCATAGGCCCCAAGGAGAACCTCCCACGATTACTCCGCTAAATAGACATAGCATTAAACCAACGGCCAATGACTCATCATTATACCCATAGATCAGGGCTTCCATCTTCCAATCCATGGCAAAGAAGCTCCCATTGGCAGCAGATGGTGATTAACACAGAGACCCATGATGGATCAAGGTACAGAGAACAAGAGACTGTAGAATGCTCAACTCCAAATGGGACATGCAAATGCTCGGTCACAGCCAACCAGGAAGCTGTGTCACAGTCTCAGACTGGCAGTTAGAAACACAGTGACTGAAAATGATGCAGCTCACGATAGCACGGGCAGAGGCAAGGGTGTTTGCCACTTGGGAGACAGCACACAGAGCTCGTTCTCCGTGCCCAGGTCAACTCAGTCGCTCTAGAGTTTTGGTCTTGACTCTGAGATGATAGTCATAATATGCACAGCGTAGAATGGACATGTAGCAGTAGATGCTCCACGTTCCTGACCGTCTTCTCCCCTGGACTTCTAGAGGTACAGTCAGAGGCCAAGAGTGCTAACTCATCATGCCAAATGCAACACAACTAAGGCAAATCAGGGTTAGCTAGAGATGTTATGGGGCAATCAACACTTGTTCCCCACAAAAATGTACAGTCTTTGAGTGACTTTGCAGTTAAGTATTGGTTTCACTGTTTTTGAGCAGGAGAAATTGAGGATTAGGCAGATTTATCATTTCCCTTCCTGTTGGGGGAAGTCCTGTGCATTTGTCAATAAAGTACTGTTGAGCCTATAGGGAACCAAGATAGGAGGGACTAGGAGTCCAGGAGAACTCTGGGAAGGAGAAACACAAGAGAGTCGACATGTAACGCCATGGGGGTAGGAAGCCCGGACCCATTCTCCGGTAAGAGACATACTTAGATTAACAATTATGGGGTAATTACTTAAGTCAGAGGTAGCCAGTAAGAAACAAGCAAGGCCAACAGCTTCATAATTAATATAGCGTCTTGTGTGTTTATTTGGGGACTGCAATGAGGCAGAGCCTAGGCGGCTGGCGGGGGATAAACCAAAGCGGCTAGCAAAGAAAAAGCTTCTCGTAACACCTTCCCTTCTCCCCTCCTTCCTCTCTCTCCCTCCCTCCCTCTCTCCTTCCATCTTCCATCCTCTCTTGTCTTCCCTTCTTCCTTCCATCTGCTGGGATCAGATCCAGGGTCTTGCCCATGCTAGGCAAAGGCTATTTTGCTGACCTACATCCTAGCCTGATATTTCATCTTAAAGATTAACTGTGATGTGTAACATGCATGTTTTCCTTAAACAGGGCATACAACTCATTGAAGTATTATGACTCACCACACTAACCACAATTCTCCACATTCCTGGCCCTGAGCTCCACACAGAAGAATGGGACAGCTCTGTAAAGGAACAGTCACCATGGTGCTCTTTGGTTGAGCCACAGAAAGTGGAGGGATAAGAAAGTGGGGGGATAAGAAAGTGGGGGGATAAGAAGGGAGGGACAGACAGGACAACCCAAAGGGGCAATGTGTGTTCATTCTTTAAGGATGAGGATGAATCTGGGGGGAAAAGGTTTCCAGGCCAAGAGGACTGCAGACACTTTCCTGAGGGGCGGAGATTAAGAACCCCTTAGGGTCCTTCTGAGGGATGAGACTATTAAATCAGACAGGGACATGATCCTGGGGATCTCTGCTTGTGTCATAAAGAAATATGGAGTCCCTGAGGAGCCCTGTGTGGGTTGGTTAGAAGTTTGGGGTGACCAACTGACCAGCTGAGTGGGGACATTCACTGACAGCTCCAAGTCAGAGGCAAAGACCAGTCAAAGAAGTTTGGCTGAGGAAGGCAATGGCAGGGGTAAGGAGGAGAAGGGACAGATTTGGGGGCATATAAGGGACAAGGGACAGAGATTCCCGAATGCGTGACAATGATGGATTCTGTTTCTTTTTCTGCTGTGTCTTCAGCATACAGTAAGCACATACATAAACAAAAAACATAAAATGGTTCATCAGGTTACGCATATACATAAGTACAGGTGTGTGTGTGTATACAGTAATAACTAAAGGAAAATAGGTTGATAATTTGATAAGGAGTTGGGGGGAACCTGGGAGAAGTTAATACTCTTGTATAGAATTCTTGAAATAAATTGAAATAGAAAAGAGAATATGAAAAAGGAATGGAGCAGTGGGAGCTGAAGAGATGACTCAGCAGTTAGGAGTGTTTAGCAAGCAACCATGAGGACTAGAGCTCAGATCCCAGCACCGAGGCATCTGGCCCATGCCTGTAACCCCAGTGCTAAGGGGCCTTGAGATAGAGGGATCTCTGGGGTTTGCTGGATTTCAGAGAAAATGTGAGCTCCAGATTCAGGGAGAGACCCTGCCTTAAGGAAACAGGCAAAGAGAGGCTGAGGAGGACACCTGGAGCCATTATCTGTTCTCCATATTTGCACAGGTGAGGGCATATCTATACACACGTGTGCATACAGACACACACAGACATATTAATGCACAGATATTATAAAAAGTAAGAATGGAGTACTGGGCTAATGCATACGGACAGCAGAAGGAGCCAGGAGAGCATTTCAAGGCTCCCTGCTTTGAGATTGCTAACAAGCATTGCAATGACCATCTGCTAAAGAGACCAAGGGAGCCCACTGAGTCCAGAGACTGAAGAGAGATGGCGTGTATGCCCAGCAGCAGCCCAGGGGCCAGAGTGACATCAAGTCATATACCATGAGAACACACGGCACGCTGGGAAGTCCACAGATGTGGAGTGCAGTTTGGAGGGCATCTTTACTCAATCTTTTTTATTTTCAAACATGCATACCGTTACATGTTTGTTCTCACTCAGTCCCTTTTCCTACTGTCCTCCCTCAATCCCCTGACTTCTCCTTTCTCCCTTTCCCCAGATAGTTCCCGTGTGTGTGTGTGTGTGTGTGTGTGTGTGTGTGTGTGTGTGTGTAGGAAGAGGCATATGTGTGTATATGCTTTTGTCTATGTGTTTGTGCCCATTTGTTGGTCAGAGATTGGCATCATCCCCTGCCTTATTTATTCATTTTTATGTGCGTATGTATATATGGTATTGGTGTATGCATGTTTCCATCATGGGGGATGTCCTTCTGTATGCTGTAAATACATGTATGTCTTATTGGTTGATGAATAAAGCTGTTTTGGCCAATGGACAGGCAGGATGTAGCCAGGCAGGAAAACCAAACAGGGATAGAGAAAGGTAGTAGGCAGAGTTAGAGAGGCGCCATGTAGCTCCTGAGGAAGCAAGAGGCCTGGGCATCACTGGTAAGACAAGATCAAGTGGAGATACACAGATTAATAGGAATGGGCTAATAATTTAGAGAGAGTTAGTCAATAAGAAGTCTGAGCAGTAGGCCAAACAGTTTATGATAATGTAAGTCTCTGTGTGTTTATTTGGGACTAAACAGCTGTGTGACTGGACAGGACATTGCCATATGTGCGTACACTTGTGTGGGGAGCATTTGCACATGAATGAAGACCAAAGGTCAGGGTAGGTACCAGGAGCGGTGTAGCTGGATTGCATGGCAGTTACTTTTCATTTCTGAGAAACCTCCATGTTTATTTCCATAGTACCTGCAACAGTTTTCAATCCCACTAGCAGTGAATAATGCCCTCATTTTCTCACATCCTCACCTTTACCGGAAGCTTAATGAGAAAGGTGGCCAGTTAGGCCTTTGGGTTATGTGTGAGAGGGAAGAGATCCTTGGTCTCTCAGGCCTCAGACAACTCTTTTTGATTGCTTGGTAAGGAACATGCTGAGTATTTTTATGATGTTCTTCATCATACTTAAATATAAAATTTTTATCTATGCTTCTTCCCTGAAAATATTCAAATTGAACTTAAATTAACAGTCAACTGGAGCTTAAATTATAATGTCTGGGAATTTCACATCCTGTTCTTTTGTAAGATTCTTCTGGCTTCTTGGCTTTTAAAACACATTTGGCTACAAACATAGGAAATTGTGTGTGAGGGACTTTCAGATTTTAGAGCTGGAATGCCAAGTGTCCAGTCACTCACATATTCCCAGCAGCAGTGAATGAAGTTCATCTTTTCCTTGCCTCTGGGGGTGTTATGGAGCCCTGGGCCACAGGGGCACAGAGTTGGCCTTACCCCTCTCCTCCTTCCATCTCTTCCTTGGGTCCTGCCTGAGAGATGAAAGCTTTTAGCAGTCTCTGCTTTCTGCGAAAGAACATTCAAAGTACAGACAAGGAGGTCAGTGGGAAGGCCTGGCTGGCGTTGCGATGTTCCTTTTTAAATGACTTAACTGATAATGATGAACTCTTTCATTATCTGTGATCCCTTCTCCGTGGTCAGTGGAAAGCATCTCAGAGCAAGGGGGCTTTACAGAGGGGCAAGATGAGTGGGTGGGAATTAGGCACTCACATCACAGCAAAGGGTGCCATCATGGGTTCCGGGGGGTCAGGCCCACTCATCATACCCACTGGGTCCTATTGCCCAGGCTCCAGACCAGCTTTCTTGGGATGGTGTGACATTAGTGTTAGTGACTTTTCTCATCATTGTGACTAAATATAATGGAGGAAGAAGCTATTTTGGCTGCAGTTTGAGGAAATACAGCTCATCACAGGCAGGGAAGCAATGGCCACAAGATGGCAAGGAAGCTGGTTAACTGGTCCATGGTCAGGAGGCTGAGAGAGGACAGGAGAAGTGGAAGAGGGCTGGACTACAAAGCCTCAAGGCCCACCCCAAGTGACTCACTTACCCCAGCAAGGCTCTATCTCTTAAACTTCCACAGTCTACCCAAACGGAGCCACCAACCGTTCAAACGCGTGTGCCTATGAGGGACATTGCACATTTCAACCAAAAGTGGGTGGCATCAGTAACCAGATGCTTGCGTTTGACGCCAGAAGAAGGCCTGTGGATCATTATCGGTTTCTGGGCACATTCTGTAATTGAACATCTGCAGACATTGATCTCTACATCTGTCTGTGGAGTATAGCATTACTACCTAGCACAACAGTGTAGAGGTTAACTTACAGGTGATAAAAGAATTTTGAGATCTCTGCACTTTAAAGTTCCTCACATGAGATGCCGTCAGTATTTCTATTAGAACGGGGAGGGGGACAAAAGTCCCTCCCCAGGACTGAGAATCTATTATTATTTCTATCTGTTGTTCTGCTCTTTTGGATGGGTAGAGAGAAAAGTTGGACAAAACCATATGAGTTTTGCATGGTGGATTCATTTCAGAAGCTGTCCATAGTACACTAAATAAAGAATAACTTCCAAAGACAAGGGGAAAATGACAATCGTTGACTGGGGACAGTGTGTGGTCAAAGAAGCAACGGGTTGTGACTCCTAAGACAATGGCACAATGTACCCACCATCTGTAATCAAACTAGCTCCAGGTGTCCCGGGCAGGTGCTGACCACTCTGGAAGCTATCTTTCAGTGGGGTTCTCACGGGACACACTGTTGTGCTCAGTCTCGTGCTTTACTTGCATGGGCTCAGGTGTGTGCCAACACTGCCCCCAGAATTGACACTACAACCCGTATGCTCAGGCCCATTTGTTTTCCACTTAAACTTTCAACTTGTAAGCCATCCAGGGAATATGTTAGGCAGGGATGAAATGGTAGGTGTTTACAAACTGGCAATGAAACAGGATATTTATCCTGTCAGTTTAAATGAGCCTGGCAGATGTAGTTTTTTGTTAAAATTGAAAGTGTGAGGCGTATCACGTTACCCTGGGCGAAGCCGCCAGATGTATAGCGTGCGTCTGACAAAGAGGCACCGGGGGATCATTTGAGCCAGGCCGTGGCTTCCAACGATTCGGTACAGAAGAAGCACTGGTCACCCTGAGAGAAAGCCCCGCCCAAGTCAAACACAGAACTCGGCTTGTCATGCTTGTGAAACAGGTAGAAATTGTTGCTGTGTGTCTGTCTTTCCCTGGCCACAGACATCATCACTATCAGAGAAGAGTTTTAGGGAACAAAAGTGAAGTGAGTCAGTCAGCCTTGTACTGAGAATGACTCTGAACTCCAGATCCTCCTGCCTCCCCAAACCAAAAACCACCATCGTGGCTTACTTTTTATTTCAACCCACAACAGTGGTTCTTGTCTCAGACCACAGGAGCATGATCCAAATACACAGTCTGGGCATTCTCTTCTCAGTGTTCTCTATAGCTTCTTATTGAATGTACACAACTCCAAGCCATAGGGGCCCGAGGGCAGCATCCACGGGGCTGTTTTCCTGAGCAAGCATCTCTATTTCTGTTCTGTCTTCAGGATGCTCCTGTGTATAGGTTACGACTATGAACACTTTTTATATTATTGATCAATGAGATGGTTGTTCCTGGTCTGAAAATAATATTACCAACACATCAGATACAGAAATCCCCAAAAGGTCCTTATGGTGGGACTTTTTGAGGGCTTTGTGGTCCAGGGGGAGGAGCTGGCATGTGAATACACTATATCAGCAGGTCCTGGGTTCCATGATGGTATGAACACTCATTCTTTCTATGGTGATATTCTGTTTATGATCTAACAAATAAAATTTGCCTGAAGATCAGAGTGCAAAGCTAGTCACACTAGTTAGCTATAGTGACCAGGCTGTGGTGGCACACACCTTTGATCCTAGCAGCCATACTAGTTAGCCATAGAGGTCAGGCAGTGTTGGCATATAACTTTAATCCCAGCACTCGGGAGACAGAGGCAGATGGATCTCTGTGAGTTCAAGGTCACCCTGAGCTACATGAAACTGATCCAGTCTAAAGAGAAACAGAGTTCACACAAAGGTGATCCTAGCATTTAGGATCCCACTCCGTTAATCCCAGCAATAGGGAGGTGGAGACAAGGGTGACATGACCACTCAGAGAAAGGAATAAAAGGCGAGAAGAGACAGGAGTTGAAGGCAATCTGAGGTTTGGTGGATAGCAGTGCAGTAGTCTAAGGTTTGGTGGAGACAGACTGACTGCAGTCTAAGGATTCATAGAGACAGGATCAGCCCATTTCGATCTGAGGTAGAGGTGAGAGCTAGTGGCTGGCCGCTTTGCCTCTCTGATCTTCAAAGCTTTAACCCCAATATCTGTCTCTGAGTTTTTATTATTAGAACCAACTAGAATTCGTGCTACACTTCCCATACATTGCCCTTTTGTATGTATTCTTGCCTCTTTTGCACAGGGCCTAAGCCCAATGCTCTCTGGCTGTCATAGCCAATTCCCATCCAATTGTATCCTCTGTCATCACCTTCTCTGCACCCTGTAGAACTCAATATATTTTTCCCGCAATGTGGGCAGCTGCTCAGCAGCAACCTTGCCTCTGCGTTTATGTGTTCACTTGTGTGTGATGCATCTTAAGGAAGATGTTCATGAGGCTGTCTACCAATACAGGAAAAAATGATGGTTAAAAAAAGGAATTAAAAATTAGCACTGAGTGTTATATGCCCTGGACTGATAAGAATGAATTGTACCAGTGGTAACACTTTCCTGGGTCATCAGCTATACGCTCACTGGAAGACAAGCGCAGCAACCCGTAGCTCACACACAGTGACAGGTTTGATAGCCAGTAAACCAGTCCCACAAATAAAATACCACCATTTGACAGCTCAAATCCTTGAAGGAAGATGAACAAGTGTCCCTGGGCTATGCACCTGAATGAACAGCTAATACCAACAGCTTCCAGACAGGAAGGAGCCTGTCACTATGGAGGAACTTGTGACAACATGAGCATGGACAACTGGCACCAGGGCATCTACACCTGCAGATGATGATGGGGGAACATGTTCTCTGACAAAATTAGCATTGTGGGTTGAATTACCCATGTCCCCAAGTTCATGTGTCGACAGCTTAACCCCAGGCATCTTAGGACATGACTTTGGAGACAGAGAACATTGATATTATCACTTGAGGGATGGACATGTTGGAGGACAGTGGGCCACTGAACTTATGTGGCTATGGCTATGGTTTCAACGTTGTCTCTTCTATAATTCCCATGGAAATGTAATTATATAGTGCTAAATATAGGATATCAAAAAGTTATTAAAGCATGTGGATCCCATCTTTATGAATAGATTAATGCTACTATCCTGGGAGAGAATTCCTTTCAGGAAGACAAGTTTGGACTCTGGTACCTTTCTCTAAACACCTTTCTCTAAACTAGTCAGGCAGACAAGTTTGAACTCTGGTGCCTTCTCTAAACTAAGTGATGTCTTCTATTGTGTTATAACCTAGACAGAAGGCCTTCACCAGATGTTCTGGAGATCCCAGTGTTCAGAAATGTACAGATAAACCTATGCTTACTGTATGCACTTATTCTCAGGCATTTGGTTATAGCAGTGCAAATGGTCTAAGACAAATGTTGTGCTTCTGGAAAAGGGAGACGTGGACACAGAAACATACATATATTAGGGAATGCTGGGTAAATTTGAAGACAGAGATCAGATACAGATATGTTCATAAGCCAAGGAACACCACATTGCCAGCAAACAATTAGAAGCCTAGGAGACAGCCCTAGAGCAGAGAGTCTTCCTTGCACCATTTGGGACTTCTAGATCCCACAACTATGTGAGAAGAGATTTCCAACACACAAACCATTCTGTTGGTGGTGCCTGCTGCCGCAATGTTACATATGGGACACTCTGCTCCTGGTGCCTGCTGCAGTGATGCTATAGAAGTAATATCTTAAGACATGGAGGGAGGAACCCTAGCCTTTCTGTTTTTCCTTCTGAAAGGTCTTTATTTATATCCTAGGTTGTCCTGGAACTCACAATATCCCAGCCTCAGTTTTCCAATCACTGGAATCACAGGGGTTTATCACTGGTCCTGGCTACTATGCCAAAATTCGAAGGACATGAGTACCAGTGGTATCATGAAAGAATTGTGTAAGTGCAAACTTGGAGAGAGGACAGAAAGTGAGCCATAGAGTGAACTGAAACAGAACTTTGGCTTGGGCAACAGGAGGGTCCAGAGAAATGCTTTTGATGGTTTCTCACATTGAAAAAACCTACTACAATAACAAAGGAATGTTGTATTTAATGATGTGAGGATAATACTTTAATTAGACTTTTTTCTTAGGACTTTGGAGCAAAAGACTTTTAGGAAAATCTCTTGACTAAGTTAAGAGACAGTACTTGGCCTATGGCCACTGTGTGTGTTTGGGGGTAGAAGAGACAGTTTTAAGACTAAAGCAATGGTCCAACTGAAACATCAGACTGGTCATCAAAACCAGATGCTCATCTTACTATCATGGTGCATAGTTATGACATTGGACAGGAATTTAAGAATAGCTTGGGCCAGGGAGATGGCTCTGCAGGTAAAAGTGCTTGCCTGGTAGCTGAGTTTGATCCCTGGTTTAATGTCACCTCCATAACACACACACACACACACACACACACACACACGCACAATTTTGAAATTAAGGGTATCTTTGTGAAGCAAATAAATTACAGTAGTAAGCAAAGATTAATATGGTATAAGGAGTGAAGCTGGTAAGTTAAGAGAACTCCAGAGGCTCTTGGGTAATGAGAATAAATAGCAGGAAAGGAATGAGACCCCTTCCTTTTGTTTCCTAGAAGAGAGCCAGTTTCATTAGTGAAAATAAACTTAAGCAATTACGATGTTTTCCCCCGTGAAATACATCAATATGAATATGAGAACAAGATGCCTCTTAAAGTTATCTTTGACCAACTCAAAACGAAATGAAAACGAACATTTACCACAGGACCCACAGGACAGAAAAGAGAAGGAATAAACAGTGACAACACAGAGACGTAGAAGTGGGATATGGACAAAAATACTCCAGGTTCTTCTGCCCAGTGAATTCTGCCTGCCTTGCAAGGCCAGGCTTAGGAGGCCCTTTCCCTATGACCTCTTGTCCAGCTCCCCTAGTTCCTGGCCCCATCGGGTCCCTACCAGCTCAGCATTTATGACAAAGCACTCAACACAATGCAGGTGGTTTGTGGGAATCTCTAAGCGTAGGTAACAAAAAAATGCCTATGAAGAGGAAAATGTCATTGACCAGGAGGAGAAAGGTGGGCATTCCCCCAGCATCCCTTCACACAGCAGTGGATACAGTCAGAGAATTTCAGTTGCCTCCAGAGGCTGGCATACTGGGCCTACTGCAAACAGCAGACTGCAAAGGACTGCCAACATCCCCCTCCGCAGTCTGGAAACTTCCCACAGGCTATGGGAATCAGCAGCGGGATCTGGGATTAGCTGTGTTTTATGTTTGTTTTGTTTGCTTTGTTTTGTGATAGCTGCTGAAAGAACTGGAGGAGAGGGCTCTTTGAGGCCCAGAGCAGACAAAGGCCACTGGCACTGTGGGCAAACGGGAGGCGCAGAGTTCTTTTCCCGTGCTTCAGCTCAGTATTAAAACGAGCAAGCTTGCATTGCCTTCATGTCAAGCAACAAATAAGCGGCCATGGCTTCCTTCTCTCTCCCTTCCTCCCCCTGCTCTGGTGCTCTCCTCTCTTCTCCACACGGTCCTTTTCTCTTCAACTTCCTCCTTATTTTCTCCATTCTTGGCTCTCTCCCTACTTCATTTTCCCCCTTCCTTTCGGAATGAGGATAAATTGGAATAAAGAGAAGGTTTGGGATTCCAAAGACCTCTAGGTCAAAGCACCATCAAGGACACAGGGCCTTCATGTAGGAGTGAAGGGAAAAGGAGTCAGGGGGTCTGAGGAGGGTGAATACGAGTGGCAGGGAGCTTGGGGTTTCCGAACAGGAGAGAGGAAACAAAGATGAGAGCGGGGAGCGCCTGAGGGCTGTGTGAGGTTCGAGACTAACAGCATATGAGGTTCACTGGGGACACGAGCTTCAAGTGAAGAAGCCCTTCCCTTTGCCTGGACACACACAGTAGCGCCATCAGCAGGCGAGCGACTAACCCTGTGGAAATGGATGCCATGGATCAGGGAGAGACTTCTAGGGCCTTCTCTGATGGCAAGGAAAGAAATCTTAAGTACTGTAAAGGTAAGAGGAAGACAGAGAAAAAAACTGATCAGAGTGGACCACTTAGAATTGTTTTACTATAGAAGGAAAAAACTTGGGGAAGTTGGTGGTTCATGGGAGAAGTTCTTCAAGGAGGTTGCTTCCTGACTGGAGATGCCATGTGACCAGCTGCCACAAGCTCCTGTCCCCTCATCTCCCCCGCCACAATAGACATTACCTCCAAGCCACTAGCCCAAGTAAGTTCTTTCTCCCTTAAGTTTCTTTTGTTTATTTTATCAGAGCAACGGGAAAAGTAAATAAAACAGGTGTTTTGGGCCCTGCTGTGAGCACCGAGCACAGGGTAGACATTAGTTGCTCAGAAGTACAGAAAAGTTGATCACACTCTATTACACCGACCCCCTCTGCCCACGATTACTCATTGTATATGGCAATGGTTAAATGGATTGAATGCCAGGGAAAACAGGTAAGCCAGAAGTCAATGTTAGAGAAACAACTCAGTTTAGGATAACCTGACACAACATAATGTAAAAACTTCGGCAAAGGCAATGAAAGCAGCTGGCTAACATGTTACAAGAGTGTGGGTGGTCCTTCAGCACTGGGTTCTTAATAATTAACCCCTACACTCGGCTCTTCCTGCCTTGGAGGCAGATGGACAAAGTCACCAAGAGGCAAATAAGGACAGAATGCTTCTGAGGTGCAGAGGGTTGGCTGAAGCCTCTCTACTTTATGTCTTCCTGTGAGACATAGGGATATAACCAAAGCTTGCATGCCTGATTTTTTCCTCTTTAATCTTTGAGAGATAGAAATCCAGGAAGTCCTGAGCCCAGAGCCTTCCCCAAGGCCTTCCTGGGAGAGGCCTTTCAGTACTGAGATTCTGTGGTAGCTACTTTTGAGAAGGCTAATTCAATCTCAGATACGGCATCAGAGAATTACAGAAGGATTTTTTAAATGTCTCTCTTTAGGCTAGAGAGATGCTGGCCAGGGACTGAAATAAGGATAAGCAGCCTGCAGTGACATATTATTTATGATTTATTAAAGCTTGCCTGAGGATTCAGAAAAGCAAAGTCAGCCACAAGCCATAGAAGTCAGGCACACACGTTTAATCCTAGCAGTGAGAAGTTAGGAGATGGTGGCATACACCTTTAGTCCTAGGACTCTGGATTAAGAGGTAGATGGATCTTTCTGAGTTCAAGGTGACCCAGGGACACATGAGATTGAGTCAATCTAAAAGAGTAACAGGTCACACACCTTTAATCCCAGCACTAGAGGGGTATAAAAGACAGAAGCAGGGTTTTCAGAATTCAATAGGAGGCAGTCATTCTCCAGCTACACTGAAGGGAGATTACAATTTGAGACTTGGTGAAGAGCTCATTCGTGGATCAGTCCTTTCAGCCTGAGCTAGAGGTGAGAGCCAGTGGCCGGCTGCTTTGCTTCCCTGATTTTCATCTTGGACTTCAATATCTGTCTCTGGGTCTTTTATTTTTCATGTTACAGCAGCCAGACACAGAGTTGCATGCCTATCGTGCTTATTATTGGGAGTCTGAGGCAGGAGGATCATTTGAGCTCAGGAGTTTGAGATCACTTGGGACAGCATAGCTAGCTCCTCCTCCTCAAAAGCAAAACACAAGAGTTCCTACTTTTGCAGGAAAATAATTTTAAAGATACTGATGATCAATGGAATTTTTACAGAAAGCCTTTTGGGATTCTGAAGAGCAATATTAGATTATTATTGTTATTATCTCTCTGTCTCTGTCTCTGTCTCTCTCTGTCTGTCTCTCTCTCTGTGTGTGTGTGTGTGAATCTGGAGGTCAGAAAAGGCTTCAAGTCCCCCAGAGCCGGAGTTACATGTTTTTGTGGAACACTTAGCTTATTACATGAGTGCTTGAATTTGAACTCTGGTCTTGGTCATCACGGTTGTGTAGCAAGTAACCTTAAGCCTGGAGTCCTCTTTTCTATCCTAAGTTATTACTTACTTGTTTCAGATGGGAAACTCATGATACACAGAGTTTTTTTCAATTTTCACTGTATGGGGCTTTGCTCAGTCTGCTCTAAGGGCTTTGCTCAGTCTGCTCTAAGGGCTGAATTAACAGCAGGGATCACAGACTGCTCTTGATTCTACTGCAAACCTGATCAAGAGAAACAGAAGAAGAAAGGTCACACCCTGCAGATCATGGATGCGGAGCATGTGAGAAGAAGGGAAATGCAAGAATGACCCTGGAAGCCCGGCAGTGGAGACACCGGCAGCTTGCACATGAGCAGAGCCCTCCAAAGTGCACTGAAGGAAAGGTCCATGCAGAGCATCCCAGCATCACATTTGTCTCAAAAGAAATTAGCACCAGTGCAAGAAGGGCTTACAACAAGGGTCCCGAAACTGTCTAGAAATGAGTAAGCCACACGTCTGGCCCCTTAGGTGTATTTCAGACTTTAAAGCGTGCTTTGTAGTCAGGCAGTGGTGGTGCATGCTTTTAATCCCAGCTCTTGGGAGGCAAAGGCAGACAGAACTCTGTGAGTTCGGGGACAGCCTGTTCTACAAAGCTACACAGAGAAACCCTGACTCAAATAAAAACAAACAAACAAAAAACCAACCAACCAAGCAAAGAAAAAAAAACATGTTTTATATGTGTATGTGAGAGAGAGAATATGAGTGAGAGAGTGAGAGAGAGAGAGATCAGGTCCTCATGCCACAGCACATGTACAGAGGTCAGAGGACAACCTCCAATGTCAGTCCTCATCTTCTACCCTGTTTGTGGCAATGTCCCTTTGTGGTTCTCCACTGTATACAGTAGACTAGCTGGCCCACAATTTCTAGGGGTTATCCTGTCTCCATTTTCCATCTGCCATGGGAGCACCGTGTTAGAGATGTTTGCTATGATACCTGGCTTTATGTGGGTTCTTGGCGTTCAACCTCAACCGTGCATGGCAAGCAGTTTATTCTTGAAGTCATCTTTCCAGCCTGTGACTTATGAGCTAATATGCAGCTATAATATATTAGGACCTCCAATAACCAATGTGATTAGTATATTTTTAACCGTGTCCAGGACTTGGAGCCACCTTCCCTATTTTAAGTCATTGTAAAAGTTTGATTGTATCTTAGCTTTCATGATGTAGAGTTGGCCTGCTCGGTGCTTTATCTCCAGCTGGCAAAATAAAGTTTCAAATTATAGCCCTCTCCCTATGGGAAAAGATAATCCAATTTATGACTTTCCAAGAAGAAGCCTGTCCACATTCTACTCTAGGATGCTCAGCCAAAGAAAATGATGGGACCCCCGTTGTTCGAGTCGTTTAAATCCAATTTATTCGATGTGCTGGCCATTATCCCATAGAGAGAGCCCATCTGCACAGAGATGGGGTAAACGCTGAAGTTCTGTGCTGCCGTTTCTGTAGTTCAAACTGCACTACTACCTGCTTTGGAGGCTAGATACTGGACACTTGCAGCAATCTCACTGCCATGAGAAAGTGTCGGTTTTTTTTTTTTTCACAATTTACATGGAGCTGCCTTACAGGGAAGAAACCCTTTAATTGGCACTTTTTTTCCTGTAGCATTTAAATATCAGGCCAGCTGGATCCCCACAGACCCTGTGAATGTAATCAGCATGCCCTTCCCAGAACCTACAGTCTATAATCACCCAGTGCTTGAACTACATCTGTCACCCAAATCTGGCTGTGATCGTTTGTCATCGTTAGGGCTTCACGTCCAGAAACGAATCATCCCACAGTACCTCGCTGGGATGCTCTCATTTTGTAAAAGGCTCTGAAGGGAAACGATGCCTTAAGTTGAAGCATTTTCGAACACCACAGGCTTCCTTTCCTTCTGTTTCTCCCGCACCTAAATCCCTGTGAGTAATATTCTTCCAAGGCTCCAATTATGTGACCAGCATGCAGCTACAATTTCCCCAGCTGTACTCCAACTTGGTATTTCAGTCCTTACCAAATATACCCCCAAACACCAGTTTTTCTTCTTTGGTGTGTGTGTGTGTGTGTGTGTGTGTGTGTGTGTGTGTGTGTGTGTAGTGAAAGATAACTGGATGGTACTAAATAAAAATGTCACTTTGCTCTGCTCTCCCGCCTGAGCCACTGTGGTTCATTAACCCAGCTTTATTCTTTAAACCAATCAAATGTGACTAGGAACCTGAGTCATCTTTGTATTAAACTTGGCATCAAATAAAACATCGCCAAGACTACAGTGTGTCATAACAACAAAGACACATTAGCTTGAAGGTCCTTGAAGCTCTTAGCATGCCTTGTTGAGGAGGCAGAAAATGTGCACAGAACAGTTAGCAGGGGGATGTCTTCCAAATGACACATGAACAAGTCACTTGTGTGGTCACAGGGAGTGTTAGTGATCAAGGCTACCATAAAAGAGCAGCAGAAGGCAGACAGCAGATGGGGCCTGGGGACATGACTCAGTCCATAAAATGTTTGTAGCCTCTGAGTTTGGATTCCCAGCAACCTACCTAAAGGCTAGGTGTGGCGACATACATCTGTAACCCTAGACCTGGAGGCAGGGAATGGACAGGAGGGTCCCTGAAACTCACTGGCTATCTAGTTTAACAGAATCAAGGAGCTCTAGGTTCAGTGATCAACCCTGCCTCAAAAAATAAGGTGGGGGGCTAGGGAGATGGCTCCAAAGACAAAATGATAACCCCGGAAGCATGAAGACCTGAGTTGGGATTGCAATCCTAGCACTCAGGAGGCACAGACTGGGAACCCCCAGGGACAACTGGCTAGCTGGACTAGCTGAGTTCGAAAGTTCACAGTCACCAAGAAAACCCTGGCGCAGAAAATGGAGGGCCACTGAAGAGGATGTCTACTAAACTCTGGCCTTTGGGGTCCTCATGTGCATTCACATACACATGCTCCCTCATGCATGCTAACACATACACACAACGGCACACATACCTCACACACACACCTCACACACACACTTCACACATACACACACTCATACAAAAAATAAAAGTTAAGATGTTGAGCACCTGGGGAAGAGAGCTGATGGCAACCTCTGGTTTTCACACGAACGTACATGTACACATGCACATGCATCTACACAAAAATCCACACAAAGGACATTAATATGTTTCTTCAGTATGAGAGTGCTGCTGGTGGGAATGGTGGGTTTAAAGCATAGCGGTAGCCACATCAAGATAACCACAAAAGCAGATGAATTTGCTGAAAACAACTGCATTATATTTTATTAATTTGCCGTGTCTACGTGTGTCACACATGTGCACGTGCGCTACAAGTTTTCAGAGGACTGCTTGCTTGAGTCAAGTCTCTCCTTCCATCACTCGGGTTATGGGGATTGAACTTGGCCCATTAGGTTTAGAAGCAAGTGCTTAACTTACTGAGCTATCTCGCCATCCCAAAACACAGGGATGCATGAACCACGAAAAGTCACATTGCCAACAGCCTTTTAACACAAAGAACAGTAATCACAGAAATGAAATAAGACGTGATGTCCAAGTGCCAAGTACTCTGACTATTATGGAGTAGGCATCCAGTAGCTGTTTCGTTTGTGTTTGCCTTTTTTCCCCCTCAGAGAAAAAGTCACATGGTCCAGGAAATCGAAAAGGGTTTGGTTGTCGTCGTCGTTGTCATTGTTGTTCTGAGAAAGAAACTCTCAGGGTTGAGGAAATCACAGAGGGCTGGAGTCTGAACAGGGTCTTGCAAAGATGGAGAACAACTGCTTACGTCACATCTACCTCAGACATGATTCCAGATACGGAGACATGACCCCCACAGCAGTTAACCCACCCAACCTGACAAAACCTTTTTCCCCTTTTAGTTTACAAAAGGGAATAAGAACGGTAGGGGGACAGTCTCTATGTGTTTGCCACCAGAAACTAAATATTAAGTGATGCTGGAGAAAGAGACGTGGCAAGCAGAAAGGGAAAGAATTAAGTTTTCTCTCTCAAAAGTTTCTCTCACTGTTTTGAGAAGCTCTCTGTCTCTCTCAGATAAATGGACATGAGCATCCTCTAGCATCCAAGTCAGGAAATGAGTTTTTAAGATGTGTGAAAGGAACTTTAGTCTTCATTCTCTGGGCAAGGTTGGTTCGCTCATTTTCAGAACATAGGTGTAAAACTCTCTGGAAGGCACAGGGCATCGCAATGAATTGTTTGTTTCATTCGGAAGACAATCCTATAAAGTTTATTCTGGATTATTTGTAGTTTTAGTACCCAGAGCTAAAAGCTCATGATGCACCGTAAAAGCGCGGTATGGTGAAAGGCAGGTGGGACTTTCCCTTGTCGGTGTACATGAACACCAATATCAAGTGGTGGTTTGGTCATGTGACCCATCTCCCAGCACATACAAATATAGAACATGACCATAAAAAGTAATGGACTGTGCCCTGGCTAACTAATTTATGACAGCAGATTCAGTCGGAATGCCAGCTGGAATTCCCTTCTCTTCGCTGGCAAGGATCACATACACAGATCTGTTCAGACGATGGAAACTCTGTCCAGAAAAGACCACTTTGGTTACGGCTTGCTGGAGCAGGAGCCAAGAAGCAAATCCGAAGAAAAGGCCCCCGGCAGGCTCTTCCAAGGCGGTTAAGATTTGGAGAATGAGTCAGCAACTTCTTTTTAAATTTGATTTTTGATTCAGTCTTAAGAGAGAGATCTTGTAACCCTTCCAGCTTTTTATATCGGATTTACAATGACAGGCAAGAGGCCATTTAGTTTTGCATTAAAGAATGATAAATAGCTGATAATTATTTTCATAAGGAATTCAAAGCGATTTTGACATGGAACAAAAAAAAGGATGATGAAAAACGCCTTAGTCAAATAAATAGAGTTTTATCCTTTATGTAGCATTTATCTCCAAGGCTGTCTGGATTTCTAACAAATTTAGGATGAGATGGTTGACAAAACAAAGGACAGCATCTTTCTGTATGAACTTTCACCCCTCAGATAATCTCCCAGATCCCTAGTGTTAGATAATCACCTCACTTCCTTTGGACAGCCATTTATCATCTGATTCAGGTCTTACACAAAGAAAGATGAGCTAATGTGTGCCTTATCAGATTAAAAACAACCACCAAAAAGTCACCCTGAGTGACAGTTCAGCGGGACAGGATCTCAGCAAATCCTCTTTGCCTCCACAACCCCGAGCTTCCAAATAGCTATAAAGCCCCCAGTCTCAGTCAGAGCTCACAGCTCATCACCGCTTTATGCTGCTAAAGCAAACAGTCTGGGCAGAAGACTGCCAGCATCGCTCTCTTTTCGGATCAGGCTCGCCCCTGCATCCCGATAAGCCAGTGATGAGCTTTCCTTTTGGGAGTCAGTCCTGCCTGCTTAGCTTCAGGCTGTCAACTGCAGCAGACCCTGATAATATCACACAACTGACGCCTCTCTTTCCTTCCAGGGTGTTTAATTCTGCATTAACCGGCATTTATGTCGGATGCAGGCAACAGCCTTCGATGCTAGCCAGGGTGTAATTATCAAGGTCATTTTCGGGCCATGTGTAACAGTACTCATATGAAAAGCAGAGGCTTTCTTTTTCCCCATTTCTCTGTCTACCACATGAAAGTCTGCCCATAAGTCTGCTACTTATAAAAGCCAACCTGCTAAGCCAAGTATACTGGAACCAACCTGTTAAGCCAGGAATAGCGGTGCATGCCTTTAATTCCAGCACTAGGAGGCTGAAGCAAAGGAATTACCATAACTTATACGCCAAACTGGTATATATAGTGAGTACCAGGTGAGCTAAACCAAAACCAAGTAATAGCCAGCCCTTTATCAGGGAGACATGGGTTTTTGACCTGCTGCATGTATATTTTATTTAGCTTAAGCTTATATGTCTTTCCAGAAATTAAAAAGCATGCATTACTGCCCCTGGGTGCCTTTGAGTTGGTCATGAAGGGAACCAACTGATTTAGCAGCTACAGTGAAAGCAGACATGTGTACATATGAAATGAGCATATTGTACAGATTTGAAAACGAGTCCCCAGTTAGATTCAGAGGTGCTATTCCTCAGAATGGTCCATCCAGACCACTGGGAAAAATGGAGAATGCAATTTAGCATGATAGCACAGGTAAAATATGAACATGTTTTACTTTTTAAAAAAATTTCCCTTACAGTTTTTTTTCTGTTTTCAAGATAAATGGAAAAAATATTGAAAAATCCATTAAAATATGGGCAATAGATGGCTCATTCCGTTAAGTGCCTGCTAAGCAAAAATGAGGACCTGATTTCGGATCCCCCAGCACTCATGAAAAAGTCAAATGCAGTGTTGTGTATCTGCAATCCCAGTGTTGGGTAGTGACGGGAAGATCCCAGGTGGCTTGCAGGACAGCCTAGGTAGCACAGTCAGGAAGTAACAGGTTCAATGAGAAACTGTCTCAAAAAAATAGCAAAGGGAGTGTAGGATGATACTGGATGTCAATCTATGGTCTCAAATCTCCCCTCCACCCCAATCCATTAAAAAAAAAACCCTAATTTTATTTGTTGCATGGTGTTCTCTGTCACATGGGCCCTGACAGCAGAACTTAGTGAAACTAATCATGGTAAGTCCTTCAAGAAGATTTAGCAGAGATGCCATGACATTTTCTGGGCATGGACTTAAGAAACACTTGGAGTTTGGCTTTGTTCAGTCATTTGCTTTTCCCTTACAATTTCCAGACCTGCCACTAACACCAAGTAATTTACCCCAGACATGTTCTGAGATCAAAGCGACACGACTACTTTGACACTGTAAAATCCTGTGCAATAATGTGACTTCTTACAGCCCTGGTGAACCACAGGCAAACAAGGATGAACTCATTACATGTGAAAGGAGCCACAGTTATTTGTATACACACAGTTCTATTCATATGCAAATGTAACAAACACATTCATTGGTTGGATTTTTAAAGGTATGATAGTTAATTTTCATTGTCAACTGGATTTGCAGTCACCTAGGAGACACGATGTTGACAGCGTATGTGAAATTATGGATCACTCATGTTAGAGGTCACTAAAGATCATGCCGCTCATCTATTCCGATGGTTGAAGGTTCCGAACAAACAGAAATCACTTCTTTCTATTACAACAACCGTTATCTGCAGTTTCATTTAGATACACTACTATGAACGTCTGTGCAGTGTACCTGACGTGCAGTGTGTGCGTGAAGGACTTTGAGTGGTGGTATGGTTTGGATACAGTTGGAGTGTGGCCCCTAAGAGTTCATGTGTCAGGAGCTTAATACACAGCGTGACACTGTGAGAGGTGCTGGAACCTGTAAGGGGTGAGGAGTAGTGGGAAGAAACTAAGTCACCTGGGAAGTTGCCTTCAGAGGGGGTTAAAGCAGTTCCCAGGGCACCCTGGTTAATTCTTGCAAGGTGACTGTTACAGGGCTGGTAAGATGCTGGCTTGAGGATGCGGGCTTTATCCCCAGAACCCATGTAAGAAGAAGCCAGTGGCATGATAATCCTTGTACTGGGGAAGCTGGAGGCAGCCAGAGCCTTGGGACTCTTTGCTAGCCAGCCTAGCCTACTTGGTGAGTTCCAGGCCCCTGAGAAATCCTGTCTCAGAGAACAGACGAAAAACAAGAAGATGGACAGCACTTGAGACACAATACCTGAAGAGGACCACTGGCCTCCATATGTGTACATACATACATGTGTACTCAAACACACACACACACACACACACACACACACACACACACACACACACACGGTTTTTAAAGAAGAAAGCACGGCCTCTCTTGGTCAATGGCTCCTCCCTTGGTCTCTCTCCTCTCACGGTCCGTTTGTCTGCTGGCCATGTTGAGCCTGGACTCTTCCCTCTGCCCGCTTTCCCCCTTAAATCTACCATAAAAATCTTCTCCATACTTTAGGAGTAGTCGTGTCCTCCTCCTTTTACTTCATTTGTTTCATTCCCCAGCAAGTTCTCCAGGTCATTAGAAGCAGTTGTGAGTGACATGATGAAGGCCCTGAAATGAATTTAAGCTTGAGGCATAACTGGGGAGGGGGTAGGGAGCAAGCCACACACCACAGGCCAGCCTGGGCCAGGAGGCTCCCTGTTACTTTGGGACACTTCAGAACTGTGGGTTCCTGGGATGCACTCCAGACTTACTGACCTGAAAACTGTAAATGAGGGCCAGTTGTAACCCAACAACCCTTCAGGGGATTCTCACTACACTAGGGCGTTGAGAAGCTCTCCTGGATGGCAGTGAGATGGGAAATTACAGCAGTTTTCTCTCCTTCCTGGAACAAGGAAGAAATTACAACACACAGGGACAGATAGGCCACAGCTCCCATGAGAAAGCGCCATTTTTCCTGTGGTAATACTCTTTATGCTCCTAGAACACACACTAGGAAGACCAATGCCCAGCCTCGCACTGTTTTCCCTGCTGCGATGCGACCTCTTGCATCTGCCTTTCTGTCAGATGAAGCTCCAGAGTGGTGCTTTGGGTTAAGAGGAAAGGAAGTCGAGAAAGGAGTCAGACAGAGAGGTGGGCTCCCAAAACAGAACAAAAAACCAAACCTAACCCAAACCAAAAAGAAACAAAAACCTTAGTTTTCCATTTTACCTACTGAGAGTTAGGGAACCAAAGCTCATGGGACTTTCAACGCACACCTCCCTTGTAACTGTCTTTGTACCTTCTACCAAAAATGTAGCAGAGCAAGGAGAGAAAAATGCAGATGCTATATCCAGTACACTAAGCCAGTATCCTTGACCATGGCTGGTCTTGGAATGCCAAGATACCAGTTCATCAGTTCATGTGGATATATCCCTTGTTCCCTCTCTTGTGCTAGTGAACTCAGGGCCTCACTCATGTGAAATACATACTCTACCACCTAGCTACACCCAAGCCCCATTTGTTTGCTCATTAGCTCTAGTCACCATCTGGTAATTACGGAGTGAGTTCTTTCCAGTGCAAAGTAGCAAGGCCAACAGAAAGGATTCTTCATCTAGGTTCAGAACACCCGTGGAGTGGAGCACCAGGAAGAAAAGCCTGTTCTTCCTTCACCTTGGATTCAATGGAAAACACTTCTCCCACCTCAGTCAAAGAAGGCAGGCCAAGGCAAGAGTCTAGAAGGTATTTTCACTTCTCCTTTGCAAAGCTGAGGTTGAGAGGCCAAGAAGTAACGTTCATGTAGCCGGGAGCCTGGAATATTTCCATGCTTTCAGACCCACTCCGGTTTGGTGGTAGCTTCTTTTAAAAAGAAGAAAGAGACATGCCCATCTCAAGAGGGGTTTACAGCTCTGTTTATGAGTTAGAATCACCTGTGGACCCCTAGTACTAAAGCCAAGGCCATTCCTCAGACCAATTAAGTCGGAACTCCTTGGGATGAGATCCATGTGTCAGTATTTGTGATGGTTCATCTTCAAAGTCAACCTGACTAAATCACCCAGGTGACACACCTCTGGGAGTGTCTGTGAGGGTGTTTCTAGAGAGATCTAACTGAGGAGGGAAGACCCACTCTGAACGTGGGTGACACTATCCTATGGACTGGGATCCCAGACAGAATAAGAAAAGAGAAAGCTAACTGAGCACCAGTATTTATCTCTCTTCCTTCCCTAGTGTGGATTCAAGTGACCATATACTTCCCGCTCCTGCCACCATGCCTCCCCTGCCTTGACTGGCTGTACCCTCAGACTGGGAGCCCAAATAAAGGCTGCCTTTCTTAAATTGCCTTTCTCATGCATTTTGTGACAGCAACAAGAAAAGTAAGTAATTAAAATTTTCCCTTAAAAAAAAAAAAAGCACAAGACCTTCATGAGTTCAAATCAGGCAAGATTCCAGTACTAACAAGGGAGCGTGGACAAAGTGTCATTCCACCAGGAAATTATTTGTATTTGATACCTGCTGAGAAAGGGAAAATCCATTTTCTCCCTTAGTGGAGTGTCCCTAGTTTTGTATTAGTTTTGTATGCTTTTCTTAATTTTTTGTCTCATTGATTTTGTTTTGATTTCTATTTTGAGAGGGGGAGAGAGAGAGAGAGAGAGAGAGAGAGAGAGAGAGAGAGAGGGAGGGAGGGAGGGAGAGAGAGAGGGAGGGAGGGAGAGAGAGAACGCATGAATTTGGATGAGTGGAGAGAAGGGCAGGCTTTGGGAGGTATTTGGGGAATAATATGATCAAAATATATTGCATGAAAAAATCAAGTTGATGAAGAAAATCTAAGCAGGGAAGGACTTTCTAGAGAGGGCTGAGGGTCTCCCTGCTGCTGTTCTCTGAAGGCCAAGTCCTGGATTCCCAGGAATCTGCTCAGTGCAACTGCTCAGATTTTAGGAATTTGCTTTAGAAGTCAAAAGAAACAACTACCTTTGAATTACTTTGTCATAATGATATTCACCTTTTCTGTTTTACTGATATAACTGCGAACAAACTGAAGATACAAGATTATCAGAAGAACAATTGTGCCTTTCTCATATCCTGATCTGTTAATCTACATTTTACTGAACAATTTCATTATTACAGTTGGGCCAGGTTAAAATGTTATTATGAACAGTTGGTGAAGGAAACAGGGACATTTCCATGATACTATGTTGGCTGTCTGGCTGCTGGTGGTAGGGCTTGGGTTCAGAGAAGATGGGGAGGTTGTATTTACATGACGAACTGGAAAATGGAAAAGACTCTGTGACCATCACTTTTCTTAACATCTGGTCTTATCTTTTTATTCCTTGGTGCATTAAGATTTACTCTGGGTATCACATAGATCCATTATGCTGAATTAAAGGTTATTGAAATTACTACATGCACAGTACTGTTGCAGTGAGTGGTAAATCCTCTAATATCTTCAGGTGTGTGTGCACACTTGTGTCTGTGTGTCTGTTGGAGGTGTGTGTGTACACTTGTGTCTGTTGGAGGCCAGAGGGTACCCTCATGTATTGTTTTTTCAGGTGCGATTAACTTTTTTTGGAGACTGACTTTCGTTGCCCCAGAGTTTGTAGATCAGGCTAGCCTGGCTGGCCAGTAATCCTGGGCATCCCCCTGTCTCACCTTCTCAGAGCTAAGACTGCAAGTGTATAATACCATAATCATCTTTTGTACATGGGTTCTGGGGACAGGTCTCGGTGCCTCATGCTTGTAAGGCTTTACCTACTGAGTTACTTTTCCAGTTCTTAGATATCTTTAATCTAAGAGAAGTTAACCCACATTCCTGGGGCAGAGAATGGCAAGGTGGGAGACACACAGGTTCTTACAGACTCACAACATTTCTAATTGTTATAGTGTAGTTGGGACATCACTCAGGAGCTTCTTGAATGACACTGAGGTCTCACCATATTCAAGACCCAGTGAGTCAGAAACTGCAGTGAAGTTCCCTACTCATGGCCAGCACAGGGCACTGAGAAGCACTGAGTCAGCTTATTATGCTACTTAGGATGCAAAAGCCCATCAAAGCCACACTAAGGATTTCCAGGGACTCAAAGACCAGCAGCCTGATCTGAAGGCAATGGAAATTTGGTATCAAAATTAGGGCAAACTTTTTCTTCATCGTGAAAATAGGAAAGAACCAGACATAGATATCACATGTAAATTTATCTTTCAAGTGGTGGTGTCCATTGTCATTGTATGTACTTGTCCATAATTGTAACTTCTCAGTAATAAGATTTATTATAGGCGCTTTTGTTCTATACAGGTACACACACACACACACACACACACACACACACACACAGGCACACACACACATCACTATATATATATATATATATATATGTATATATATATATATATCACATTTGTCACCAAGGCTATAAAGATGGGAGAAATGCTCTATTGTGATCTAGAGTAGAGACAGCATTAAGGGAAATGACTTTTGTGGTTTCTTCTTTGGCATCTCTCCCTGCAGGCCCCCTAGGCAGTCCTGTTTGTTCCTCTTACCTCCTGGGGCTGTTGGTACTGAGAGGCCATGACGAGGAAAGCACGCTGGGCCTGGAAAGCACTGTGTACCATTTCCGCCTGCAAACAGAAAGAAGGCAACCGTTTCAGTGTTTGGACTCCAAGTAAGTATCAAACACATTGCACACCCATCCATTCATTCCACCTCAGTAGTGAACAGAACCATGAAGTATGCAAACATATGTTCACATAAGAACTTGCAAATGCATAATCATTATTCACACCATCATTATTCATAATAGCCAAAATGTGGAAACAACCAAATGTCCATCAACTAACTCATAAACAGATTTTTAAAAAATGACTTAGTCACAAGATGGTGTATTATGCAGTTTTTAAAACAAAGTGCTGTCACAGGCAGTGACATAGGCAAGGCTTCAAAACATTATGCTGAGTGACTGGAGCCAGTCACAAAAGAGCACGCCCGTGTGATCTCATCTATAAGAAATGTCCAGAATAGGCAGGTCTATAGAGACAGTAGAATAATGGGTGGCAGGGGCTGAGGGGAGGAGGAAACTGCTGACAGACCACAGAGGGTTTCTTTTGTGGTTGATGAGAATGCTCTGCAATTAAGGCTGGGGTGATTGACTCAGTTGGCAAAGTGCTTGCCGTGAGGGCAGGAGGACCATAGTCAAGCTCGCAGAACACATGTGAAAAGACTGGGCTTGGCCGTGCTCACTTGAAATCCCAGATATGCGGAGGCAGAGACAGGCAGATCTCTGAGGTTCACCAGGCAGCCTAGCCTACTTGGTGAGCTCGAAGGCAGTGAGATCTTGTCTTAAAAAAACCAAGATGGATGGCTCCTGGGAAACTACACCTGAAGTTGACCTCTGGCCTCCATAGGCATCTACATCCAAACAAGTATCCAGCTATATGGATCCATCTCTCTCTCTCTCTCTCTCTCTCTCTCTCTCTCTCTCTCTCTCTCTCTCTCTCTCTCTCTCTCTCTCTCTCACACACACACACACACACACACACACACACACGGGCAGATGGGTTTCACATCTTTCTGACTATATTAAAGCCCTCAGAGTCACACTCTCTAAAAGTGTGAATATTAGGATATATGAAATGTATCTCAAGCTATTTAAAAGGCTTGAGTCGTGGCTGGGCATAGGAATATACACTTTAAATCCCAGTACTTAGAGGGCAGAGACAGGCTGATCTCTGTGAGTTGAGGCCAACCTGATCTACACAGAAAGTAAATTCCAGGTCAGCCAGGGCTACACAGTGAGATGCTGCCTTAAAAGAAAAAAAAAGTTTGACTGTCAAAGTTTTCAAAATGTGTCGAATTGGTACCTGGTCACCTGGATCCACCCCACCTCCACTCCTAACACAAAGAACTTGTACAGGTGGGAATGTCCTGGAATACGTGATCATTTTTTCTCATCTTCTATTCATAATTAAATAGGTCTATTTAAGTGTAGTAAGAAAAATAATTTTAAATACCTATACCATCTACAATTAATCTGAGCTACTTAGCATATTATATCTGTGTTTTAAGAAAAGCCACATCCCTGTTTCTCCTCCTTCCTCCTCTTTCCTCTTCCTCTTCCTTTTTTTTTAAAGGTAGGACATTTCAATGATGGAAGTTTTACAAAAGTACCAGACAACCTTTTCTTCCTGGGCTGCCTCCCCAGCCCTGCTCCTATTTTCTGAGAGAATTGCTTTGGATCTGAGCCAAGTTGAGTGATTTTCTTCCTGAAGGAAACTTGCTTATTCTGGTTTGAAGAACGACTTCTTCATCTTTGGGGTTTAACAGCTTAACTGAGCCGTGTTTGCATTTTGAACTTCCCATATTATATTTCTTAGGCTATATTTGCCTACTTTTTCTTTTCCAGAAGTTTCTTTTAGCCTGTTTCAAGTCTTCCCTTCCATTTGTGATTGTGCATCCAGGGACTTTGACAGCAGTCTTCAGGGGCTAATACTTGAGCGTCTTTGTAGCTCCTGGATTCTCTCTGTCTTTTATTTCCTGGTCTGTGATTTGAGGTCACTGGGATCATATGAACAGTGCTTTTTTCCCCTCCTTGTTCTATTGACAATAGATATAATTTCAACAAGTCTTATATACTTATTGTTTCTTTGTTTGGTTTTTCTGAGACAGGGTTCCTTTGTGTAACCCTGGCTGTCCAACACACATATAATTTCTGCACTGGCTGCCTTTTATTTCTTGATATAGCTTAACTCTGCCTTTTATTTCCTTCTCATGGTTTCATTGCCTAGTTTTAAAAAGCTCTCAAAAATTTATTTGATATCCCCGTCAATGTCTTAGAGTGTGTTATACCTTGATCAAGTCACTGTGGGTTTCCTTTTCTGTCCATATTATTATTTCCTAGTTTCATTTCCTCTAAGGCAAGTCTTTATGGGGTGGGAAGAGTTCATCTGTCAGTTACTGACATTGTTTTAGATTACGGACTTTTTGTTTTTTTACTATAGAGAAGTGTTTGGATTGACAGGGCCTTGTACTGCAGCAGCAAGGTTTGGAACTCACAGTAGCTCAGGCTAGCCTTAAACTTGTAGCAATGCTCTCTTCCTAAGGGTTGGGATGACAGACATGTGTCTTCACGCCTGACCTTGGGCTTTGCTTTTTAGAGTAATTTTGTATTCACAGTGAAATTGAATTTAGAGTAGAGTTTCCATCTGCTATCCATCCCTACATGCACACAGCCTCTCCCACTTGAGAGTTCTCTCTCATTTGCAAGATTTTTTCCTCCAATCCTTTTGGCTTTTTGCTCATTTGTGGAATAGAAAAATACTTTGCCTGAAGGAAACCTCCCTGAAAAGGGTGATTCAGTCTTATGTGGTCTTGAGCTATACTAATGTTAATATTCTTTTTATTTACTAATTTCATCTCTAACCTGCTCCTGTTAGCTTCCTGTCTGTTCAGGGCAGTTTCTACCTCTGCTGAACTGGATTTCATTTCCTGATATAAAACGTGGAAATCAATTTCATACATATTCTAGCAATGTGTAGATTAGGTTATGTTCATTCCAGTGTCAGTATTAGGCTCTTTTCTAAGATAGAAGGGTAAATATATAAACTAAACCAGCAATGGCGAATCTCTGTTATTCTAGCCATTATTTTGACATTTTTGACATTATGCTGGCAAATTTTACAAAACATGGGGGGTTGCTTTTTGTTTTTTGTTTTTTTAAACGAAATAAAAGTTTTTTAAAACCATAATTCTCACCTAAAGATTTTCTTCCACCAAGAAAATGTTTGAATTCAAATCAAAATTGATAGGTCACTTATTTAAAAAAATCACAAATCCAACCCATCATTAATATTAACAGACCAAGTCTTGTGATTTTTTTCTGTTTTTTATTTGTTGTTTTTTTTTGAGACAGGGTTTCCCTATGGCTTTGGAGGCTGTCGTGGAACTAGCTCTTGTAGAGGAGGCTGGTCTCAAACTCACAGAGATCCGACTGTCTCTGCCTCCCGAGTGCTGGGATTAAAGGCATGTGCCACCAGCACTTGGCTTTTGTGAGTGTTTTCTATAAATCATTTTGAAGTTCACCACTGTCTCTTGCTGAGGCATATATCAGATCTCTCTCAGCAAAGAGTAGAGTGTTAAAATCTCACCAGCCTGGAAGCCATATGGACTCAAGAATACGGAGCTTTGAGCTGAGATGCCTTTCCGTTAAAACATGTTTTCAGTGCTTCAGAAAGACTTCTGTTGTCATCTAGTGACCACATTTCTCAAAAGGACTACCAAATGCAACTTTCCACGGCCTGGCTATAAATAAAATACCAGTGCTTCTCTCAGCAGCGGTAAGGCAGAGGTACCATCCCCATCCATGACAAGCAGTAGACTGACTCCCAGTTGCCATGGTAACCGTGATTCAGGATGGCCCAACTTCAACAGTTGAAATGGCAGCTCAGAGGTGGCATTAACAATATTTTTTGTAGTCATCCCACAATGCACACTGTCATTAGCCTTTTCTTTCCCTCGTAACAACATCTAGCCTTCTGCTAATGAAGCACGTTGCTGGCAGGCCTGACAAAGGAAGGCTGGCGATTTCATCAATTAGTCCCTTCCTGCAAATGGCCTTTTGCTCCACACTAGGGCTTGAGGTTGGGGTGGAGCTCTTTCTTTTGACTTATATAGGAAATGCCTTCCTGGGGACTTGAGGTCCTTCTCTCTCTCAGCTCCCTGGAACTCTGGGCATGGGTAGCAATCTCAAATGCACATTAGCTTGAAATTCCATCGGCTTTACATGTATTTACAAATCTGAGATGTTCTGACCCAGATAGCAATTGATTTAGGGGTAATTTTTCTGAACCTGCTGAGTCTGGTAAATAGAAAGGGGAGCATTTGGCTCACTCAGGCTGTTGGATACATTGTGAAAGAAAAAGCCTAATGTAGGGACTTTGGGGAATTTACAAACGACCAAGGGTTTAAGGGTTTTTGTTGACTTCGCCTATTATGTTTGTGTGAGGGCACTGGGAGCCCTTGAGGGACCTTTGAAGGAGACAGGCATTTTGATTTTTGGGCAGGGAAACATGTCCATCTGTACGTGTATGCAGAGAGGATGTGGGGCATTCTGCTGAAGCCCAGGCATGATACCTTATTTGAAATCTGTCATTGTAAGCGCTCTGGCAGCTGGGGCTCTCAAGATGGTTGGTGGAGCCTGTTCTGTGCTGGTAGGATTGGGCCAGGAGCATGGATCCCTGGGATCAGTGGAGAGCAAGTTTGGGGGCAGGCAAGCAGAACCAGCTAAACACGACTTACTTTCATCTAATCCTCTTGGGAGAGAGCTGGCGCCCTTCGGAAGCCCAGCTGATCTCTGAGTGGTCATCAGGGCTTTGTGGAGTTTCTCTGGAAAAGCCCCAGGCTGCAGAGTCCCATGCTGACATCCAGAAAAACAGACACAACTCGGGGAAAGGGCAGGGTCAAGACTTGGAAGATGGAATGTATCCAGCCAGAATGTGGTGCTAAAGGTCTGTCTTTGCCAGGATCAGAAGGGGAATGGAAAGGACCCTCTGACTTCCCTGATCAAGGACAAGGATCAGGGTATCTGTTCCTTCAATGTCCTGGGCAGGCCATTGAGAGTGCAGTACTCACTGGCCTTCCTGAGTCACTGGCCAATATTTTACATGCATAATTAGAACTACTGCATTTCAGGGCTATTTATTCTTTTTCCTCTACTCCAACTTGAAGAAATTCCTTGAGTTTTAGTCAGTGCAAAGGTAATGAGGGGACTGATGGATGGATGGTAGCCAGGGACAGATTTCACCTGTTTCATGAGCACGAGTCAGGGGTTGGTGAATCATGCCTTAGTGTTCAGCTTCAGTCAGGGTTCCTGAATCAAATCTGCAAGTAGTCCCAGGCACCATACTCTTTGAGCTAGGGTACCACACAGGAAAAACACTGGCTTAAATGGTATACAAATTCCTTTTTCCTTTCACATCTATTTCATTTTCACCAGTAGCTGGATTGGCAAAATAACTCAGAGGGTGTCTACTTTGGAACCAGGTACTTAGTCCATCCAAGGGGGGGCAGGCAGAGAGTCATGTCACTTAACCTTTGAGGAAGGATAAAGATGTTTGCCCAGAATCAATAGACAATGAGCAACAAAGTTGACACAAGAATTATTCCATCCATCCTTCACTTCCTTTTAAGAGCAGGGCCTCACTATGTAGCCCTAGATGACCTAGAATTTACTGTGTAGACAAGGTTGGCCTTAAATTCACAGAGATCTGGTTGCCTCTGTCTCCTGAGTACTATGATTACTATTACCACATCTAGCTAATAATTTCTTTTTAAATGTTTTCATTTGTGCTTTTGGATATGAGTAGACTGGTGTGTGTATGTGTGCGTGTGTGTGTGTGTGTGTGTGCACATAAGTGCATGGTATAGTGTATATGTGTGTTGGGTGTACTCATGTGTAACAAGTCACATGTGTACGTGCACATCCAGAAAGTGGAGAAAGACTCAGGTGTTGTCCTTTATCCATATTTTCCTCACTTGCTTGGGAGAAGGTTTCTCTCTGAACCTAACATTCATTATTTGTTCAGGCTGGCTTGCCAGCAAGCTTCTGTAATTTGTCCCTGTCAATGCAGGGTTTATACACAAACACAGTCATGCCTGGCTTTTTACATGGGTCTTGCAGATTTGAACACAAGTCTTCATGATTGTAGGGCAAATACTCTTACCCACAGAGTCATCTCCCCATTCCTGGTATAAGAATTTCTACTTTCTGATTCCTTCTTAGTTCCCAAGGAAGGGACCTGAAGTACAGAAAACGGGTAAGTTTGGCAAACATAATGGGATCAATTCAGGTCCTAGGGGTTGTATATAATTGAGTCAGTCCAAGAAAGTTCTTGAAAATCACCAGCAAGACTGACTTCAGGTTTTCCAGGACTTCTGTAATGGAAGAGGACATGTGGACACAAGCTAAGCTAGTTTTGGGGAAGTCTCACCTCTCAGAGTATTTGTAAGAGCTCTGCATGAGTAACTTGTCCCTGGACCAAGTGTGAGACAGCCTCATAATGGAAGCGCACAATGGACCAGTGAAAGGCAAGACAACAAGCACCGTGGGGAAAATGCGCTTATGGTGCTTGGAAGCCTAAGCCAAGGGCCAAGGAGGGGACACCACATGCTTTCTTTACGCACCGTGCTCTCCGCACATACAGAGCATAGTCTCTCAGAATCACACTGACGGTTCTGGACAGATTCCAGAATGTTGTCTGGCCTCCAGAGTCTTGCACAGTCACACCTTCATCAACACTAGGGCCATAACTCCCTGTCACATGCTCTTTGTCCCAGTCAGAGCAGTCTTCTGAGAGTCTAAGAACCTTCATTTTCAAAGGAGTTTGGGACAAGAAACAGGCTCATCCACTCTAAGCCTGCCTTTTCATCTCTTTGAGAAATAAACCAAGACCCAGGGAAATTGGAAAAGCTCCTAACGTGGTTAGCAAGTGTTGGATCTAAGCCAAGTCTAAGGACAGGGCTACTGTCTTCTCTTTAGGCACGCACTAGTTTTTGTTGTAATGTTGTGCAGACATCTCTTCTCTGCTTCCTCAATGACAGAAGTCCCCAAAGAGTCCAGAATTTATTTTTCTGTCTTTTTCTATGAGCCATGAGGACTTGCATGCAGCAGATATCTCATAGTTTCTACTTTCTGTCTGACATGAACTGCACTTACTGTGGTTTATAGGAAATTAAATCTGGACGCCAACTTCATGGTGAAGGCTCAAAGGTCAGTAGATGGGGATTCTGCCCATCCTCAAAACCAGGGAAGAAATGAACTCCACAGTTGTGGAGTTTGGCACCCAGGTAACCCTAACAATATCATAAATTAAGAAGCACGTATCTACTCCTGAATACAGGCACTCTTCAAGATGACCAAAGTGATTCACACCCCGCATGGCGTTGTCTTGGCTTCTTCTCCCAATCTCCCAAGCGTCTCCTCTAGAGTCCCACCACCCTCTTTGAATCGCCAACCCTACCCCATTTACCACCAGACACAGGACAGTTACTTAAGAACTAGTGGGCAGATGAACCCAGGAATGGGCTGGCATGGGTAGGATGTAAATTGAGGGTAAATTATTAATTGTTCACTCAATGGTGCTGGTTTATAAGAAGTTGATGGAAAAACTAGCAGGCTTTCTATCCTTCCAACTGCCATGACTGACAGCTAAGATATATGCCTTCTCCTATTACTTTATTTGAGGGTGGGATCAGGGTCTCTTGTAGCCCAGGATGGCCTCAAACTCCTCACTGGAGGATGGTCTTGAACATCTGAACTTCCTGTTTCCACTTCCTAATTGCTGGGGATTCAAACCTGGGGTTTCATGCATGTTATGTCAGAATCTACCAACTTGAGCCACATTTCCCTCTACTTTTTAGAAACAAGACAAAGCTTATTCAATTTCTGTTTTCAGACAACACTATGGAGCCTCCATCCTTGCTTTGTCTTTTTGGTGACAGACAACTTAGCAATATGTGGGGGGCACTGTGGGCAAGGTGGGGAGGGTGATGAGTGTGGCATTGCATTTATCTGGGGGAAAATTGGGTGTGTCTGTATTGTGGGAGGCTCATTTAGCCACCATGATAAACACGGTTTTTACTGCTGTTAAAAATAGCCAAGCTCTCTAATGACGTGTTTATCTTCACTACACAAAGTTTTGATTCTCTCTGCTCATTGTTGTCACGCTTATCTGGGGATGGCTGGAGGTACTTACAGGGAATGGGAGGAGGCTACGGCAACACCCCAAATGACCCCTCTACAGTATCATTGCAAAAAATAAACTTAGAAGTACAGAACGTTTCTTCGTTGTGACTTCTGGTTCTCACGGACTTTTGCACCATAAGTCATCTCTCTTGTCCCACAGCCAGCAGGAAAGGGCACAAAGAAACCTGAATTACCATCCACAAAGGGACTTACACATATGTGGGTGCTGAAAGTTGAAGTTGGGGTAAGTCAGAGGTAAAGGCTTAAGACACCAGATTGGTGTTAGTTGGTTGAAACTACCATAGTGAAGGAGTGTGCCTGACCCCATCACTTCCATCAGAACCTCCACACAACCTGATACCTGGGATGCCTGGGCCCTGCGGCGCCTGGCACATTTCCCTTGTTCCTACATGGTCAGAAAAGATTACAGCATGGTTATATCTTTTGAACATGTTTTTTTTTTAATTTTGTGTATATGTGTGTGTCTGTGTGTGGGTATGTGTGCACAAGCCCAGGTGCCTGTGGAGGGTGGAAGAGGCCAAGGGCTCTGTTGCAGTTCGAGTTACAGGCATTGTGGGCCCGGCATGGGTGCAGGGAACCAAGCTCAGATCCTTGCAAGGGCAATGTTGGCTCCTAACCTCTGATCTATCTCTCCAGCCCTGTGTGACTCTATCTAATGAGAAGAAAACAGGATTACGCAATAAATGTTTTGTTTGGTTGCTTTTGAGAGAAGGGCTCACCATGTAATACTTGCTGGACTATCACTCACTATGTTTACCAGGCTGGCCTCAAACTCACAGAGATGTGCCTGCTTGCTCCCCAGATGTTGGGATTAAAAGCATGTACCTCTATGCCCAGAATATGATTGGGTTTTAAGATTTTGAAAAACATCCTTATGAATGGTACCAATGACCCATGATATTCACACAAGATATCTTTAGGTGTTGGGATTGTAAGTGGTTTCTTTTGTTCCTGTATTAGTTGTCATGTTTTCCCATGTCAGATTGTTTAAAGAGTTATTAGGAAAAGATATAACTGAATAAAATAGAGACTTATTATTTAATTTCACAATCAAAATGTCCTTTGTGGTCAGGTGTGGTGGCACACACCTTTAATCTCAGCACTTGGAAGGTAGACACAGGTAGAACTCTGAGTTTGAGGCCAACTTGGTCTACAGTAGTGAGTTCCAGGAAAGTCAGAACTACTACACAGACTCTGTCTCAAAAGACAAAACAAACAAACAAGCAAACAAGAAACAAAAGTTCTCTGAGGAGCTGGAAAGATGACTCATCAGTTGAGAGCACTGGTTGTTTTCCCAGATTCCGAGGGTTCATTCCCAGCACCTATATAATGACTCAAAACTGTCTGTACCTCTAGTTCCAAGGAATCTTATTCCTTCTTGACTCTATGGGCACCGCATGTGGTGGTATAATGTTTATGATTTATTAAAGTCAATGGAGATCAAAATAGCAAAGCAGTCATACTAGTTAGCCAGAGAAGCCAGGCATACACTTTTAATCCCAGGTCTCAGGATTAAGAAGTAGATGGATCTTTATTACTTCAAGGCCACAATGATTACACAAAATTGATCCAGTCCTAAAAGAAATACTCACACAAAGGTGTTCTCAGCACCTGGGATCACAAGCCTTTAATCCCAGCACTGGGGAGATGGAGACAGGAGTGATATGACTGGGCAGAGAAAGGAATAAAAGGAAGAGGAGACAGGATTTGAGAGCCTTTTGTCTCTGAGGGTTCATGGGGGCAGGACTGCCATTTCAGCTGGCTAGAGGTAAGATCTATTGGCTTGGCTGCTTTGCTTTTTCGATCTTCAGTTTGAAGCTTGAACCCCAATACCTGTCTCTGGGTCTTTTATTTATCATGTTATAACCACATGCATGTGTATACAGTTATACATGCAGGAAAGGCACACATAATATAAAAGTAATTTTATATGTATTATATTTTTTTTCTTGAGCATCTGCTATGAACCTAGTAACCAAGTTAGATATAAATCAAGAGAGACTGAATAACTGTCCTGCTTCCATCTTAGGCTTAAATGCCATCTTATAGCAAAGACAAATTGGGTTTATTCCTGTTTATGATTAGGCCTCTGTTCTCAAGGATTGGGCTATACCCAATCTTAGTAACAAATTGTTCTATACTGCCTATTACAGGCATTTGTTTAAAAAATTAATAAACATCTTGTAACCCTACCTTTGTTTCAAAAGGGTTGTTATGGCTACCTTGTTATGACTACCTGATGTTACAGCCACCTTGCAATCATGTCTGTTTCAGGAGGTCATTATGACGAACTTGTTATGCTTATATTTTGGTCCTATAACCCTATTTGGCCTGCCAAATCCTCTATTTGAAAACCCCCTACCCCTGTGCTATGAAAGCCTTGTCCTCCTCACATCCAATACTGACCTCTCAAACCCTGCTTTAGGGGGAGGCAGCCCATGTAAATGAATAAAAGGCTTCCTTTAGTTAATTGCTTTCTTTAATTAATTTGGCTACGGTGATTTGGATTGGTGGTCCTTCTCTTCCAGTCTTTGGGATTAACAAAACAAGATGTGAAGTATAGAAAAATTCATGCATGTGAGTAAAAAGCAATAAAGCATTTGCTGTAAGCATATAAGTCTGGATGGGAAAGGGCTGTTGGTATCACCAAAGATGGGTGAAAGGTAAGCTCTTCCATTTGGTCAGTTTGACAAAGCACACTGGAAAGGACAATGCATTTGTAATGGTTCAGCTTCATTGCAATCTGACTAGATTTGGAATCACCTATGAGACAACTGGGTATGCCTGCAAAGGTGTTTACAGAGAGTTTCAACTGAGGAGGAAAGGCCCTCCTAGGATACAGGTGACACCATTCCCAGAATGTATAGAAAGGAGAAAGCATGGAGATGTAGCACAGTGATAGAGCACCTGTCCAAAATGCACAAGGCTCTGGGTTCAATCCCCAATACCACAAAAAGAATACAAGAACAGAAAACAAAGAGAAAGCAACTCCAGCGCCAGCATTCACCCTCTCTTCTTTCACAATGGGAATGCAAAGTGACCTCCATGGTGGACTGTGTCCCCTCAAACTGTGAGTCAAAATAAATCCTCTTTCGCAAGTTGCTTTTGTCAGAGCAGTGAATCAGTCACTAACACAGTATTTTTTCTGGGTAAAAGATTTCCTTCTGCCCATACACCACTACCAGTGTGTGGTGCTCAGTCATTCCCAGCCATCATCTCTCTAAATCATTCTCTAACTATTCAGAACAACAGAGGTTCCAAAGGATTTGTATCTTAGCCGCAGCTACCTTTCTGAGATATCCTGTGTGTGTATGATAAAAACAGAGCTGAGATTTACAGCCTGGCTGGGGTGGGGTGGGCAGGAGTTAAAGCACTAATGTCACACTCCACTTACTTAAAAAATATGTTGGCTATGAGCCATTAAATCATAAAGATGAGTTAATTTAAAGACCTGGCTTGCTCAAATACAATTGAGTCATGGCCACTTGCAAGCTCTGTCTATGCCATAGCATATCAAAAAGGCATATATCAAAAAAGGCAATTACTGTTAGGTAATTGTTATAAATTCATATTTTTACTGCCTTTACAGTTTGCTGAGTTTCATTCCCTCCAGTTCTGTTCCCAGTGGCAGAAAAGGAGGCACACCCACTGAGCAGGGCTGAACAGCTGTGCTGTCTAGAAAGGAGAGCTGAATAGGTAGAGCAAGTGTGTCAGTGTTAGACTACTAGGGACACATTATTGAGAAAAAAATCACTCAGGCACTGATAATAAATGAGGGCTATTCTTCATTAATGGGACTGTTGCCTTGGCAACTTCACAGAAGTATTTATACCAGCCCAGCGAACGGTTTTGACACTAAGGAATGGCTCTCTCATGTGTCTTTTTCTGCACCCATGCCTGGAATCTTCTCTGACAGATCTCAGCCGTATTTTTGGTCTTAGCTAGGGTGACCCCAATATCCTGCCAACCCCACCCCAAATGCATCATATCCAACCCCCAAAGGATAATTTAAACAAATTTCTTGGTCTGTGGAATAGATCAAACAAAGGTAGCACTGATAAATGTCTTCTTTGCAAAGAAGCATGCGGTGATACATTGTTTATGATCTAATAAAGCCACTGGGGATCAAAACGCAAAGCTAGCCACAGCCATAGAGGATAGACAGTGGTGGTACAGGAGACAGGCAGATGGATCTCTGTGAGTTCAAGGTCACCCAGCACTACACAACAGTGAATCAGTCTAAAAGGATAGCAGAGCTCATGCCTTTAACCCTCGAACTACAGAGGTATATAAGGAAGAACCAAAGTCAGTCTTAGGCAATTAGTCTCCATCTACGTTGAGGAGAGTATAGCAGTCTGGGGTTGCAGTCAGAGACGTGGTGGAGAGCAGTGCAGTCTGCATATTGCCTCTGAGGATTGCGCTCTGAGGATTCGTGGAGCCAGGATCGCCCTTTCAGTCTGAGGTAGAGGTAAGAGCTAGTGGCTGGCTGCTTAGCTTTTCTGATCTTCAGCTTGAACCCCAGTATCAGTCTCTGGGTTTTTTATTATTTGTGTTACAGAAGCAGGATTTACATGAGCTGTTTTTCATTTTCCTGAATATCCAGCAGAATTTGCAACATATTTTAGGCATCCATCATTATGAATATTAATGTGCATGCAAATAAGGCATTGTTTTCCTAAAACTTTTACTTTCCTAATGCTTAATTATCACCAAACAGCCTAGTGCACTTTGAGTCATATGAAAACATGGGTCAGTAAACAATGTGTGGAAAGCAGGGGAATCAGACAACTATAGTAGGGGGTAGCTGACAATGGCTTATGGTTTCCAATGACAGGAATCATCTTTGAGAAAACAAGTGCACACTTATAAAATAATGTTTTTGAAAGGATACCCACTGCAATTTGGTCAAATGTCATAAAAGCACAGGGACACAGTGAGGCTGGCAAGGAGCTAAGGTATGCAGTTTAAGAGGGTCCCTGTCCCTTAGTTCATATCTCAGGCTTGGTGCATGTGTCGCAACCTAGTTGGGGCCTTGTATTCTTACACACACATTAATATGCCTATATACAACTGTGACTGTTCAAATCCATTTAGCATAACCATGCAATAAAATATCATGCAGTCATAATAAATGATAATATAGGCAGAATTCGATGTACCGACATGGAAAGAGGTTTTGAACCTATGGCCATATGACCAAATAAGTAGATTACAAAAATATATACAGAGACGTCTGAAACTGCAGTAGAAACCAGTGAAGAAAGAGTTAAAATTAGTGTTTCTCAGGGCCTGGGAATCGCAAGAGAAAGAAAACACCATTGCTCTTCTGATAGGCAGGGATATTACTACCAGTTTGTGTTCTAAATAGAACCATGATCCCAAATTAACTTCATTTTCAAACTCAATCATTGTATTGTTTGGCCCCTCTCCAAATCCTTTCACTTATTTTCCTAACATTTAAAGCATCAACATACTTTATCAACATGTTTAAACTAATTCTTTTGACATAGGAAGCTAGCAATGACTTCATGGTTGACGGCTCTTGGGTCCATATAAGTAAAGGACGCTTGGCTGCTTTAAGGCCACAAAGGAAAGTAAGGGACAATAGAACACTCATTCCAGAATGCACTACAGCTCTAAGCATTATCCTTCACTTGGTATTATTTAAACCATATTCTCTCTCTCTCTCTCTCTCTCTCTCTCTCTCTCTGTGTGTGTGTGTGTGTGCAGGTGCACACACATGTGTGCCCACATGTGGAAGTCAGAGGTCATCTGCAGGTGTCATTTCTCAGGCTCTGTCCAGTTTGTGTTTTGTGATGAGGTCTCTTACTGTGACCCAGAACTCTGATTCGGCTAGGCTGGCTGGCCAGCGAGCCCCAGGGATCTGCCTGTCTCCATTTCCCCAGCTTTAGGATTACAAGTACCTATCATTACACCTGGCTTTTTGTACGTGTGGTGGGGATGGATCTCATACTAGCAAGGTGAGCATTTTAACAACTGAGACTAGCCCTCTTTACCCCTTATTCCTATCCAGCGTTTCATGCGTGTCCCTAAGCAGAAAGTAAGTTGTGAAGGATTAAACCTGTGATTGCTTACAGAAAAGGGAAGGCCCTTTATTATGACAGAATTACTTAGGAGAGAGCAGAGCGATGCAGCTGGGAAACCATGAACTGCAAATTCACACAGGCCTGGGCTGCATGGCTGTTAGGGTTTTGCAGTCGACGAGTACCTTGGAAGATCTGGGTGAAGGAATGCCACAAACATCACACGACACAACAGACCTCATGTAAGAGATTTACTGGGGGGAGTAAGAAAAGCCACCTCTGAGTGGGGACAAGGTGGTGTGTGATGGCGGATACTTTATAAAGGGCATGTGACTCATGGTGACAGTGGAAATGTGTCATAGTTGGTGGTGCTGAGTTGCTGGAGGCGGGCTGGGGGAGCACACGGTTCCTAACAACGATCACTGCAGGTTACTCAACCTCCTTGGCCTCGTTGCTTTATCTCAAAAGTCACCTACCTTAGGAGATCCCTCCTTCCAAGGATCAAGTTAAATAATGTCTGCTAATAGCAATGTAGTGGTCAGACATACAGCAGGCCTTAACAAGGGCTAGATTCCTTGGCAGTCACCTGTCTCACTAATACAGAAAAGCAATGAAAGATAGGGAGATAAAGATGACAGAGGGGAATCAAGTTGGTCTCCAGTGGCTAGGAAACTTAGCTAGGCACCCAATACTCACCAACCAGGCCCACCAGCATCAACCTCTGATCTTACCATGAACACCTGACTGTGAAAAGCCCCTTGTGGGGCTGGAGAGATGGCTCAGTGGTTAAGATCACTGGCTTCACCCACATGGCAGATGCCAACTGCCTGTGACACCCTCATACAGACATACAAGCAGGCAAAACACCCATGCATGTGGAATAAAAAGAAAATTTAAACAGTTGAATAAGAGGAAAAAAGCAACCGATATTTTCAAAAAATGAGATAAAAAGAAAAAGAAAGGAAAGAAAAATTCCTTGACATAAAGACAGGCTGTCCAGCTGCAGATGCCCAGGCATGGGGCAGACATATGTGCTGGGTGAGGGACACTTTCTGGTGCTGTTCCCCTTTACTTTGTATTGCTGTTGTCATTCTTAGTAAATTCCCTTTCAAGTGATACCCTGCTTCCAAAAATCTATCTTTAGAACTTACTAGTCCTTTCTTCCTCTTCCAATAGTAGTTCTGAATGCTTGTTATAAAATGTACAAAGACATGGACTTTTAGAAAGCAAAAGATTTTTGGTAATCCTACCTCCAAAAGATGCCCACTGTCAGCAGTCCAGTGACTATACTTCCAGACCTTATTTTTAACGAGGCAAAGCTTTCTTCCTGCATGGATCCTCTCCTATCCACACTTCTTTTTAATCCCATCCTGCTATCTGCAGAAAACCTCATTCCTTGTGGTTTTTTGTCCTGCTTGTGAGTTCCAAGATTAGCCTCACAATGGTTGCCAGGCATCAAAGGGGTAACTACACTCACACAGGGAAGGGAGACGCAGGGCAGTAGTGAACGCTGAACAGTCCCAGGCTCCCCTTCAGCCGAAAGCATGCCAAATCCCCACAGAAACCCCATGTCCTTCTCCTTTCTCTAATTAAACGCACAATCCCCTGGCTATCAGCATTCATAATAAATCACCATTTTTCATTCAATGCTATTGTCATTCAACAAAAATCATGGTGGGAAGGTTTCTTTCTTAGCATTTTGTCAAACATAGGCACTGCCTGGAGAAAAAAAAAAACCCACATTCTTCCTTTTAATCGCTAGTCACAGACATGCTTGTAGAAATTAAATTATCAGAAAAAATACAATTTAAGTAAACCAGACAAGGTCTCTTTTTTCCCAATTACTAAATTTAGGGCACTTCAAACCACCCTTCGGCATGTTTCAGCTTCTGGTCTCACTTAGCAAATAGGCTTGGGGCAGCATCATTTGCACAGTGCATACACGATAGCCCAGTGTACAGAGTAGCCCATTCGTGGCCTGGCACACTATCTATGACTTCTATTAGGGCTTGGGGAAAATGACTCTCAAGGTGAATTTTGATAGGAGTGAAGCATCTGGCTGAAAAGCATAGGACATCGGTATTTGTATGTGTTGAGACAATTTAGTGAATCTTTTGCTTTCTCCCAGATATTTGTCATTATAGAAATACATGCAGCTACATTCTCATGAAACCAAGGAGGTTTGGTTATTGGAACTAAACAGGGAAATCCCAGTTTAAAAAGTTTAATTTCTTTTTTTCTTTTTCTTTCTTTCTTTTTTTTTTTTTTTTTTTTTTTTTTTTTTGAGACAGGGTGTCTCTGTGGCTTTGGAGGCTGTCCTGAAACTAGCTCTTGTAGACCAGGCTGGTCTTGAACTCACAGAGATCTGCCCGCCTCTGGTTCCCAAGTGCTGGAACTAAAGGCATGTGCTACCACCGCCCAAAAGTTTAATTTCTTAATCTAGGCTTCCAGACTCCAGAGTTCGCTCTTGCCTGACAGCTATCCTTTTGAACACTGATGGTGTGTGTGTGTGTGTGTGTGTGTGAGAGAGAGAGAGAGAGAGAGACAGAGAGACAGAGAGAGAGAGAGAGAGAGAGAGAGAGAGAGAGAGAGAGAGAGAGAGAGAGAGAGAGATCATCATGCCAAGCCCCAGTCCTTCTGTGCTACCTTCTTTCCTTTCTTCCCCCATTCTCTTTTTTTCAAGACAGAGTCTCTGTGTGTTGCCCTGGATGTCCTGGAACCCACTCTGTGGACCAAGCTAGCTTTAAACTCAGAGATCTGCCTCCTTTGCCTCCCGAGTGCTGAGATTAAAGGCATGGGCCACCTCCATCTCCGCCTGGGAGCTGATTTTCTTTCTAACTCTGACCTTCAGTAGGAAACACTTAAATCAGGATCACAGAAATACCTTGTCTCCAACTGAGCTCAGATGGTTTTATGGGCAGTGATTACACTCGATATATTGATGAGTTTACTCCTTAGTTAAGAATTCTCATCTTGCTTTCCTAAACTGCCTAAGAGCCAGTTTTTCAACTGCTCCCCATCTGTAGCTACCAAACAGAAATAAGAGTGAAAAGACTGGATAATCTACTAGGTTGTCAGAGTACTGATAAATGCAGTGTGTGTGTGTGTGTGTGTGTGTGTGTGTGTGTGTGTGTGTGTGTAACCTCTATAGAGATACAAAAATCCAACTCTCTCTCATCATTGCTAATTTATGGCTTAAAAATCTGGCCTTGATCACTTATTTTGTCTGTTAGTGTAGACTTGGCTTAATTCAAATGATCAACTACAGCAAATCAACCCATCTGTTGATTCAATTCCATACCAATAATTTGGTTCACTCCTAAATATTCAGTTTTACTTAACTGTTTAGCAAACTCTCCTTAATCACTGATTGTTGTCCCAGTGCTGGATAATGGGAGGTCTTCAGGAAAAACGCTTGCTTCTTGAATCTTGCAACAACCCCAGCACTCAGCAAGTTGACCTGAAAAATCTCATCTGACAGCTAAGAATCAAATATTAGTCAAGTGGCATGGCTCAGGCCTGTACTCCCAGCACTTGGGGGGCTGAGGCAGGATATCTGTCATGAGTTTGAGGCCAGCCTGTGCTATAGAGTAAAGCCCTTCCTCAAAGAAATTTATGAAAGAGAACACATTTATGCAGCAAACACACATGAGCGAGAAATAATTGATTCATTAATAACCTGTTCAATCACTAAGGTATTTAATTGACATTTTAAAAAGACTGTGTCTTTTGCCTTACAGAAGCTTCTCACTTTCAGGAGGTCCCATTTATTAATTGTCAATCTCGGTGTCTGTGTTACTGGTGTTATGTTCAGGAAGTGGTCTCCTGTGCCAATTCGTTCAAGGGTACCTCCTACTTTCTATTCTAAGAGGTTCAGTGTGCCTGGATTTATGTTGAGGTCTTTGATCCATTTGGACTTATGTTTTGTGCATGGCGATAGGTATGGATCTATCTGCAATCTTCAACATGTCAACATCCAGTTATGCCAGCACCATTTGTTGAAGATGCTTTCTTTTTTCCATTGTATAATTTTAGCTTCTTTGTCAAAGATCAGGTGTTCATAGGTGTGTGGGTTAATATCAGGGTTTTTAATTCGATTCCATTGGTCTACCTGTCTATTTTTGTGCCAATACCAAGCTGTTTTCATTACTACAGTCAACAAGACTAAACGGCAGCCCACAGAATGAGAAAAGATCTTCACCAGCCCCACATCAAACAGAGGGCTGATTTCGAAAATAGACAAAGAACTTAAGAAGCTAGTCACCAAAACTTCAAATAATTCAACTAAAAAGTGGGGTACAGAACTAAACAGAGAATTCTTAATAGAGGAATCTAAAATGGCTGAAAGATAATTAAGAAAGTGCTCAAATTCCTTAGCCACCAGGGAGATGCAAATAAAAACAACTCTGAGATACCATCTTACACCTGCCAGAATGGCTGAAATAAAAAACACCAACGACAGTTTATGCTGGAGAGGATATGGAGAAAGGGGAACACTCCTCCACTGCTGGTGGGAGTGCAAGCTTGTACGGCCACTTTGGAAATCAGTATGGTTATTTCTCCGGAAAATGTGAACCTCAAAATCCAGCAATTCCACTCTTAGGCATATACCCAAAGGATGCACATTCATATAACAAGGACATCTGTTCAACAATGTTCATAGCAGCATTATTTGCAATAGCCAGAACCTGGAAGTAACCTAGATGCCCCTCAACTGAAGAATGAATACAAAAAAAAATGTGGTACATTTACCAATGGAGTACTACTCAGCAGAAAAAAATAATGGAATCCTTAAATTTGCAACCAAATGGATGGAACTAGAAGAAACCATCCTAAGTGAGGTAACTCAGTCACAGAAAGACAGACATGGTATGTACTCACTCATATATGGATTCTGCATATAAGGAAAAGGATTACCAGCCTACAATCCACACCTCCAGAGAAGCTAGGAAACGAGGAGGACCTAAGAGAGACATACATGGGTCCCCCAGTGAAGAAAAAAGGGACAAGAGACCCTGAACAAATGGGGGTGTGGGGAGAGGGAGGTAGGAGAAAGTTGAGGGGAGAAGAGGAGGGGGGAGGAGAACATGAGGAATCAGGAAGATTGAGTGGGGAGAGGAATAGAGGAGAGCAAGAGACACATCAATAGAGGGAGCCATTGTAGGTTTAAAGAGAAATCAGGCACTAGGGAATTTTACAGAGATCCAAAAGGATGACCCCAACTAGAAACCTAAGCAATAGTGAAGAGGCTACCTTAAATGCCCTTTCTCTATAATGAGAATGATGACTACCTTAAATGTCATCCTAGAGCCTTTATCCAGTAACTGTTGGAAGCAGAAGCAGAGATCCACAGCTAAGTACTGAGCCAAACTCCTGCAATCCAGTTTCAGAGAGGGAGGAGTGAAGAACACAGGGGGTCAAGACCATGCTGGGAAAACCCACAGAAACAACTGACTTGAGCAAGTGAGAACTCATGGATCCCAGTCTGACAGCTGGGGAACCAACATAGGACCAAACCAGGCCCTCTGTATGGGGTGTCAGGAGCACTGGGCAGTCTCTAGGACCTCTGGCAGTGGAACCAGCATGTATCACTAGTGCAAGACCGGACTTTGGGAGCCCATTTCCCATGGAGGGATATTCTCTTAGCCTAGATACACAGGGGAGGGCCTAGGCCCTGCCCCAAATGACTTGACAGGTTCTAATCATCCCTCAGGGAAGGCCTAACCCTCCCTGGGGAGTGTATGAGGGATGGGATGGGGGGTTTGTTGGGAGGTATGGGAGGATGGGAGGGAGAGGGAACTGGGATTGATATGAAAATTAAGATTGTTTATAATTTAAATAAAATTTATATATATAACAGACTTGACTTATAACATGTTAAAAGCATACATAAACATATTTATGAATATACATGTGAACTTTCATGCTTTAAAATGATCAATTATTGTTGATCTACTATCTAAATACCCCTAGAAAGGGAGCGCTATAGTTAAGATGGGAGAGCAAAGTTTGCTGCTGCTGTGCACAGTCACAAATCTGCAGGTGACTCATGGTCAGGGGGTTCCCTTGTGTGCACTGAATATGCTATCAGGAGGGATTTTGGGGGGAATGATGTGTGTGTTTCATGGGGACATAACAAGATTATCTAAATGAAATTAGAATATAAAGAAGTCATCTCTTTAGGACAAAGCATGAGTACCAAAATCCTCCAGGCAAGTATATAATTCTAAAATCTGGATAAAAAAGAACAGGGTGAGGCTCAGTTGGTAGAGTGTTTGCCTATCAAACACAAAATCCTGGGTTCAATGTTCAATGCCTAGCACTCAGTAAAACAGGTATGGTAGTATATACCTGCAATCCCAGCACTCGGAAGGTAGAGGCAGGAAGCTAAGAAGGTCAAGGTTAAAAAACAAAAAGTTCAAGGTAATTATTTGAGTTTTAGGCCAACCCAGGATATCTGAGACTTGGTTTTAAAAACAAAAAACAAATAAACAACAGCAATCTGAAAACAAAGTGAACAAAAAAGGTAAACAATAAATGTTCCCATCATTGGCATTGTTATAGAAAGATGGAAAGAGACACGAGAGGAATATATGAGGGAACAGCAATGCAAGGGACACATTTTGTGTTCCTGGTAGTGTGACTTAACTTCTGATAGGAAACACTCCTCCTGCCACCAAATCCCCCAGAGGGACCTGGAGGCAGAACAAAGCATCCAGCATTGGCTGCCATTCCTGTCTTGTCCCTGCACCCTCTGGAAGAGAGGAGAGGAGAGAGCCTTGAACCCATACCCACCAGAAGAGGAAGAGACACCACCTGTACCCACAGGAAGAAGAGATGGGAAGACGAGAAGATGGGACAAAGGGAGGAGTATAAGAACTCATCCAACAACAGAAAAGACTTACATGACACCACCAGAGTCTAGGAATTCTACACCAGAAAGACCTGTACATTCCAACACAGATGAATCAGAAGAGAACAACCTTAAAAACAACTTTATGAAAATGATAGAGGGCTTCAAAGAGGAAATGAGAAAAATCCCTTAAAGAAATGGAAGAAAAAAGAAACAAAAAATTGGAAGAAATAGAGGGAAAGACAAACCAAAAAATGCAAGAAATCAACAAATCTCCTAAAGAAAGCAAGGAAAGCTAAGAAAAAAAACCAATCAAACAGATGAAGGAAACAATTCAAACAATTCAAGACCTGAAAACTGAAATAGACACACACACAAAGAAAACACAAACTGAGGGAATGCTGGAAATAGAAAAATTGTGTATATGATCAGAAACTACAGATACAAGCATAACCAACAGAAGAGATGGAAGAGAGACTCTCAGGTGCTGAAGATAAACTAGAAGAAATAGATTCATTGATCAAAGAAAATCTTAAGTCCAACACATCGTTAACACAAACTATCCAGGAAATATGGGACACTTTGAAAAGACCAAACCTAAGGATAATAGGTATAGAAGAAGGAGAAGAAGCCCAGATCAAAGGTGCAGAAAACATATTCAATAAAATCATAGAAGAAAACTTTCCCAACCTGAAGAAGGACATGCCTATGAAAGTACAAGAAACTTATCAAACACCAATTAGACTGGACCAAAAAAGTCCTCTTGCCACATAATTATCAAAATACCAAACATACAGAATAAAGAAAGAATATTAAGAACAGAGAAGGAAAAAGGCCAAGTAAGATATAAAGGCAGACTTATCAGAATTACACCTGACTTCTTAATAGAAACTCTGAAAGCCAGAAGGTCCTGAATAGATGTTCTACAAACACTAAGAGACCACAGATGCCAGCCCAGACTACTATACCCAGCAAGACTCTCAACCACTATACATGGAGAAAACAAGATATTCCATGACAATGGAATACATATCCACAAATCCAGCCCTACAAAAAGTACTGGAAAGAAAACTCCCAACTCAAGGAAGTTAACTATACTCACAAAAACATAGGCAATAGATAATGCCACCTTACCAAAAGTCAGAAAAAGGGGAAAAATTCACACACAATACCACCACCAAAACCAAATCCAAAACAAACAAGAATCAACAATCAATGGTCATTAATATCCCTCAATATCAATGGTTTTAACTCACCTATAAAAAAGACACAAGCTAACATAATGGATATGAACACAGAATCCACCATTCTGCTGCATACAGGAAACACACCTCAACTTCAAAGACAGTCATTACCTCAGAGTACAGGGTTGGAAAAAGATTTTCCAATCAAATGGCCCTAAGAAACAAGCTGCTGCAGCTATCCTAATATCTAACAAAATAGACTTCAAACTAAGATGAATCAAAAAGAGATGAAGAAGGTCATTAAGGTCATTTCATATTCATCACAGGAAAAAAAATCCATCAAGATGAAGTCTCAATTGTGAACATCTATGCCCCAAATACAAAGGCACCCACATTCATAAAAGAAACATTGCTAAAACTCAAATAACACATTAAACCCACACATTTATAGTGGGAGACTTCAACACCCCACTTTCAACCCTGGACAGGACTACCAGACAGAAACTTAATAAAGAAATAAAGGAACTAACATAAGTTATGACCCAATTGGGTTTAACAGACATCTATAGAACATTACATCAAACACAAAAGAATATACCTTCTCAGCACCACATAGAACATTATCTAAAAATGACCATATACTGGTCAATAAAGCAAACTTCAATGGATACAAAAAATTGGAATAACCCCCTGTATCTTATCTGACCACCATGGCTTAAAATTAGAATTCAGCAACAACACAAATTGCAGAAACCCTACAAACTCATGGAAATTGAACAATGCTCAACTGCATCACTCCTGGGTAAAGGCAGAAATAAAGAAAGAAATCAAAGACTTCCTAGAATTCAATGAAGATGAAGGCACTACATACCCAAACCTATGAGACACTCTGAAAGCAGTGCTAAGAGGAAAGTTCATAATGCCAACATGAAGAAACTGGAGAATAGCCACACTAGAGAATTAACAGTACAGATGAAAGATCTAAAACAAAAAGAAGCAAACTCACCCAGGAGGAATAGGTACCGGAATAACCAAATTGAGGGCTGAAATCAATAAAGTAGAAACAAAGAAAACAATGCAAAGAATCAATGAAACAAAGAGTTGGTTCTTTGAGAAAATTAACAAGATAGATAAACCTTTATCCAAGCTAACCAAAGGCAGAGAGAGAACACCCAAATTAACAGAATCAGAAATGAAAAGGAGGACATAACAGCAAACACTGGGGAAATCCAGAGAATAGTCTGGTCATACTTTGAAAACCTGTACTCCACAAAATTGTAAAATTTAAAGGAAATGGACAATTTTCAGGCTAGATATTACCTACCAAAATTAAATCAAGAACAGATAAGCAATTTAAATAGAACTATAGCCCCTAACAAAATAGAAGCAGTCATCCAAAATCTCCCATCTAAAAAAAAAAATCCCAGGACCAGATGGCTTCAGTGCAGAATTCTACTAGAAATTCAAAGAACAGCTAATACCAATATTCCTCAAATTGTTCCACACAATAGAAGCAGAGGGATTATTGTCAAACTCTTTTTATGAGGCTACAATTAGCTTGGTACCCAAACCACACAAAGATACAACTGAGAAAGAGAACTACAGACCAATCTCCCTCATGAACATTGATGCGAAAATATTCAATTAAATACTGGCAAATCCAATCCAAGAACATATCAGAAAAATCATTCACCATGATCAAGTAGGCTTCATCCCAGAGATGAAATCTATCAATAATCCACCATATAAACAAACTACAAAAAAAACTACATGGTCACCTCACTTGATGCTGAAAAAGCCTTTGACAAAATCCAACACCCCTTCAAGATAATGGTCCTGGAGAGATCAGGGATAACAGGAACATACCTGAACATAATAAAAGCTATATACAGTAAACCAACAGCCAACATCAAACTAAATAGAGAGAAACTCAGCGAAATTCCTCAGGAACAAGACAAGGCTGTCCACTATCTCCATACCTCTTCAATATTGTACTTGAAGTTCTAGCTACAGCAATAAAACAACAAAAGGAGATCAAGGGGATACAAATCGGAAAGGAAGAAGTCAAACTTTCACTATTTGCAGATGATATGATAGTTTACATAAGTGACCCAAAAATTCTACATGGGAACTTCTACAGCTGATAAACACCTTCAGCAAAGTGGCAAGATAGAGGATTAACTAAAAAAAATCAGTAGACTTACTGTATATAGACAATAAAGGGGCTGAGAAAGAAATCAGAGAAATATCACTCTTTACAATAGCCACAAACAACATAAAGTTTCTTGGGATAACTCTAACCAAACAGGTGAAAGACCTGTGTGACAAGAACTTTGAGTCTTTAAAGAAAGAAATTAAAGAAGATACCAGAAAATGGAAAGCTCTCCCATGCTCTTGGATAGGTAGGTTCAACATAGTAAATGGCAATTTTACCAAAAGCAATCTACATATTCAATGCAATCCCCATCAAAATTCCAGCAAAATTCTTCACAGACCTTGAAAGAACAATATTTAACTTTCTATGAAAAAACAAAAGACCCAGGGTAGCCAAAACAACCCTGTACAATAAAGGAACTTCCAGAAGCATCACCATTCCTGACTATAGAGCTATAGTAATGAAAACAGCTTGGTATTGGCACAAAAAACAGACAGGTAGACCAATGGAATCAAATTGAAGACACTGATATTAACTTACACACCTACAAACTGCTATTTTTGACAAAGAAGCTAAAATTATACAATGGAAAAAAGAAAGTATTTTCAACAAATGGTGCTTGCATAACTGGATACTGACATGTACAAGATTGCAGATAGATCCATACCTATTGCCATGTACAAAACTTAAGTTCAAATGGATCAAAGATTTCAACATAACCCCAGCCACACTGAACCTATTAGAAGATGAAGTGGGAGGAACCCTTGAACGAATTAGTACAGGAGACCTCTTCCTGAACATAACACCAGTAGCACAGACACTGAGATTGACAATTAATAAATGGGACCTCCTGATCTCGAGATGCTTCTAACAGGCAAATACATAGTCAACAAGACAAAATGTAGCCCACAGAATGGAAAAGGTCTTAACCAACTCCACATATAATGGAGGGCTTATTTCCAAAATATACAAAGAATTCAAGAAGCTAGTCACCAAAATATCAAATAATCCAATTAAAAATGGGGTACAGAACTAAATAGAGAATTCTCAATAGAGGAATCTAAAATGGCTGAAAGACACTTGAGAAAGTGCTCAACAATCTTAGCTATCAGGGAAATGCAAATAAAAACAACTCTGAGATACCATCTTACTCCTGTCAGGATGGCTAAAATCAGTAACACCAATGACAGTTTATGCTGGAGAGGATGTGGAGAAAGGGGAACACTCCTCCACTGCTGGTGGGAGTGCAAACTTGTACAGCCACTTTGGAAATCAGTATGATGGTTTCCCTGGAAAATGAGTACCAGTCTACCTCTAGATCCAGCAATTCCACTCTTAGGCATATACCCAAAGGATGCACATTCACACAACAAGGACATCTGTTCAACTATCTTCATAGCAGCATTATTTGTAATAGCCAGAACCTGGATGTAACCTAGATGCCCCTCAACTGAAGAATAGATACAAAAAAATGTGGTACATTTACCAATGAAGTACTACTCAGCAGAAAAAAAAAAACAATGGAATCTTGAAATTTGCAGGAAAATAGATGGAACTGGAAGAAACCATCCTAAGTGAGGTAACTCAGTCACAGAAAGACAAGCATGGTATGTACTCACTCATATATGGATTCTACATATAGGGAAAATGATTACCAGCCTACAATCCACATTGCCAGAAAATTAGGAAACAAGGAGGACCTAAGAGAGACATAAAAGGTCCCACGGTGAAGGGGAAAGGGACAAGAGCCCCTGAACAAATTTGGAGCATAGTGGAAGATGGGAGGGAGGTAGGAGAAAGAGGAGGAGAGAAAAGAGGGGGGAGGAGAACATGAGGAATCAGGAAGATTGAGTCAGGAGAATAGAGGAGAGCAAGAAAAGAGACACATCAATAGAGGGAGCCATTGTAGGTTTAAAGAGAAATCTGGCACTAGGGAATTTCACAGAGATCCAAAAGGATGACCCCAACTAGAAACCTAAGCAATAGTGAAGAGGCTACCTCAAGTGCCCTTTCCCTATAATGAGAATTATGACTACCTTAAATGTCATCCTAGAGCTTTCATTCAGTAACTGTTGGAAGCAGAAGCAGAAATCCACAGTTAAGCACTGAGCCAAACTCCTGGAACCCTGTTGTATAGAGGGAGGAGTGAAGAACAAAGGGGTCAAGACCATGCTGGGAAAACCCACAGAAACAGCTGACCTGAATAAGTGGGAACTCAAGGACCCCAGTCTGACAGTTGGGGAACCAACATAGGACCAAACCAGGCCCCTTCAAAGTGGGTGTCAGATAGGAGCACTGGGAAGTCTATGGGGCTTCTGGCAGTGGAACCAGGATGTATCCCTCGTGTATGAATGGACTTTTGGAGCCCATTCCCCATTGAGGCATACTCTCAGCCTAGATACAAGGGGGAGGGCCTAGGCTCTGCCCCGAATGACTTGACAGATTTTGATGATCCTTCAGGGAAGGCCTAACCCTTCCTGGGGAGTGTGGATGGGGGATGGGATGGAGAGGATTGGAAGGGGGGCATGGGAGTTTGGGAGAGAGAGGGAACTGGGATCAGTGTGTAAAATAAGATTGTTCATAATTTAAATAAAATTCATATAAAAAGGAAATAATCCAATGAGAGGATAATTTTGGGCAGAAAAATTCTAGGAAAAAAATTGGTAGTTACCTATAAGACTTTTTTTTATTTCAAAAATTCACTGTGTATATAAGGACATTTTCATGTAATGCATATTATAAGTAGAACATATTCCCCCTGTATGTCCTTTCCTCCTCTCCTCCATCCAGTTCCGCATTAGTTCCCTTTCATTTCCCTAGACAGTTCATTTTCTACACATACGCACACATGGTTTTGTGTATCTCTATAAAATTAAGACCTACACATGAGAGAAAACGTAGTTTTTGAAACTGCCTCGATTTATCTGTTTACAGTTGCATCCACTTTCTTTCAAATAACTTTCATTTTCTTTATAGCTAGAGTAAATCTGTTCCTGTCTACTGCATTTTCTTGTCCACTCCTCTGTTGTTGGACACCTAGGTTGCTTCTGTAGCTCAGTCATTGCAAATGACCTGGATCGAAGAGTCTATACATGCCTTTCTTTTACAGAGTGATGCAAATTATCCAAGATTCATTGATGCTCTTTCTTCCTAGGTTCTTCTGAAGAGGTATCACACACACACACACACACACACACATACACACACACACACACACACACACATACAATGTGTCTGCGTGTGCTCTGAATTCTTACTGTATATGATGGCTGCTTATTTTGCTTAAGCCAAAAGGGAATGGGAGAGCCAGGACTATAACTCCTACACAGGATCCCTGGTGGCATCTATCATTCCATGAGGAGCCAAAGCTGTAGAAACTTCAGAATGAGATTTGTGCCTCTTACCCCAAGCCTTCCCTACTGTGAAGCAAGCATGTGGCAGGCTTGGAAGTGCTACCTGGATTTCCTCCTCTTGTGACATTCCATTCACTGATCTCCAGCTCTGTAGAGAACAGGGCTCTTCCTTCAGATTCAGCAGTTCTGGTGAGGATTCAGCTTTTTACTCAACCAAAGAATTCAATTGCCCCAAAACAATCTACTACTAAAAGCAGTCCTGCCTGCAGGGACTAATTTCATTGTGAAGGTGCTCCCTTCCCCAACATCACTCATTAGTACAGGCCCAAAGGGTTATGAGTGGAGTGAAAGCAGCAGGGCTCACCACAGTCCCTGCACATTATCATGATTTTTTAATTTGAAAAACTGAAAACTTAGTTAACATGCATAATAGAAAAAACAATGCAACTGCTATTTTAAAGTTAATTTGAATGTATTTCCCTCAAAAGTGACACAGTTTGTTGGGAGGTGGTAGTTTACGCCTTTAATCCCAGTGTTCAGGAGGCAGAAGCAGATAGATCTCTAAATTTGAGGACAGCCTGGTTTACAGAAAGAGTTCCAGCACAGCCAGGGCTACACAGAGAAACCCTGTCTTGAAACAAACAAACAAACAAACAAACACAACCAACTAAAGAAAAAAAGAAGTGACAAACTTCAAATCTGTAGACTACACCTTAGCTTAATGGCAGAAAATACCGTTTTTATTTTGAACAGGAGATTCAATGTAAGAATAAATCATATGTATAAACTGCCTTCAACATAAAGAAGGGATTTAAATGACTTTACTATTTAATAATATAGTAATGATAAAGCTTTGAAACCTACACTCTTCCCAGCCCCTCTCCAAGGTCTTTCTATATATCCCAGTCCAGCTGTGAATTCTTGATCTTCCTGCCTCAGCTTCCCAAGCTCTGTGATTCCCATTCCGCTGTAACTGTCACGCTGGCTACAATGTGTAAGCCCGGGCTGCATATTTTATGAAACAAGATAACTCTCCCATGATTCATAAAGCTTCCTTTATTCCTTTGTCAAACATCTAGAAAGTGACACCTCAAAAATTAGTCCTCTGAAACATAAGATAGGCTCAGAGTTATGGGCTGTAATACTATCAACCATCACGTTAAACATTTAAAGAGAAAAGTCGTATGCTTGTCTCCATTCGTGGATGCCTGAGCCAACCTTTGGCACAACTTCATATTGTTTTTCCTTACATGGAGACGGCACAGGCTTGAATAAAAATGATTTTACTGGGGCTTAGTGAGATGGTTTAATGGGTTAAGGGGTCTGCTGCCAAGACTGATGACCTGAACTTGATCTCTGGACCTCACATGGTGGAAGGAAAAAAATCAACTCCACAAGATGTCCTCTGACCCTCCTTACGCTTGCAATGGCAAGCACCCACCCCATATAAATAAACAACTAAATATTAAAAAGTGATTATCCTAGGCTGAGAAGTAGTCCAGAGGTAGCATGCTTGCCTAACATGTATGAGATCATAAGTGTGCATGCACAAATGCATGTACACACTTCACACACACACTATATCATTAAGAAAACCAATAGCGACAACTGCTGGTGAGGAAGCTGCTGGGAATGCAAACTAGTCTTTCCCAGCCACTGAAGAAGTCAGATGGAGGTTTCTCAGAAAAGTCAAATTAGAGCTCTGTATGACCCAGCTGTCCCACACCTGGGTATGTCATAAAGCAACAGAGATGCCTGCAGGCCAGTGTTTATTTCGGGGTGGTTCACAAGAGCCAGGATGGAACTGGCCTAGGTGCTCATCAGCAGATAAAGGATAAAGAAAATGTGGCACTATACACCACAGGACTCCATCCGGCCATACATGTGGGACTATACACACCACAGGACTTCACTCAGCCATTACAAAGGGAGATATTATGTTGTTTGCAGGAAAGTGAGTGTAACTCAGATCATACTAAGTAAAATAGGGAAAAATCAGGAAGAAAAATACTGTGTTTTCTCTGATTTGTGAATCTTAGGTTTTCTATAACGTAAAATTACATATATGTATATATATGTGTCGTGAAAGTAGAAGAAAAATTAGGGCAATGGAAGGGATTAACAGGAGGGGGGAGAAAGGGAGCGTACGGAGTGAATAAAGTCAAAGTGCACTCTATTCTTGAGTAAAATCTCTTATGAAATGCATTAGTATGTATAATTAATATGTCATTAAAAAGACAAACCATTAACAATATCTTATTACTACTGTATTAAAGGTGCTGGAAAAGAAAAACACATCAAAGACATAAAAACGGGAGCTGGAGAGATGACTCGGTGACTTCAAACCTGACAACCCATGTCTGATCCCCTGGACCCACATGGTGGAAGGGAGAACTGACCCACACATTGTCTTCTCACTTCCATATGTGCGTTCTGGTACCCAGACACCCTCCCAGATGCTCCCTGCTGCTTCCACGGCTGTCAGAGATCACAAGGGCATCTGGGTGATGGGCAAAAGGCTAAGCCCAAGGATGCTTGTGCTATCACAGCCCACGTCTCAACAAGAGCTCCAGTGGGGACAAAGTCTTAATCCTCTCACCGGGGCCCTGTTCCCTCTGCCCAACACCTCCCCCGGAGCACACCTCCCAACATGGAGAAACTATATTTCCTCCATGAGAACTTTTAGGAGACACATTCAGACCGCAGCAGAGTTGAAACGAGAAGGGAAGTGGTGCATGGCTTAACACGCGGCTTTCCCTTGAGCTATGCTAATGAGTTTACTTACTATTCATTATTCAGCGTGCGTGTGCACCTGTGTCGGCATGCGCGTGCCCCTTTGCACAGGTGAAGCTCAGTGGACCTTTGAGAGTCGGCTCTTTCTTTCCACCATGTGGGGCCCGGGGATTGAACTCAGGTCATTAGGCTTGTTCGCAGATGTTTCTACCCACTGACCCATCTCACTGGCCCACACTTAAGCTTTTCCAGACTGAATAGTAAATGCATGATGCATGCAAGAAGTTAAATAAAACTCAGTTGCTAAAAAAAAAACAAAAAACAAAAACGAAAGGAGAAAAGCACTCATCGGATAGTTTAGCAAAACCCCTCCCCCACTCATCTATAAACGGTGCTTATTAAATCAATTGCCAACAAACAGAGGAGGGGGAGGGAGGAAGGGAGGGAGGTGGGGGAGGGGAGGCTAGTTGAAAAGGAAGGACTCAGCAGGAGTTGGAAGAAGACAACATAGGATATGGGGATGAATGTGATTGAGAGACACTGTATGCACATGTGTAAAATGTCAAATGTAACCAATTGCATCTACCAGAAAGGTAAAGCACCAAGCCTTTCCTTAACCTAGGCCACTTACAGGACCCGATCTGTTATTCCAGCAGGATATTTGGAGGCAGCTAATTTCTGACAGACAGACAAGGCAATCCTGGTAGTTGGTGGTGTCTGCTGGCCCTTCGTGAAATTTAACCACCATGCAACCTAAGGGTAGCGACCCAACAGGAGGCAGGCTGTGAGTCAAAGCCCGTATCTGGAAGCCAAGTATGGCCTCAGTGCGGAATTAAAAAGTCTCCATGATCTTGGAAAGAAATGATGGTGGTCTGGGCTGGACTGTGTCACAGAGAGGAAGTGGAGTCCCCGGAGGTCCTCATTTCCCTCCGTTGTTCTTGCTGTGAGTTTATGCATGAAAGACATGAGGTAGGAGGCCTCCTGGCCCTCCCCGCCCCTGCGCCCGCCTTGTATTCTGCCACCTTGTTTCTCATGAGGAGAAACGTTGTGGGAGCCACAGCAGCCCCAAAAGTCAAAGCAGGCATCAGCTAAAGTGACAGAGGGGACTCTGGGATGAGATTCCCAGATGGGCTGCAAGTCTCGGCTGCCATTTAATCCACCCCACATTACTCATGTTCTCTAGGGTACAGATTCCTCTCCATAGAAAACGACAGACAGGTGGAAGGAGGGAAGGAAGGAAGAGAGGGAGAGAAAAGGAGGGAGGAAGGGGGAGTGAGAGGGAAGGAGGGAGGAAGAAAAAATGAGAGAACAAGGGAGAAAGGAGAGGTGGAAAAGAGGGAAAGTAAAGGAAAAATAACAGAAAAGCGATGGAAGGAGGGGAAGAAAAGAGAGGAGGGAGAAGGAAAAGTGAAGCAGAACAAGGGAGGGATAAAAGAAGATGCATTGGAATGATGTGCAAATGTTTTCTTGTCAGGAAGTTGGGGCTCTCATCAGCAGTTAAGGCTGTAGGGTCAGCGGTGCTGGATTCGCAGCATGTGGGAGTGCCGGAGTCAGCATTCCTGATGAGATCATGTTTTGATATTTGCCATTTGGAGAAACTGGCTTGTGAGTGCTAAAACACCGTGTGTTCTAACCTTACTGAAGGCGAGTGTTTAAATTGACTACAGCAACAGGCAGGAAAATGGAAGTCAACTGGAAGACCAGCATGCTGAAGGAGCGGGCGAGGGAGGCCACTCTCACTCGTGGGATCCCTCTGCGAGCCAGCGTGGCACAGAATGAACCAACCATTCTACAAATGAGTTAAGCAGACAGCTAGGACTCTGGGCATGCGGCGTAGTGACGACAGGCATCAACAGTGAGGCTTTGCCGGGGTGTATCTGTAATCCCAGCACTCGGGAGGTGGAGGTAGGAGGAACAGGAGTTCAAAGCCAGGCTCAGCCACAGCGCAAATTTGAGGCCAACGAGTACTACATGACACTCTGTCTCAAAACACCACCCCGACAATTGTCAAGTGAGGTTGTCTAATAATTGTCCAAAAATGCTTATCCTATAAGGTTGGGGAAGACAAAGACATAGCATGGCTGAGTGTGTCTACGCTATACATGTACATTATGCTTAGTTATTTTACTGTCTTTTTGTTTAAATTGTGATTCTCTTATTTTACAAAACAATCAATACAAGATTTTTTCTTTTAAATCCATTTAAATCAAGAAATGGAAATAAACAAATATTCCACACTGAAGAAACGTTCAGGAAGGACTTAGGATTTCCAGCTGTCACTGGCAGCTGCTTTGCGACTGTCCAGTCACTCAGCAACAGGCCCATGATTAGTTCCATAAGCTGGGAACAACAATGCCACTGATTTGGGGGTTTGTTTGTTGAGACAAGGTCTCATGTAGCCCATGCTGGCCTCAGCCCTGCCTCCCCCACCCTGTGTAGGGCCTCCTGCCCTCAACTCTGAAGTACTGGGGACTGATGTAGGCATGTGCCACACATGAGGTTTATATGGTACGGGGGCACAAATCCACGTCTTTGTGCATGCTAGACAAGCACTCTACCAACAGAGTTACTTCTCTAGCTCTACAAAAGTTTTGTTAAGAAATGAAACACAACACAACATATAAGACACAGCAGTCCATTGCTAATGGGCCATGACTTCCAAGACTTCACGGATGATACATGGGCTCTGTTTATAGAGGACCCTTTCCTTTTATGGCAACAACTATGTTTACCCTGAAGATCTATTGTAAAATTATGCATTGTTTATTCTTCTAAAGGAGGCACAAGCTGTGCCATTGTTCTCCCATTGGAGAGTAATTTAAATAAGCCCTATGGTTTATGCTGCATACAAGGAGGCTTAGTCAGATCTAATCTTTTCTAAACCTGTTATGTCTTGGGTTCAGCAGAATGTCCTAATTGTCACCATTAATTCCCCCTTTTTGTGGTCTATTCTGTCAATAGACTATTGAGTGTTTGGTAAATTGAAGCTGGACGAGCAGCCGGCACACGGAGACAGACGTTAAATCATGGCCTGCCTGCCTGTGCTCATTATTAGGATCTGTGAAATAGCTGCTAAGCCTGGGGGCAGGATTGAACACGATGCATGTTGCTATCCTTCTCAGGTTTCCATACTGTACAATCAGGTATGTGAGGTTTCCTTTTTCTAGGCAACAGGTGTGTTCTTGGAACAAAGTTCAACCCCCCACTTTTGGCTTGCAGGAGAGGTAGCAGCTGCAGGCTTAACTCCAATGACACAGGGCTCTGTAAGGGTGCAGCCCAAACTGCTCGTTCATGTTATTAAAGCAGGCAGATGGGCTGCCTGCACTTTTCTTTGTGTTCCAGAACCAGGGTCTAAGTTTTCAGAAGGCGAGTGTTTTCCTCTCATTTATTGCTCTCTGCTTCTCGATTCCCCTACACATTCTCTTCTCCCTCTCCTCCTTTCCTCTCCTCTCCTTTGTTCTCCTTTCTTCCATTTTTTCTGGGCACTCCCCTGTTCCCCAGTCCTCCCTTATCCCCTCCTCTTCTTTCCCTTTCAGTCTTCCATTCTATTAAAAATAAACACAACACTTGTAAAACACGCCATGTTTCACTACGGAGAACATATTTCATTAGAGTCCCACTGTTTCTGAGCTGATGTGCGGAGAGGAGAGAACCCTTCATTTACATCCAATTACACTTACACCTCACTTTGTTCTCAAAGGAACTCAAAGGGACGGTTCACTACGCCATCGGGAGGCTTACTCTGCAAAGCCACATTTTTGAAAATCATAAACTTGAGTATTTATTTCTAAGCCTCACTCTCTCCTGGCTGAAGCTTCCTCCTAGGGTTTCGTGAGATATTATTAGCCAGAGATCAGATGTACTGTCCTAACCCAGGAACATGATGTCAGGAACGACTGAAGGTCACAAGTCGGGAATCACCGAAACAGCATCACCCAAAACTTCATATTGGGGACACCACTCCTTTGCGCGTTTGGCTTTCGGGTAGATTGTGCCGGCAAGTATGAGGAATTCAATACTATCTTGCTGTATATGAACTTTCATATAAACAAAGACAACCAGAAATAAAAGGGTCAGTGGGAAGACACCAGCGTGACACTCACTGTCAGTAAGGAGTCTGTGGAAGTGGCTGTCTCAGAATATACTTCCCTGGACCTAAGATGCATCGAAACTTCCCCCTTTCCATCTATGAGTATTCAAGAGAGATATTTAATAACAGCGTAGGGAATCTGTGGCAGACAAACACACTGTGATGTGACATCACCAGATCCCCCTGCAAGACCAGTGCCTGGTGTTGAATAAGCTAGCAGCAGGGGGAGGGGCAAAGGCAACCCTGTTGAGTTATTTTTCCTAACCTCAATCAGCTTTATTCAAGCATCACACTTTCTATAAACCCATGCCCAAAGTGTCTTTGCCAGGGTCCTCCTGATGGAGAGGCAGCTCCATGGAGACAGTTGGCATTCGATCCTCTGAGACAGAGCCCTGAAAAGCAGCCCGATGCTTCACTTATCTCTAAGTTTTTAACTGGCCTGACTTGTGCTTTCACTAAAGAGATGTAAATAATGACTAACTGCTGGGGAATAAAACTGTTGGTAGCTAGCAGACCAGAGCATGCATCCTAAAAGTTCTCTTCTAGTTGAGAATTTCCAGATTCTAGGATTTTTCCTTTCTCCCAGGCTGTACTTGGAGGAAAAAAAAAGTCAATGAGAAGATAAGACATAAGAAAACTTGCCTCTCTCTCTCTCTCTCTCTCTCTCTCTCTCTCTCTCTCTCTCTCTCTCTCTCTCTCTCTCTCTCTGTGTGTGTGTGTGTGTGTGTGCGTGTCTGTGTGTGTGTGTGTGTATGTGTCTGTCTGTGGGTTAGGAAGGGGGTCATGGTGGTGGAAGAGATATTAAGAACGTGAAGAGAGAGGAATGAAATATTGTGACATGAAAGCAGAAAGTAGGGACAGTCTGGGCAAGGGGAGCAGCCAGAGGGATGGGGGTCATGGAGAAGGGCAGCAGGGGAAGGGGGACAAACTGGAACACAGGATAACAATGCACAGGTTTGAAAATGCCACAATGAAACATAGCACTTTGCATGATGACTTAAAAACACAGTAAGAAAAGGGGCTGGAACGATAGCCCAGCTAGTAACGGGCTGGCTTCACCAACACCATGTTTGATCCCTGGAATCCATGTGCCCAGTTGCAATCCCAGTGCTGGGGAAGTGTCCACAGCGGAACCCCTGGGGCCTACATGTTGGCCTGACTGCCTACTCCACTCTGTAAGCCCTGTCTCAAAAGCAAGGTGGGTTTCACCTGAGGAAAGACACCTGGGGTTGACCTCTGCCCCCACATACATGTACACTCATGACCACGCACACACAAGATAATAAAAGGGCAAAAGCACATTGCCATCTTAACCATTCTTGACGATACAATTCAGCGCTGTCACACTCGTGCTGCTGTGAGATTTCTAGGTTTTTCTTATCATGCAACAGAAAGGCCACACCCATTAGACATCTCCTCATGCCTCCCATCCCTGCCTCTGGTGAGCTCCATCCCATTCTGTGTCTCTAGCCATTTTGTCTCTCTGGATGCCTCATACAGATGGACCCATGCAGTGGACTCCTTTCTGTGACTCGTTTATTTCCCTTAGCACGACGTTCTCAACGTTCACCTGTCTTACAGCACACAACAGGATTTTCTCCTCTAGAAGCTGAATAATATTCCATTGTACCTAGGCAACTCAGTTCCTTGACACATTTGTCTGTCTGTAGACACTTCAGTTGCCTTACCTCCTGGCTGTTGTGACTCATGTTGTTCTGAACTTGGGTGTACAAACACCACTTTGAAAGTCTGTTTACATTGCTTGGGGTATGTGCTCGAATGAGAGATCATATGTTTACTCTACTGCCAAACCACTTTCCCTAATGGGTGCACCATTTTCCATGCCTACCAACATAACACGTGGGTTCCGATTTTACCACACCCACGCCAAGACTTTCTATTTTCTGATGGCAGAAGCATCCTAACAGGTGTTACTAATAGCCTCAGTCTGACCCTGAGGAAGAAGGGTGTCTGAGTCAATTCTGTTGGTGGAGCTTTTCTTAAAGAGAAAGGAATTCACCCTAACCCCCCTGTTCAGTGCCCTCTGTAACTTCCTGTCACACAAAGCATACAAGGAAGTCCTTTACTGTGACTAACAGGTTCTGTCCGGCTCTGGTTCCAAGCTACCTCTCTCCCTAACTCACCTCTCCAGCAGCCTTTTGCTCTGCTGAAACCAGTTCATCCCAGTATCCTCTGGACCTTTGCTCTAACCCTTTTCTCTCTCTGGACCACTTTGCTCCATAACCATCCCTACCACTCCCTCTCTCTACTAAGATCTCTGTTCAAATGTCACCTCCTGAGAGACACAGTCCCTAAACCAATAATCCTGATTCCAGAACTTTCCACATCATTGTCTATTTCCTTAATTTTTTTGTAATACCTATAACACCTCAGTTGGTTATATAGTTATATATGTCTTTTATTTCCCAAGGTTAAAAACGTTTTGAGGTGGGGGTGGGGCAGGACTCTCCTGTCTCATTCATCCCCGAACTCCTGGCTTCTAGAACAATACCTACTTGATGCTTGAATCAGCAGACACTTGTAGGGCAGATAAATCAAAGATTGTATAAGTGAAGGGAAAAATAAACAAAGGAGACATCATGATGCCCTCGGGGTTGTCTGTCTGGGGAACGAGGAAGTACTCACATGAGTCTCAACGTCACCAGCAAGGACTCTGCTCTTCTTCAAGAACTCGGCCACCATACTGCTTACCAGCTTGTCAAAGGCTTCCACAGACGGTGCCACACCTGCCGAAGAGAATGGCTCCGTTACTCCCTGGTGGTGTTGTGGAAACTGGGACTGGTCACGCGAAGGTTGAATATCATCATTGCTGCACTCGCTTATTCAATCATTCCTCCATGCACCCCGTGTTTATTCAGGAGACTTCTCTTTGCCCAGCTTCCTCCTTCAGTAAAGACTCTCCTCAACATCATTCATTTCATTCTCTCCTGGGACTGTTATCTTGGTTGTCAGCTCAACTGGCTTAGAACACACCAAATGGACACACCTCTGTGTATGTCTGTGAGGGAACTTTAAGTGAGGAGGAGCTGTAACAGAGACGGTTAGCTGAGGCGGTAAGATGCCCCTGGAGGTAGGTGGCATGGCTGCTGTCCTGGGCTGAATGAAAAGAAGAAAGCCAATCAGCTCATCTCTCTTCCTGACTGTGGCTGCTGCATGACCACTGCCTCCTCCCCCCTCACTAAGAGCCCCTGGCATGCTAGGCTGTGCCTCAACTGAGCCCAAACAAGCCCTTCCCCTCCCTTAATTTGGTTTTTAACAGGCATTTTGTTACGTCGATGAGAAAAGTAACTAATGCATCCCCAAGCCCAGTGAGGTAAGCAGGGACATCACCATGTACATAGAAGGGAAGAGAAGCCCAGTCAGAGCAGGTGACGGGTCAGAACCACAGTCTGAACACAAGGCAGATGCTCTAACTGAACTGGCCCAGGTTTCTTGAAGTGGCCGCCTCTTCCTCCGCAGCTCTCCCGGATACTGTACCAACCTATAGAGTTATCCAGAGTCCCCAGGAATTCAGAGGACAGTGAAGTCTGGGAAAAGGGGAAACAGAGCTAAACCCACTAATTTTCTTCCTCCTTTACTTCCCAGGGGGGAGGACACATGGACAGAAAGAGAATGAGCATCATATGGATCGATCTGTACAGAGCACGATTAGCCCATGCGCCGGGAAAGCTGAAGGGGCAGCATTTAATGAGCGTGGTCGGCTCCTTTCTCTGCTCTATAATTAACTGGAAAAACAAAACTAAAACCCTGACCTTCCTCCCTTAATATGGAGAAATTTGTCCTTGCAGTTTATTAAAAACCAAACCAAAGCCCCTTTCTCTTCTCAAATAAGTCATCCCTGCTCACAAAACTAAGAGAAGAGTTCCTTCCCTTTTTATTCCAACTGTGTATTTCCACAGCCCCAAGGAGGGGTTGGAGTGGGGGGGTAGGGTGGGTGGGTGGGAACGGTGATTGACAGCTCCCCACACTTCAGGACAGACAATTCAGCAGCCCCTTGAAGGGGAGCTATCCTGTAGCTCCGTTTGTCACTTGAGGGAGGTGTGAGAGGCCTCTGTGGAGTGTTTAAAGGGGAAGAAAATTTCAGAAACGTGATGGATGCTGCTGCCTAGCAAAAGGTAAATGATGAAAGAGAATATTTCCCACTTCCCTTTCATCCTGGACTCTGCTCACACCTCCTCCGGGCAGCCTTTAATGATCTGCTCTTTCCCCAGACTGTATCCTTTGAGCGTCTCTTAATCAAAGCATCTTCCTCTCTGAATAGTTATGTAGGCAGAGTAAAGATGCTGGAAGACTAGGACTGTGTATAATTCATCTGAGGTCTCCTGCACCCAGGACCACGCTCGTCACGGGGCAGGGATGCGAAAGTATTTCTCCAGCTGAGGAGCTGAACCTGTCCGATTGTCAGGAAAACAAAACACACAAAAACCAAACCCCAACTCATGAGGTTTGGATGGTATGTGTTTGTAGTGGCCTGTGTTCTTTCTCAAAGTTTCCTTTAAAGTATAAAAGAAATAGCTTTATATAATATAGTATATAATACAGCAATATAGGATATAGGATAATAATACGCTGTTTATATTCAGGGAAAACCCCAGTTAATTAATTATTAAATATCTCACACAGTCCTCCTGCTTCAGTCTTTCAGGTGCTGGGGTTCTGGGTGTATACCCTAGGTGCTGGATCTGGGTCTGTACCCCAGGTTCTGGGATTCTGGGTGTGTACCCCAGGGGCTAGGATTCTGGGTGTATGCCCCAGGTGCTGGGGTTCTGGGTGTGTGTCCTCTGAGCTGGCTAAGAGGCTGCTTCAGGATTAGTATCACCAATTCTGACTAAGGAGAGGAAGTAACATCATTTTAGTTTAAATAAAATGTTTTAAGAACAGGTACCATTCAGATGCCTCCCTGGTTATCCTACTTGCTAATGACCCCACTTCAAGTAAAGTAAGTTGCTGGGTAATTTTTCCAAGAGGCCTTTGCTTTAATAACTCACTGGAAACAATTTGTTGTATTAGAAAATATTTGTTTAAATGTCAAATAATTTAATGTTTCATCCTCCAATTTCATTTAGAGACTATTAATCTTCTCAGGTCACTTCTTTCTCTTTTGCCTGTCTGCGTGCATGTGTTGTGTGTGCATACATGTATACAGGCTTGCACATGTGTGGGTGTACATGCATGTGCTTTTGCATTTGGAGGTATAAGGTTGATGTGAGTGTCTTCCTCAATTGCTGTCCACCTTATGAGGTTAGATCACTTGCTGAACCCAGACCTCAGGGGTTCCCTAGATAAATTCACTATTTATGTATGCAGTGCTGGGATTACAGGCTCAGCGTTCAAATGGGTTTTGGGGATATGAATTCACTTTACCCACTGAGTCATCTTCCCAGTGTCCCCTCCCCCTTTTTAAATAAATAAAATACATAGTTTTGTCTGCTACCTTTATGAATGTGTGAGGTTCAAAGTTTGGGCTTTCCCTGTTTATTTAGATACCCACTATCTCATGGAATTTTTTCATCTTTTTTTTTAATCTCCTGGATTTTAACTTTATTTTGTGCACTTACAGGCTTCTTACTGAAGGACAGTGACCTTAAGAAAATATCTGTAGCCACTTAGTGTCAAGGACATAACAAAACAAAGTTGCTGGAGACCATGGAAAGACATTGCCACAGAAATGGGGCTTATGAGACCCAGACATCAACTGAAAGGGCTTAAGATGAAACCATGGGCACATCTTAGATGTGGGTAGGGATAGGGCTCTCTGTAAGCACTCTCCTCTCAACCTGCTTAGGTCACTTTTGTTTTCAGCGTGCTCAGAGGGGAAAGACACTACCAGTACGTTTGAGTTCATACAGTATTTTCTGTTCTTTGGCACGGGACAGGAGATACAGGTCCCCAAACGCCCAGCATCTTCCCTGGGGAAAGAGGTACCGAAATCTCCTCTTGCCCAAGGCTTTTCTCAGCTCCCCAAAGCCTGGTAGCATTTAAAACAGGTCAGAGGAACTCTCTCTCTCTCTCTCTCTCTCTCTCTCTCTCTCTCTCTCTCTCTGTGTGTGTGTGTGTGTGTGTGTGTGTACAGGTCAAGAATAGAACTGCAGATTCAATACAGATCATCACGTTAAATTTTAATTTCAGATGAGCAATGAGTAGATTTTTTTTTTGGTTTTATGAGACAGGGTTTCTCTGTTTTGGAGGCTGTCGGTCCAGCCTGGCCTCGAACTCACAGAGATCCGCCTGCCTCTGCCTCCCGAGTGCTGGGATTAAAGGTGTGCGCCACCAACGCCCGGCCTCAATGAGTAGATTTTTTAAGACAGTTATGTGCTGCCCCAGTATTCGAGAAACATTGATACAAAACAGTTTCTCCATTTGAAATTCAGATTTAATAGGTGTCCTCCATTTTTATTTCTTAGATTGCAATCTTACACAAAGAGGAAGTGGAAAATTATTGTGAACAACTTAAGGTTTGCCATATGGATTATCTGCTATTTATTGCTGGCTTTTGTTTGGGGGTTTTTTCTTTTTTTTTTTTGGCAGAGTCTCATACAACCCTAGATATGTAGCTGAGGCTGGCCTTGAACTCCTGATCCTCCTGTGTCCACCTTCTGAGTGTTAGGATTAAGGTGTACACCAGCACACCTAGCCGGCTTAAAGAAAATTCTTAACCCTATGTTTTGACTGTACAATTTTTGAAAGTCTTTTTACCAGCGCATAATGTGTGTGGAGCACACCTGTGCGACAGTTCATATATGGCAATCATGGACTGTTTTGTGATGTCAGTTCTCTCCCTACACCTTTACGTGGGTCCTGAGGACCAAACTTGGGTCACCAGGCTTTTGTGGCAAGCACCTTTACCCACAGAGTCACCTCCCAAACCCAAGAGCTCTTTTCAGAAAAGCACTCCAGGGGTCTATCCCTGGCACTTATTCCTACCTCAAGAGGCCTACTAGCTAGGGATGGCCAGAGATCAGACGACATGCTGTGGTCATGGACTTGCTCCATCTTTGGCTTAACCCGGAACAAGAAGCAGTCAAAGCTGCAGTGCCCAACGTGCCTTTCAACCCACAGCACCTTAATCCCTTTCAATTTGCATTCTAACTGAGCATGCTCATTCTAGCTTTGATAATTACTTCCATAATACAGTTACACATCAAAGCAGAATAATAATGTTCCTTTGGTTGTGGATTACATTCCTCAGAGGCACAGATCTTGATCATTTTTGTGGGTTATAGGTGGATTATTTGCTTTTTAGGCTGGTGCATAAAATCTGTGTGTATTTGAGGGAGAAAGAGAAGGTATCTCTCCACTTTTTTTCCCCAGGGACTGCCTGCCTCTGGCTAATGCTATGATGACTCCCAAAGGAAGGAGACGGGATCTGAAGGAAGTGGGGGACAGATTTTGGAAACTGAATGTTGAAGGCACGATTAAGCGACCCAAAACCAGTAACAACATCAAGAACGAGGCCCTACCTCCATTGACACCATTGACTTCTCCACAGTCTCCAGGAGGCCCACGGGAACCTGCAGACAACTGCTCCAGCCGGCTGACCGCGCACTCCAGTCTCTCCACCAGTCCCAGCAAGTCTGCCATTCTAGGACAGGGGCAGAGAGATCGTGTGAGCATCCCTGAGGGTCAGAAAACTGACACCATCCCACTGAACAGAGAGAGAAGACAAACTCTCAGAATGACTCTCATCACCTCCCTGTCATGAAAACAGGTGAAACAGAGAAAAGAGCTTACACAAGATGAAAATTATAATGGGCTCATTTCTACTCAGCACAAAGATATCTATCTATTTATTTATTTATTTGCAAGGATCTCTCTATGTACGCCTGGCTGTCCTGGAACTTGCTACGTAGACCAGCCAGACCTTGAACTCAGAGAGATCCTCTTGCCTCTTAAAAGTGTCCCCAGTGCCGGGATTAAAGGTATCTACTACCATACCTGGAATGATTTTTTTACATAGCATAAAACCCAAGACACAAATATTACCTAGCTTTCCATTACTCCCAGATGTCTGCCTATATGCTTCCAATGTTGTTGCCTGATAAGTTTTTTGATATGGCACTTACCTAAAAGCCACAAACACATAACATCAAATTAATATCACAAAGGCTTACTAGGCTATGTTGTGGGAACACATTTTAACAATCCCCAGTCACTCTGTTAAACTACGATTACCCAGGCAACTCTAAACTCATTGACAATCCTGGTTCATCCAACTGTATGAAATGTGAGTTTATAGAATTGTGCATTGTTTAGCAAGCAAGGAGATACCATCACCTCTGGGCATTAATTATTATCAGTTTGTGCCAGTGCTGTGAAATTATCTTAAACTATATTGATTCTGAATTGCAGAGGTTTTAGTTTAAAAGACTAAAGGCGGTTGTTTTCCTTGTGGAGGCTACGATTACTTTTAGGAGCAAGTTAGTATTCAGTGGACTGGTTTTGGGAGACTGGATCTATAGTTATCCACCATTCTGGCAGGAATAGAGATGGAAGCTGACTGAGGCATCGGGGATGAGCCTGGGGTTGCACATCCACCCTTTTCTGTTCCCAAGCACATATTTAACTGCATCCGTACTAGTCCTGGACTTACCAGGCACATCCAGCTAACTTAGTGGTGTCTATAAGCTGTATCTCTAGACGTTTATGACAGCCTTTGGTAAAAAATCAGTCCACTGCCCCAAAGACAATAAAACATGCTTGCTTTAGCCAGCACCTATGGTTCCTTCCACTCTCGGGAACTTTCCAACTTTCCATTCTGAGCAAAGGACAGGCAGTATCCTTCCATATCACGGACACAGCTGCCTGGGAGCATGGGTGAGCTGCATCACCTTGGGATGCATGAATATTCCAGTTTTCCCACTGGAAACCAGGAGAGTGTAGAGTGTATGTCTGTGCATTTTCAGATTAAATACAACAATCACAGGTCATCCCGGTTTCCAAAAGCAAGGTTAGCTACATCTAACCATGTACCCAGCTCTGTACATCAGCATCCAAATATCAGCAGCCAGAGATGGAGGCAGAACTCATGGTCTATTTTGGAAACCCATGGCTCTGGAAGCTGCCAGCAGCAGCTCTCTCAAAATATGGAGCAGGACTTGCTGCACAGCTGAATCCAGCATCTAATCCCAAGGGGCTGCAAAATTAGAAGTTTCTCAGCTATTCTTTTCCTCTTCACGTCAGAGCTTCTGACGCTGTTGCAATTGATGGGGGGGAAAGGAAGGAGAGATTTAACTGAACCCTTTACATAATCTTCATGCAGGGGAACTGGGTATCTCGTAGGTGGGCGAAGGCCATTTGAGGGATGATGAGAACCCCCAAATCTTTTAATAGTTGCCCATCTGTTCAGTTATCTCCGCTCTCTGTTAGTCAAACTTGCCAAATGTTACCACCACAGACCTAGACGATGATAGCAGGGAAAGACATCTGCTTTGCTAGCCAGCTCCCCAAACCACCTCTGGCTCTCCCCCATCAGGGCAAGTTGTTTTGGGAGAGCCTGTTACATTTCACACTTGGGACTGCCTTCCCAGCCAGGGGCTAATCAGACTCCTCAACTGGTTCCAGTCTCAAGCTATCTAATAGTGAGTGTCGCACATGTTGAAAGACAACAGGACTCAGCATATCAATTGCAGGGCGAGGGCAGATTGCTGTGGAATGTGGTCTAAAAGCCACTCAGATGCCACTTCATGTAAAATCACCAAGTCATGTCACAGCTCTAAGGAGATCAAAACAGTTCATGTGAGGAGGCTGGAAAGATAGCTCTAGGTTTAAAATTTAGGAGCAGTTTGTTAGAGGCACTTAACAACAGACAGAACGAAAGATCCACTAGGATCCACATTACCATGCCCAGGGTGACTGACAGGCTCTGAGGTAGGCATGCATCCCACCCGAACTTTCTCACTCCTTCTGCATCTTACCTCACCTGTCCAGACCATCAAGAATAAGCAAAACACATTCCAGCCCATTTGCCTTGGCATTTCAAAATGCACTTAGTCAAGGGCTGGGGCAGGAGGCCAGTGGAACGGGGGGGGGGATAGTCAGACGGCAGACAGTCTAAGAATCAGAAGTGGACCAGGAGGGCAGATGGCACAGTTCAAACATGGCTCTCCAAAATTCTAGCCATCCTGTTCATGTAGAAGGGACCCTATAGGTGATTCTATACTGCCTACAGCACATCAGATCAGAGAGGGTGTTCCAAAGGGAAAAGTGGTATATTCTGACATTTCATGCTTTTAAAGTTGTTTTTTGTTTGTTTACTATATTAATTTGTATGGATGTTTAGTCTGTATGTATGTCTATGTACCATGTGTAATTCTGACGCCCAGAGGCCAGAAGGGAGCATTGGATTTCCTAGGACTGACTGAAGTTACAGACAACTTTGAGTTGCCATGTGGTCACTGGGAATTGAATCCAGGTCCTCTGGAAGAGCAGCCAGTGCTCTTAACCTCTGAGTCATCTTTCCAGCCTCTTGGAGATTTGTTTTGAGAAACTGTATTTGAGGGCAATTTTCTTTCTCAAAAAACAAAAACAAACAAAAGAGAGTCTCAATATGTAGGCTGAGCTGGCCTGGAATTCTTCATGTAGATCAGACTGGCCTTGAACTAGCTCTGTAGCTGTGGCTGACTTTGATCAGCTGATAGTCCAGCCCCTGAAATTATCCTAGACACACGCCACTTTGCCCATACTTGGCATTCATCGTAACTCCGTGTGCATTAATTTTTAAGTACCTCTTGAAATTAAAGTGGGAAACCCGTCTTTGTGCATCATAACTTTTCTGATCTAAACTTTCCCTTCGCTTACTCTCTTCCATTCTGTCTTTTCCTTTTAGGACACAGCACAGTTACAGGACACAGTGTGGGAACTCAGTATTGTATAATGACTGAATCAGGCCTGTGTTAGCATTTCCATCCACGTATACAGCAAGTCATCATCTTGCATGTTTGGGTCTTCAAGCTCCACTTTGAGTTCTTCATAAACTATACAACAGGCTGTGGTAAGATACATTTAATGTACTGCGTTATAGAACACTATCCTAGTTAGGATTTCTATTGCCTCAACAAAACACCATGGCCAAAAAGCAAGTTGGGGAGGAAGTCAGGACAGGAACTCAAGCAGGGCAGGAACCTGGAGGCAGGAGCTGATGCAGAGGCCATGGAGGGTGCTAATTACTGGCTTGCTTCACGTGGCTTGCTCAGGCTGCTTTCTTATGGAACCCAGGACCATCAGCCCAGGGGTGGCACCACCCACAATGGGTGGCGCCCTCCCCCACTGATCACTAATTGAGAAAATGCCTTACAGCTATGGAGGCATGTCCTCAACTGAGGCTCCTTCCTCTCTAGCTTGTGTCATGTTGACACACAAAGTCAGCCAGTATAACTGACCCCTTGTCAACTTGGTGTACAAATACATCACTACTAACCGACAAATCCTTTCACTATTCATTCACAAGATCTCATGTGAAAACACAAGTAAGGTTAAAAGTTCACAGTCTTTACAAATTCAAACACATTAAAATTTCAGTCCCTTTAAAATAGCTAATCTCTTTTAAAACCCAAAGTCTTCTGAAATTCAAAGTCTCTCAACCGTGGGCTCCAGTAAAATCAGGGCACAGTCACAATCAAATCAAAGCAAAACCAACTCCCAGCTATCCAACTCCTGGGATCCACTCATGGTCCTCGGGACTCCTCCAAAGGACTTGGATCACTTCTCTAGCTCCGCCTTCTGCAGCACACACAGCTTGTCTTCTAGACTCCAGCTGGCTCCACTCCACTGTTGCTGCTGTTCTCGGTGGTCGTCCCATGGTACTGGCATCTCCAAAATGCTGGGGTCTTCTGCTGCAACTGGGCTGCATTTCACCAATAGCCTTTCATAGGCTTCCTACATGGTGTCAAGTCTCAACTTCTCTCTGCATGACCCCTTCAGTCCTGGCCTCTCACAGTGCTTAATCTCAGCTGCTCTCTATGACCCTTTCGTGCCTTCAAAACCAGTACCACCGGGGTGACACACATTACCAAGTCCAGCTGTCAGCACGAGGTACAACCTTGGCCACCTCTGGAACACAGCTTCTCTGTGTTCTCAGGAAACGGAAACACTTCCCAGAAGATTTCATCTCAGTGATGCTGGTCTCTTTTTAGTCACCACTAATTTCTTAGCTCCAGCTGACCAGCATCAAGTATTCCAGCAAAGCAAAGTTTTGCTTTGTAGTTCTGGTATCTTGCTAATAACAGTTGATTCTTAAGCCCCAGCTGACCAGACACTACAGAATCTTAATTCAAAATAACAAACGGTCCCAAGAGTCTTTAACCTTCCCTTTGAAACATCTCAGGTCAGGCTTTCTGCACTGTTCTCAACTTTATCTTCCAAGCTCCCAGAGAACATACCACAGAGCTCTTAACACTCAATGGCTCTTCTAGCCCAAAGTTCCAAAGTCCTTCCACAATTGTCCCCAAAATATGGTCATGTCTGTCCCAGCAATACCTCACTATTCTGGTACAAATTTGTCTTAGAGTTTCTATTGCTGTGTGTGACAAAACACCATGACCAAAAAGCAAGTTGGGGAGGATCGGGTTTATTTGGCTTACACTTCCATATTTCTGTTCATCACTGAAGGAAGTCAAGATAGGAACTCAAACAGGTCAAGATCCTGGAGACAGGAATGGATACAGAGGTCATGGAGGGGTGCTGCTTACTGGCTTGCTTCACATGGCTTGTTCAACCTTCTCTCTTATAGAACCCAGGATCACCAGTCCAGGGATGGCAACACCCACCATGGGCTGGGTTCTTCCCCACTGATCATTAAATGAGAAAATGCCTTACAGCTGGATCTCATGGAGGCATTTCCCCAACTGAGGCGCCTTCCTCTTTGATGACCCTAGCTTGTGTTGACACATAAAACCAGCCAGTACAAACACTAAACCTCATACTTCCTCATTCATGTTGGTACCCATTAGCCAACTACTCTCTGTCCCGTCTCCTACCCTTCCTAGCTTCTAGTCACTACCATTCTGCTCTTTCCTGCCTTGAGACCAATATTTTTAGCTTCCACATAGATCTGAGAACAGGGGGTTTTGCCTTGAGATATCTGGCTTATTTCCCTTGATACAATTTCTTCCTATACCATCCATTGGCACAGATGATAGGATTTTATTCCTCTAGTGGCTGAATAATATTGAGTACACATTTTCTCATCATTTTCTTTATTCATGCACCTTTAAATATATGCCCTCGCTGATTCCATATCTTGCCTCATTTTCATTTTGTAAAGTTTAATTTTTGTCTTTACCAAGGTGATATGTACACAGACTCAAAGGGTATCATGCGCTACTGTGTAATGTTTAGATCTGGTTAAATTTATCCACATCTTTAAATACTTATTTCTTCATGGCTATTCTTCCACCTTTCTGCAAAACATAGTTTGTAATTCTTACAAAAACACAATAGCCCCTGCTCACAGCTTTTTTTTTATTTTGAGAGATAATCATTTTCAATTACTGTAGCCATTTCTTTTGATAATTATCTTTTCATCTCCAAGTAACATGATTTCATCCCTACGCTTTGTCTGGTTTTCTTCATTTTAAGGCATTATCCACTGAGTTCCACCAGTGCACAATGCACACAGGTGTATTAAATTTATTTAACTATTTATTTATTTATTTGAGACAGGCTATCATTATATAGCCCAGGCTTGCCTGACATTCACAACACAGTCCAATATGGCTTCCAATTTCCAACCTTCTGTCACTGCTTCTCTAGTACTGGGTTTAGAGTGTGCATCAGCCCCTTGAGCCTACACAGCTCCTTGTGTCCATCTTTTGAGAATGCTGCTGTAATTCTCCTGGGATTACAGTATGTATTAACCCTCTGAGCCTACACAGTTCCTCATGTCCGCCTTTTACGTGAGCTGAGGTAATTCACAGAGAATCACATCTGAGTGGTAAGGTCCACTGTGGTTTGTTATTTGTTGGCATGCCTGGTTTGCTACAGCTATTGTTAACAGTGAAGGGACACTAGCCTACTTGGGCATGTGGTTCTGGCAAGCCTTGGCCTTCTCTCCCATTCCCCCTGCCTTGCTGAAAACCATGAAATGACATCCCTGAAGCTAGCACTCTAAGGTCTATTCCGTTATTTGGCCAATCCCTCCTCCTGAGGCTGACTACCAAGTTCTAGCTATCAAAGTATTGAAGTCCAGCAATCAAAAGCCCTCTTCGGCTCACCTAATTGACATGCCCAATTAAAATTAAACATCTCACCCAAACAGGGTTTCCCCTTTTACCTTTATAAACTGCCATTTGCCTGTGGACCACATCTGTCTCCTCTCTGTCCAGAGGCAGTCCTTTGTCCCTCTGGGACAAATTTCCCCTCCCCCTTTCCCTTGTTTCCTTCCCCTTCTCCCTCATCCTCTATCTCCTGTTTTTGTCTCTTATTTTCTGCTCTTTGTCCCTCTGTGGTAAATAAATCTTCTTTGTGCTGAGACCTTGATCTTGGGGTGTCTCGAACTGACTTTGATGTTCCCTGCAAAAATCAGCTTCTTGTTTTGTTTTTTTTCTCTTTTTCCTTGTTGTTTGAAACAAGAGTCTTTCTATGTAGCTCAGGCTAGCTTCAGACTTGCAGTTCTCCGTCTCAGTTTCCTGAGAACTGAAATTACAGGTGTGCGTCCCCACACCTGGCCCAGCCTTCGGTTTTGTGTGCACTTAGAAATGACCCCTCTTTTTGCGCATCTTCCAGCTGCGTGAGTCTCCATTCAACAGAGCCAGGCTCAGTTGAAGGTCTCTGTGTGGATTTTACAGGGTGGATCCTCCTCTCATCTGAACAAGTTGTTCTGTAGGCATGCTGTTCACCTGTGACCTGGCCTCTGGTGTCACCTTCTTCTATGAAGTCCCTCCTTTCTTCTTATGCCACACGGCATCTTTGTGTCTGAGTTTATAAAAAAAAACTGGGTTTCAAACATTTCCTGTAGCCAATGTGTGCTAGCCCATAGACTGTATTGCAACAATAAAGAGACCTAGAATAAAGAAATACTTCCTGTAACCAGTGTGTGCTAGCCCATAGACTGTATTGTAACAAGAGAGACCCAAGATAAAGAAATATTTTCCGAGGAGAAAAGATGATCAGCACTGTTGTTTTCACTAACTCTTTTGCAAAGCCCATCCTCACAGCACTGGTACGTTGTCCCTGATGTGGTCGGATTCTGTATCCACATTGCATAAAACACAAAAGGGAACACACTTCTGTGCTATTTCCATAGCAGAGTCCTGTGAAAGGAGAGTTCCACACACTTCTGAGAGTTTCACTAAGTCTCCATGTTCGTGCTCACATGTAGCTGGAAAAGCACAGAGAGACCTTGGCTTTGGAGTCACACACTGCAAACTGGTCCTCTGGCTCTTGTTAGCTTGGGGCTGTAATGATTAAATCAACCTTTACTGTGAATTTAATGGTTGGAATCTCTGAGGAGACACATCTCTAGATGCGTCCGTGAAGGTATTTCCAGAGAAGCTTAACTGAGCAGTGAAGACTCATTTTGATGTGGGTGGCCCTCTGTGATGGGCCAAATGAAAATGAGCAGGTGCCCTGAGAACCAGAGGTCCCTCTCCCCCTGCTTCCTGACATACTCAGGTGTGAGCGAGCTGCCTCACATTCCTGCTGCTGAGTCACCCCCACCCATGGTGAACTGTACTCTCTCACACCGTGAGCTAAATAAACCCTCCCATAAGCACGTTCTGACAGTCATTTCATAACAGCAATGAGGAGAGTGACTAAAAAAGGAGCTCTGAGGAAAATGCTTGACTTTGCTTGCTATGTCACTACCTATTCACAGGCATCCTAGAAGACACAGAGCCCGGGACACAGACAATGATAAACAGGCTGACCAAGATTACAAGGACAGTCCATGTCACAGTGGCAAGAGTCACAATATTTGGAATGTTAAGGGGCCACTGAGAAAATCTGGCCAGCGAAAAATATTTCATTTTTTTCTTGTTCCTTTACTTGTGCTTCTAGTATTTCTTCCATTCAAGTTCTAACAAGGCCTGGTCCTGCTGAGTTCAGAGAGCAGGGTAGTATAGCTGCAAACTTCTTCAACATTAGAAAAAAAGCTCTAGGCTTACTTTTTATTTTCTACACATGAGCCTTTTGAGTGCATGTGTGTATGTGCACTGCATGTGTATCCAGTGTCCACAGAGGTCAGACGAGGGGGTCAGGCCCTACGGAAGCGAAGTCACAGATGGTGGCGGGCCATCACGGGGGTGCTGGGAATGAGCCCTGGTCCTCTAGAAGAGCAGCCATTGCTCTGAACCGCTGAGCCATCTCTCTGCTACTTTTAACCAAGATTTTCTCTATTGATGTGTGTTGGTTACTATGAAGTGAAAGGCATGGTGAGTAATTAGATTGCTCTTTGTTTGTTTGCTCTTTGTTGTTATTGTTTCTGGGTTTTCCAGACTCCTTTCTTTGTCTGTCCTGGAACTCAGTCTGTAGACTAGACTTGAACTCAAGATCCACCTACCTCTGCCTCCCGAGTGCTAGGATTAAAGGCGTGTGTTACCATTGCCTATCATTGGAATTAGATTTTTAATCCCATATTTTTTTGCCTAAATACTTTTACCGTGATTCTTTAACATTGAAATAGTCCTTCACAGAGGCTGGGGAGGTGGCTTAGATAGAAAGCACTTGCCTTGCAAACACTGAGTTAGGTCCCCAGAACCCACATTAAAAAAAATAAAAGAACCAGGTGTAGTGGCATACCCTTACCATGTCAGCTCTAGAGAGGTGGAGCCATGCTGAGCAGACACCTGGAACGCTTAGGCTAGACAGTCCTACCTGGGAAGTTACAAACCAATGAGAGAATTTGTCTCAAGAATATAGTGCGTGACATCTGAGCATCTGAGAAATGACACCAGAGGCTGTCCTCTGCCTCCAAATACACCTGCACACATGAGTATCTGCATACAGGAACACACACACACACACACACACACACGCACACACACACACACGCACACACACACGCACAGAGAATTCAAGCAATCTCTGTAGAACACTTTTGGAAAAGAGCCACCTATCTTCCCCCAGTTCACTCCAACGTTCTCACACTCAGTGGAGAAGGGCCTGTAAAGCCTTCTCCCACTCATTCCAGTCAGCGCTAAGAACGGCGTTCCCAGCTGCTCTGAACACTGGCACCCCACGGGAACAAGCAACTGGTATAAGAATAACGGCCTATTGTCCAGATTGTATCCCTAGCAGCTCTCAGACATCTTGTCCAATGAAAGCACTCCCTGTGCTGTCTTTTCCCTTAGCACATGTCCACCCTGCCTCCCAAAGGGCCAGGCAGCATGCCTTGCCTGAGCTGTGACTGGTCTCACTTGCCCTCCATCTTCCCACTGAGGCCAGCGTGGTGCCATACACCTGGAGAGGTCTATAAATATTTTTGATTGACTAATGAATTGGCTTCCACTCGCTGCCTTTCCCTTGCTGCCTACTCGCTGGCGCAATCCCAGATCAGGCTGGAAGCCAGATTTCCACAGGAGACATTTCCATTTAAAAGTGGGTGCTAGATTAGTCCTTCCTGTTTGGGACCACAGTGGCTTCCATGAACAAAAGTGTGTGGGCAAGCCCTTGTTGCCTCCATGGCTCCTTTTTATTCTCTAAGATTTCACAGCAAGTTCATAAAATGAATGAAGGAGAAAGTTACTTTGATAATGTTTTCCACCTCCCAGCACAGAGGTAGATTACAAACACCACCCCCTAGCCCAACTTTTCTTCATGGGTTCTGAGGATTGAACTCAGGTCTCACACTTGAAGAGCAAGCACGTTACAGGCTGAGTCACCTCCTAGCACCAAGGTGGGTCCTTGAAGTGTATTCAGATCCACAGGTTCTGTGTTCATGAGCCTAAGATTCAACCAGAAATAGACTTGAAGTGAGGGGAGAAATAACTTGAAGTGAGAGGATGCTGAAGTTTCAAACCTTTCTCATGATGATGCTCGGATGACTTATAAAACGGTTCTCTGCGAAAGGAAATTCACAGCGGACTAACTTCTCTACAAGTACACCAGAATTTAAAAACATCTGTTCAACTATTAAATCATTCTGTCTTAGTTTAATTTTCTTAGACATGAGTAAGTACATCAGTGACTTTCCTACCAGTCACTGAGGGAAGTCATCTTGTGAGTCATTGCTAATTGATTCCCCCACCATCATTGTATTTACTCATTCACATCTGATGGGCCAACTAAATACATTGTTTTGGTTTTGTTTGTCCCCAGACTCCACTTTCCGTTAGGCACAATGGTCACATCTAAAAACTCATCTGAGATATCTTCCTGAGTGAGTAGTATTGGGGTGGGGGTGGGGTGGGGAGGAAGTCAGGTAGGGTCAGCAAGAGATGATGTTTCACTTCTGGAACTTGCTTTTCACTAAACAGCAAACCTCAGCCACCATTTAGCTTGGGTCCTAAATGCTGTATAAAAAGTTATGTTAAAGGCTTGGTTCCCCTGCCCATGATACTATGGGAGATACAAACTTTAAGAAGGGGTGGGGATGAGTGGAAGGAAGTTGAAGGGATGCTTGACCCCTCCCCTTCCTATCTCTATTCCTTTTGGTACCCATGGGCTCATTCCTGCCACAACGCACCATCCTACCACAGCTCTGAAGCAGAAAGGCTGAAGGACCACGGACTTCCCCCAACCCAATGGCTTAGAGTCTTCCAGGGTCCTACCCTTAAGGTACTGGTGGCATGTTTTCTCCACCAATCCTGAGCAGAGCACACGAAGACAAAATACATCACTGATTAGCTCACCAGTTTATGTTCCCTCCTTGGGACAGGTTCGGCCCTCAAAACCAGCACCCACTGGCTTTTTAGAGTAAGTCATTCTTTGAACTGGGATCTCTGACTACAGGAAGCTAGGTCTTGTCATGTGATATAGTGGAAAACACATTATGAGTATCAGAGATTCCTTGCTTGAGACACACCCCCTTCAGTGGCAGCCCCCTGGGAATCTGGTGGATCACTAGCCTGAGGCTCAGTTTCTCACTTGCAATGAATGAACTCCATCTCATCACCACTCACTGACTTGGGAACACTGCATGGGAACGCATTTCGAGTTGTCTTCTGTCCTGGCTGCTATTTTTCATCTCACCACTTTGTCCCGAGGGTAACCAGATCTGGGAAACTCTATTGCAGCAGGACAAACAGCTAAAATTTCCAAGAGAAAACCAATACTCCTGGCAGAAGAACAGGAGAGTATGGGGACAGCCACAGAGTAGAGAGCTGAAGGAAACAGCCCAATTCAGGGGATGTTCTGGTCTCACCCTTGAGTTGTGTGACCCTGAGTCCTTGAGAACTGAACTAAGACTAACCCCTAAATAATGCACACATGTAACACTGGGGCTTTGAAAATAGAGGTAATTCCAGAACCCCTGACCATGGCATGCAACATAGAGGGGAACTAACTGCTTGGCTGGCAAAACCAATAAGCCATATGACAACAGCAAAAAACATTTCCCAAGGGATCCAGGGTCTCACAAAGCAAACCAAAGTGTCCAAGATTCACACAAAAACGGTTTGGCATGCAAGGGACCAGAGAAACCTGGTCTTAACCCTAAGAAAAGTCAACCTGTAAATGTCAACCATAAGGTGACACAGATGTTGGACTTTTTGGAACTGTTTGCAGCAGCTGTTTGTACTATGCTTCAGACGAAGCTAATATCCTGGAAACAAGTGGAAGCCAGGAGTTCTTAATAGAGTCATAGAAACCATAAGAAAATTCTAGAAATGAAAGGAAATTACAATAACAAAAGACAAAAGTACACTGGGTAGGCTTGCTGTAAGAATGGAGACGGCTGAGGAAGGTGAACATGAAGATATAGATTTAATCTGAAGAATAGAATGGGGGAAAACACTGAAGAAAAAAGAATGGAGTCTGAAGGCCACACTAAGGGTCTAATATTAGCGTCCCTGGAGCCCCATGAGAGTCAAAAGAGACTGAGGTAGAGATTCTATTTTTCTGAAACAATAACATCCTGGCATGGTGGCTCACACCTGTAATTACAGAACTTGGAGAGCAAGCTGAGGCAGAAGGACAGCTGTAATTTTGAGGTTACCTTGGGTTACATAGTGAGTTCCCAATCAGTCTTGAAAAGGAAAGGAAAGGAAAAAAAAAAAGAAAAGAAAATGAAGGAGAGGAAAAGAAAAGAGAAAAAGTAAAATACAATAAGTATTTCACAAATTTAGAAAGGAAGACATACATTTATGAATCCAAATAATGATGACTAATTTGTGTGTGCTTGGGCTGGACGCACACACACACACACACATACACAGAGAGAGGGGGGGCAGGCCCTTCAGAGGAGAAAAAAATAAAGACGATTAAGTAATTGCCAAGATGGAAAAGGAAGGAAGAAAGTGTGACATGCCTTGATGATCTCTCTTTGAGAGGTGTAATAAATACCAAGACTGTTAGTAAATATCCCTGCTAAATCAGTAGCACAAGGAGTTAGTCAGTACATGGGTTTGGTGACAGCAAAAGGGGTTCTCACAGTAACATAACTGATGAAACCGTCATTAAAGAACAGCACACAAACAGGGCTCTCCTTAGCAATCATCAACTTTTATTTGAGACTTTGCAAAATTTTGTTTTCTTTTTGAAGTTATGCTTTGGTTCTGTTTGTCCTACAGGAGACTGTCTTAATTTTATTTACGTTCTGCTTTAATATCTCCTACCAGTTACTCTATCATACTTTTTTGTATGGGCTGTAAAGGGATGGAGAGATGGCTCAGTGGTCAGGGCATGTTCTTCCAGAGAACCCACGTTTGATTCCCAGAACCCACACAGTGGCTCACAGACATTGGCAACACCAATCTCAGAGGATCTGGTGCTCTCTTCTGGCCTCTTAGACACTGCATGCAGGTGGTGTGTAGACACATGCCGGCAAATACCCACTGAGGGGCAGAAAGCTATGAAGCTTAAATTAAAAAAAAACTCTTCTGCCATCATTGCTATTATGATTCCTATAATCCAACTTCTCAAAAAAATCCACAAAACACAAACACTACAAATTTTGACAAGTAATTACTAAATATAAGTCAAGAGTATTCTATTGGGAAAGCACATCTTTTGATCAGTTTTATTAAGTTGTTTCATGAGTGTGCATAAGAACACCTATTATTAAAGTGAGGAAGCAGCAATTTTATTTTGTTTTTACATCAATGCACTACTTTAATAAAGAGATGGGAATGGATGAAAAATGCTGTTACAGAGATGTCACTCAAAACCTCCCCAGGAGACATGACAAGCGTGACATGGCGTAAAGCATCAAAAATATTTGGATCATCAGTGCCAGGGGAAATAGAGACTTAGAAATCTGTCGAGAATCGTAACTATTCATCTACCTGGGTTATTTAAGACACTCATTTTTATTAGGCTATTTTATATTTGTGTGGATGCATATGTTAACTTGTTAAATAAATGATAGTAGAACATACAATTATTAATTACAGACATGCAAAAAAAACAACCAAATACATCTGCAGCATTTTTCCCCATGGAAGTTTCAGTGACCTCCCCATCTTATGGAAGATGCAAAGTTAACAACACTAAATAAATTCATTCTTGTATTATAAATCGTGTCCTTTAAACTGCATGAAAGATCTTTCTGGTTATTTTGTTACTTAGAAGTGTTCATTATCATCTGGATGATAATGGTAGTTCTATTCTTCTCAATAAGCCCTTTGATATCAGTGTACAGTTTGGTTGGATTGTAGATTGGCATTAGTGTTAAAGTCCTTTCTTTTTTTTTAACATTGATTGATTAGGTTGGGAGTCACAGCATACTTGTGGAACACAGAGGACAACCTGCAGGAGTTAGTTCTCCCTCACCATGCGGATTCCAAGTACCGAACTCAGGTCATCAGACCTGGTGGCAAACACCTTTATCCACTAGTGAGCCATCCTGTCTTTGTTTTCTTGGAGGAAGATTTAGAATGTGCATGATTCATAATAGGACCCCCACTTAGAAATGAGGATCACTCAATGTCCTTATTTATAAAATTAAACAAGCATTCTCAAACACAGATCCCTGCTTCTTCCAGCCTGTCAGAGGCTAAGGTGGGTACTAAGAGGAGCGTGAAGGAAGCTTTTCATTAAGTAAAGAGGAAAGGGAATTGTGGGAGACAGAGTGAGATGGTTCAACTGTCTCCATCACAGGCTCACCATCAGGAAGATGCATCAGGAAAAAGTACACACGGACAAGAAGAATTCAGATGCTTATTCTCGTACACCACCATGCTCGGGCACTTCTGGAAGGCTTCTGTATGTCCCCATGCACAGTCTGAAGACCCCTAACATAAGAAGCATACAGACCAGTTTCCCTCGATGGCTTTGGTGTGATTTGTACTTATAAAACCGAACTCACTGGAACACTGTCAGGACGGAGGGCTTTTGGGAGGGACTTAGGTGACAGGGGTGGGGCACTCTCATGATCAAAGGGTGTGGGGGCACGCTCATGATGGGAGGGTACTTTATGAGAGTTTGGTTTAAGTCTTAGAGGATGAAGTCTTGAGGACACAAGGTCAGTCACCATAGCGTGGGCGGGCATGAAGTCAGGCTACGTCACATGCTTCCCAGTCCCTAGTCCATTTCTCTCTTATTCACTAACACAGCATCTGGCCCTTGCCAGGTGCAAACACCTGGTCCCTAATTGCCCTGCAACAAGATCTATGAGCCCAAACAGTCTCTTTTCTTCTTAACTTACTCAGTCTTGGGTATTTTACGACGGCACAAATGCACTAAGTGACACAAAATACACTAAGAAACACCCCCAATTCTATACTGTCCGATGCTCTCCTGCTTTAGCAAGCCTCTGTTAAACATTGTCAATGTCTAAAGAAGTGTAACTAGAGAGTTTCTCACTTTCCCTTTAGAAAGACACTGGAGAAATCAGAGTCCTACTCAAGAGGCCAATCTGAAGGAAGAGGGGATACCGAGGTGAAGGGCTGTCCACGGCCGGAACTCGGGGTACCCCTCAGGAACCCATCACCTCCCAAAGGCTCCACTCCGAATACCAGCAACTTTAGGGCAAGTAACACAACATATGGATTTAAAGGAAAACACAATGATTCCCAAACTGAGATTCTGAACAATGGTCAACTTCAGGTGCAGAGAAGATGAAACAAACTGAACCGCAAGTCCACCAATCAGAAAGCCTGTTTAACTTGGTTCTGGAAAATTGGATGGCCTATTCAATGGTGACTACTGAGTGTCAGTCTGGCAAGGCATGGAGTCACCAGGGAGACAAATCTCTGCAAATGTCTGTGAGGGAGTCTGTCGACTGGGTTAACTGTGGAAGACAGACTCACCCTAAGCGTGGCTGGCACTGCCGGGGAGGCTGGGGGTTCACGCTGAATAAAAGAAAGCCAGATGAGCCTCAACGGGAGTCTCTCCCTGCTTCCCAGTTGTACATGCAATGTGACCATCCTGTTCCTCCTGACATGCCATCTCCACCACGACAGTTTGCATCCTCAAACTGGGATCCAAAGAAACCTTTCCTTAAGTTGTATTTATTTGGGTATTTTGTTATAGCAATGAGACAGGGAAATAATATAGTCAGTTACCTTGGTGTGGCCCAGTTTGACTGATTCTTGATGCTAGATAGTAAAAAAAAGACTTCATCTCATAATAACCAGATAGTCTACTGAGAATAGAAACCAATCAGAAAACAAGATAGGAAATCCCAAGTATAGATCTTTTGAAATGTGCACTCACATCTTAGACAACAGCTTCCACTCAGTGGTACTCATTCTTGGCCCTGTGACAGCTGTTATCACACAGCTGTCACTCAAAACAACACATAAAACTCCAGAGAATCCCAGAGTTTCTCTGCATTTCCACATGTTCTGACACAAAGTAACAGGGGTTATCTTCTCTGCAAATTAACAGAGGTTTTGAAAGTCCCACGGTTTGATGACAGCGTGGATTTCAAATCTGTGCAGTTGGAAACCAACAGGAACCCCAGTGTTTCCCTGACTTGACTCATCCAGCCATCAGGCATGTGTGAGATCTTAAAAATTAAGGCCCCACTCTCCTTCTCCACTTGTTTGAGAGGTCAGCAAGAAGCCAGGACTGTTAAACGGATGTCTCGTTACTAGCTAGGGTAGATAAACAGCTGTTCATACAAACAGGGACTCCCCTTTGGGGTTCTACAGTTCCTATGCAGGATTTAATATTGAAAGGGGGGAGGACTGTCAAATAATTATGTAGTGAAAGAATCCATACTTTTTCCCAAGTGAGAAAATGAATGATAAAGACAAATAAAAAGCAAGACTTCCTTAGACATAAAACTGACATGACAAAAGGCCGGTCTTATGGGATCATACTTATTTGATGCACTTTGTATACCAAGCCATTTCCTCTACCACTGCTTAGAGTTTCTGTGCTTCAGGAAATAGTTACCACATTAGAATTAAAATAGATCGACAGTTAGGATTTCGGATCTCGTCATGCAATCTTGTGATGGAGGAATGAGTAGGCTAGGCTTATGTCCTCAGAGGACATGTCACTAAAATTCCTAGACAGGGATGGGAAGACAGAATAACTGATAAAGTGCTTACCTTGAAAGCATGAGACCCTGAGCCCAAGCATGTCCAGAACCTATGTCAAATAAAAGACTAAATATGGTACCAGTCACTGATAATCTCAGAGTTGGTGAGGTAAGTGGGGACAGACAGGTCCTTGAGGCTCCGTGACCAGCCAGCCTAGCCTATCTGGTAAGTTCCAGGCCAGTGAGAGACCCTGTCTCAAACACAGATGGATAGCACTTAAAGAACAATAGCTGGGGTTGTCCTTTTTCTTCTATATTTGCACACATATGTGAACATGTACCCCTTGCATACATACATGTGTACACCACACACACACACACACACACACTGAGAGAGAGAGAGAGAGAGAGAGAGAGAGAGAGAGAGAGAGAGAGAGAGAGAGAGAGAGAGAGCATAGTCATTCTTAAGACACATGGAATTTTACCCTAAGGCCAAGGCCTTGCACACGACACACAAATGCTCTTCCACTGAACTCTACTGCCAACCCCGTGTATGCTTCTTTTTCAGGGCTATGTTTGCATTTCTTTTGAATATAGACATATTATAGTGGAAGTGATAGGTCAGACAGTAACTATTTAACTCAAGGGACCATGGTTTTTCAAATTAAACGCACCATTTTATATTCCCATCAGCAGTGCTTGAGGGCTGCAATTCTGCCATACTCTCACCAACAACTGGGGTTATCTGTTTCATTATAGTCACATGAGTGAGTATGGCATAAAATTTCATTGTGGTTTTGATTTGCAATTACCTCATGGGTGATGGTATTGGGCATCTTTTCATGGATTTAATGGTCATTTATTATCTTCTTTGGCATATTTTGACATTAGATCATCCTTTTAATAGTAAATTAGAAAGGCTGCTTATATATTGTGGATCTGGATCCCTTATCAGATATATGATCATATATCTTTGACACATCTTTTCACAACTCTCTTCTTCTCAAGTCCTATTTCTAAATTTAGCCATATGCTTATAACTGCTCTTTTAAATATGATGTTCATAACTTACATAGGCTTGGCATATTTTAATGTAGAATATATAGTTGATGAATTAAGAATAAAACTAAACTTCATAATAAAGATATCTGTTAGGAGTTAAGCAAAGCAAAATAAAACACCATCATGTCTAAATGAAGTTGATGATGTTCTTGTGAGTAATTTCTGGGTATAATTCAAGCAGCTGGAGAATCTAGCCATCAGAGACTCTAGCCCAAGATATGAAGGAGTCATCTTGTGTGTGGGGGTAGGGGGGGCTTCCTGGTGTACATGCATGTATTAATGAAGAAAATCATTACTGGTGAAAATAAACTAAACTTCAAACTTCAGTATCTGTTAATACAATGAAACTTGGTAGTACTGTTCCTTGTTCATATTCTCCTTGGTCACATCTTTATTTCCTTAAATTTATTTTATACTTAAGAAAGTGTTTTGTTCACATGTATGGCTGTGCACCATGTGTGTGTGCCTGGCGCCTGAGGAAGCCAGAAGAGGGTTATGAGCTGCCATATGGGTGTTGGGAACTGAAGCCAGGTCCTGTGGAAGTGTAGCTAGTGTTCTTAACTGCTGCTCCATCTCCCCCACCTCACCCCTCCCATCCCTCCTTGGTCACTTTTGACTTACAACAGCCACGCTGAGTAGTTACTCAACAGACCGTATGAGCTGCAAAGCCTCTGATTTCTCAGCTCTTCAGCCAGGAAGCATAGCAAATCCCAACCATGTCCCATCAACAAGCCAAACACCACCTTGTCTCAATGGCAAGTAGAGAAAACATACTCCCTGATTGCAAGACCGGTTAGTAATTGTTATGATTTCTCACAGTCAGTTTTTTTCTCTTCATCCTTATGCCATCACTTGATCTTAATTTTATTAAGGATTTTCAGATTTGAGGATTCATGGAGAAACAAGTCTTGTCAAGAATGCATGTTCTAGCTTCAAGCTATTGGTCTAATTATTTCCACCAGCATTGGGCGATCTCAGCCTCAAACCATGTGCTCTCTAACGTGGTCTCAGTCCACAACCATGCAGAGCTAACGGAAAGAACTATCAGAAGTCCCTGGCCACCCTCAGCAGGCTTGTGTTCTAATTAAACCCCAGCAACGAGAAACCAGTCCAAAGACGGAAACACCACTGCAACCTTACGCGAAATGGTCCCAGCTGTGTCGGCAAGACTTCTGAGGCAAAACCCGAAACTGAAAGATATCTTGCCAGGTGTGGAAATGCACACCAGGAATCCAGCCCCCAGAAGACTGGGGCAGGATTGTGAGCTTTGGGTCAGCCTGAGCTAATGGTGGGTTCCTGGCCAGACTAGGTACAGAGTGAGATTCTGCTTCTCAGAAAGCACACAAGCTAGAGGTGTTGGTGCATACCTGTAATCTCAACACTGGAGGCAGAAGTAGGAGTAGGAGTTTCATAGTGAGGCTCTTGTCTACCAACAAACCAACCAGCCAAACAAACAAATGAAACTGACATCGGCAGTAAACACCAGTGCTCTGCAAGCAATTCTGATGAACTAAGTTTTATCCTAAGTTTTCTGAATTCTCCTGACTACATAGGCAAAGGCCTTATCTTGGCTGCTCAATGTTCACCTCCACTTGGCCTTTTGGACCTAATTCTAAATACCATGTCCTGAACATCCTAAAAACAGAGTCACTTCAAGAACGCTAGGATTCTGATATTGCAAAGGTGCAGCCTCTTTGTGGTGCTGATGAGAATACTCTCATGGGCATGGCAGACCATCAGCCTAAAGGTGATGACAAGACTGTTGATGTCACAAACAAGCCCCTAGGGGCGGTCAGAGAGCAGCTGCAGAGAGGTCCCTTCAAAGCCTCAGTTGCGTTTGCATTTTTTAGAAGTGACTCATGGCCTCCAGTCAGGTTATGCAGAGGAGCCAGGTCTCTTTCCTTCCAGCACCTTCGGATAGAGGTGGCATTGGCAAGATCTATTTCAATGAAACCCACCCAGGTATCCTTGGAAGGCTCAGAGCAGAGCACTGGGGACCCCTCGAGCTTAGACCACCTCTGGGCACAGTGACTGTTGGCTGGCAGGCCAGCCCAGAATTCGCAATCCTCGGCGCCAGGCGAGCAACTGGAGCGCTGGGCTACAATGACCCAGATGAGGACCGCCCTGGCACTGGTTTGCCAGCATCTCGGGTCCTCCCATCCCGAGATGTCCTCACATCTGGGTGGCTTCAGGTCCCTGAGCCCGCGTAGCCTTTCTTCCCCGCTTCCTGGCCATCTCCCACCCGACCCGGGGCGCGTAACTTAGGAGCGCCCGCCCTGAGCCCAAGGAACACCGCCCCCCCTCTCCCCGCCACCCTCCCGCCCCACTCCATTTCCCCTGGTCCCCCGCGCTCCAGTCTGACCTGCTGCGGAACCCAGGTCCCGGCTTCGGTGATGCAAAGCCACCTTCGGCCACTCGAGCCCTCCTCCCCTCAGGCCCTGCGCTGCCTCCGCCTCCCCCCCTGCACGGGAGCCTGAGCCGGTCACGCTGCTCGCGGGGAGAGTCGCCCGCGGCTTCCGGCAGCTCCAAATACAGACGCGTGCGGGAGGGGCTGGGAGCGCCCAGCTGAGGGCGGGGGTGGCAATGAAGGGAGCAGAGTGGAGGCGCAGATGGGCCTTGGAGATGAGAGATGGGAGGGCAGAGGCGCCGGCCGGTGCAAGCAGGAAATGCCTTCGCCTCCTCCTGCAGGTTTGCAAAGAGGTCTGGCTCCTGGCTGAGGGATGCACAGTGACCCAAGCAAAGGGAGGGATAAAGAAGCAAACTCGCGTGTCCTCTAACTCGAAGCAAAGGATAAAGGAGTTCAGAGGCATCTATCTCGTTAGATAGATTGTAGATCCAGGGCAATTGATACTCCCTTACACTGTTGTTCAGGAGTAACTTATATACAGCGACTTTAAAGGTGTGCATGGCTCCTACAGGTATTCTTCTTTTGTTGTTTTGTTTTGTTTTTGTTTTTCGAGACAAGGTTTCTCTGTATTCATAAAGCAAACTCAAATCAGTGTGCTAAAGGGGAATCTGGCAAAGTCAGTGTTCTCTGGCAATGCTAAAGTCACATTTCATTCAGCTCTCTGTGTCATCAAAAGCCCACAACTGTGAAGCCGTCCCCAGAGCACTTTATTCTTGGCCAACAATGGTGTTCTGGGAACAAGCATCTCTTCACTCTCTCTTGTCTGGAGTAAAGGGAAACAGTGATGTAAACATTGACCCGAGGTTGTGAACCACGGCCTGAAGCCAGAGCTAGAGCTGTTCTTATCCCCATGTGTGTGCCCTGTATAGGGTAGCGGTCAGTAAATCTGTGGTGAATGACGAATGGATGAGTGAGTGAATGGACAGATTGCGGCTTATATATGTATTTAGAGCATTTTTGTTTCATAAATGCAGAAAATACAACCAATTCTAACGTGGGTACTTACTTATTCATTTACAAGTGTGTACTTAAATGAACACACACACACACACACACACACACACAAACACACACACTTGGCTTTTGCAACAAGGTCTTGTTATATATAAACTCTCGGTCCCTAAACTCGTGGCAATCCTCCTGCTTCCACCTCCTAAAGGCTGAGATTACAGGCATGCATCGTAACTGTGACTGGTCCACGTTTCCCAGTCAGCCCTGAAGAGTTCAGGGAACCAGAAACGACATTTTCTGGGCTCAAGGCTGTGTCCGGAGAAGCATCCCTGAGCCCTTTTTGTTGAGAATGTTCTCGGACAGAATCAGTTTTGACAGGGGCCGAGCTGTAAGGAATAAGAGGGGGGTGAGCTTGTGCTTCTTAAACCTTGTTGACCCACCTTGAGACTCCACCCCAAACCTGCCTTTGTCCTGAGCTAATGACCTCTTTACAAGGAAGCCAGTGCTCTGACAGCATCAGCCTCTTCTCCTCTGTTCTTGTTTTCAGTTTCATCCCCTTACCATAGGGAAAGGGAAGAGCCCAAAACATGGGACGGAATCTTTTTCTTAATATAGGGCAAACGTTTTGAATGAACTCTTGTCTGTGAATTTCAACATAGCAGATGATTCCGCCACCTTGAAACTCAGCCTGGTGGAGCAGGGGAGATGTCTCACTTGGTAAAGCGCTTGTCCTGCAAGCTTGAGGACCTGAGTGTGATCTTTAGATGTCACATTAAATGCTGGGCATGGTGGTGCACACTGTGATCCCAGACTGGAGAGGCAGAGACATGGAGCGCTCCAGGGATTGCTGGCCAGTCAGAGTAGCCTATTTGTAGAACTTCAGACCAGTGGGAGACCCCTGTTTCAAAATAAAGAGGGACAAAACCTATGACTGTCCTTTGACCTACACAGCAACTACACACACACACACACACACACACACACACACACACACACACACACACACACACTGTGGTTTCCAGAGTCTGCTGAGACTTGGTCTTAGTCTGCTGTTGCTGGAACTGAGCTCCTGAGATTGGGCGACTTGACTACATATCCCACCAGACAGTTTATGAAGAACAGATATCTATTTCGTATGGTCCTTGAGGCCGGGAAGTGGAAGACCCAAGACACTGGTCTACTGACAGCTCACTGCTTCCAAGCTGGTGGCTTTGCTCACATGACAGAAGGCAGAGGGCCAAAGGAGACAAATGGTGTGCCTGCTCAGAGTCAAGGGTCAAAAGCGATGAGTGCTCCCACAGCCCCATTTTAAAGATGCACACATTTATTTCGTGTGTATATTTGTGCAGTCATGTGCTACAGTACACATGTGAAGGTCAGAAGACAACTTGGAGGAGTTGGTTTTCTTTTTTCACTACATGCATCCCAGACATGGAGCTCAGGGTGTCAGACTTGGCAGCAAGCACCTTTATCTGTGGAGCTCCCTCCTCTCCAATCTCTCTGTAAGAACACTGATCCCAGCCCAGAGGGCCAGGATACTCTGAATTCCCCCGCTTTATCATCTCTCATATCGTAATGCTCTGGCATCTGGTAGTAGGTCCATGTATGTTTTTCGGAAGGTGAGTACATTGAGCTCTGGCAGGTTCCAAAGCATCTATATGTCTGCCTGATTGGTAAGATGCTAACCATTGTTGAACTTGCTTGGTGAAAAATTCTCCCCTTGTAACAGTGTATTGGATGGAAACCAGTGAATCTTTTTAGTTAGTGTCAGCTAAGCAGCAGTCACAATGACCCATGTAGACAGAGGGCCTCTGCATTCCAGAGTGTTCCCTCAAATGACTCTATTCTAGGTGACCAGATCACTCTGTGATCCTGTTCTACCCTCAGGGATGCTAAGACTCACAGCAGAGTCACTGGTCCTTGGTGTTTGATTGCAATCTCTTTTGCTCCACTGGTAGGGTCTCTCCCAGGCAAATAAAAAACACACAATGAACACAGTTCTTCTCCAAGGTTTTTCCTGGTTTCCAAGGAAGCCAAGAAGATGACGATGTTTCTCCACTAACACTCCTTTTCTGGAGTCAAAAGACCGAAAGAGTGTGCTGCCAGTATACTGCAGGGACTTTGTGTTTTATTTTAACAAATTCCCAGTGGAAAATTACCAGTAGGCATTTATACCAGCAGACGGCTCGAGAACATTTGTTCTACAAATAGTTGAGGTTATATTGTGCTGTTCACATCCCGGATACCCAGAATGCAGCACTGTAAGCATGCTGAATACCAATGCCGTTGGCCTTCTGTCTACACAGCTTCCACATCCAAAGATCCAGCCAGCTTCAAGTTTACAGTCCCTGAAATAAAAAGTGTGCAGGGAGCATGCACCGTTTTTATTCCTGTCATTAATCTCCAAGCAATACTGTGTGGCAATTATTTCTGTGATGTTCTTATTGACTGGGTACTAGAAACAAACAGCACATTATAGGACAGTCTATAAGCAAATACTGCACCATTTTACAGTAAGGAATACTTCAAGGGTGAGGGTGGTGCAAGGGCCCTGGGATACTAAGAACTGTAATTAATAAAAAATTAAGCCATTACCATGTTCCTAGACTATCACCTGTTCTAAGTATTTTATATATTCATTAACTCTGCACTTCCTGACTTGTGTGCTTTTATTCCATTTGTAAGTGAGGAAGTCATCACAGAAAGGTTTAGCTATTTGCTGAAGATCATGGAATAAAATCACCTGAGATTTGGCTGACTTTTATTCTAATCAGTACATTTTATAGAAATAAAAAAGAATGAGAGCTACCAATTTATTGTTTGACAAATGATCACTACAAAATTAGGTACCTCACCAGCTATGACTACTTTTGGGTCTGTGTTGTCAAGAGTTAGGGCTAGGGAGACAGTTGACAAAATGCTTGACTTGTAAGTCTCCAAATCCATGTAAGAGAGTTAGGTGTGGTGAGGTCTGCATGTAATCCTAGGGTTACCAGGGCAGAGACAGAAAGATCCTTGGGGTTTGCTGGCCAATCAGCCTAGCCTACTTGCTAAGATCCACGGCAGTGAGAGACTGTAAAATGGAAGGATTTCTTGAGGAATGTCCTCTGGCTTCCACATACACATCCACACATGGACATTTAAACACACACACACACACACACACACACACACACACACCATCACCATCACAATCAATCTCAAAATAAAATGGTCATCTCTCCCTTTTACTGAACTGATGTGGTATCCATGGGAGATTGGTTCTAAGACTCCGGACAATACCCAGATCCTTGAATATATAAAAATCTTATAATATTTGCATGTTAATTACCCTTCTTGTATACTTCAGTAATCTCTAGGTTACTTGAAGAACTTCACACAGTAACTAAAACTGTGAAAGTTACTATACTGCATTGTTTAGAGAATAATGATGGAAGGGAAAAACTTCTGCCCTTATTCACTACAGATGTATTTAAACTATAATTTTAATACACAAAAGTAAAGCTTTCATTCAAAGATGAAGGGATGGTTTGAATGAGAATGGACCCTGTAAGCTTATATGTTTGAATTCTCAGTCTTCCAGTTGTTGGAACTGTTTGGGAAGGATTAGGAGGTGTGGCCTTTTTAGAGAAGGTGTGTCACTGGGGGTGGGCTTTGAGATTTCAAAAGCCCAGGAGAGGCCCAGCTCTCTCTGTCTCTGCTGCTGCCTGTGATCAAGATGTAAGTAAGCTCTCAGCTACTGTTCCAGTGAAATGCTTGCCTGCCTGTCACCATACTCCCTGCCATTGTGGTCATGGACTAATTCTCCGAAGCCATAAGCAAGCCCCCAGTTAAATGCCTTCCTTTTTCAGTTTCCTTGGTCATGACGTCTCTTCACAGCAATAGAACAATAATTAAGGCAGAAGTAGAAGCCAAGGATGCATAGGGGTGAACTCTACACATTAGGATCAGAAAGGCAGAGAAAATGGTAGTGAGTGGGGGAGTCCTCTGGAGTTCATGATCTATGGACAGACAGGAGGTACTAAGTCTTGCCTTACCCATGCAAAACCCAGGCTCGCTCAGCAGAGGTAAGGGTTCTGACTGTGGGTAGCTCAACTCTTGCATCCTGATTTTTCTCCTGCCCCATGAAAGAGGACTTGGGAATCCATGCCAAAGAAGTGAAGACCCCTAGACAAAGTTAAAACGGTCCAGACTTTGTCATGTAACTGTGGTGTGCGTGTGTGTGTGTGTGTGTGTGTGTGTGTGTGTGTGTGTTGGGGTCTATCAAAGATGTCCAGGTTGTCCTGTAGTGATATATTGTTTATGATATTATAAAGTCATTGGAGATCAACATGGAAAGCCAGCCACAGCCATAGAGTCAGACAATGGTGATGTACACCTTTAATTCCAGCAGCCACACTAGTTAGCTATAGAAGCTGTTCAGTGGTGGTGCATCCTAGGACTCAGGAGACAAAGGCAAATGGATCTCTGTGAGTTCAAGGCCAGCCTGGATTACATTAGAATGAACCGGACTAACAGAGATCACACAAAGAAGATCTCAGCACTTGGGATCCCATGCCTTTAATCCCAGCTCTAGAGAGGTGTGTAAGACAGGAGTGGGGCATTCAGTATTCAGACTCAGAGATTTATTTTCCAGCCACACTTGGGACAGGACAGCCCTTTCAGTCTGAGGTAGGGGCAAGAGTTCGTGGCTGACTGCTTTGCTTCTCTGATCTTCAGCTTGAACCCCAATACCTGGGTCTGGGTTCATATTATTCATCCTACATAGTCCTTTATCTTCTTGTCTACAGTAACCCTCCAAGCCTTAGTCTCCCAACTGGTAGCTGTGGTCCACAGTGTGATGTTGAGTGTCACTGAGAAGCCATGCCAAGACCTCCCTTGAAGTGCTGCAGAACTTGCTGAAGTCATGTCACCTTCACGTCACATCTATCACCCGGTGTCCCCACCATCTACAGACAAAGCCTCTTTTGGCTCCAGATCTGTCATACGAAATGATGAGGTGTCACAGGAAATCATCCCTCTTTTCCAGTGTGATGATTCTGTGGCATCACATTGATGGTTATATCCATTCACAGATGGGTGGAGTCTGGGAAGGTGAGGGTGTAGAAGATGGCTGGATGAACTATAAACAGAAGGCACCAAGAGTGGACTTCCTCAGGCTCCACAGGTGCTAAAAATGACACATTTTGTTTATCTTGTGGACAGGGATTCTGAGCTTGGAACCTCTGGCTAGGTTTCAAAGAGTACTTTCTAGAAACAAGGCATGGTGGTGCATGCTTATAATTCCAACATTCAGGATGTAGAGACAGGGGAATTATCACAAGTAACAAGCCAAGAGGGACTCCAAGTAAGACCTTATTGGAAAATAAATAAATAAATAAGTACATAAGTGTTTTTAACCTGCCCATAGTCATTCTATTCGTTAGGGAGTAAAATGTGGTATTTCAGGCCCTGCACAGTGTGCAATGCTCAGTCATATCAGGATGATTGGTGTGTGTCATCACAGGCACACTTCATTTTTACTGTTGCAGGAAGTCAGCATTCTCTTTACTAGCTGTTTTGAAGTATTCAAGCAATTGTCACTCATACTTACCCTACTGTGCCTCTCACTGTGGACAGTTAGATAATGCCCCTCCTGTTCCTCTACCTCTAATAGCCATCCTCTTCTTACTCATTCTGCCTGTCTGTCTTTCTGTCTGTCTGTCCATCCAGCATTCCACATATTCATCTACCTTCTTTTTTTTTTTTGGTTTTTACCAGACAGGGTTTCTCTGTATTGTTTTGGAGGCTATTGGTCCAGCCCAGCCTGGAACTCACAGAGATCCGCCTGCCTCTGCCTCCTGAGTGCTGGGATTAAAGGCGTGCGCCACCACTGCCAGGCCATCTACCTTCTTTTTAAAGTTTTCTACATAGGACAGGACAGCCTTGAACTCACAATCCTCCTTCCTTAGCCTCCTGGGTGTTAAGATTTAAGACCCGAGCCATCACTTCCAGCCTGCAAAGAGGGTTTTTAACAGACTGTGTAAGGCTACAAATTCTATGTTCTAGATTGATATTTTTGTCATATGCACATGACAGCAGCTCTTTACAAGCCCACAGATGTGTTTAGGATTCCAGGGACTCATTAGGGCCATACCTAAATAGTTTAGTTCATAGACATCTCTTCTTTTTCCAGATGCTTTGGAATGGATAGTCTATTCACTCAATAAAAAAGAAATGACTCTCAATTTAAAAATGTTTTCCCTTTTGAAGTTCCCACTGTTGATGTTTAAAAGCTGGGATCAAAATCTCAGGTTTATTTTATGTCATTACTCATTGGGAAAGAAAGGATGATGCAGAGTCACATGATGCTCCCCCCCGCCCTTGGGATGTGCTCATGAATACTTTCCATCCACCCACGAGCCTTGTGCCTGCGAACTGGGGACACCTGCTTTGGTATACTGGAAAAGACAGTGCATGGCACTCAATCCCCAGTAAGTGTTTCTAGGAGTTGCTTAATGAAACAAATCCTGATTTAAAGTCAGGACTTAGAGACATGAACACGTTTTTTGGTTTTGTTTCTTTCTAAAAACCATACAAGAAATAAGCTATTCCTTATTCACTATAAATCCAGTTGCTGCAAAATATGTATATGATGACACCTTTTGTGGTGGTTTGAATAAGAATAGTTCCTACAGGCTCATAGATCTGAATGCTTGGTCACCGGGGAGTGGCACCATTGGGAGTGTGGCTTTATTGGAGGAAGTGTGTCACAGAGGGTTGGATTTGAGGTTTCAAATGCTCAAGCCAGGTCCAGTGTCACTCTCACTTCCTGCTGTCTGCAGACCCAGACGTAGAACTCTCAGCTACCTCTCCAGCACCAGGGCTGCCTGCTGCCGCCATGCTTCCCGCCATGACAATAATGGACTAAACATCAGAATCTGTAAGAAAGCCCCATTTAAATGCTTTCTTTCACAAGAGTTTCTGTGGTCATGGCATCTCTTCTCTGGAATAGAACCTGGACTAAGACACTTTTAAAAAGGAAATTCTTCATGGCCAGTGAGACAGTTTGGTGGGTAAGAATTCTTGCTTTGCAAGCTTGATGGCACAAGTTTGATTCCTGGAACCCACATTGCAAGGGGGAAAACCAACTGTGACCTCTGCATGTGCACCATGGCAGTATCATTCCCACATGCAAACACACACACCACACACATGCATATGCATACACTAAGATAAAAATTAGAAAAAGAAGCTTAGAGATACTATTCAATAGAATGCAAAAGAGTTGTAAGCCAATGAAATGTTGGGCGAGTACAGAAAAGCCGCCAATAGGATACTCGGTCCTATCTTCTCAGTGTAAATACACTTGAGAGAGTGAAAGTGACCGAGGTCAGATGGTCAGACATGAGGTTGTTAGTAAGAAGGCCAGCATGTTTATTTTCTATTTAAACACAGTAAGAGTAGTGACAATACAGATTACATCCATCTGCCATACAAACATGTGTGTTTGCTATGCTTTGGGTGTGAAATGCCCTCTCCATGCTTGCGTGCTTGGACACAGGGCCTCCATCTGGTGATGCTGTTTAGGAGAAGTTGTGGAGCCTTTGGGAAGTGGATCTAGTTGGAAGAAATGGGTCTCTGGGGAACAGGCCTTGAGATACAAGAAGCAGTCTCTCTCTCTCTCTCTCTCTCTCTCTCTCTCTCTCTCTCTCTCTCTGTATGTGTGTGTGTGTGTGTCCTCTCTTCCTTTATTTTTAAGGTTTTCTTTATTCTTTGTGAATTTCACATCATACACCCCCATCCCACTCATTTCCCCATCCCTCCAAATCTGCCCTCTGCCCTAGCAATTCCTCCCTAAAGAAAACAAAAATTAAATTAATAATAGTAATAAAAATATAAAGATAAAAATAATCTTTCTGGGGATGCTGTAATGTGTCATGGCGTGTCACACAGTGTACCCTTTTGCTCAAACAGCTTTGCTTACAAATGTTCATTGTAATGAGTAATTCGTCTGGTTCAAGACCTCTGGCTCCAAGACCTCTGGCTCCTGCTACGCTGTCAACACAGGACCCTCCCTGGAACTGCTCTCAGATGTCCTGTTATTGCCCCGTGTCACGGAGAACTTGCAGCTTTGGTTCTGCCAGACGAGCCCCTTCACCTGCTCTTGCAGTTCATGGGTGCGGCAGATGTTGGGTTGGGCCAGCTCACAGCCCTGGATCCAGGCCTGGTGGTAGCTGAGTTGGTCCGTCTGCCCGTTCTCCTACACCTGTGCCACCAGGGCCAGCTCTTCCGCTTTACCCAGGCTAGGCGTGCGGTCAACTCTCCTGCCTGTGGCGGCTGGCAAGGGGCGGGACCAGTTTATGCCACCAGGGCCAGCTCCACTACACTGCCCAGGTCAGGTGCAGGGCCCTCTCTCCTGAGTGCAGCAGCTGCCAGCCCCACTTTGCGTCCCATCTAGTGCTCGATGGTCTGCAGAGCTATGAGAAGCAGTCTTCCACCTTCCCACAGTCACGGCCATGCCTGCTGTGCCGTCATACCGTCTACCATGAGTATATAGCCACAGATATGAGCCAGAGTAAAGATCTCCACCCTTACATTGTTTTTTGTCAGGTCATAATCCCAAGAACATAAATAAACGCCGTATTCTTGTGTTTTTATGTATTTTTATTTTTTTTACGTACACTAAAAGTGAAATAACAATGTATAGTTTAAATAGGGAATTAGATTTCAGTTTTTAAAATTGTGAAGGGCTGGAAAGGTGGTTCAGTGGCTAAGGGCATGTTTTGCCCTTCCAGATAACCCAGGTTGGGTTTGCAGCACTGACGTGGTAGCTCAAAACCATTTGTTAACTCTGGTTCCAGGGCATCTGATGACCTCTCCTGGTTACTGCTGGTACTGCACACACATGGTGCACATTCATGCATACAGACAAAACACCCATATGCACAAAGTAAAAACAAACATTTAACAAGTAGTTTAAGAATTGTGTTTATAAAGTGCAGTCTTCTTGTCACTCTCATTTAGATATGCCAGAGGTAAATGTTTATAGGTTGCTGCAGCAACTTGAGACAGAGAAGAAAGACTATGTAGGAGCCCAGAGAAGCGTGTCTATGATTCAGCCAAAACAAGCACCCCTTTGAAGTGAAATGAATATCACAGAACCCACCTATGTGGCACATAGAATGCTTGCAGTCAATGCTGGCTAACCACAGTACTGAGACACACAGCAGCCAGAGAACAACCTGGAAAATATGCATTGTCTAACAGGTGTGTCAGGCTTCTGACATCACAATACAATATTGTCATCTCCAAAATTCATGCTTGAGAACTATACAACGAAGATATAAAAGATTGCAAAATAACTTTAAGGTCTTAAGTTTTATAGTTTTGTGTTAGGCTACATTCATGGCTTGTGGCCCCATGGGCCGAGGTTGGGCAAGTCTGGTAGAAGAAGTTACAGTTGTCCCTCAACTACTTTAAGCAAACGTGTCAGGGGTGGGCTATGAAATAAATATTATATTGATGTATTATATCTGCACGTATTAATTGCAGATAGATATACATATGTATAGGTATATAATTTTATATACACATTTATAAAATTGCCTACAACTTTATGGACGTTTTAAGATAGCCATCTTAGAATGGAAAATTCCCAGGTTACTCCTCATTCTAGCCAGGTATTTTCCTAATCAGGACAATTGCAGACATTGTTATAAAGAAAGCTTCTGGCTATCCAAGTTTCTGTCTGACTTAGTTCAACAGTCATGAACAAGAGGGATTAACTTCAAACCATTCTCCTGGCCAAACCTCAGACCTGGAGAACAATGCTCTGCTTTCTATGGATTTCCCAGCTTTTAGAAACAATGCAATACCAATAAAGTGTTTTGTAACGATCCCTAAAAGCAGCAATAAGACTAATTACAAAAACCCTGATCCTGTCTAACACCTCAGGGTCTGGTTGTTGGATCCAGTTGTTTCCCACCAACCTCGAGGGATAGGACCCTTGCTTTGTATGCTTTTCATCTACAGAAAAGGAAGAGTTCGGAGGCAGCCACCTTGCCCATTTCTGGTCAGAGCAGAAAGCATTTGTCCCTCCCCCTCTCCCTCACATTTCCCGTCCAGATTAACTCCATCATCCTGTGACTAAAGGAGAAAATAACTCCCCAGCTGTCTCTGGCTTCTTTAGCTGCCAGCACAAGAGCCTGATCCAAAGGCGGACATTCCCCAGTTAAGAACAGTTAGTGCACGTGATTTAGGATACATCACACAGATTTTTGGTGGTGTCGTTTAGAGGGTACCTCTATTTGTCTTTCTAGGGTATCCCAAATATGTCCAACGCTACACTCAAGATTCTGCTTGTAGACTCTAAAAACACTGGACTTGTAGATGCAGAAAGTAGAAAGGTGGATGCAGAGGACAGAGAGGAGGGATGGACACATGGAAGGAGAGAGAGTGGGGAGGAGCAGGGAGGAGGGTGAGCACATGGAAGGAGAGAGAGTGGGGAGGAGCAGGGAGGAGGGATGGACACATGGAAGGAGAGAGTGGGGAGGAGCAGAGAGGGGTTAAGAGGTGGGCATGGCAGCGCATGTCTATAATTTTAGCAATCTGGAGTTCTGAGGCAGGAGGATTGCAAACTCCGAGCCAGCTTGGGTTACGGACTGAGATCCTGTCTGAAGCAAGTGAAAAGGTTTCAGTTAGATAGGAAGAAGCAGTTAGGCAGGTGTACTGAGCAGTATGTCGATTAAAAGTCACTAGTAACATGCTGTCTACTCATCACTGAGGGAATACGGTTGTACATCCGCACCAGAGATTATCGTAAAAATGTGAGGTGATGGGCATATTAATGAGCTGTCTGTCCGTTTGTCCATCTATCTAATCATTTATCTCTGTCTAGCTATCTATCACTCTAACTCCTATTATCATTTTACCTATCTTCCATTTAACTTCCTAAGACCTATCTGTAAGTATCGTTTTCACACTCTAGTCATATAAAATTTTGTAAATGAACTTCATCTTAGTAAAAAATGAGGGGGGTTGTTGCTTTCACGTCTGCACTCCTGCACTTTTGGCTGAGATCTCAGTGGTGATGGGCCATCATCCATGGAGATTTGTGTGCTTCGGTAGCCCAGGCTGGCCTTGAACTTGCTGTGTAGCTGAGAATGAGCTTGGACTTCCAATTCTCCTGCTTCCCGCTCTCAAATGCGAAGATTACAAGTGTGTGCCATGCTGTCCAGGTAACATGGCACTGCTTGCATGATGGACAGGTACAGTGTACACTGAGCAACTAGCCTCTGTTCTAACTTTGGGGAGATAATACAAGCAGGAGAACCCAGAACCTCAGTAACGCAGGCCGGAAAGGTGAAGGTGCTCTAGTTCAACTGACTGTGCATGGGTGGGCAGCACATCAGAGAAAGCGTCACAGTTTGGATCTTGAATGGCCTAAATGTTGAAGGTTTGGTCCCAAGATGGCAATGCTACAGGGAGGTGGTGAAACTTTTAGGGAGTAGGGTCTATTGGCTAGGAATTACTGCTCTAGGAGCTTGAAAGGGTTAGTGAATTTGAAGTTAGCCTGGGATACAGGAGACCCTATCTCCATCCATCCATCCAACCATCCATCCATCCAAAAAATAATGTAGAGAGGTTATATTTTTATTTTATACTTTTAAAAATCATCAAATACACAAATAATGCAATCATTTATTTTTGTAACTTTAGTGAGTTCTTATCTATAATGCAGAAGCTTTTTCCCAGTCTAGGTTGACTATCCCTTACCAAACATGTTTGGAGCCTAGTTTCAGATTCCCTCCCCCCATCTCAGGAATAGTTGTACAAACAGAATGGATGCCTGGAGAGCACAGCTCAAAGTTTCACAATATTCATTTATTTTTGCATACATGTTGTAGACACAGTTCAAACATCATTTTACAGTTTTAAAAACAGATTATTATAATTGATTAATGTGTGTGTGTGCGTGAACAAAAATGACACAAACATTTGAGCACTAGAAGAGGACACTGAGCTAGAGCTATAGGGCGTTATGAGTGGTTGATGCGGCTGTTGGGAACTGAACTCTGGTCTTCTGGAAGAGCAGCAAGTGCTCTTAATGGCTGGGCCATCTCTCCAGTCACTCACCCAGCTTTATAGGGCGCTTGGATTTTGATCCATTGCTTGAGATTGGATGTGGCATTTTCACTCATGGCATTGACTTTCAGAACATCTGGATCCTTGACTTACAGATTTATGATTATTTAAAAATCGATGAAGAAAACATCCCTAGAACATGTGAGAAATGCCTGAGGAGATAGTGGTAAACAGGGCAAGGCAGCATCTGTGGCCCAGAAGGGAATAAAATGTTTGACTCTAGTTTTTGACCTGGTGAGGAAGAGGAATCCTGGGGTGAAAACCCAAGTTTACCCTGTTGATGAATAAGTGATGGATTTCTTACAGTGAAACCCATTCTCCATGCAATAGAAGCCAATCTTCAGACAGTCTTGGATGATTTACTGCTGTCTCATAAAAAATGCCAAGGAGATCTATAATGTAGGAACAAACTATTCTACATTTCCAGAAGGGCTGTGTAACTTTAGTGCCATCCAGCCGTGCTCTATGCTTGATAAGATTTCTCGGAGCATGAGCAAATTTCTGAGCATTTTTATTCTATGTGAGTTGGTCTAGAAGATTGTTCTTAGGCTGGGGAGATGTCTCAGTGGGTAAAGTGCTTGCCAAATAATCGTGAGGACTTGAGATTAGACACCCAATGTTGGTAGCACACACCTACAATACTGAAGGGGGTAGGGGAGATAGGATGACTTGCTGGCTAACCAGTTTAGTTCAGCAGAATTGACAAATTATAGGTTTAGGAAGAAACCCTGTCTCAAAAAATAAGGTGGGGGCCAACACAGGGTATCTGAAGTTATCTTCTGACCTTTATAGACACACACATATATGCACAGGAACACACTCACCCAGAAGTGCATTCATGTACACACTACACATGCACACCACATAAATAATAACAAGAAAAGATTATTCTTAGCAACCTGTATCTTAGGATCTAATAGCTCCTGTTTCTCATTCATACTGATTCCAGCATCCCACGTCTTCTTTGTTCAGGTATTTTGCAAGAATTCTGATGGGGAGCTAATAAAGGCTGCAATGGTGAGTAACCATAACTCCAGAAGCAACCAGTGTCAGGAAGTAGCTGTCATGCAGAATGCTTCATCATTCCCTTGCTCTCTTCAACCAGTGTCCTAAGAATAGCAACAGCACAAGCCTTTCATTTATTTTGATCCTATTCCAAATCTCCATTGAGAGATTTTCGTCACTATCCACCACCCACCCACCCACCTACCCACTCAAGACAGAGGACTGGCTGCAAATGACAGAAAACTCTGACACAGACTCGAATTTCCATGGTTCTTCACAACGCAAGCAAGAACTTTGTGGACTCCCACAGAGTGGCCCCAAAATAGACAATTTTCTATGGTCCACTGGAAAACTGGCATTTATCAGTGGGGGAAAATTGTCTATTATGTAAGGGCACATTCTGTAAAGAGTTCTTCAACTATCTGCCCAAATGCAGCATTAGTGCCCTAAATCCTAGCTCTTTCCCTTTTACTAGAGTGAGGACTATCACCCTGTATTCTGGAACCCACTCAACAGAGATGAGTCATGCAGCATTCATTGGTGTATGTATAGTTCACTCACTCTTCCAGTTCTTGGCTTTGGAAGTAAGCAGAAGGTAAGTATCATTTTGTGTGTTAGTGCGAGCCAACCATGTCTGAACACCTTTAACCTGTCTCTATAGGGCAGAGAGGTCCAAGAGAACGTGGTGATGGAGGGTTTGCCGTCTGCTTTCACTGCCTTTCTGTTGCTGCGATAAACACCAGGACCAAAAGCATTTAGGGCACAGAAGGGTCTGTTTTAGCTTATATTTCCAGGTCATAGTCTGTCACTGAGGGAAGTCAGGGCAGGAACTCAAGCAGAAACCTGAAAGCAAGAAGCGTTGAGGCGTGCTGCTGCTGACTCAGTCTCTTTTCTGACTCAATAATCTCTTTCCTGAACACTCACAGGCTCATGCTCAGTTAGCTTTCTTAAACAGCCTAGACTCACCTCACCTGCCTAGAGATGGCACCACCCACAGTGGGTTAGGCACTCCTGCATCAATTAATTACAAAGACTTCCTATCAACACGCCCAGAAGTAGGGCATCTTCTCATCTCCGGCGAGTCTAGGCTGTGACAAATTGACAGTTAATGCTAGCTAGGACACTCTCCGAGTGGACTGGAAAAGTTCTGACATGGTCCTCACTGTCATTCTATGATTTATCCCTCGGGGCAGAAGTCCTCTGTACTTCTCAGTGAGGACAAAAGAATAAGGTAGCAATCTGAAAGTGAGAGAATGACAAGTGGACACGTTTCTGACAGAGAGTTCTAGAACTGGCTCTGTATGATTTCACTCATTTTCAGTGTGAAGAGTAGGCAAACTCATAAAGGCAGAGGTCAGCTGGTGGTTGCCACAGACTGGGAAAAGAAGGCAATGGTGAGAAACAATGAATACTGAGATGGCTAATCTCCATCTTGTCCACTAGATTTGGAATCACCTAGGAGACACACCACTGGGTGTGTCCATGAGGGTGTTATCTGAGGTTTAACTGAGAAAGGAAGACACTCCCTGGAGATGGGTGACACCATTCCATGGACTGGGATATGTCTGGAAAAATAGGGGAAAGATGAAGCCTGATGAACACTAACAATCATCTCTCACTATTTTCTGAGTGCTGGCTTGTTATATCTAACTGCTGCTTACTCATGCTACTCTAGAACCCTCTTGTCTCCCTAGCAGTGATGAATTAACTCTAAAATTGTAAACCAAAACAGACCCTTCATTCTTTAAACCGGTTTTTGTTCATCTTTGATTAGAGTGGAGAAAAGTAACACAGGTCTGGAGTTTTTTTGGGGGGGTGAAGGGGATTAAGAAGATGTTCTAGAATTAAAAAGTGGTGGCACTTGAACAACTGTGGATATACTAAGGAAACTGAATTGTATTCTTTTTCCCTTGTGCATATGCATACATGTTTTTGTCTGCATTTATATATATGTGTGGGTGTTTGAGCACATGTGTGTGGAAATCAGAGGTTGATGTCATGTGTCTTCCTAAATCATATTCTATCTTGCTATTTTGAGGCAGGGTCTCTTACTGAACCTGGAGCTCACTGATTTGACTAGAGCAGTCCCAGAGATCCTCTGGTCTCTGCTTCTGCAGGGCTGGGATTATAGGCACCACCACAGCACCCAGATGTTTGCACGGGTGCTGGGGATTGCACTCAGGTCCTCCTGTTTGTGTGGAGAGTGCTTCATTAACTGAGCCATCTCTCCAGTCCCTTGACTATTTTCATAAAATGTAAATTTATACCATATGATTCACATCTCAATGAAAATACCTGGCATGGGTGAAATGACTGAGCTGGTAAGGTTGCTTGTTCTCAAGCTTGGCTATCTTAGTTCAACCTGAAGTGAAAAGAGACAGCTAACTCTTGAAAATTGTCCTCTGATCACGTGTGTGCCCTGCCACACAAACACCACACACACACACACACACACACACACACACACACACACACACACACACAAACAAGTAAGTGCCAATTTTAAATTTATCTTTAGGAAATAGCAACAGAAGCATGGTATGAAAAAAGTTCTCTCTCTTTTTTTAAATACAAACCCATTTTTTTATTTAAGTTAGAAACAAGCTTGTTTCACGTGTCAATCCCAGCTCCCTCTCCTCCCCCATCCTCCCCACCAGGTCCCCTAGTCCCCCACCCAATCTCCACTCTGATCCTCAGGGAGGGTGAGGCCCTCCATGGGGGATCTCCAGAGTCTGTCATTTCATCCAGGGCAGGGCCTAGGCCTTCCCCCAAGAGTCCAGGCCAAGAGAGCATCCCTCATTGTGGGATGGGCACTCAAAGTCTATTTGTACACCAGGGATAAATACAACCCTAGGCCACATAGATTACTTAGGCCTCCTAACTGACACCCACATTCAGGGGGTCTGAGTCTGTCCCATGTTTTCCACACAGCCATCGATCTAGGGCCCAAGAGCTCCCCCTTGTTCAGGTCAACTGTTTCTGTGGGTTAAACGAACCCAGTCTTAACTCCTTTGATCATCATTTCTCCCTTTCTGTCACTGGATTTCAAGAGTTCAGTTCAGTGTTTAGTTGTGGGAGTCTGCCTCTGCTTCCGTCAGTCTCTGGATGAAGGTTGTTTCCCAGACTCTCTGGCAATGAGATTGTATGCACTCCCCTGATTCATGTCTAAAATCCATATATGAGTGAGTATGTATCATGTTTTTCTTTTTGTGACTGGGTTTCTTCTACTGCCATCCATTTGCCTGCAAATTTCAGGATTCCATTGTTTTTTTCTGCTGAATAGTACTCCATTGTGTAAATGTACCACATTTTCTCTATCCACTCTTCAGTTGAGGGGCATCTAGGGTGCTTTCAGGTTCTGGCTATTACAAATAACACTGCTATGAACACAGTGGAATAGAAACCATTGATGTATGAATGTGCATCTTTTGGGTATATGCGTAAGAGTGGAATTGCTGGGTCTTGTGGCAGACTGATTCCCATTTTTCTGAGGAATCTCATACTGATTTCCAAAGTGGCTGTATGAGTTGGCACTCCCACCAGCAGTGGAGGAGTATTTCCCATTCTCCATATTCTCTCTAGCATAAACTGTCATTGGAGTTTTTGATTTTAGCCATTCTGATAGGAGTAAGATGGTATCTCAGAGTTGTTTTGATTTGCATTTCCTGGATGGCTAGGGATGTTGAGCACTTTCTCAAGTGTCTCTCAGCCATTTTCTACTCCTCTATTGAGAATTTTCTATTTAGTTTAGTCCCCCCACTTTTTAATTGGATCCTTTGGTGTTTTGGACACTTGCTTCTTGAGTTTTTTGTAAATTTTGGAGATCAGCCCTCTGTCAGATGTGGGGTTAGTGAGTATCTTTTCCCAATCTGTGGGCTGCCTTTTTGTCTTACTGACTGTCCTTTGCCTTACAGAAGCTTCTCAGTTTCAGGTGGTTACATTTATTAATTGTTGATCTTAGTTCTGTTTTACTGGAGTTATGTTCAGGAAGCTGTCTCCTGAATCGACTATATCAAGGGTACCTCCCACTTCTCTTATAAGAGGTTCATTGTGGCTGGATTTATGTAGAGGTCTTTGATCCATTTGGACTTAAGTTTTGTGCATGGTGATAGACATGGATCTATCTGCAGTCTTCTACATGTCAGCCTCCAGTTATGTCAGCACCATTAGTTGAAGATGCTTTCTTTTGTCCATTGTGTAGTTTTAGCTTCTTTGTCCAAAATCAGGTGTTCATATGTGTATGGGTTAATGTCGGGGTGTTCAATTCAATTCCATTGGTCTATCTGTCTGTTTTTGTGCCAATACCAAGCTGTTTTCAGGACTATATCTCTGTAATACAGCTCGAAGTCAGGAATAGTGATGCCTCCGGATGTTGCCTTGTTGAACAGAGTAGTTTTGGCTATCCTGGGTCTCTTGTTTTTCGATATAAAGTTGAGAATTGTTCTTTGAAGGTTTGTGAAGAATTGTGCTTGGATTTTTATGGGGATTGCGTTAAATCTGTATTTTGCTTTTGGTAAGATTGCCATTTTACTATGTTGATCCTACATATTCAAGAGTATGGGAGATCTTTTCATTTTCTGTTATCTTCTTTAATTTCTTTCTTTAAAGACTCAAAATTCTTGCGATACAGGTCTTTGACTTGTTTGGTTAGCGTTACCCCAAGGTATTTTATATTGTTTATGGCTATTGTAAAAGGCGGTGTTTCTCTGATTTCTTTTTCAGCCCTTTTATCGTCTGTATATAGTAGGGCTACTGATTTTCTTGAGTTGATCTTGTATCCTGCCACTTTGCTGAAGGTATTTATCAACTGTAAGAGTTCCCTGGTAGAGTTTTTTTGGGTCACTTACGTAAACTATCATATCATCTACAAATAGTGAAAGTTTGCACTCTTCCTTTCCAAATTGTATCCCCTTGATCTCCTTTTGTTGTCATATTGCTCTAGCTAGAACTTCAAGTATAATATTGAAGAGGTATAGAGAGAGTGGACAGTCTAACCTTGTTCCTGATGTTAGAGGATTTGTGTTGAGTTTCTGTCCATTTAGTTTGATATTGGCTGTTGGTTTGCTGTATATAGCTTTTATTATGTTAAGGTAAGTTCCTGTTATCCCGGATCTCTCCAAGACCTTTATCATGAAGGGGTGTTGGATTTTGTCAAAGGCTTTTGCAGCATCAAGTAAGATGACCATATAGTTTTTCTTTTGCGGTTTGTTTATATGGTGGATTACATTGATGGCTTTTCATATGTTGAAGTATCTATCCCTGCATCCCTGGAATGAAGCCTAATTGATCATGGTAGATGAGTTTTTTGATGTGTTCTTGGATCAGATTTACCAGTATTTTATTGAGTATTTTTGCACCAATGTTCATGAGGGATGTTTGAAGTTCTCTTTCTTAGTTGTGTCTTTGTGTGGCTTGGGTATCAAGGTTATTGAAGCCTTGTAGAAAGGGTTTGAAAAAGATCCTTCTGCTTCTATTGCATGGAATACTTTGAGAAGAATTGGTATAAGCTGTTCTTTGATTTCTGGTAGAATTCTGCACTAGGCCATCTGACCCTGGGCTTTTCTTGGTTAGGAGACTTTTGATAATTGCTTCTATTTCCTTAGGGATTATAGGTCTATTTAAATTGCTTATCTCGTCTTGATTTAATTTTGGCAAGTGATATTTATCCAGAAAATTGTCCATTTCCTTTATATTTTCAAATTTTGTGGAGTACAGGTTTAACGTATGACCTGATGATTCTCTGGATTTCCTGAGTGTCCATTGTTATGTCCCCCTTTTCATTTATGATTTTATTGATTTGCATGTTCACATTCTGCTGTTTCTTAAGTTTGGATAAAGGCTTGTCTATCTTGTTGATTTTCTCAAAGAACCAACTCTTCATTACATTGATTCTTTGTATTGTTTTCCTAGTTTTTACTTTATTGATTTCAGCCCTCAGTTTGATTATTTCCTGGCATCTACTCCTCCTGAGTGATTTTTGCTTGTTTGTGTTCTAGAGCTTTCATTTGGGCTGTTAATTCTCTAGTGTAACCATTCTCCAGTTTCTTTATGTGGGCACTTAGTGCTATGAACTTCCCTAGTAGCACTGCTTTCAAAGTGTCCCATAAGCATGAATATGTTGTGTCTTCATTCTCATTGAATTCTAGGAAGTGTTTAATTTCTTTTTTTATTTCTTCTTTGACCCAGGAATGGTGTAATTGTGCATTGTTCAATTTCCATGAGTTTGTATGGTTTCTGAAATTTGTGTTTTTGCTGAATTCTAATCTTAATGCATGGTAGTCTTATAAGGTACGTGGAGTCATTCCAATTTTTTTGTACCTATTGAGGTTTGATATGTTGTCAAGTATGTGGTCGATTTTTGAGAAGGTTCCATGTGGCGCTGAGAAGAAGGTATATTCTTTTTTATTTGAATGGAATGTTCTATAGATGTCTGTTAATCCCAACTGGGTCATAACTTCTATTAGTTCCTTTGCTTCTTTGTTAGGTTTCTGCTGGTAGTCCTGTCTAGTGGTCAGAGTGGGGTGTTGAAGTCTCCCACTATAAGTGTGTGGGGCTTTATATGTGATTTGAGTTTTAGTAATGTTTCTTTTATGAACGTGGATGCCTTTGTATTTGGGGTATAGATGTTCAGAATTGATTTCTCTTGTGATGAGTATGGAATGACTTCCTTTGTCTCTTTTGATTGATTTTATTTTCAAACCTAATTTGTTAGATATTAGGATTGCTACCCTTGCTTGTTTCTTGGGTCCATTGGATTGGAAAAATCTTTTTCCATCCATTAACTCTGAGGTAATGTCTGTCTTTGAAACTGAGGTGTGTTTCTTGTATGTAGCAGAAGGATGGGTTCTGTCTTTGAATCCATTCGGTTAGCCTGTTTCTTTTTATGGGCAAGTTAAGACCATTAATATTGAGGGATATTAACGACCATTGATTGCTTATTCTTGTTTGTTTTGGAATGGTTGATGGTGGTGAAATTATATGCGGATTTCCACCTCTTTTTTTTCTTTTGGCTGTCGGTAAGGTGGGACTATCTATTGCCTACGTTTTTCTGGTTGTAGTTAACATCCCTGTGTTGGGGGTTTTCTTCCAGAACTTTCTGTAGAGATGGGCTAGTGGATATGCATTGTTTAAATCTAGTTTTGTCATGGATTATCTTGTTTTCTCCTAAACTGCTGGGTATAGCAGTCTAGGCTGGCATCTGCAGTCTCGTGGTGTTGGTAGAATATCTATCCAGGACTTTCTGGCTTTCAGAGTTTCCATGGAGAAGTCAGGTGTGATTCTGATAGTTTTGCCTTCATATGTTACTTAACCTTTTTCCTTTGCTGATCTTAATATTCTTTCTTTAATCTGTATGTTTGGGGTTTTTACTATTATGTGAGGAGGGGACTTCCTTTTGTGGTCCACTTTATTTGGTGTTCTGTAGGCTTTTTGTACTTTCATTGGCATGTCTTTCTTTAGGTTGGGAAAGTTTTCTTCTATAATTTTGTTGAATATGTTTTCTGCCCCTTTGAGGTGGTTTTCTTCACCTTCTTCTATACCTATTATTCTTAGGTTTGGTCTTTTCATGGTGTCCTATATTTCCTGGATATGTTGTGGTAGGGATTTGTTGGACTTAAGATTTTCTTTGTTAGATGAATTTATTTCTGCTAGTGTATCTTCAACACCTGAGATTCTGTCTTCCATCTCTTGTATTCTGTTGGCTATGCTTGCATCTGTAGTACCTAACGGTTTGCCCAGCTTTTCTATTTCCAGCATTCCTTCAGACTGTGTTTTGTTTATTGTCTCTATTTCAGCTTTTAACCCTTGCAACTCAGGGTGGGGATAGGGTTCCCAAAAGTTCAAGTGCCAGGAACAGGTCCTGATCCCACTCAGTGCTAGGATCCCCACAAATAGACCAAGCTACACAATTGTCACCCACATGTAGAGGGCCTAGGTCTGTCCTATGCAGGCTCCCTAGCTGTTGGTCCAGAGCTTCCACAAGTTCAGGTCAGCTGTCCCTCTAGGTTCCCCTGTCATTACCTTGACACCCCTGCTTCGGCTTGTACGATCCTTCCTCCCTCTCTTCAGCAGAACTCCTGGAGGTTGGTGCAGTGCTTGGCTGTGAATCTCCGCATCTGCTTCCATCAGTTTCTGGATGTATGCTCTCTGATGCCAATTAGGAAAGTCACCAATCTGCTTGTAGGAGACGACCAGTTCAGGCACCCTCTCCACTATTGCTAGAAGTCTTAGCTGGGGTCATCTTTGTGGATTTCTGGGAGTTTCCCTGGCACCAGGTTTCTCCCTAACCTCAAAATTCTCCTACCCAATCAAGGTATCTCCTTTGTTATTCTCTCCACCCATTTGTCTAACCAGTCCAACCCGATCCTGCATGTTCCCACCACCCCCTCCAGTTTACCTATTTCTCTTCTGTTTCCCCTTCCCAGGGAAATCCATGAGTTTCTCTTTGGGCCTTCCTTGTTACCTAGCTTATCTGGGGTTGTTGATGGTAGCCTGGTTATCCTTTACTTTACAGCTAGTATTCACTTATGATTAAGTACATGTTTGTCTTTCTGGGTCTGAGTTACCTAACACACAGTTTTCAAAATATTCCCTCCAAATATTATGGATTTCAGTGGTATCTGCCATAATATTCTACATTTTCTTCTCTAATTTTATTTTTTGTGTCTCTCTCTTTTTTTCTTGTGGATAGTTTAGTTAAAGTGTGTCAAATTTGCTTATCTTTTCAAAAAGTGAACCCTGCTTTGCTATCCTTTGAGATGATCACATCCCATTCTATCCTATTAGAGAAGTATGTCACCTTATTGCTTTTCAGTTATGAACTACACCGTTTGTTTTTGAATTGTAGACTTACTGATACTGAATAAATAACTTTGAGCACTCAGAAAAACTGTTTGATTCTCTATGTCTTTTTCTTGCCTTTACATTTTCCTTATATGATTATTTAGGTGTTATGGAAGTCTATCGTCCTGATTTCCTATGCTTTAAAATATTTTAGAGAGGCATAAAGGAAGAAACTATTTAGAGAAAGTACTCATTACTTTAAAGAGATTCTTGAATTGATTTCAAACTCATAGAACAATGTAATTATATAATGCTTTAATAGAGTGAGTCAGTGTAGTGATGGATATGTAATTTCTCATTCTGGGAGACTTTTTAGTTCTTACTGTTTTGAAATTTAACTCTCCCTTGGAAAAGCTATGAAGCTGGCACAGGTGTGTCAAAAGATGTTCTCAGTAGTTCTACAAACTAGAAAAATCAAGTGTGCCTTTAGTGAAACATTGTTCCATTGTACTGGAGTGTGAGCCACATATACACTTTTAGTTTTTACAGTTGTTGTATTTTAAAAAGAAAACAGGCGAAATTAATTTTAGGTGCTTTATTTTACCCAATTTAATGTTAGTATTTCAGCATATATCCTAAGTGCTATTTTTATATTGTTTAATATTTTATATTAATCCAATATATTTAAATTTTTAAATAAATTGTATTTTTGTGATCCTGATGCTTAAGATGTTTTTATACTATCTTTAACATGTGGTATTTATTTTTCTTATAGTACAACTCAAATTGGATAAGGGCATTTCTTTAAATATTTTAAACACATTAATGGTGAATGGGGGTGGGCAGGGCACATGTGTGCCACATCATACTTATGGGAGTCAGAGGACAACCTGTGGGGGGGTCAGTTCTTTCCTTTCACTGGGCCCTGGGAAGTGAACTCAGGTTGTCAGACTTGGTGGCAAACTGTTTACCTGCTGAGCTATGTCACAGGCTCAGGGGCTAACTGTACTTCAAGTGCTTAGCAGCCATATGGCTAAGGGTATAAAACAACTTTAGAATTCTGTATTTATTGCATTCACAATAGCAGAAGATTTGTATCCATGAAATTACATTATGAACGCTGGGTATATCTCAGCATACAGTTCTGAACATTCTCCAGGTGGGAAAAGACGGAAAGTCAGTGAACAATGGAGGGCCCAGCTATTTCATTGCTTAGTGACTATTTGAAGTCTGACAGTCCTGTAGTTGTTGGATATGTTGCTTTATTAGTAATATCAACTCCTAATTTTTACTCTTTTTCCCCTAATTAGAAAGTTAGTTTCCTGGTGGTGTTCACTTAACAATATCGTTGCCACCACTTCCAAATGAAAAATTTAGTTTTATGGTGCATAGAAGAAAGTTTCTAAATTCCATTCTGTCTTCTCAGTTTCCAAAACACTGGTGCACAGTCATTTTTTATCCATTTCTCTAGTATCCTTCAGCTGATGAGGCCTGGTGTGAGGGCATTTTACTTGCCTGGGTCCCTTGCAGTGCTATGCTTGCGGTTCAAGAGAGTGTTGCCTACAGGATGAATTTCTGTAAAATTCCCCAGAATTAAACCATTGCATCCTTCCATCCCAGCTTCTCCTTTGTAGTACAACTGTCTTTGTTTGAGATGTGATCTAATGTGGCTCATCTAGTTTTCAAATAAAGTCAAAGGAAAATTGATTTATGGATGCATTTGATTTATGTTTAGAAGGGTAGAGTTGTGTGGTTTATGGTCTTTTATGTATAGGTGAGTTAGTGGTGGGTGTTCTGACACAGGGAGAGACTCCAGGAATATTTCCTCTGTCCACTGTGAAGAATTACCTTCCTCATTAGAAAGGTGTGGGGCCATCATTTGTGTCACTACATGGATATAACACAGTTTATATAACACTAGGAAAACATACGTAACAGAGGAAAAGTAAAGACTTAGGTACATAAAGTAAAAAATAACAAGGAAAACTATTCCAAATTTCAAAAACACAAATTCATAAATGAAAAACTGAGTCTTACTGACTTCTTATCAAAAGTCAAGTTTTCTTCTGATATTAATATATTCAACAACATAGTAATATAACTATAATACTGTTTTGCTAGAAATCATATACATGGTACTCATTGATAATTTCTGTCTTGTGGCACACAAACCAGCAACAATGACACTAAGAGGGACATACCCTGCACAACATCCAATGTGTTCAACTATTTTATAACATTTCACAGTTTGCCTCATCAATGTTATAAATATTGTGATTTCGGAAAAAATTTCCTGTGAGGACCAATTATCTGATAACATTTCTATCTTTTACTTCAAATCTTGTTTCACATCTGCTTATCTGGAGTTCTTACTGTCTGCTTTCTTTCTTAGTTTTCAGTCATTTGGTTGTACTGCTAGAAATGCCTCAAACTCTTCCTTTAAAACACAGGAGCTACATATAAAAGTTTTTGAGGTACTGGAGTTTGCATCTTTTCTCAGAAAAGACAAATCTCTAATTTGCCTGGCAGATATCATCTTCGACTAAGGTTACTCTACTCACATTAAAGAGCCAGGCAGCAAATAGTTTAGAAATGTCAGGTCAAGAGGATGTAAGACACATATGTGTATAATACACGAAGACATGTTTTCATGCATGATTTTGCCCAAAATTTAACTGGTACTCTAGAGTAGAAGCGAGTTGGAAATATATGTTTCCAAAGACAAGTAAAACAGTTTATTTCTATCTTATAAAAAAGTGGAATGGAAATATATATACAAATTCCCATTAAGAAAAGTGAAAATCTATTTTAGCTAGTTCATGGGCAGATCAGTATGATAAAAAGTAATCGTGTATTCACATATGAGCAATAAAAATTCAAAATTAAGAAGATAATAATTGGTAATATGGGTAACAAATTACTTAAAAGTACATTGTTATAAAAAACAAAATCTAATTGTCATTGAAAAGGAAAAAAAACATTGAGGAAAACCAAAGCTTTCAATAAATGGAGAAATATCATAGTCTCAGACAGTAAAAGCTAACATTTTCAGGATTGTTATTCTCCCCAAATGGATGTATAGATTTAATACAAGTCCTGTCTATCATAGGATAGTATTTTGTAGAAATTGATGAGTTCCTAAAATTTATATGCAAGTCCCAAGTACCCAGTTTTGTGTAGAAAGATAAAGGATTTATCTTGGATGATTTCATGATGAATTCTAAAGCATAGTTAACAATCAAGACAATATCGTGTTGACTTAGGATAAGCGACTAGATTAGGATTGGAAAAATTTTTAGAAAGGGTCTTTGAGATGCTTGTTTTTCACTGTCACTTTGGAGAGATTTAGACCCCCAGAAGACACATCTCTTGGTATGTCTGTAACAGCATTTCCAGAGAGGTTTAACTGGGAAGACCATCCTAGATTTGTATGTTTATACTGGAAAGAGTGCAAAAGGAGCCATGGATTTAAAAAACTAAAACCATAAAAATTCTTTAAATAATGTGAGACTAAATTTTTACGTCTCTGTGTTAGTAAGGAATTTTGTGGGACAAGATACCAGAAGTACAAGCCATAAAACCCAAACAAGTTGGTAAGTTGAACTTATTCAAAATTTATCACTTGTACAAAAACTGACATTCAGAAAATGAAATGATAATCTGGAAACAAAGAGCAATATTTTCTAATAATTTTTTCTAATTAATGACAAGTGTGCAGAATCTATAGACAATTCTCAATAATAAAAAGATACAGTACTTTATCTAAATTGAACAAGACTTAAATATCTTACTAAAGAAGACATGAATGCCTAATAATTATACATGAAAGGACTCAATATTAATCTTCAAGCAAATGTAAATTAGAGCCTTAATAAGATGCTAGTGTATACTTTCTAGGAAATGGTTCTAATACCAAAGATTTAAAGAAACATGAGCTGGTGGCAGGGATGAGGAAAAGATGGCTCTCACATACTGTTGGTGGGAATGAATGAAAAAGGCGTGGCCCCTTTGGAAAATGATTTGTCAATTTCTGCAAAAGCCAGACATAGCTCAACTCTGTGATCTTCCTATTTTACTCCTAGATGTCTAGGCAAGAGAAATAAAAACCAACCCATATCAGGATAAATAGATCAATGGTTGTGCCAACTACTATTTGCAAAAGCTTTAGCCTTTGTGGTATTATTGGCAAATAATACCACAGTATTCGGCTTTAAGAGAGAGAGTACAGTATCCCCTTCCATGCTTCAGCATAGCTAAATCTCAAAATTCGGAGGCAAAGGCATCTGTACTGCATGGTTGCTTATCTGGGGAGATGGTTAATGTGACTGTCAGTTAGATTGGATTCAGGAATGCTTAGTAAACCAGTAAAGCACACTTTCTGGTTGTGTCTGTGAAGGCGTTTTTGGAGATGCGTGGCATCTAGGATGGTAACTGAAGGGGGACACCCATCCTGAACGTGGACAGCACCATCACAGGGCAGCAGCCTGGACGGAACACGAGCACAAGGCAGGCAGAACTTACCAGACTGTGCAAGCTTCACTCTTCTTCAGTGGATATGTGTGCTGCTGCCGCCATCTCCTAGAGCTGCCAGACTTCTCCAGCTTTCTCGGTGTGTGCTCACATCATCCTTCCCCAGGGAGCTTCCAGGTCTGAGGTCAGACTGGGGCTGTGCCCTGGGCCCCCCTTGTTGTGAGGCTTCTAGCTCTTGGACTGTGTGGCTACCTGGTTTTCTGCATCTCCAACCTGCAGGCCACCATGCCTTTGATCATGTGAGCCAATCTATTGAGTTTCCTCTTTAGTTATTCTAGTGGTTCTCTTTATCCAGAGAGCCCTGGCTGGTATGGATGGAACTTCCAGAAAGGGCGTGTTTAAAGAATGGTGCTGCTAAACACATAGCTGCTTAGGGTAAGGATGGGAGCAGAGGTGAGGGCTGAAAATGAAACTGAAGGAAAAACTGAGTAGTGAGGTGCTCACACAACTCAATAAATATACTAAAAGTCATGGAGTTATCTACTCAACAGTAGGCGGGTTTTATAGTATATGCTACGCTGATGAAGTCATAAAGGGTGGAAGGAGCAGGAGCCAGGAAAACAAACTTTCCCATAAGCTCTAAATTAAGCTACAACTTATATCTACTGGGAGAGGATTTTAAACACGGACTTTTCCAGGAGACCTGGGAGAGTTCTAATGACTTTCCAGGAAGAGAAGGAAGTGGGTTGTGAATGGGTGTTGGGATACCCAGCAAGGCTCTTTTAGTCTTACTCCTCTGAAGGCTGGCCTGGTGTCATTCTACAAAATGGCATAAGATTATGTGAGTAAACAGTTTATGGAAAAAAAGGTATTTCTGATGTTTAAATGATTCTAAAGATTCAAAATTACTTTCTTCTTTTTTACAATCACAGTTTTGTCATTCAAGTTTCTTCATAATAGAAAAAAAAACCCCAGATTAATCTTCACAATGATGGGAACACACTTAGTTCCAGCACTTAGGTGAAGACAGGAGGCTCAGTTTGAGGCCAGCCCAGGTTGCAGACTGAGACCCTGTCTCAATAAATCAAACAAGTAAATATTTATCCCAAAGAAGTTTGTGCCAGGGATAGGTGGAAATCCTTGTGCAAGACGTTGTCATTGGAAACATCAAAGTAGCTGTCAGAAAACCAAGTGTGGTCCTATATGAGGGACACAGGTCTGGGGCAGAGACAAATGTCTACAGTTTTGTTTTCTATTGCTTAGACGTGGGTATCAGGATGGATGAGTGGTCTAAGGTGCCAGACTTAATAGATGCACCTTTTGATTGGCGGTTAGGATTATGTTTCCTGAATACCACTAAAACTACTGTCTGTGTATTCAGTAATTGTAGAGAAAATGCCACACCTGAAATGGTACCCACCCCTTCCCAATGCTAGGGGACCTGGAATGAATGGCAAGTGTAGAAATGTAAAGACATATAAAGGAGTTCTCTTCATCTCCACTAAGATGGGAGACCGTGGAAGATTGCGATTCGATTTCATTTTCAACCAGTGTGCTTAGACACCGTGCTTCACAAGGCAGAAACTCCTTACAATGTCTATCTTATCTTTTTTCCTCTGATCAAAAGACTCTGTTGTTCTTTGTGAGACTAATCAGATGAATGAAATTATTTGTTTAAGAAATGTTACCTTATTTGCCTTTTTAAACATTAAAAATCATGGTTAAATGCATATGTTTCATTGTCACAGCACTGGCCTCTAAAACCTTGCATTTGATGCTCTCCTTAAACATATCCAGTTGTTGAGAATCCACAAACTCACAAAAGGCACAATATTAACCTGCCAGGGAAGATGTACCCATCGGTACACTACTGGAATGATTGCCGTTGGGTAACCAACCACTTTCTGGTTGGGTTTGAGGCCTGATTCATAGGAGAAAATTCATGCTTGGTACTTGAAACCCAGGGCTGGAAAGATCATAGAACCTAGAAGGGAACTTACCAAGTTGTTTTGCAGATATGCTGACAAAAACAATCTATTTGATTGCTAGATCAGCTTAGCATTTTATCCCTGTAATTTGTCCCCGTGCAACTGTGGCCCTATTTCGTACTTTGGGGGATCTTCTTTTGGCTGATGCTCTGGTTTCCTCCCCTGCATTTTCCCCATGACTCAATAATTCACAAATTCTCCCAGAAAGACTCATAAATGACATGGTTTTAAACATTCCTTCCATATGTTGGTTGTACTTTTGTGGATGGTTGATATTGGTTGAAATAACTTTATTCAGTACTGAACACAAACACTTTGGCTGTGATCTGACTAGGAACCAATCCTATTATTGGCATGGAATCTTACCAAATATCAATGGCAGTCAAATTATATTCTTAGCTTACTCAAAGTTCCAATAAGTTTAAGTCCCTGTCTCATCAATGACGAAGTGACAATTAGCTAAAGCCCCTGTCTCATCAATGAGGCTTCTATTAAATCAGACTTTCCACATTTTCCAATTGTGTAGCTGGAGTTTTAAACTTAGACCCTGAGACTGACACTTATTCTAATGATTTTCATTGCTGTGGTTTTGATTTAGTGTTCCCAGTAGTTAAGAATTTTTTGAATGCAACATTTTGTCATCTAAATAATTAGATATTTTCTAGATTCATATCATTCAAACATTTAATACATTGTCTTTTTTCTTATGAAATATGAATTTTAAAAAGACCTAAAACAGAGTCTTTCCATACGCCATAAAATATCTGCTGTGTGTTCATGAGAGAGAGAAACAGGGAGAGAGAGAGAGAGAGAGAGAGAGAGAGAGAGAGAGAGAGAGAGAGAGAGAGAGAGAGAGAGAGATTGACTGGGACCTGATTATTAAGCCCCTTGTAATACTACTATACATGATTATGCTGTAACCAATCCACAGCAACTTCTATGGGTCACCATGGTCTTTTCTGTTTGAAACAATGACTCATGTAGGAAATGAATTCTCATAATGAACATACATAAAAGACCTCAGTTCTATCAGCTGTAGTAACCCACATTGCAGGGCATCATCTTTTGGGTCCAGCTGACCTGTCTGGTCCATACCTGAGGCAGGGAGTGTGGACTGAATAAAGAAACAGGCCAGAGACAAGAGATACAGTCAGAAGGATACCTGGTAAATAACAGGGTCAGCTCCAAGTTTATTATTCAAAGCTCGTATATACCCCAATCAAAAGGGAGGAAGGCAAAAGACTTTCTTACCAAGATACAAAGAACAAGCTAGCATAATTACCCTCTCAATACCCAAAACATTAAGTAACTACACCCTAAACCAAATATCCTGTTGTCAAGGCAAGACACACAATAGCCACACCTTAGGCCAAACATTCTGTTGTTAACCTTGAAAGAGCAATAGTGGGTTTGAAATCCCTGACCTTAAGTCAAGATGTAGTGGAGCCATTTTGTGGGCCCCAACACCTCACCTTACACCCCCATTCAGAGAAGGCAGTCGGAAATTGATGTTCATCCTCCTGGATATTTTCAAGTATATGAGCAATCTACCCATTATCTCTTCTAAATGTGTACTGGATAATGCTCCATATTTCCTCACCATGATTGTTAATCTTCATTATCAATTGGGGTGGATTTGAAATCACCTAAAATCTATTTGTGGATTTTTTTTACATAGGTGTAGCTATGGCAGGATGACCCAACTGAAGGTCAGTCCTATGCACTGGGATTCCAGACTGAACAGAAAGGGGGAGAGAAGAGAACAAGCTAATAGCATTCAATTTTCCTTTGGATGTAATGTGATCGGCCACCTTCACTCCTGCTGCCATGCCTTCCACATCGTGATGGTCTGTACCTCTTCTCAAATCATAAGCCAAATAATCTTTCCTTCCCTTGGTTGCTGCCAGCAGATATTTTGTCTCAGCAATGGGAACAGCAACGAATATATTCACTGAATAAAACACACAAAGCTCGCCCATGTTTGTCCATGTTCTCTTTAAAGTACTCAAAGTAGTCTTCAGTTTCCCAAACTCATCCAATTCCTCTGCTGTGGGTAGACGTTTATGTTATTGCCAATGTTTTGATTTTTGGAAACTCTTCAGAGCGTTCTTTTACATGTGTTTTCAAGTAAATAAAAACAACTCAGGTGGTAAGACTGGGAATAGCTTTGCTGAATTAAGAGACACACACACTTTTAAAGTTCTAAGGACATTTTCTTCAGTTTGTATTGCAAGCATGTGTGATGGCACTCTAGAGCCCAGCTCCAAAAAGCATGGTCTTGACAAGCAGAATGTTGCAGAATTGCCATCATCTGGGAACTTGTAAGGGCTGAACAGCCCCAGGCTTCATCCAGACTCATTGAATGAGACTTGCTGTTGAGCCAGCCTCCCCAATGACACGTAATTCTTAAATTTTGATAAACAGTCTTCTCTATACTTCTTTGCTCACTCAAGCAGGGCATTATCAATCTTTAAAATTCTCATTCATTTCTCTTCATTTTCCAAGCGCTTGTAAACTATTACTCTAATACCTTTCCCCAGGATATTTCCTGGGATTTCTCCTAAATATGTGGGTTGATATTTTACAATATCTATCCTTATGTATATGAAGGTAATATTTTTCCATTTTCCTAGCATTTGGTATGTCTTTCATTCTCCGAGATCCCTTTGAGGCATCTGAAAACTATTTTGGAAAGTTCCCATGCTGGTCCTTCTGCTTCCTGGGACATAGGTTAACTGGGTTGGCAGACCTACATTTATAGTGCAGACCTATAGGTAATCCTGCAGACCAGCAAGAGGATTTGAGATGTCTATTTGATATGTCCGTGTTCTGCATTTGGACAATCTGCCTTTAACAGATGCCTGGAGATGTCACCTTTGAATTCTATTGGTGGGTCCTTCCATTGAGGTGGCCCTTATGTTTTGTGCCTGATCTGTGTGACAAAACAAAGAGCTTTTCCGTTCTGGTTGGAGGTTGGAGAGGAGCACAGAGTGGTGGTGGCTTCTAGGCTATGGCCCGTCTGACCCAATATGTGCTGTCTTCTGAGCCAGTCTTTGATTTTTGTGCTGCTAACGAATGTTTACTCAGCATGCACCGCACTCCAGAGATTGTGCTTTACATAGGTCAGTTTAGGTAGCCCCGAGGCATCTCCCTCACAGGCATACATAGCCATTTTCCAGAATGGAAATTAGAGAGTCAAATAAATGATGGCAAATGGTGGAAAATGTCTTGATTCTCTTTTTGTTACTGAATTTTAAATTCTGAAGAAAATTTATTTGAGAGATTGCGAAGTTGAGCAGGTCTCAGGGGAAATAACCACATTTCCACATGCTGCTCTTGCAAAGAGAAGCTAGGGCTTTTTACAAGCACAAAAGGAAGTGATGGCTTGCATAGTTTTATAAATGCCTCGAATCAGAATGTTTAATAGCACTTGGATACATTGTTAAAGATAATGCAATAGAAAGGTAAAATCTTGGTTTTCACACACACGCAAAATGAATAACTGTTAGGGAATTTAACTCATTAGCTAGTGGGGGAAGTGGTTTGATTTTATAACTGATTCCAAGGAGAATTTCTAAAAAGGAAGCATGCGTGGGCCATGATATAAATTCACAAGAAGACACAAAACTGGTTATTTCTCAAGAATGAAGAGAGAAGTCAATTGTCTCTCCAGCAGACAGAATTTATCTGCAGATCTTTTTCTAAAAATTGCCATGGAATCTGTTCTTCCACAACCTAGAGAATTGTAGAAGAGCCTAAAGGCAATGAAAAGTTCTCCTCAAAGCAGATAATGCAGAAAGATGAGCTGTAGGCAAACCATTAGTTTCAATGAAGATGTCAATTGATATTTTGGTCTATTTTGGTGTCTTCTACAGTGTTTTTTTCTGGGTAGATGACATAAAGTCAAGGTGAAGGCAAACACTTCTCTGGAATCATTACTATATTTGTCTCAATTTCTTAGCTTTTTTTTTTTTGGTCTGGGGCAGAAGTCATCTTATCAGAATAAATTTCATTCTACGTTAGAATAAATGACACATACATCTGTTTTGGATGATAAAAAGGTGTACAATGGTCACTGAGCTTAAATCTGTCATGGAAAGTATGTCTTCTGTAGGAGGTTTGGTGACATCTAGAGTAATATCCATGAGAGGGTGTCAAAAGATGGAGGCAGGGGCTGTGGTTAATCTTGAGTGCCAATGCCTGGGAATGTCTAGGAAGGCATTTCCAGAGAGATCAGATGGACAAGGATGGACCTATCCTACTTGTGGGTGGTATTATCCCCTATGCTCTACTTCCAGATGGAAGGAAAAGGAAGAAAGCAATGGGTACCAGCAGTGGTCTCTCTCAGCTTCTTAACTGTGGATGCAGTGTGACCCACTGCCTCACATTCCTGTCACATGCCTCCCGGAAATGATGGACTTTCCTCAGGTCAACAAGTTAATTTGTGTCTTTCCATAGAAGCCGCTGGTTTATCATTTTCTATTACTCTTCTGATTGTCTGATCTAAACAGTGCATATATTTGGCATTGACCTTTCTTCATTAATTCTTTATGTCATTGTTTTTTTCATCATAAGGTGCCAAATTACTCTCTACCACAGCTAACAGTGAAGAAACCTTTCAAGGGAGCACTCATGCTCAGATGGAAGTCATCATCCTCCTGGCGATTCACACCCTCAGACTTTCAGAAATGTGCACATGTTTATATCGCTGCTAACACACCAGCCAGGACTTCCGCTGCTTTGAAGGTCAGTGGTCATATTAGAGCAGAGTGCTACTTAGGGAGCTTGCTAAAGGGAGCTGGTAGCTGTAGTTCATACTTGGCATTTGGCAAAGGAAGGGTGGAGCCGAGCCGAACACCCAAAACATGGGCAAGGTTCTCCTGAAGTCTCTGAAATCAGAATCGCTAAGGGCAACCAGCAAGAGCATCCTTATGAAAAAAAATGTCATCACAGAAACAACGGATCCAGGGGGAAAGAATTGAATGTACTTTGGCTTTTAAGCTGTTCAGAGGCACAAAACTGCTTGTCTTCGTCTGTGGGGCTGGAGTTTTAGCTGTTGTTGCATTTGTTTTTTAAGGCAAGATTTCTTGAGACACGCTCTTCCTTTAAAGGCCTGCTAGGATTGTGTTTACCATTAATTTAAAACCATGGGCCACATGAAGCTCTGTTCAAAACTGTGGGAAGTCTGAGCTGCCATTCTGCAGGATTTAAAAGCCACAGCTCTTTGAGCTGTCACCCCCACTCCCTGGGCATGTCTGGTTAAAGCAACTTCACATTTGCAGGGAGCTGATCGTCGTGTTTGCAGGAGGATGCAGTTGTCTGGCTCCCAGAAAGCTATGTGCTGCTTGTCAGAATCGGTGCAGCAGCATTTTATCACCTTTCCTTTCTCAGCTTGTTCCACATAAAATGCTAGGAAAAGCATTGGCACCCCTCCCCCACCCCAGCCAAGACAGGTTTTCTCTGTGTAGTCCTGGCTGACCTGAAACTCACTCTATAGCCCAGACTGCCCTTAAACTCACAGGGATCTGCCTCCCATGTTCTGGGATTAAAGGTGTGCTACACCACAGCCTGGTTTAGGGAAAGCATTTGCACGTGCAGGCAAGTGTACACACATGTAAGGACAGTGTGTGTGTGTGTGTGTGTGTGTGTGTGTGCACTTGCATACGAGTGCATACGAGTGCACTTGAGTGTGCTTTTCCTTGGATGCCTTTGTGTTTGAGACAGGGTTTCTTGTTGGCCTGGAACTTCACCAAATGTGCTAGTCTAGCTGGCCAGTGAGCTCCAAGGATCTGTTAGCTCTGCCTTCTACTTTCATTTAATCAGGATTACAAGCATGCACTGTACTCAGCTTTTTATGTGGGCGCTGGGTACCTCAACTCAGGTCCTCATGTTTGCGATGCAAGTGCAAACTAAATCATCTCCCTGATCTTGGGTCCTTTCCCTATTTCCTTCATTTCCTCTTCTCCCTACTTCCCTCCCTCCCCCTTCCCTCTTTCCCTCTCTCCCTCCCTCCTTCAGACACAGCCTCTTAACTTAGGCTGACCTTGAACTTCAGCTCTTCCTCCTATAAATTCTAGTATGCCAGTATGACCAGCATCCAAAATATCTCTTGCGCAGCAGCTGCTCAGCTCCAGGCAGACAACTGTGCTGCAGTTATGAAGAATGACCAGAGCCCAGAACAGGTCAGCATGGAGTCTTGAGGCAAACCATCTGAGCTCAAATGACAGTCATGTTTTACTAGCCACATGACCTAGGACAAGCAACGTCATTGCCCTATTACTTTAGAGAGTAATTCAGAGGTTCAGTGTGCTCACTTTCATCTGATGCGTGGAATACAGCTGGGCCTTCAGATAAGGATATTCTGAATTAAATAACTAAGAACATGCTTTTCAATGTGAAAACTGGAAGTAAGAAGCTGGTACAGTGAAACACAGTTGTTCTTCTTGGAGAAGGAAAACATTAGAAAGAATGGGGGGCAGACAGAGGGATGGCTCCCTGGTTAACAGTACACTGCTCTTGCAGAGGACCAGAGTTTGGTTCTCAGAACCCATATTGGGTGGCTCACAACCACCTGTAACTCGAGCTCCAGGGATCAATACCCTCTTCTGGTCTCAGTAGACACTGGCATTCACACATACATACCCACACACTGATACATATGTATACACAGCATTTTTTTAAATGGGAGAATCTGACATGACTCTCAAGAAAAAGAATGCCTGTTTTATGCCAGTGTGGACCAATACCTAGGTAACTGTCCTTAGCTGTCCCCAAGAGGCACAGAGAACTGGGAGAGCAAGTGACATCCTTTGTAATAGACACACCTTGATGTTACTGAAACATTTTAATCTGTTTTTATGTTGTTAATCTTTCAATAACTATCTAGTTAATTGTGATTTTGTTAGAGTCAGAAAGAAGAGAAGATATAGCTCCATTTTTAGCTTCTAAGAAGGGACCCTGAAGTATTTTTCTCAGTGGGTACAATTGAGTGTTGTATTGTATGTATTTGCTTTGGGAACTGAAGGGCAGTTCAGGGGCTCCTCAGTCCATATCATCTCTAACGTATGATTTGGGACTGGGACACATGCAATAAAACTTTATTATACACAGGCATGAAATCAGATATGGTCCATCCATATCTGTGGACACTACAGACGGGACTATAACAAAGAGGGAATCACTGTGCACAGAAAATAAAAAAGTTGAAGGCTAGGTAGCAACAGTAGTGGATGTGGCTTTAGAACTGACAGCAGCAGGGGCAAAGATGTACACTTGGTTGAAGTTAGAGTTGATTCTGGCCCTGGCCACTATTAAATACTGGCCATGGGAGTTGCTTCCCACTTCTGGCACTCATTTTCCTGCTTTGCAAAAATGATGCTAGTGTTTGTACACAGAACTGTTAGCTTTAAATTAGTTTTAAATATCAACTTGACACAACCTGGACACTTGGAAAGTTTCAACTGAGAAATTGTCTAGAGTAGGTTGTCCTATGTGAGTGTCTGTGGGGGACTGTCTTGATTCTAAATGGATGCAGGAGAGCCCAGCCCACGGCGAGTGGCACCATCCCTGACATTGGACTCTGAATCATATAGGAGTAGAGAGGGCCAGCTGAGTGCCAAGTATACATGCGTACATTTCTCTCTTATATAGGAGTAGAGAGGGCCAGCTGAGTGCCAAGTATACATGCGTACATTTCTCTCTTATATAGGAGTAGAGAGGGCTAGCTGAGTGCCAAGTATGCATGCGTACATTTCTCTCTTATATAGGAGTAGAGAGGGCCAGCTGAGTGCCAAGTATGCATGCATGCATTTCTCTCTTATATAGGAGTAGAGAGGGCCAGCTGAGTGCCAAGTATGCATGCATGCATTTCTCTCTGCTCTTGGCTCTGCATGTGATTTACTTTACCTGCCTTGATTTCCCTATGATTATGGACTATAATATGGAATTGTAAGCCAAATAAACTTTCTCTTCCTCAGAAGGTTTTTTTTTTCTCATGATTTTGTTGTTGTTATTTTGTTTGTATTTTTTGTCTGTTTGTTTTCTACACAGGGTCTCACTGTGTAACTCTGACTGTCCTGGAACTTGCTATATAGACCAGGCTGGCCTCGAACTACAGAGATCCACCTGCCCCTGCCTCCTGAATACTTGGATTAAAGGCGTGCGTCACCACACCCTGGTCAGGATATTTTATCACAGCAACAGAAACGGAACGGGCCCAGGAGCACTCCATAAACAACCCATTTTGCTGCATATATACATAAATATATGAAATATATATTTAGCATATATTTACTAAATATATGCTATTATTCAAGCCTAGACTAGCAACCAGACATAAAAAGCTCCTCAATAATCTTTGTTGAATAACTCATTTAAACAAGGTAACAATGAAGATAGCCAATATCCTAGTTTTCTTCTCTGCTTCCTGCAAGACACTTGGTAAGTTTCACAGTGTGCTCACAACTTCTTTGGTAACTATAGTTGAGTTACTAATCAATGGTTCTCCCTCAGCTGACAATGGGTTCCAGATTTTACTACTGGACTATGTTCTTTTCATCAATTAAACCACTTTTCCTTTTATTTGGGTAAAAGTATAAACAGTAGGGGCTGGAGAGATGGCTCAGGAGTTAAGAACATTTGCTGCCCTGGTAGAGGACCTACATTTGGTTCCTGGTACCCACATGGTGGCTTATAATCACCTGTAACTCCAATTTCAAGGAATATATGACCCTTCTTCTGCCCCCCACAGGCATTTGACTACAACATGGTGCACATATACACGCTTACACATACACCTACACCTACATAAAATGAAAATAAATAGATAAAAATATATAAGCAATGCGGTATGTTAGATGTCTACCTAACATCAAACTGAAAGGAAAGAGATGCTACAGAATTAGGAGATTTTTTTATATTTAAATTAGAAACAAGCTTGTTTCACATCAGCTTCCCTCTTCCTCCCCTCCTCCCCCGCTCCCCACCAATCCCCCAAGCCCCCACTCACTCCCCACTCTGCTCCCCATGGAGGGTGAGGCCCTCCATGGGGGATCTCCAAAGTCTGTCATATCATCCTGGGCAGGGCCTAGGCCCTCGCCCATGTGTTCACGTTGACAGAGCATCCCTCCACGTGGAATGGTCTCCCAAAGTCCATTTGTATGCCAGGCCCCATAGATTGCTGAGTCCTCCCCATTGACACCCAAATTTAGGGGGTCTGGGTCAGTCCCAAGCTGGCCTCTCAGCCATTAGTCTGCGGTCCATGAGCTCCCCCTTGTTCAGGTCAGCTATTTCTGTGGGTTTCACAAGCCCGTTCTTGACCCCTTTGCTCATCACTCCTCTCTCTCTCTCTGCAATTGGGTTCCAGGGGTTCGGTTCACTGTTTGGCTGTGGATATCTGCCTCTGCTTCCATCAGTCACTGGATGAAGGCTCTAGGATGGCATATAAGGTAGTCGTCAAACTCCTTATCAGGGAAGGGCATTTAAGGTAGCCTCTCCACTATTGCTGAGATTGCCAGTTGGTGTCATCCTTATAGATCTCTGGAAATCTCCCTAGTGCCAGATCTCTCCTCAAACCTATAATGACTCCTACTATTATGGTATCTCTCATACTGCTCTCTATTCTTCCCCTGACTCAACCTTCCTGCTCCCCCATGTCCTCCTCTCCCCTCCTCTTCTCCCTTTCTCTTCCTCCCTGCTCCCACTCCCTTCCCCCCATGCTCCCAATAGAATTAGGAGATTTTGAATAATTTCACACAAGAGCTAGGATGAGATTTGTTTAGCAGAATAAACTTAAGTTTCTTGCATTTGGATCACAAAAAATCCCAAAACAAATCATCGCCATGCAGTCTTAATCGCTGAAGTTCTGTCTTTAATGACTTGAGAGAGTCTTTGTTCCCATCAGCTCTCCGCATGTTCACCTGTGTTAATGGATGTCTGATAACCATCCAGGTCAAAGTGTCCTTTTCTCTGTCTTTCTGCTCTCCCTCCTGGCTCAAAGCCAACACGCAAATCTTCACTGGAGTTCAGAGTTGATTGGTGCGGCTCACAAGAGACTTAGTCCTCCTCTCTGTGAAATGTGACTGAAGAAAACAGGCACTCTCACTGGAAGGGAAACCTGGTGATAGGATGTGCCAGGTTGTCATACAGAAGGAGATTTGACTTGACCTATGAGGCACCAGCAGGTCAACTGTGACTGATGGGGGACAATTAATACAGAGATTTTTTAGGTCATTATGAGAAAGAATGCTATGGGTAAAATAATGGGTAAACTTTGGTAGTCTTTTTTTTCCCCACCAGAAAAATAAAATATGTCCTTTAAAAAAGAATCGCAAAACAAAAATGATTAAACACTGTTGGTATTTTCAAGCCATGACATCTGGTGAGATTCAAGCATCCCTGTTCTTGGGGAAAGGTTTGAACTGAGTAGTTCATTAAATTTGTTGGATGCACAGGTAAAGTTGGATCTATGGCCTCGGTGAAGATGGCACTTAGATTAAAACAATATTTCAGACCCCTTTCACATCCAAAAGCCTGCTACTTTCCAAACACAAAAGGCATTGATTGTACTGTCACAGAAGCTCTGCGGCCGACCTTGGCTGGAAGCCTCCTGTGAAG